>NC_143576.1:261675659-262360196 GCF_048544385.1 Mastigoproctus giganteus | reverse complement strand
TCACGGGAAATTACTGACCGGCCAGTCTAACTTCAGTAGTAGAAAAAATCACGTAGGCAATGATCAAAGGTGGAATTCAGGAACATTTAAAGGGAAATGGAATTCTGTAGGATACACAGCATGGTTTTGTTAAGGAAAAATCATGGTTAACAAATTTGGTGAGCCATTTTAACAGGTCACTCGTGAGCTGGATTTAGGGAATAATTTTGACATTGTTTATTTGGATTTCAGCAAAACATTTGACTCACTCCTATATGAGTGGTTACTTTATAAGCTGGAGCAAGCTGGAATCGTAGGGAAAATGCTTAGATGATGGATAGCACGATGGCTTGAGGACACCTGGCAGAGGGTTGCGATAAATGGTTATTCCTCAGATTGGGTTAATGTAAGAAGTGGGGCTCCCCAAGGATCAAGGATATTGGGACCACTGTTGCTTTTGATTGTTTTAAACGACATCTATGAAGGGATGGAGGGAGTGAGGTCTAAACTTGTAGATGATGTAAAGATCAGTACAGTAGTTAATTATCGCCGCCAAACAGAACTTCTTCATAGTGACCTGGATAGACTTCTGGGATGGTCAGAAAAGTGCCAGTTATATGCTTTAATTCAGCAAAATGCAAGGTCTTACACCTGGGGAATAGGAACCCCAACATAACTTATACGCTTGGTGGAGTTGAACTAAAGTCAGTAGTGGAGGAACGGGACTTGGGAGTTACGATACGGTCAGACATGAAGTTGTCCGAGAATTGTGGGCAGGTTGCAATGTTGCATGGTGTCCTATCGATGATTTAACGACGTCATAATCGCATATATGTAATTTTATAACCTTTATGTGATTAAATTATAAACAATTATTTTTTTTTTAATTAGTACCGAAAAACCGGTATTTTTTGTATCAATAGCGGTATTTCAATCCCGGAAAAAAATGACCGGGATCCCGGTATTGTAAGCTCTACCTTCGACGTATTTAACTAATTTTTCTAGAAATTTCAGCAAACATCGAGGTAATGTTTTCCAGCATTTAAAGCAAATAAATTTCGAAGACTAAATGTGGTTGGTTCCAACGGAAACAATTCGATTCGTCAACTCGTTGACAATAGCTGATCATTAGCTGCACGTACACACACTCTTCCAGGTGAGAATAAACGCAATTATACCGGAACTGTTCTTTCGAGGGTGTTCGCAAAACAGAAAATTTCAGAATAAGTTAATTGAAGCAATTGTAAATGAATCAACAACATTCTAGGAAATTTTCGTTGTGACACAGCGTTCCTGTTTGGTCTTAAATTCCGGAGCCCAGTCAGAAATAGCAAGAAGTACGGTTTTTCATGAAAAAATTATGGTTTTTAATGAACAACAACAAAGCTAAAAGAAGGACAAATTATTGTAACATTTAGAAAAACCTCACTTCGGGAGGGGGAGCTACTGTACTTTCTGATGCTATTTTGACACCATGGTTGACTTAATTGGGCATTTGCGAGAGTTATGCACTTGTTCCATCTGGTTTTCATCTCCCAAAAAGGAAACCGATCATGAAATATACGCAATTTTCCGATGTTCGGACGCCCTGAGGTTGTAGTTGTGTCAAAGAAAAATCTAAACGTATTAACCAATGCCGTGTCAGACACGTTTTTCTTTCATGACGGACTCCAATGCAACTTTTATGGATTCGAATACTGCGCTCTGCTCTGGAGGAACCGTGCTATCCAAAGTACTAGAGATGCACTGACGCTCTATCATATGAGCTTCTGTGAACAGTGCACAGCAGCTACTAGGACAGCTCATTGGGACTTTACCAGTGACATGTAACAACTTTACCAGTAGAGATAAAGAGGTGATTGTTCCATTCCGTGAAGCAATAGTGTAGAGTGTAGAGTGTAGAGTGTGTTTAGTGTCAAACGGCACCAGGGGTTTCCCCCATCTCGGCGTGCTATACATTGTGGGTGTGAAACAGAACACTGTCAATGCTAGAGGTTTAAAAGTATATGGATTTTGTATTTGTGTAGTGTCGTGTACCGTGTCCATCTGGTCATTTAGCCGCTGGGCCCCTAATGGGACCCAACGTTGCCCCACTCCGCCCCATGGAGGCAGACCAGGTACACTACTTAGTTATTTACTCTGGCAGGTCCTGCCACCTAATTTCCTGAGATTTCAGTGTCAAGGACCAAAAAAAAAAAAAAACACGCTATAGATAGGGGTCAGCCAAAAACAAAGGGAGTACTAGTTGGGCGATTTGATGTTGTTAAGTTTTTGGATGTAGGGCTCAAACAATTTGGGGTTGATTCAGACACTAGTTGTAAGTTAGAGAAGGGGAGGGAGACTGAAGACTGGGGGGAAAAGACAGAGATATCGGGTCCATAGGGAAGATGACCCCAAGTCAGTGGAGCAGGCCCATGCCCCACCAGAGTGAAAAAGAGGGGTGGCGAGGGGGGAGGACACCAGGGATGAACTCCCCCTCCCGCCAGGGAGTGGAGGCAAAGGACCATGCAAGGGAGCGTGAAGCAATAGTCGGGACACATCTTGAACATTGCATATTCTTACAGAGAATGGCTCGAGTTCTATGAGTTACAGCGTTCGGAAACCAGGCATGCGCAAGGTAATCTGATTGAGGTGTTTAAAGTCTTAAAAGGGATAAGGACACTAAATTCCGAGGACATCTTTATTTTGTCATGCGACATACACAAATGGAGAAGGATATACATTTAATTGAAGAGGATAGTTGTAGAACAGATCTTCGAACCTTCCTGGAACATTGACGATATTCCAGAAAGGTTTGAGACCGTTGCTCTGCAAGAGACTAGACTGTACCGAGTTAATGTAGGGTGTAAGATGACAGCGGACAATAAAGAAAACAGCCTAATCAATCAAACGTCTTGGATTCAGTTCCGTGTGCAGAATGTTTTCATCTTACTAAAGAAATCGCTTTTCGGAGGGAATTTTGTAGAATTTGGACAACGTGCAAGATGTATTAGGTGACATTTCATTGCCGCTACATCACCCTCCATCAATAGGATTAATCTTCGGATGGGAGTATTTTCGTGTCTTCCAGACAACCCACCCAGAAATGCTGGCTCTCTTTTGAGAAATACGGAACACCGAATAAATTGGGGTGGCCTAAATACCATAAACGCTCACCGGCGTTGTCCATGATGAATAGGTTTCTTCTTGTGTGTAGAGATGAAAGACTGGATTCGTCCTGATGGGATGACGCTCGTTGCTATAGCAACACCAAGCCAATTTCTGATGTTACAGAGAGCAGAAAAATTGCCTGACAAAAGAGAACACACACACACACACACACACACACACACACACACACACACACACATGTGCGCGCGCGCGCGAGTGCGGAGAACGGTCTATTGTAGCAGGTGGTAGCTTCCGATTTGAAACGTTCGCTAATGAAACCCGCTTTATGGCTTTAACGAGGGCCCATTTCCATTAGGGAGTCGTTATTGTCTTCGCTGAACGTCCCATTAGGCACGAGACATCCGATCTGCCATCGTCATATCAACCAACGTGCGGGTGATTAAAGAAGTCGTCAAGAAATTTCAGCCAAAGTAAGAGCATGAGGTGGATTGCAGTCGTAACGATGTCAGGACTTCTCCTGGGGGGTCGATTGGTTTTCAGAGCTTCTGGGAAGTAAGCCACATTGCCCATTATTCTCTGGCTGGTCTCTGCAGAGCCGCCTGTGCTTTCTGGACGGTAGTCAACTTAAAGAAAAAAAAAGGGGAGTAAACAGTAACCATGCAGAAAAGTTATGCATGGTAGCTGCCGGTACACCGTTCCAGTGAAACGTTGGTCCATACGCACCAAGGGGCATAGTTCTTTTCTGCAAAACATACCCCATATTAAGCAACCACCGCCTTCTGCCTGGACAGTGAGCACCATGCACGATTGAGCCATAGCCCCGCGTTGCTTGCGCCGCACACTAGGCGTCCGTTGGCGTGTTGCACCAGGTATTTGGACTCATCCGACCAGCACACTCTTTTCCAGTACTCCGGTGTTCAACCAGCGTGTTGTTGACACAAAAACATTCGCCATCTACGATTATCAGCGGTGAGGAGAGGGGGTCTCTTGACTCGTCTTCTGTGGAACCCCGTACGTCTGAGTGTGCGGCGCATCGTCACATGCAGATGCATACAGTGTTATCGTAAATATTTGTATAATGTTGCTTTTGTCTCAACAAGTATACATTGTTCTTAGTTGGAATTTTTTTTTTTTTTTTTTTTTCGCTGGCCTCCAAGTTTGGGCAGCCTTGGGGGCAGGATTGCTGGCACCTACCAGTATAGCACTACTTCCGGTAGGTGCGGGATTTGTGCATTACAGCACACTCCGAGAATGGTTGATCCAGGTGTTGGTTAATCCCTGGTGGCGAAATGGCCTGAAATAACACTCTTTTTAGGCCTGTTTTGCAGACGTTCTGAGATTTTACAGGAGTAAAAGGTGGAGATGGGCTTATGTCTAGGAGCCACCCTTCTTATCAGGACACACACAATCAAATGTACAGAAAGACTACAGTATATATAAGAGTATGTATATAAAATCTGTATATAAATATTGTATATAAATTGATTAATGTATATTAGAGAATGTATATACAGTTGTGTGTTAATAAAAAAAAAAAAAAAAAGGCATTGCTAACAGACTAACAACGGACCTGACCAGTGTTCAGAGCTGAGGACAAATCTGGATACTAAAGGCTACCAATGACAGAGAAGACCGACGAAGATAGAGAAATTCCAAGTTGCTGCCTTGACGGAGCCATATTGGCTCAAGGCTCTGCACTCTCTTGTGCAGTGCAATTCTTTTACTCCCACACCCGGCAGGGGAGGGAGGTGACGGCTTGCTGTCTCCTCTCTTCCCTACCACACCATTCCTTCCCTCTGGTGGGGCATGGGCATGGCTCAGTGAATAATTGGGGATCACCTACCCTATCGACCCTCTTCTTCCTATTTTAACCCCCAGCCTTCACTCTCCCCTCCCAGCACTTTATCTTGGACAGTGTACAGCCCTACACGTCCAAATTTAAAATACACCAAAAAAATTTCGCCCAACCTTTTAGGCACTTCAGAAACAGGCCTTTAGCGTCAAACCCCATATTACGCTTTAATGTAAGTGAATTAAAATCAACCGCGGTCGTTCCAATTTTATTTTAGGTCCTAGCCACTAAAATCCCAGGAAAGTAAGTGGCAGGACCTGCCAGAGTACAATTGACTCAATGGTAACACCCGGCTAGCCTCCACGTAGGGAGGTATGGGCGACGTCGGGTCCTATTAGGGGCCTGGCGGCCAATAAGCCGGATAAACAATGGCCACAACATATAACACTACTCAAGACCCACACACTTCTAAATCTCTGGCTTTGACAGGGTACTGTCACCGATACATAGAACATTCGCGGAGATGGGAGAAATCCCAGGAGCCGCTAGACCCTCAATATACCTCATACAATAACTTCTGTAGGGCGGCAGCAGAACGTTAGTTCAATTCTGCTTTGGCACACTGTGATGAACACAGAACTCTGTAAAAGGCCAGAAATGTGTGTAATGCTATGTCTGTGCTGTGTGTGTTGTTGTTGTTGTGTTGTTTCTGATCACTTTGTCACCAGGAACGTGACCATCCGGAAAGACTGCCCAGTGTCGATCTACACCAGGAGGAGGTAGGCAACAAACTATGATCACGATGAAAGGCTTACGATATGGCACTCTGGTAGTTCAACACCTTTATACGTTCTGTTCCAAAGCAAAAGTTTAACTGGAGGACCCCCCCGATGCCGATCTTGAGAGTGATCATTCCCTCTCGGTCTCGGGTCGTTGAATCCTGTCACTTCACTGATTTCTGAAATTTCCACTCTCATTGAGTTCTTCCGTGAGTGAGGACGGCGCAGTGGACGACGAAATGAATTCCTCTTCTTGATCTGTTGAACGATCGATAACGACACTGTTTGGGATGCCAGAGTTGGAACAATTCCGGACTCTGACGCATAAAATTTTTGGCAGTACAGTACATTAAACTAAAATGTGCTGAACATCTTCTGCGTGATATGATCGGCTTTCAAAGGTTATGTACAGCAGTCTCACGCTATTGCAATCCACCTCTTCATTCTGCATATTACATTTCTGAATGTAATTAAGGTGCCTTTTTTGCTCTTTTATACACTGGTGAACAAAACTTAAGGAACAACACTATTTCTAAGGGTTACGACCACAAAATCTTTACTTAAGTTACTCTTTACTGATGAGAGTAGATTCAGTTTCAGCAGAGATTCTGGACGTCAGCTAATCTGGCACACGGTATCACCCCGCAAACATCACTGAAAGGGAACGATATGGCGGTCGAAGTGTTCTCGTCTGGGGAGGCGTTACCTTGGATGGACGTACGCAACTCCAGATACTGGAAGTCGGTACTGTAACCGATGCACGCTACTGTACTGAGGTAATCCTTCTCTATGTGCGTCTGTTCCGAGGTGCCATTGGCCCCGAGTTCGTGTTTATGAATGATAACGCCACACCCCATTGCACTGCAGTTATTGATATGCTTTTGTAAAGCGAGGACATTGTATAGATTGTCCTGCCCGTTCCACCGATCTAAATCTCATCGAACACGTATGGGACGTTCTGGGGGAGACACCAAGAGGCACGTCCACACCCACCAAAAAATGTTCACCAGCTGAAGATGGCGCTGACAGAGGAATGGACGATGTAACCGCAAGAACTTATCAACAACATTGTTCTAAGTATGGACAGGCGGTGCAAAGCCTGCATCGACATTAGGGGTAGTCATATCTCCTACTGAGGACCACTCTTCCCTTTGTTCCATCTTTGGCAGTGATGCATATGTATCATGGCAGCCATTGCTATGTTGCCATTTTTGAATAACGTCCCTCTGTACCGTTTTGTACCGTTTCACGAGGTTCCTTTGGTATGCTTTTCCCATATCCAGGCCACTCCGATGAGAAGCTACAGGTGAAAACCTGAGTGGTCCTTAAATTTTGCACATCTGTGTATATCGTCTACTGATATACAAGTAAGTTCCTGACATCTCGTTGTGACTGGTAATATCTACTAAGTTCCTGTACTTCCTTCGCTGCATATCCTCGTGGGTAGCACAGTTGGTAGGATCGCCTTCGTCTCCACACCGAGTGAAAAGACGTGAGTTCGAGTGCCGTCTATGACGTGAGGAATTTTATGGGCCTTTTTCACGAGGTGATTGTGTTATTCGGTCTCAGACGAAGGTAGCATGGTTTTCGGAAAACTCGGGTTTTTCCTTCAGAAAAACACAAAATCGACCTCAGAACAAGCGCAATTTAGAGACAATATTGTCTGTAAGGAGCAATATGGCCTTAGTCGCTGATGCTCCTAAAACCCAACTACAACAACAACCTTCATTGCATAATAAAGGTCATTCATTAAGAGGTAATTAGAATATTTAAGTATTAAAGTAAGACCCAAGAGAATTTAAGAATAATAAGTAGCTGCTTTGTAATGTTGACTGAGAGAATTTTAAAGGAATAAAAGAAGTGCATAATGATTGGAAATTTAAATCTATCCTTCTTTAGGGATGTTTCCTCTTGTGTGCGCGTTTATCTGAAGAGCTCGTTGTATAATAAATGTTTTGTGCTTCTGTTTCAATTGCTCTCGAGATTCGCCCAATATTCATATTTTGTGAAGAACCTTCTGTTCGTATAGAAGATCAATATAACCGTCAGGATGCACTGTGGGCCTTGGTGCCCGGAGGGAAGATCTCAGAGAGGTTGGCAACAACTGTCTGAGAACAAAACTGAGATGATGGGCGTACACAGATAAATAAAGGCAAGATAATAAATGGGGAAGTTATTAACGGAACGGATAATAGAGAGAATAACAATAAAAGTATAAAGAGGTATAATAACACCTTCCCGCGAAAGTCAATATTCCTGTCAAAGGAATCCAGGAATATTGAGAGGGATCAAAACAACCTTCTTCTGGATTTGATCACTTAAAACCTCAACTAATAAAAAACATGCACGAAAGCCTTTTTCCCATAATGCTTACAATGTCTTGATTTATAATTCCAGATGGTGATGTGAGGAAAGACATCAGTTACATTGATTCCGTCTTTTAAAAATTAACTCTTTAAATTCTGGTTAATCTGCCTTCTGCCCTGCTATCATAACATGGATGGCAGGGCAGAAGGCAGTGGGTTGTGATTAACGATTATTCTTCGGATTAGTGTAATGTCAGGAGTGGGGTGCCTCAAGGATCGGTTCTCAGACCACTGATATTTCTCTTCATAAATGACATTGACGAAAGGATAGAAGGCTCGAAGTCAAAATTTGCAGATGACCTAAAGAGTGGCAGAGTTGTTAATGACCAGTGCCAAACAGCGCTCCTTCGGGATGATTTGAACAGACTTCAAAGATGGTCAGAGAAGTAGCAGTCACTTGGGGAACGGCACCCCACAAATAAATTATACGCTTTGGTGGGGTTGAATTGAAAACAGTGGAGGAGAAAAGGGATCTGGGAGTTACGATACGGGCGATGTGATGTTTTCTGATCAGTGTAAACAGGAAGTCACGAAACCCCATGGTCTCCTATGAGTGATTTATCGAACGCAGCAGGTCATAATCCTACTGTACAAGACAGTTGTTAACACATTTGGAATACTGTGTCCTTGTAGCACGGAGAACTCATCTGAAAAAACAGACAGATCAAACAAACTCATCAGAAAAAACAGAGCCTTCTTGAAATGATCCAAAGATGGGCGACTCCAATTGTGAGATTGATGAAAGGACAACCATACGAGGTACGGTTGAATAGACGGTATTTTGTGTGTTTACAGCGATTGCGCGATTCTGCTTAGAGAAAACGGCCAGAAAAGTGTGTTGCATACTTTTCATTCAAGAATTCATTGCGAGCCACTCCATCACTATGGTCCTCCACTTATTGGATTTGACACCACGTGTCAAATCCAGTAAGAATGGCGGAGAACCTTTTGTTTCCCAAATGAACTTTCAAAGTCCACTTAAGTTCAGAGATTTGCGACAACAAACGAAATTGCGCATAAAGCGACACAACAGCTATATTAGAAATTCCAAAAAGGAGTTGTGACGAAAGCTTCCAGAAATTGAAGAAGAGTGGAATCGGTAGAAATGTTCGAAGTAGCCCTTGACGCTGTAACACAATGTCAAAAACTGCTACGTACAGAGTGTCTTCTGACACTATGCGCAGTGTCAAAGAGTATTTCGCGAGAGATCCATCCGTATAGCCAGTATCTTTTCATTACTTCTCCAATGTTCAGTCCCCGCACTTATTCATCACACCTCATATATTCAATAACGGTTTAGATAAACTTTCTAGTTTATTTGTTTTTTTTTTTTTTTTTTGGTACATTATTAAAGGGTAGTACACCCGTGATGTGTCTAATTTAGATCAACAAATAATGTACAATTGATTGCATCGTACATAACGATACTCGGGGGTTGAATTCTTGGACGCGTTTATCAAGAAGTAGTTCTGAAACAGATAACGATAACGCTCCGTTGCCGGGGTTCCCCCCTCCCCCCACGCGTAGCTCCTCCTTAAGAGTGGATCCATCTTTTAATATAAAAGTAGGTGCGTTAACGTCAGTTTAATGGCAGAGCGTTCTCATTCTAAACTCCGTCCCTTCCGCAGTTCGTGTCCAGTGCACGTAATTGCCGATTAGGGAGCCATCAGCCCTTTTTATCCCCCTTCCTCGCCTTAATTAGCGGAGGGTGATAGTGCACTAATTGCTTCTTCGTAGCGAGGTAATTAGCCCGCTGAACCGCACGCTCACTTCGACCAGTGTCGGAATTTTCGCTTTCGTTGAGGCCCCGCACTCATCGCCGTTGTCGGTGTGGATGCGGAGAAAGTAGGCTGCCGGCTGAACCCTGGAATGGTCCCTTCCTCGGGTCGCAGCGAGGCAATTCTCGAAGAGAAATGTCTGGCGCGAAAGGAGGTCACGAGGTCGTCATAAATACAAAAGGGACGGCAGCTGCCATCGGAAGAGCGGAAGAGCGTCTCCTAAAAGTAACTTCGCGGGCCACCCCGAAACTTCTTAATGTCAAAGACGTAACATTAGGGGCTCGGCAAGACCACCCACTCGCTAACGAAGGGCGTTTTATGGCGTTACCATGGCAACGGCTTTTGCCGAGATGTCGCGGCTGCTCCGGATTGAACTGGACGCGCATTAGCGCGATGAGGACAAATTGCCGCCATATTACGACCCTCGCACTGCACCTTTGCCGTCAGGTGAAGGGGACGGAGGCAGTGCTGCTACGTTCACTTCATTAATTTGCGCATCGAGAGAACGACCCCCCCCCCCGAATTTATTAAATGGCGATAACTGCGAAGCAGTTATCGCCATTTAATAAATGGTCGCGTTAGTTTAATTAGCGACGTCACTACACCTGTAAGCTGTGCGCATGCGCGACTGTCGTTGCTAAACTCGATTTCCGGGCAAAGGTGTGTCTATCCGGTCCGTTTTGCAATGTCCTCAGAATTTCCTCGAAGAAATAGCGGAGCGCGTTATGCGGTGGGCAGATCAAAGGGTTTCTGGGATCCGAGCCGGCCCCTCGCGGGATTTCGATGAATTTTCAGAGACGCGATTTGTTTCGCTTCCTTCGGATTTTCTGCATCGCATTTCCCGTCCCGATAAGAGGATTTCACTTCTCCCTCCCCCCTACCCCCTCCTCCGCTGGTTACACGAGATTCGACTTGGGCTCGGAAGCAATCAGCCGTCGCTGCAGTGTAAACAGCCCTGATAGGTTCGGGGGGGGAGAGGGGGAAGTGTCTCCGTCGTTTTTATGAAGTGGCCGGCATTTATCCGCGTGTTTTGCGTCGTTCGTGTCGGCATCTCAATGGCAAGTGCGATATTCCGCGTGCTCCTCCTCTCCCCAGAGATCGGCTTTCTTAAGTGAAAAACTCTATTCCGTGTGCGCTGCCTTACGATCAATGGCCGCTGCCGCAGTTACCTTAAAAGCCCTCCGCTTGTTTCGAGCTCCACTTCGTTTGTCTTCGGAGGGCGTATCGTGTGAAGTGGATGTTAGGTACGCGCGAGGTCCAAACCATCCTCTTTTTTATTGAACGATTGATCACGTGTTCGCAGGGAAACAGCTTTCCTGAATTTTCGAGTATATCGATACGGCGTCAGGCCACAAGAACGAATCCCCGCGTCTTCCCCCCCCCCCCCCCCCAGGTCTCTACGATGCTTCGAGTGGTCCTCCGCATCAAATGGAAATGCAGAAAACATTCGCCGAAATCTGATCTCTTCGGAGATTTTTGTTCTTCTGCCTAGCGGTGGGTGGGGAGAGGAGGGGGATAGAGGGGGGGGGGTGATTTCTTATTCAAAGAAACGAATACTCCTTGCCGTTGATCTATTTCGTTCACTGCCTGAGGAGATGTGCCCCGAAGAAGAGAGATATTTGATGCGAAAACATCAAAGAAGCCCAATTCGTTGAAAATGGCGAATCCGATTTGAAGGCTTCCCTTGACCAGGTCAAAGGAAGGGTCAGGTGCGACGAAATTTCACGAGAAACAAATAACCTTTGTTTCATTATTTTATTTCTCACACCAGATTCGATGTCTTTTTCTTTTATTTTCTCTTTATTGGGTGATTTGCTCTCTTTCCGACGGTCGAGTGACATTCTGGTGGTAATAATCCCCATTGTTTCATTAATTTTAGTATTAGTATTAGTATTAGTAACGGCCGTATGGTGCAAGAAAGCCTATGGCTTATGCTGCACCAGCCAAAAAAAAAAAAAAAAAAAAGAATCCGAACAAAACAATGATATAAACAAAAATTAAATAAATAAATAAATAAATAATAATAATTAACAAATAAATAAAAATAATAAAATGAAATAAACAATAAATAAAAAGGAAATTAATCCTATCATCCTATGCGCTTCCCTTACCCGAAAGTACTATCCAGATGACCTTTGAATTTCCCCAAACTGTCGGCCTCTACCACCCATGAAGGCAACTTATTCCAATAATTTATAACTCGCTGGCTAAAATAAAACTTCCTGCAGTCCAATCTAAACATTTCCCCCCGTAACTTGAATTTATGTCCCCTAGTTCTAGCATCATTTATAATCTTGAAAATTTTGTCCTCATTCATTTTACTGATGCCTCTCAGAGCCTTAAACACCTCAATCAAATCTCCTCTAAGGTGTCTAGTTTCCAAACTCTGCAACCCACATATTCGAAGTCTTTCTTCATAAGGACGCCCTTTTGCCGATCTCACCAGGCGAGTTACCCTTCTTTGCACCCTTTCAAGAAGCTCGATGTCTTTCTTTAGGTGCGGTCGCCATACTTGAACACAGTATTCCAAGTGTGGTCTAACATAGGCCTTATATAATGGGATTATCACGTCCCTATCTCTACTTGCAAAAGTTCGATAGATCATCGATAGGACACCATGGGCCTTCCTTGCAACCTGTTTACAATGCTCAGAGAATTTCATGTCTGACCGTATAGTAACACCCAAGTCCCTTTCCTCCAGTACTGGGTTTAGTTGAACTCCACCAAGTGAATAAGTTATTTTGGGATTACTGTTTCCCAGGTGTAATACCTTACACTTTGTTGGATTAAAGCACAGCTGCCATTTTTCTGACCATTCTTGAAGTCTATCTAGGTCTCTCTGAAGAAGCTCAGCTTGACAGTGATCATTAACTACTCTACCAATTTTAACATCATCTGCAAATTTAGACATCACGCCCTCTATCCCTTCATCAATGTCGTTTATGAAAATTAAAAACAACAGTGGTCCTAATACTGATCCTTGGGGAACCCCACTTCTTACATCAACCCAATCTGAGGAATAGCCATTTATCACAACCCTCTGCCTCCTACCCTGAAGCCATCCTTCTATCCATCTAAGGATTTTCCCAGTGATTCCAACCTGTTCTAGCTTATAAAGCAACCGCTCATGTGGGACTGAGTCAAAAGCTTTGCTGAAATCTAAATAAACAATGTCGAAATTATTCCCTAAATCCAGCTCGTGAGTGACCCTTTCGAAATAGTGAACCAGATTTGTTAAACATGATTTTCCCTTTACAAAACCATGCTGAGTATCCTTGAGAATTTCAATTCGATCCAAATGATCCTGAATTCCACCCTTGATCATTGCCTCCATGATTTTCCCTACTACTGAAGTCAGACTGACAGGTCGATAATTTCCCACTTCACTTTTAGAGCCACCCTTATGTATGGGTGATACATTTGCACTTTTTCAATCCAAGGGAATCTCCCCAGAGTCTAGTGATGCTCGCATAACCAGCCTCAGTGGTTCAATGCACTCGCTTGCCGCCTCTCTCAAGATTATAGGGTATATTCCATCAACTCCAGGAGCCTTACTGGTCTGTAGGCTCGAAAGTTTTTTCATTAAATAATCTTGCGAAATTTCAATATCATTAATTACATATTTTTTAACCTCGCTCCCACAATTTCCCATTGCCACAAAAGGCTTTTCATTTGTAAATATCGATGCAAAATAACTGTTGAGTTCATCTGCAACGGCAGCTGGTGTATTTATTACTGTTCCCTTTCCCTTACGTAAAGGTCCGATCTGGTTTGTCCTGCTCTTCTTGGCATTTATATATGTGAAGAATTCTTTATCCCCCCTCTTTGCTCTGTTTGCTAGTGATTTCTCATAAACTGCCTTTGCCTGTCGAACCTTTTCTGTGGCTCTATTACACATCACCTTGTAGCTGTTATAGGCTTCAGTACTTTTTATTGCTCTGTAACCTTTCCATGCCACCTTTTTCTGCATCATCCAACTTGGAACCCTTCTCGTGGAGTATTTTTTTAATGGTATATACGCATTCAAGGCATCGGTGATTAATGTTTTAAAAGCGTACCACAGTTCAAATGTATTCATTCTCTGCGCGATATCTACCCAGTTAATAGAGGCCTGGTAGTATCTTAAGGCATCGTAATTTCCTTTTCTGAAATTAAAACCCATTCCTTTGCCTTTTACTTCTGCTACCTCTCTCGTCATCATCCACCGTAGAACTCCGTGATCACTTCCTGCTACTGGTTCCTCTACTGTCAGCCCTGTTATGTCATCTGATTCATGTGTGATGATGAGGTCTAGGATATTCTTTTCTCTGACATGTTGATACAAATAACAGTCATCTAGTTGATTTAAAAATTTTGTTCCCCATGTCGAGTTTCCTTCCCATTTACTCCAATCAATTAGAGGCAAATTGAAATCACCCATAATAAGGCATTGACGCTTACTTGTCCATTAAATTTGCATGTAGAGCTTTTGTCATAATCCTCACAATCACCTGGTCTGTAGATTACTCCTACTCGCATTGTACCTTTGTTTCCAACTATCTCACACCATACAGACTCTATACTAGCATGTGAAATGTCTGAATCCGGGAAAGCTATCGTCGCACTCAGGCTGCTTCTGATAAGAAGCATTACCCCACCACCCCTTCTATCCACTCTATCCTTCCTAAATACATTATACAAGCCGTACTGAAACTCATCATCCCCAATTTCCGGGTGGCACCACGTCTCTGTAAGCCCTGTTATGTCCGCGTTACTTGTTTTAACCAGCAGTTCGAATTCGCTCATTTTATTGACGACACTTCTAACGTTACTGTATAAACAATTAAGATTTACTGTTCTTGTATATTTAACAACCCTACACAACCCTTGAAGTTTTTTAGGCTCTCTTCCCTGATATTAGCTACCCGCTCACGTGAAACGTCTTTGCCCCCAGAACATCTAGATAAATTTGCTCCTCATCCACACCCCCAAAATAGATTTATGTTAGAAACACCGCGTGTAATCTAATACCCCACCCCTCTCCCCGCCCGCAGAATGTCTGAAGTTACAGAATAGCGGAAGAATGGTCCTTCTTAAGCAAGCCTGGATGAAAAACGAGTCAAAATGCCAATTTATTATTATCTTTATTTCTCTTTCGAGACACCCATTAACAGCACGTGGCTAGAGGGTGTGGTTACATTATTCCGGTATATACGAGCGTATTTACATGAACTTATTTACTAAAGTTGTAGATGAAAAACACAGAGCGTGTGGTTAATAAATTAATTATTAAAAGTACCGGTATTTTTAATTAATTAATAAATAATTGATGAAAGCTAAATATTATTATATAAATTATTAAATTAGTCTTCTTATTATATTTGTACCTGCCGGTACACATTACCAAAGATTTCTGTCCTATACATTTTGTCTGTACATAGTTTCTCTGGATCTATATTTAAACTATTAAAATAATTCGCAGTATTTGCTGGGAAGAATCTCCCCAGAAAGTCCAACTGAGGTCAATTCGCACTTGAGACTTAATTCTTCCCTGTTTATTCTCTGTAGTATTATCCGAGGGCGAGTGATCACGTTTCCCACTTTAGGCGCATCTATTCTCTCTCTCTCTCTCTCCATTAGTAGCTTTGCTAGAGTTAAGATGTTTCCAGATATACTTCCAGGGTGTGATGTCAAGATTGGCAAACAAGACTGCTCTTGATATGGTAAACGGTTTACCGGCGATCCTATTTAGCCATCTCAGGAGCCAGTATTCTACTCCTAAGAAGACCTTGACGTTGTTATCGGGGAGGGGGTCCATAATCCAGGACCCGCCGGAAGTACGAACACAAGGTCAGCAGGCCATCTGTCAAGCAAATGAAGTCTACTTGACTCAACACCAAGACCCTCCATTCACCACCGATGAACTTCACGAGGCGACACAGCAAATCAGAAACAAAAACCTGGACCTCATCGAGCCAAAAATGGCAAAGAAAGCCGCGGAGATTATGCCGGAACTTTTACTTCGGCTGTTTAATACCTGTCTCCAAGAAGGCCAGTTCCCCTCCAGCTGGAGGGCAGCCAACCTAAAACTAATCCTGAAAATTCCGAACAAACCCCAGGATAAACCGAGCTCATATAGACCCATAGCCCTGTTATCATCACTCAGCAAACTTTATGAAATGTTATTGCACAAAGGGATTAGCAACTGCTACAATGAAGCAAACTTGAACTTGTCCAAGCAATACAGCTTTAGGCCGGGATCGTCAACCATCGACACCTTATAGAACTTCCTTGCTAAAATTACGCAATACACCAAGAAATACTTCCTTGTCGTCGCTGTGGATTTTGCCGGGGCGTTTGACACCAGGGATCAGTCCTGGGGCCGCTCCTGTGGAACGTGGTATTTGATTACTTCCTCAGCATGGACCTAGGAGAGGTGAAGGCGCAGGCCTTCGCAGACGACCTCGTGCTGACGATCCAGGCAGACTCGAGATCGGGACTTGAAGCACAAGCAAAACAAGCCCTTGAAACCCTACAAGACTGGGCAAATCTCCACGCTTTAAAAATCTCACCGAAAAAACGGAGTCAGTGCTACTGAAAGGGAGGGTAAACCTCAGACGACCGCCGCAAATCAAACTAGCGGGACAAACAGTCAGACTGTCAGATCACATCAAATATCTGGACATAATCATCGACCAGAACTTATCCTTCAAACCGCATCTAAATTTACCTGAAAGAAAAACTGCGGAAATATACAGCACTTGTCGCCAGAGTCACATGCAGGGATTGGGGTTTAAACAGGAAAACCCTGTCCTTGTACTATAAAGCTATCTTCATCCCAACCATAACATACGGATCCCCCATACGCTATACAACAGCGGGAACAGCGGCTAACAGAAGAATATTGGAAATGATACAACCCAATATACTGCTGACAATAACTTTAGCGTGCAATTCAGTGAGCACAAGTGCCCTGTCGGTCCTGGCGGGGGTCCTACCACTGGATCTAGAGGAAACCCGCTGCGAGCTAATGTATCTGCTAGCAAAAGGCACCCCAACTACCTATAATGGCCTCACTATCGAGGACAAAAATAAACGCCGAAGCGAGAAACAAAGAATTGTGGCCCACCTAACACAAATATTATTATTATTATCAGTTTATTGATGTAACACCCCTGTAGAGACATTATCTAGGAGGGTGGCTAATACAGACATCCGACAACAAATTAGACGGCAACATTGAAAATCAGAAAATACATAAGAATAAATACACCAACAGTCACTTGTCACAAAAATCGTTCATTGCAGATGATCAAGAGTTCAAATTCCACACAAATGTACACTCTCCTCTTCATTAAATTTGTACTGGAGTATACAAGTCTGCTGCTATCAGCTTCCTGTAGGTTTTGTCATGGAAGTACCTGTTCGGGTCGATTTTGAGTCTCCACAGGGCTTCAGAGTATTGGCAGGAAACATCCGCCTTAATCCCTCCGGGCTTCGGAGACTATGAGGGTAGTAGAGCCGGGTCCCGGGGCGTGGCCTGACCACAAGATTATCAATTTGAGGAGCATCTAAACTCCCAGTCAGAAGTTGTGCAAGAGTGCTGATATTACGCATGGTGATTATCTGTATCCATGGAGCTACGTTTAAGTTTGTATAGAGTATGGATTTTGAAATCGTAAAGGGCTTCCCGGCAATCCTATTCAACCATCGGAGCACCCAGTATTCCACGCTGAGAAACTTCCTAATATAGGTATTTGGGGCAGAAGACCAAATAATTGAGGCATAGAGGGAAACAGGAACAACGAATCTTTGGATGTATTGGGTCACTAGTTGTTGATTCCGAATCCCAGTTATCTCCTGTCTTACAGCCCAAATGGCAGCGAAAGTTTTTGTTCTGTTGTTCTGAAAGTGCCTTTTAAAGGTAAGGCCCTCATCCCACGTCAATCCAAGGTCAGTGTAGGTGCAAACTTTCTTAATCTGTGCTCCATTTATAGATAACTCAATTCTATTCTTTATCTTATCATTTCTTATTGTCAGAGTTTAGCCATAAACCTATTTTACCTAAGTATAAATGCAGATCATGAAGCTGAGCGTTGGCGTGGGAATTGACCACAAGGGCGAGTTCGCTAGAGTCAACAAAACACTTAATGTCATCGGCGTATGAAATAAAACTATGATTCTGCGATAGAAAAGGTTCCAGAGCGGCCGCGAAAATCAAAGCTGATAAAACACCTCCCTGAGGGATTCCTCAAGTGAGGGTGTATTCTGCACGGAATTCTTTATGTTGTACTTTAGATTTCTTGGCTTCAAAATGGTCTTGATAATCTGTAATAGTTTGCCTTCAATGCGAAGTAAACTGACAAAATATTTTCAAGGGCAGATAAGGAAACATTATCAAAAGCTGCCTTAATGTCGAGGAATATGATATCAATTTGGGCGTTTTCATTTAAAGCTTGTTGTACTCTGAAGAGAGTCTCCAACAAATTAGTAATAGTGGATCTTCTTTGTACTGCGGTATGCAGGTGTGGTGGCCTGTGCGCAAAACACTGTTGGATTAAAGCAGGGAGGATGGCTTTTTCATAGAGTTTTAAAAGCGAACAACTTATCGTTATGGGCCGAAAGTCTGAAGGGTCTTTAGGGTTCTTCTTTTTTTTGGCACCGGCCTCACATAGTAGTGATTCCATCTCAGGGGAAGAACTCCATCTTTGAGGATGTTTTGAAATATGTTCAACAATATAGACGCTACAAATTTTTAAAATAAAAATTGGGAACCTGTCGGGGCCGACTGTAGATTTGTTAGGCAAAGGAATTAATAGCACTGATGATGAGATCTTCTCTAGAAACAGTGACATCGGATAATGTATTCACACAAACACTGCCATTTGCCAAAAAATGTTGTGCCACGTCCTCCGACCTATATTCTTGATCATTTGTAGCTTTCCCTTCGCCTGGTAGCCTTTCAAAGCTTTCTTTAGCCCAGTGTCTGAAGATAGTTTCATCGATTTCAAATTTAGTAGCCTTTTTGCTGATAATTCGTTTTGAATGTCGTAGTTTTCTTCGTAGCGAGCAAGTTGTTTCTTTTTCAAGAAGATGGCTCTGTTTTCCTTATAGTCCGTGAGGTCTTCATTAAATCCGAACTTTCTCCATTTCCGATAAGCCTTTTGCTTGACCACGAACGCCTTTTTTAAAACCTCGTTGAACCAAGGTTTGGTTTTGTCGATGATTCTTACCTCCTTCGAGGCACCCAGGTCAGAAATTAATAAGAGCTGTTCCTCAATCAAATTGGTAGCTTCTTCCACCGGTTTACTATAGAGAGCATCCCAGTTGTATGTCTTAAGATGTTCTAAAATAATTTCAAGTTTTACAAACTTCAGGGAGTATATTTTCTTTGTTTGACTTGTTTGCCCATCAATTTGTTGCACACCTGCTCTATCAGATGAGGAAATTTCCCAGCATATTGGGCAGTGATCTGACTGGAATTTAGTTTGAGGGGTGACATTTTTCATGTTATTCAGATTATGATACAATAGGTCCAAATACAGCTCTCCCCTAGTCGGAAGCGTACCCAGTACGGACAAAGGAGCGATTACAAAAAAATTCATTCCGCAAGTTACCAAACTATATCCCAAGGCTCCCAAATGGTACTGCCCGGGCCTTAACACCACATTCCTCCTCACCGGCCACGGGTCCATCAGGGCGAAACTGAGCGCCCTGGGCATCATCGAAGAAGCACACTGCCTTTGTGGAGATCCGGAAACATGGCACCATGTCATGCATGAATGCGAAAACTACGAAGATCTCAGATGTAAACTCATCACAGAAATCAAATATCCCCCCACCCCCAATCAAGAAAACCACTTCCTAGACACACAGGAGGAGTGTGCGGCCTTTAGTCGCTATGCGCAGGACATCTTTTCTAGGATGAAGAGGCAAATGGCCATCTATCGGGATGGAACAAACTGAGAGACTGCAAAGTGTAAAGTGTAAAATGTGTTAGTCTGACGGCACCAGGGATTTCCCCCGTCTCCCCATCGTATCCTCTGTGAGTGACGCAGAACTCTGTGGAGGCCAGAGATATAAAAAGTGTGTGGGGAGTGGTCTGTTGGATAACGTTATGTTCTGTTGGTTCTCTGACAATTTGGCCGTTGGACCCCTATTCGGACACACCGTTGCCCACACTTTGCCACGAGGAGGCAGGTCAAGCTGTTTGTTATTTGGTTTTTAGGAGCATTAGCAACTAAGGCCATATTGCTCCGGGGATATGCGGTGGTCATTCCCTGACCTTTCCGCATCCTCCGTATTTGGTGGGCACGGGCTCGAACCCCGGTCTAATCAAGAAGCGTGTGCTACGCACTGCTGCTCGTGCCCACCTGGCTACGGAGGCGGCAGGCAGGTCAAGCACTCAGTAGATTATTTAAGTGCTCTGGCAGGACCCGCCACCTAATTTCTAAAGACTGATTTCAGTGGCAAGGCCTAAAAAAAAAGGGGGGGTGTACACTAGAATTTGGGAAGGTGCCGCTTGAACCTAAATACACTTACACCAAGTCGATGTGTACAACAGAATCGGTGTAACGCATTTAAGGATGTATTGAATCATAAGATGAGGGCTTCGGAGACCGGTGAGTTCTTGTCCAGTGCTCCAGAGTGCTGCGTATGTCTTTTTCCTAATGTGTTCGAAGTGAGGTATGAAGTTTAATCCTTCGTCCCACTTAAGGCCAAGGTCGACATGTGCGGGGGATTTTTGAACTCTGGTATTGTTCACAAAGATCGTAATTTCGTTTTTCTTCTTTTTGTTGGTGAAGGTCATTTGGGCAGTTTTCTTTTCATTAAGTTTCAGACCAATGTAGTGCAGATATTCTTCCAGCTTGCTGATTGTCTTGTGTTTGCTTCCTTGGATAGATGAAGTCTAGAGTCTTGTTCTTTAGAGTTAACAAAAAATTTCAAATCGTCAGCATATGTAATGAATTGTTCACAGTTTTGAGCTAAGAACAGGACTAGTGCTATTGCGAAGAAGGTGGCGAAAAATACGCCCCCGTGGGGTACTTCTCTGGAAATACAGTAAGTTGCTGTTTGTTTCCTGTTTATTGCGATAATTTGTCTTTCTTGAAGTCAGAACACTTAAAGTGCTTCCTGAAATGAGGAAATACTCCTTGAGGATTACTGTCATAGCTGGGATTGAGACGTTGTCGAAAGCTGCTGCTACATCCAGGAAATCGATGTCCAACTGTTGTTTACTGTTTAATGCAAGTGTATCCGTAGTAGAGTCTCCATTAAGTTTGTAATAGTCGACTTTCGAAGAAGCACAGAATGCAACTATTCTGGCCTTTCCCCAAAGGAGTGCTGATTGACGGTGCTCAGGACTGCTTTCTGAAATATTTTTTTGCAGAATTTTGCATCCGAGTACGATGGGCCTGAAATCTTTAGTGGTTTTAGGATTGTTTATTTTTGGAACTGGTTTTACATAATATCTCTTCCATGCTTTTCCTTGATGATACTAAATTTCACGTAATATGTTTCTAGCTCTGTTTTGGTTAGTGTCAGTGGTATCCATCAGTTGTTCAATCATTTTCTGCATCTCGCGGATGTTTTCCTCACAATTTTTCTGCTTTTCATTCAAAGGCTTTCCGAATGTGACTTCTGTCCACTCTCTAAAAAGCTCGTCAGTCATTTCTTTTTTGTTGTTTTTCTTGCTTACTATTCTCTTTCCTTTTTTTTAGTTTTTCCTTAATAGCCTCAATGTATGCTCGTCTTTTCAGTCGAATGAACTTTGCCCTTTCGCATTTATACGTTGTCCGATCAGTCGGGTGCCCAGTTCTTTTCCACTTTCGGTAGCACTTTTGCTTCTTTTGAAACATAACTTTAACTTCTGGAGTGAACCAAGAGTTCGCTCTGTCGGAGACCTTTAATACTTTCGCTGCTCCTAGACGGGCGATATGCAAGGGTAACCGCGTAATCTTCGTCTATGGCTTCTTCAGTGGACATCTTATGTAGACTTTGAAAGTTGTATTGAGCTAAGCATTGCAAGATGACCTCGCATTTAATATATTTTGTGGAAAATATCCAATTCGATTCATTACCCTGATGTGTGCCGCAGTTCTGATGGGCAGTCTGTCTTTGAAGAGCAACTTCCATTGAAAGCGCAGAGTGGTTGGAGGAAAAATGTAAGGAATTGTCTGTTAGGTTAATATTTTGGCATTATAATAAATTAAATCCAAGCGCTGTAATCCTCTTGTCGCAGATGTTGTTGATTGCTTCTACTGTGATGTCTAGCTCTGCTTTTGCATCTTTATTCCTCGGCAAAGGCATATTCAGATCTCCTAAGATGATTGTGTCAATATTTGCGTCTAAATTTGAGAGCAGCTAAGAAAAGGACCCATTTCTGGTCTCTCTCTCGTACGTTCTGGTGGCATGTTGATAAGACAAAGCTGTACCTTGATGTTCTCATCTGAGAATGTGGCGATAATAGCTTCAAAGTTATCACAATGAGAGCTTTGTTCTTTCTCTTCTATCTGGAAGTCAGTTTTATTTAGCACCATTACTCCTCCGCCTCTTTGATCTCTCTCCCTCTTTCAATGCACTCATAGCCTAAACTGTCTACCAGAGCGTTCAGCTGCTTATTATTTTGGAGCCACGTCTCTGTCAGATAGATAAATGAGTGTTCTGAATTTATTAGAAAGCTCTGCAAGGTGTGGAGTTTATTGGATATGCTGCGAACATTTGGTAAAAAAATTTAGGGTCTTCGTTTCGTATCTCCCGCCACTCTACAGTACTTGCAGTGGCGAGTAGAGCAGCAGTACCAGGGTGGATGGATTCGATGTCTTCTTGTTTGATTTCCTTTTTATTGCACGTGATTTGCTCTCTTTTAGACGATTCAGTGCCATTCTAGTGTTACCCAGGTGTTCGGGTTGACACTGTGGGATGTTGAGTTTGCTGGTTGATCACGCCTCATAAAAAAAAAAAAAAAATATATATATATATATATTATTTTAGGGTTGCCCGTAATTAAATACATTAACCCGTATTTGTGTCTGTAAATTGCGTATGTTCTATGGTTGATTTTCCTGTTTTGCTGGACGAAAAAAACCCAGTTACTGGGGAGAAAAACCTTCCTATCTACGCCTGAGACCAACTAACTCAGCCACGGAGTGAAAAAAGCCGATTAAAGTTCCTCGGGTCATCGACGAGATTCGAACCCAGGCCTTTTCCACCCGGTGTGGGGAGGACGGTGACGATACCACTGTGCTACCCACGCAGACTGATCACACCTCAGTTCATCTATTCCAGGCGATTCGGAGGCATTGGATGCCCGGGCTGGACAGTCTGTAATAGGCCGAGTTAATGTCGAAAAATAGACGCCAATTTCAACTCTTCTATTGACAGATTGCCTGCTGAATAGGGTATCGAGCAGGCTTGCTGCCGTTGACCTCTTAGACGTGACCATGTGGGTGAGAAGATTTGTAATAAAAACGGCGTGGCCTGTTAAAGAGTTTTTTTCAGATATTCAGAAGGGAGCAACTAATGAAGATATTCTTCCACCAACCACGTGGTGCTGTTCCTGTGAGAAACCCCATTCTGATTAAAGACACCAGGTAGCGTGTCGATTGTATCACGTGTCGCTAACGGGTTACAAAAATTGGCAACGCAGTAGAGCGTTCCAGCGACGTCATTACACCCGGAATCGATGCGGCACGACGCTGTTGACGTTTCCAGTTAGTTAAAGCGGCATCAATGAAGTCATCACACCCTCTCGATCAACAGTCGGATAAGAACTCTCGTGCCCGTAATGGAAATCGTTGGAATACCTGCAGGGGCCCCTCCGCTGCCAAAGCGGCCATCATCCGAACATCCTCGGAAGCGCGTTATAACAATCGATCGCGTCCATCACCCCAAATGGGATTCTTCCGTTCATCTTCGCTATTACAGTTCTATTGACCCACGCGATCGAAAGCGGTTGAGCCCTCCCGTATCACTGAAGCCTCCCTAAGCATTCCCCCAGCCCTTCCCTCGCCGCGAAAGAAAGGCGCTGTAGCGAAGGAATCCAATAACAAATGAAAGAAAAAGGTCATAGAGGTGTTCGCAGCAACTGCTCCTCATCCGCGCCCCTTAATACCATCTCCTCCACCCTCACTGTGTCCCTTTGATGTTTTGTCCGCACTGAAGGACCCAAACATCGAACGGAAAAGTGGTACTGGAAACTGTTAACCGTAAGGAGGCATTAAACATAATTGACAACGTATTGCCCGCCAGCGAGATGCGGAGACCCACAGTTAAGGGCAAACTTCAGCAGAGATACCGAACGAACCAGCAGCCTTAAATACAAGATGAGCCTGAAAAGTTTTAGGACTAATTTTTTTCAGCTTATTGACTGAACTGGCTCTGTGACAAGTTTCATCAGTGTGCACATACCTGCTGCTGGAATCCCGTGTTTAAGTTGGCGCAGTAAAATCGCCCCGTCATGGATTTAATGACCGAGCAAAAGGATAAAATTTTATTTTTAAAGCCGGAAAAAAGGTGCAACTGAAACAGTTTCACTCGTGAGTGCAGCTTATGGACACCGAGCACTGTCACCACCTACCATTTTTCGCTGGTATGGACGATTCTGTGAAGGGCAAGAAGATGTTCAGGATGATGCGCGGAGCGGTCGCCCATTCCAGTCTCGTACAGAATCAACCATTGATCGAAGATCTTCGCCAGCCCCTCCGGATTATATCAGACCAGCTTCGCATCGACGAGGACACCGTGCATTCGATTGTTAGCGAAGATTTCAATAAATTATGTAATTAATTATGTAGCAGGTACATAATGAGTTGCTGCCGCTCTGCTCTGAGACTGATAATGTCACAGCGGCAGCCGTTAAAAACGTCTCTACTGCGGCAACTCATTATGAAACTGGTACAATAAAATAAATAAAAAAAGTATTGCCGCATTATTTTTATTAAAAAAATAATTTCGGTACAATGAATGGAATTTTTCATTGTACTAGTGTACAATGAAATAATTCGTATCAAATATATTATAGCACCTATGGGACGCTCTGGGGAGACACCTAGCGGCACGTCCACACCCACCAGAAAATGTTCACCAGTTGAAGATGGCGCTGGCAGAGGAATGGACGATGTTACCTCAAGACCTTATCAACAACATTGTTCTAAGTATGGACAGGCGGTGCAAAGCCTGCATCGACATTAGGGGTAGTCATATCTCCTACTGAGGACCACCTCTTCCCTTTGTTCCATCTTCGGCAGTGATGCATCTGTATCATGGCAGCCATTTTTGAATAAAGTCCCTCCGTACCGTTTTGTTTCCGTTGTTGTTTCCTTCATCATTTCTGTACCTCACCAAGGAAAAGCATACCAAAGGTTCCTTTGGTATGCTTTTCCCATATCCAGGCCACTCCTATGAGAAGCTACAGGTGAAACCCTGACTGGTCCTTAAGCTTTGCACACGAGTATACAAATTATTCATGCCTATAAAAACACGAGTTGCGACCACATAACTTCATTCTTGTTTTTTGAATTGTTCAGTGGGATAGAAAGGTGTAAGGTGTATTTAGTGTCAGACGGTACCAGGGGGTTCCCCCCTTCTCCGCGTTCCTTTCATTGTGGGTGTACCAGTTTGCTGGAAATGCCAGAGGTTTAAAAGTGTATGGATATTGTATACGTGTAGTGTCATGTACCGTTGTTCATCTGGTCGTTTAGCCGCTGGACCCCTGCTGAGGCCCAACGTTGCCCCCACCTTCGCCCCGTGGAGTCAGACCAGGAACCCAGTAGTTTTAGTTTAAGTCTGGCAGGTCCTGCCACCTAATTTCCTGAGATTTCAGAGGCTAGGACCTTAAAAAAAAAAAAAAAAACGCGCGCGCTCTTTTATATGCATGTACGTACAGACAGATCCATATATATGCGATATATATATCCATCATCGTCGGTTTGATGATCGTTAGGTGAGGGGGATAATGCTTGCATAACAAAGGCCAAAAGAATGGGCAAAGGAATTTTGACATAATTAAGATTTTGTGTGTGGGACATTTGGTAGCATAAAGATAGAGTGGGTGGGAGACTGAAGACTGGAGGGGTTAAGGCATAAATGTGGGGATGATAGAGTAGGCAACCCCAGAAGTCAGTGAGGCAGGCCCATGCCTCACCAGGAAAAAGTAGGGGTCGCCGGGGGAGGGCCGTCCCACCACCTGCGCGGGGGGTGAAAAGGCACCAGGCAAGGGATTCCGGTGCGATCGGCATCAAGCGTCTGCAGGAAAACTATACAATAACCCTGTTGGTGGTGTCCAATCTGGTGTCATGTCCGAGTTGTCATCCTTGGGACCTGGGTCCCGTCCATGTTAGTCCTTTACCTTAGTGTGGTTTATTTCCTAAGCCTTCTAGCTCTCAGGGGTGTGTCTTGTTCACATAGACTCAGCTGGTGGGGTGTCTAAGTTTGGTAGTCATCTCCATTTGTCTTTCATGGGACATGGATCCCGTCCATGTTAGTCTATTTTGGTATAGTTTGTTTCCTGAGTTTTCTAATTCTTGGGGGTGGATCATTTCTGGTGTTCCAGTCCTAGCGAGCTGAAGAACAGATATTCTTTGGTTATAATGGTAGTGGGTTGTGGGCTGCGGCCATTTGGTTTCTCCTCTTCCTCCTCGCGAACGGTGCCTGTGCGTAATCCGAGAAGGCTTGATACTCCTCTTTCGTGTCTAGGAGGTGATGTTCTTGTTCCTGTGGTAAGTAGTGGATTCTGGTGAGTAAAACACCACGTAGGTCTTCATAGAGCCTGCAGTCATACATGAGGTGCTGCCAGCTCTCCAGCCCCCCGCAAGTGCAAGTTGGATCAACCTGGATCCCAAGTAGAGACCGTTTGGTATTAATCGCTCCGTGTCCAGTTAAGAGGTACGTTACTTGTAGACCTGGGGAGAACCAGTTGGGTGACGTTGGGTAGTTTTGTTCAATATTGGGTAGAAATTTCTTTGTGATCTCTCCCTTTTGAGAGTTGCTACACCTTTCCTGCCATGCTTGCTGCAGATGAGTTTGTATCCTCTTCTTTTCCACATTTCTGTTGCTGGTTAGGTCAATAGTGAACCCCAGAAAAGTCTATGGGGTTCCTTTGTCTAAGTAGTACATAGTGGCATAGTGGCATAGTGTTTTGTGAAAGGTGCCACCTGTGGTTTCCCACATCTGCACCATGGTACTTTGTGAAGAAGTACAGAATCTCTGTAAAAGCCAGAAAAAGTGTAATGTCTGGTTTCTGTCAGAGTAGTGTTATGTTTTGTTGTTGTGTCTCTGGCTGCTTGGCCGCAGAGCCCCTAGTGGGACCCCACGTTGCCCGCCACCACCATTGGGAGGTGAGCCAGGCTGCCCATTATACTCTGGCTGGCCTTTGCCAGGGTTGCCTGAGCTTCCTGACAAAGGCCAAGTGAAAAAAAAAAAGGGAGGAAACATAGAACGGGAGTACGAGTTAGAAGGAACAGAAAGAGGGAAAAGGAGGACGGACTGAAGTTGAGGAGCAGTCCGCTCTTTGTGAGGTGAAAATAGGCGTCTGGGAGTGGGAGTTAAAGTAGCAGGGGACAGGTGCTCCTGCATGATCACCAGAGGCCAGTGGGCTCTGTATCCCGCATTCAGGAGTTCTCCAGAGTTACAGCAATCCTGCACCAGAACGGTGCCGGGATTCCATCTTCACAAGAAAAAAAAAATGCATTTTTGAAATCGCAACAAATAGGTAGAATGCAGTTGTAGCAAATAGGACTAACTAAAAAGCAAATCTTAAAAGGAGTGTTCTACGAATCACTTAGTCAACGAGGAATGATTTTCATCCAGTTAATCAAATTATCTCGCGAATAAAATGGCTGACGCTGTTTATTTTGAATTCATTAGATCGTACTGGGACTTCTGACGATATCTTAATCGTCTGATTACCCTTATTTAAAGATCTTAATGTAGTTCATCTGATTTAATTTCACAGGATTGGCAATAATCACTTCTAAATGACGCAGACTTATTGGGGCCTTAACGACATTACTTTAGTTTAAGATCATTTCCTACGATTAGAAGACCAGTGTCGTGGACTTAAGTAAAATATTTTATTGAGACTCTTTGGATGTTTCTCTTTAAACTACACTGGATCTCTCTGAACTTGTGCTTAGTAGACTTTACTACTAGTCTCTAATGTGAATCCTTGGGCTTCTCTGGACTGGATTCCATTACTTCCGTACATAACATGGACTGTGCGGTTTGTGACCAGTGTAAGGTTTGTCTTTATTGCTATACTGTGGACCTCAGTTCACAACTGTACTAAATCTCACCTCATGAACTTGTCGATTCCAGATTCGAAATTGGACCGAACCTTGGATCTGTACATGATTCTCGGCCATATTAACTTTTATTATCCTTTTAACTTTCTCGCCTCCTTTCTGGGGCAGAATTTTCAAGCCTCTCCTACTCCCTTAAAGGGGTGGGGAGGGAATAAGCCATACACACCCTCCGATCCCCTTAAGGGGATGGAGGATGTCGCCATAAGTTTTCAGCTGTATTCGGCGCAGCATATTTTCTACTCTGATCGTTTTAAATAAGTTTGATTCCTAGCACAAAATTGTGTTGAGTTTCGAAGGCTTGAGCTGCTCATAGGGAGGAAACTGTCACTCCCCCGGTTGAATGAAGGTGGATACACAAAAGACACGCACCAGATACTGCTCTAACAGATGTGGCATATTTATACGCGATGCGGGAAGTTAGCGCCATCTGCACATCGATTATTTGCGTGTCAATGGAAAATATAAAAATATACCCGAAATACGACTTTAATTCTAAGAAACCGTGGACCAGAACCCATTACGGGTGGGTGGCACACTTAAAGAAGATGTTTTACCCTTTCTAAACATCTCGATAGGAAGAATTTTGAACTTAAGGAGCAAAAATTGAATTTTGAAAGCCCCAGCTATCCTCGTTGTGTTTATGCAAAAGTAAAACTCGCCACATTTCAAAATGCAATTAGGTTGGTTACAGGAAAGGAAATCAAAAAAGCGGAGGGTCATTAATTAGAAACGAACCGACCTTTCTCCTCACACGAACGCGTTTTTAATTCAAAGCACTTACGAGGAAAAGAAACACGAAAACATTCGTTAATCCTTCGGTGAGAGCAGCTGATGGTCGCGCTATTTAATTAAGCCAAATGGCTTTTCATTATAAATTCTCAGAAGTGAGAAATAAGGTTCTGAAATAGGGGAGGCAAACATCGCACTTCCGCAGATCTTAAGAGGCGCTATTAATAAAAGAAAACAGAGCGAGAGGTCCTTAAATACGTGAGGACCCCCCGATGTGCAGTTCAACGTCTGGAGAAACAGAATAAACAATTATTGGAAAAGCTATAAATGAAGGGAAAAGGTATCGTGTCGACTTAAGTTCGAGACAGCTTCTTACCAAAGTACACTTGAATAAAAAAAACATAGCCTACAGTAATGGGCTGAGTAATTTCAGTTTGATTTAATTTTTACACGAGTATTAGGTGGACGAATTTAGATTTGGGGTAACGGGAAAAGCTCCAGCCTGTCACCACGAATCGTTGACAGGCTGAAGCGTTTCCCTCAACATGAATCGTTGAGGAGGCTTCCATCCTGCAGTGGGTTGATAATGGCTGCAGTTTACCTCTTTTTACCAGCCTGTCATTAAAGAAAATAAGAAACAAGAGTGGCCCCAATATTGATCCCTGAGGTACTCCGCTTGTGCTGGTCCACCCTGAGGTGTCTCCTGTCCTTTAGTCCCTTGGTCCAACGAAGAATCTTGCTTAATCTGAATTTTCTTCAGTTTATATAAAAGGCTTTTCGGGTGAAGCAAATCAAAAGCTTTTCGAAGTCAAAGTCAATAATCTGAAAGTCGTTTCTTGCAACTATTTTATGATTTTGCCTAATAATTAACCATTAATTATAATTTTAATATAATTAAGTATATTAATAAAATTAGCTAGTAATTAAAATTTTTTGCTTTGAAACTTATGCAGACAAAATTATTCCGAGGATAACAACTCAGTTTCGTTTGCAATAAGCCCGTTAATTTGGGGGTTGTTACGGAGTTTTGCACACCGCTTATTTACTCCGGTGGTGCGGAAAGTTTTCACGTTCGTGACCTCGTTTCTCGCTGTCAACTCCGTATTTCATAACCCTGTTTTATGCGATTTAAACTCTTGTTGTAGTCCATTCTCGCGTGGCTTATTTATTTTTGAACGAGGTAAATGTTATTGCCGTTAATAGAACTGTCTCTGGGCAAATCTAACAAAGCAGCTCGGGACTCGAATTAGGGTAGTAACCCCCGGGTTGCGCTCCACTGGTCTTAAAGTGGGCTTGGTCAACCCATAGCTAGCGGGAGTCAGAAACTCAAGTTACCGCGAGACAGATTATATACAGTCCATCGCACATCTTGAGAATCTTGCGAGAAAGGTTTGCTTCAATTGCTGTACCCTAGCTGGTGTTTTTATGCTCTAGCCATTTCCTTTCTGTTCAAAGGAGGGCGGACGTTGCGTTATTTGAATCAGTATTATATATTTAAAAGCCTTGATGGGCAGTTTTGTGAAAACGTAAAACACAAGCAAAAAGGATAAATGAGAAATAGAAAAAGTTGGTTGAGTTTTCATTTGGACAGTAAATGGACGTCTGCTTGCAGCACGTGTTGAGAAGGCAGTACCCATGGAAGTATCCCTAGAAAACTCATGCAACAGAAACAGAACGTCTATGAGACAAGTGGAGACGTTATGAGATGGATTATTAATTAACCTGACTGCCCTCTTTTGGAGTCCAGAAGCCTGAGAGAGGTTTTAGGTTCACCATCCAAGATGTGGGAGCAATATTCCATGGTAGGATCGATTTAAGATTTGTACAGTGAGCAGTTGTTTAAAGAAAAGTAACACCGAGAGAGAAAGAGAAACCCCAGTTTTTCAGATGCAGAGGAAGCAATATTTGCAATGTGCTTATGTCAAGAGAGATTAGAAGTCAGGGCAATCCCCAAAAGAGATATGTGATCTTGACTAAAAATCCGAGCGTCGTCTAAGATAAGGCATAGGAGTAGTGGTCCTTTTTTGCGAGATATAAGAGAGGACTGAGTTTTAGAAAGACAGAAGTCAACTAAATGAAAAGATGGAATGTAGTGTTATACCATCAGCAAAGGTATGGATAGGATTTCCAGTGTGAAGTGAGTTATTAATATACAAGTGGAAAAGAACTGAATCTTGGAGAACAGCATTAGTGGAGACGTTAGAAGACAGAGCCGTCTACCACCACCTGCAGCGAGACTTCAAAGAGAAAAGCGAATACACAATTCTGCAAAAATCCACGAAATGGTAGATTGTTTATGCCAAACACGATTAAAATCCTTGGAAATGTCGAGCAACTTCTTCACCTTCAGTGAACTTTTCCATTGAATCTATCTAAATATGAGTAAAGTAAGGCAATATATCACCGAAAGATCGACATCGACGAAATCAATATGGGAGATCGTTGGTGATCGATGGAGTTCAACAATTTATAGTTGATGAATTGCTCCATTACTTTGGGAATAAATGAGATCCAGTGCAGTGGAACGATGATTGAAAGGACGGATTCGTGTATCTTTTTGAGAACTGGCTGGATACGGCTTTAATACCCACTGAGATATGCCCACTAACAAAACAAGTGATTAGTTATCATGGTCTTTTATGTCCTCGCAGGCAGTACAGTGGATGTAATTCGAACCAAGACGTTTTTTGGGTGGTGAATGGCTACACTGGAGCCCCTTCAATGAAGCGAGGAACTTTTATGGGCTGTTTTTACAATGGTTGGGTTAGTGGAAGAGTGTTGCATGGGTTTTTGCTCTTGGAAACGAAACCCGTCTTTTTCATACAGCAAACAGGAAAATCGACAACATACTCAATTTAAAAACAAATACACTAACGCCTCATAGTCTTAGTTGCTTTGTCGATTAACAAACAAACACCTTTTGCCCGGGTGGTCACTAGAACTAATAATATGTTATGCCGACAGTGGAGTGTTATTAGGTGACTATATGTACGACAGAATGAAGATAGTTTGTTGAAATATTTATCTTCATTCAGCGTTGCATTTCATATTGGAATTGTGAAAAACGAATTTTCACGTTTAGATAGTTTTCGTATGCAATAACATGAATGCGTTGAATTAATGAGTAAATCATTTATGCATCGACAAAAGTGGAGTAATTCCCAAACAACATCTGATGCTTTCATCTGGCCTCGCATTTCAAACTGGCCTCGAGAGATTTAAGCAATGCGCGCTCAAATAAGCACGCAAATGCAACTCGATTTCGGCTTTTGCGATTAAGTCCCAGAATATTGTCTTCTAGCGTGTTTTTTAATGTTTTTTCATTAAACTTTCACGAAGCATCGGACTCTTTGAAATTAAACATTCAAAACCTCATCAGCAATAAAAGCGTCTGTTTTTCAATTTTGGAATTTCTTCAGCGTTGGAGGTGGGCCGAGTTGTTTTGAATAAACGCCCAGGAAACTAAGACCACGAGGAGTTAGTATGAAGCAGAGTCGGGGGAGAGGAGAGAATGTACGCGAGAGGGAAGGGTGTAGCTAGAAATATGGAGGATGTAGGCAAAGGCATCTTTTAAGTAATCAATGGAGTAAGAAGCTCCATCAGGCGAAAGGGGGCCCATTAGAGGAGGATAGATGAGACACAAAGCTGCGTGTAAATCGCTATTGGCGATTCAGGTGGCCCGAGGGCCGCTTAATCTTACGTTCATTTGGTCAGTTAGGTTGGGAAAGATGAGGTCTCGCAGCAGATGTTAGGAGAGTTCCTATTCTGCATTGGCAATAGAGTGTTTCGTCTGGTGCAGAGGGCTTACGCAAACTCAATAAACTCGTAGCAGTTTTCTTCTCTGATGTAGAAGTGTTCATTTCCTTGAGGGATGTCTTGTATACGTGAAAAGAGGATGCTGCGGAGGTCCTTATAATGTTGACAGGTATATACCAGATGGTTCCAGCCTTCTATTTCACCACATGCACAGTAGGGGTCGTCTATGATTCCCATGGATGTTAGTTTGTGGTTAAATGATCCGTGAAAATAAGAGGCAGTCGTAAGATAATGAGCTGTCTCTTACACTCTCTTTCCGCTCTCTATCTCACAGCAGTCTCTTTCTGTTGTTCAATCAGCCGAATATCCATTCTTACAGAACTAACTTTTCTTCTTCCTTATATATCCTTCTACTTCTGTTTTTAAGAACAACCTCCCTCCGCGTATATTTCCTTAAAATTACAATTTAAAGAGCTGAAAGTATCTAAAAATATGTTGGTATTATAAGATTTTTTGTGGATACCTTCAATAAATTCTGAATAAGTCTGTGATGTCAACTTAGTGGCTGTCTCACAGAACGTTTCGCCATGGTAACAGAGAACGCATTCTTTTCTGCCTAGAATATCGTTTACGTTTGTGAGGGCATCCAAAGGGAAGGATTCGCTCTCAGAAAAAAAAAAAAAATCGAAATTTGTGACAACACGTTTCTTTACTAAGGCTTTCATCCTCTTATCTATCTACTCTAGATCACGAGCGTCGAAGAATGACACACAGAATCGTGTGTTTTGTGTTAAGTGCTCTCGATCCGAGCGAGTGGTCCACGGAGTGCTAAAGGTCGTAACCATCCGCTGGCTTGACTTTCGAGCTTTGATTAGCGCACCTTACGGGCCTCCTTAGCGTCGCTCTTGTCTGAAATGAAGACAGCCGTGACATCCCTCCGAGAAGAAGAGCGCTTTCAAGAGCACTTTTCCCTTTCTCGCGTGGAGCCAATCATTTCGCTTCCGAATTTCTCGCGGCTTTCTAATTACAGACGTGGAGAGCATCAACCACGTGTGGAGAGATACCGCAGCACACTCTGCAGGATGCGATGCACGGCCACGGATCTTTTCACAGAGGGTCGAGATACTCGCCTCGAAGAAAGCGCTTCGAAACTCGAAAACACTAAACGTCGGTGTACGGAGAAATGTCTCGTTCTGTTTCGAAGCCCCTCTGGAACGTATTGTGCTCCCATCCTCTTTACTCCTCTGTCTTCATTTTGTCTTCATTTCCACATGCGGGTGGGCCTGATCGCCTCTGATAAATCGACTCATTAAACGTCTTAATTAAAATCTTTCTGAGGATTTAACGGAGGGCGGACTACTCCGACGTCCTTCACTGGCGCTTTTTAATTCTTCGCGAAGGAGCTCCTAATTTTTTGGAAGTTTTACTTGAAAGGGAAGTTCAGCCTCTATTTCTATTTTTATTTCTGTTTCCTGTCTGTTTATTTCTGAGCATCTCTGAAGCGTGTCTTTCGTTGTAGGAGGTTAACTTTCATTCCAATTTTGAAATCTGAAAATATCCGCTCAGGCGCATTTGTACAGTTTGTAAAATATTTCCCGAATCGATCAACAAAACTGCAGAATGGACAACTCCCCATCTTGTCTTCTGTGGGTTAAAACTCGCCGTTCTGCAAAGCTTGGGTTCAAATCCAGTTGAGACGACAGGAATTTTTGTTGGATTTAATGTGAAAAATGATTTTTCACATTAATTACTCTGCCCTCCTACTTTTACACCACTTTTCTGCTCTTCTTTGTACCAGTTTATATAAACCTCAAATGAATGAGATGACGCAAAACATCAAACACTTCCAGAGTTCTTACAGCACCAATGCATCCGGAATGTTTTTCTTCTTTGTTCCGCTTATCAGCGCAAGGTCACAGTTCTCATTCGAATGTCTTTATTTACTGCGATCCCTTTCAAAACGGAAGTGGACTTTGAAGATCATGATGTGTCTTCTCGTAGCAGTTTCGTCCAAACGAGTAGGATACGGAGTTCAAAGGTATTCTGAGGGAGTGGGGTATTTGAGCTTACCATAAGCGTTTAAATGCCAAACAACGTTTCGGTGGTTGATCTGATTTCAACCTCAACCCCGAATTCCAATCGACTTAGGTGTCAGCCAACGGCTTCATAAATGCATTCTCACACTAAGAAGGCATCCGTTACTTTCTGTTATGACAAGAGCAACTGCGAATGTCGTCGAGTCACGCAACCAGCTAACTGGAAGGGGTTATAATTCAAAGCTTCATATTTATAGCAAGATCTGCTTCGACTTGCTGTTTAGAGAACTGTTCAGAATTCCACGCATAACTTTCAAGCGATTAAAACTCAGGTCACAGTTTCTGGCACACCCACGCCATCCCTTCAGGCCCTGCCTGGGAAACGAGTTCAACGCATTCTTTTGTGTCAAGGACGCCGGGCAATGGTGACTCACATGGAAAACGCAAAGTCCTCTTGATTTTGAGCTCTCGTTAACCAATCTCACGCTGAGGATTCACGATACCTCCCTCCCTGAGTTATTACAGGAATTGCATCCCGCACAACGTGGATAAGAATAGATGTAAATAATAAACAATAAAGAACATCTAGTACTGCAAAAACTGGTTTAATATAACCAACGTTACCATGGTTATATTGTATGTAGCAAGGAGTTCGAAGATCCCAGAGTGATCTTAGATCTCCCAAACCGATCAATTCAAATCGCTGAAACCTCTCTCTCTCTTGAAAACTAGAAGAAGAAGAAGAACTCTTTATTGTATACAAAAGGCACACGCCGTACACAATACCCTTCACGGCTACAAGCCAGGGGTTTACAGTAAAGGCTAAAACAAGGTTACAAAGGCTAATACAACGTAATAAACAAGGATGAGATGGGAGAAAAAAAACAATATTATTGTTAATTATACAAGTGTAGTTTTAAACATTGGAAAAAAAATTGAAAAATTTACATATGAAGATATTTAGACAACAGCATGTTATCAAGTTAAATTATTCTCCAGGGAGCAGTCCTTTTACAGTGCTGGAGTCATCTGAGCAGGCGCAGAAAGTTGGAATACTGTGGTGATGGATCCATGGCAGTGATGGACAGGTCCTTGGGAGCAGGTTCTAATGTCCTGTGCCGTGGTCCTCAGAAGGAAATCGATGGAGTAAGTTCTGCCTGTATTTTTTATCCACTGCGAACTTGTAGAGGTCGCCATCCATACGTACAGCAGAAATTGCACGGGTAAGAACCGATCGGATAACTTTAACCGGTTTGGGGTGGTCTGGAGGACTGGATTGGCCCGAAGGCTTGGGACTGGGATTCTCCATCCGCAGTTAGACCAGAAGTCTGGTTCCGAAATAATGCCAACCATCATTTTTACAGCAAAGACGAGTCTTCTCTCATGGATAATGGCAGGAAGATGTCTGATGTTTAGAGCTGCCGTCATCTGGGTGGTCCTTGGTGAAGGGGGAAGGCGAAATTTCCATACGGCCACTTCAATAGCCAAAATTCGCCCGCAAAAATCCGTCTCAGATGCGTTGGGCAGTTGAGGTCCAGACTTCTGCGCCATAAAGTATGATCGGATAGACACAAGTCTTAATATATCTGCACCCAACGGCCTGGTCATGGGCATGCAGAAGTTGTTGCTTAAGCATCCACCGGAGTCGACAGAACTTTATTTGCATGTGGTCTACGTGTGGTACAAAGGAGAGCTTCTGGTCAAAAATAACGCCCAGATCGGTGTGTTACTGAACAACAGAAATCGCAGATCCTCTTATATTGGGTTGCGTTTGAGCGAGAAGGTCAACTAATCGGTGCAATATCATGGTTTAATTATTATTATTATTATTATTATTATTATTATTCAGTTTATCAAGCTTGATTTCACGGCCTGTACAGCTGGTTGGCTAAAAGGGTGTACATAGAAGTGAAAAACATATATTTATTTACAAAATACACTGAGTGATCACTGAATCATGACCACCCCTACGAAAACTCTCGTGAGATACGAGAGTGCGCAGTTAGTCGACCTACGCAGCACAGATAAGGTGTTAGTGGTTCATTAGGTAGTAAAATTCCGAGTGTGATGGATAAAAGGAAGGATTTATCGGACTTTGAAAAAGGACAGATTGTGGGTGCACGACGAGCTGGTGCCTTGATTTCCCAAACGGCTGAACTGGTGGGGTGTTCGAGAGCCGCCGTTGTTAAAGTGTACCAGGACTGGCGTCAGAATGGTCAAACAACGACCCGACGGCAAAACTGAAAAGGTCAGCGAAAGGTTGATGTTAGAAGTGAGCTCCGGGTCCGACAACTCCTACAGGCAAACTGGTGCAGCACTGTTCAAGAGTTGACTACCTAATACAACATGGGCCAACCCGGAACAATATCTGGCATGACTATCCTTCGCACGCTCGCACGTATGGGCTATGCCAGCAGACGACCTCTGCGGCATCCTCTCCTAACCAAGTAGGAGTTCATCGGTGTAAAAGACTCTCCTGGTGCAAAGATATGCAAGTTGGACGTTAGACTGGAAGGTGTGCTGGTCGGATGGGTCACGTTATTTACCCCACACCGTGGATACGGATTTGGTCGTGTACGGATTTGGGGTCAACAACATGAGGCTCTTCATCCACCATGCATGGTATCAAAAGTGCAGGCCGGTGGAGGCGGTTGTATGGTGTGGGCATGTTTCACTGGCAGGAACTTGGACTCCTGGTGCATGTGGTGTACAACGTACCAGTGGTCTCCGCTATCGTCAACTGCTTGCTGACTGAGTACACTCCGCTATGTTACACTTTTTCCCGAATGGCGATGGTGTCTTCCAAGATGCCAATGCGCCGAGCCATCGGGCACTTGTTGTGCAGGAATGGTCTGAGGAACACAGTTCTCACTTTCAACATATCGATTGGCCTCCGAACTCCCTCGATATCAATCCCATAGAGCACGACGGAAAGGCATATCAGGCGTCTGGACACGCCAATCATCTGCATTGCTGGCCGCATTAAAAACAGATTGGTTGGCCATACCTTCCGAACACTTCCGACATCTTGTTGAATCAATGCCACGTCGGATAGCTGCTGTACTGAGGGAAAAAGGAGGACCTGCGAAGTATTAGGTGGGTAGTCATAATTCAGTAATGACTCAGTGTATATAATAGGTATATACACCGATGAGCCAAACAGTATGATCCGCGAGTCAGGCAAATCGAAGCAACTACAGGTGAACTTCGGCGGGTCGGGACACGGTATAAAAAATACCTGACACTGAGCTCCGTTAATCAGCGTTACTCTTGTTCTTCAGATGGGAAAGGCAGCGGACTTAAGCGAGTTTGACAAAGGCCAAATTGTAATGGTCAGAACAAATCCGAAACGGCACGGCTGGTGGGATGCTCACGGTCAGCCATGGTTAGTACCTACCGAAAGTGGTCCGAGGAGGGAAAACCCACGAACCGCAGGCGAGGCGTTGGACGACCACGGCTCATCGATGCTCTAGGCGCGCGAAGCCTCTCCCGAATGGTGCGTGGCAACAGAAGGGCGACTGTGGCGCAACTCGCCGATAATTGGAATGCGACGGGAGTAATGTGTTACAACACACAGTACATCGAACCCTGCTGAAAACGGGGCTGTAAAGCCGCAGGCCGCTCCGGGTGCCCATGCTAACCACGGTTCACCGGCGATAGCGCCTACAATGGGCACGCGCGCATCGAAACTGGACCTTGTGTGATTGGAAGAAGGTCGTCTGGTCCTATGAATCACGTTTGTGTGTTGCACCATGTGGACGGCCCAGTTCGTGTGCGTCGTGTACCTGGGGATGTGATGGCGACTGAATGCACCGTGAGACGAAAACAAGCCAGTCTCATGCTTTGGCCGATGTTCTGCTAGGATACCCTGGGTTCAGTCATCCATGTTCCGGGCACTCTGACGTCTTCCGCATACCTAAACATCCCACAAGAGTTCCAAGGCTTCACTCTGACCCCTCAAGGAAAGCAATGGAGGGAAAATATTAGTAGGGAAACCTACTAAGTCAGTTGTTCAATGTACAGTTGTCCAATCAACAGGAATGCGACAAACATTTACTGTTCATAGTGAAGGGGGGTAATAGGAAGATTTGCAAGTGGAAACGAAGAGTATGGTAGTTGAAGCTAAAACTACTGATCGAGGAGCACAATAATGTGCTCTATGCCGTTGAAATTTCGGGGTCATCGGCACTGTCAATAAGGAAAACACTTTTTGCCATAGAATTCTGGCTCCTCAAGTGGTCCAACAGGAAGCACAACCTTCCAGCTCTGATTCGCACCACGCAGCTTGCCGACTCTCTCTCGGGATTCCACGGCTTCCCACCTTAGTCGACGACCAACGCCTCCTAGCAACAGTCAAGATGATAACAGGCATAATTGCAACACCTTCATTCTGGGATACCTGTGGCTGGAGGATTCCCCCTGCTGCCCTTAGGGCCAATCCCGAGCTCTACTCGCGTTCAACACGACTCCATCTCTCGGACAGGTTTCTCTCTCAGCAGATGTTCAAGCAAATCCAAGCACTTGACTCCAACCTGAATGAATTCGCAGTTAACCGGACTTACTGGAAAAAGGTATGACTAGCAGGACTAATCAGCAACGACTGACGTGTACCTTGCAACTGCTCCTGTCTGATTGAACTGGTGTTCTTTTCTCGATCAGACCTAACTCTCGTGAGGAGTTCTCGCCTTTGTATTAAAATATGTTTTCATTTGTGTAATTACCTTTTTGCATTTTGTAAATAATTGTTCGAGTATCCCGGAAGTAACTGGAGGCTGTAAACCCCTGGCTTTATGGCCATGAAGGGCAATAAAGATTATTTTTCTCTCTCTCTCTCTCTCTCTCTCGCTCTCTCTTTCTCTCTCTCTCTCTCTCTCTCTCACACACACACACACACACACACACACACACACACACACAAATTCAGGATGATGTTGTGCAGGGCTTACATTTTCTTCCAGAGGCGATTTTTGAGGAATTTTCTGAATTGGATGCGATTGAAGAATACAAGGAGGGAGAGAAGTCGACCATTAAGCAAAAACAGGTGGATACTATTATTTTGAGGGCTGTTGTGGAAACAGAAAAACACTGATGAGCTGAACAAAATTATCGATTCATATTTGTCAACCACTAACGGTATTAAATATGACAAACCTAAGATTAATAACCAATCAATATTAATATTTGGATATGTCCAGAGATGAGATAACAGAGGATTTGTGGGATAAGAATATGGCTGAATTGGGTTTTTAGATTTAACACAGGTAGTAAGGTTAAGGTGACTAATTGGGTTGTAGGGTTGGCCCCCAAACTGTCAAAATGTTTATTAGACAAGGGTAGAGTTTATTTAGGTTTCTCTAGTCATAGGTTTAGGGGATTTACTGTAATTACTAAGTGTTTCAAATGTCTGGGATATGGCCACTCTGCCCAATTTTGTAGTCATGGAGTAGTACTGAGGGTGGGCATGTGTATGCTGACTCTAGGCACAGGGACCACCAACCATGCTGCATTAATTGCAAGAGAAGGGGAAGGGACTTTCACCATTCTGTTAGGGACAAAAATTCTCCTAAATACAAGCGAGCGTAGAATTGGCAAGTTCCAGGATTAACTATGGTTGATAGTAGAATCAATCCAGATTTTTGGCATAGACATGAAAATGAGGGCTTAAGGTTTTTGAGTATTATGCAGCAGAATGTGCATAGGTCAAGGTCTGTAATGGATGAGTTGCGAGTGCTTGTAGATGAGTATATTTGCGATATCATTTGCATACAGGAGCCTTATACATTACAATTTAAGCAGGCATTTAGAGTGGTAGGTTTCTCACTGACAACGAAGTTGGTGCATGTAACAGAGGAAGGCCCGGAGCAGCTATTGCTGTTTTAAATAATACAATTAATGTTACAGCTATTACAGGACTATGTACCCAGGATGTAGTTTGCATGCATGTAGAAACTCCACTAGTGGCCTTTTACGTAATATCAGTGTATTGCGCATCCTCCCCTCTGTGGATATGGATAATATCTTAAATTGTTTAGATACTGCATTGGGAAGAATTGGCAATGGTAATACAGTATAATCATTTCCGGATTCAAATGGCAATGGCAAAAAAAAAACAGGCTTGGAGAACCTTAGTTAGCTCTTAGTCATCTGCATATCAGGCAAGTGTAGGAGAATGTTGGAGGACAAAATGGATGCTGTACTTAGTGAGCTGGAAGAACGAGCGGGAATTAATAAATTAAATATTTCTTCAGAAAAATCAGCGATGATGCTTATGAAAGGTAAATTAGACATTGGCAGTCCCACAAGGGCACTAATAGCCGGTAAGCAAATTCCTACGGTGAATCAAAATAATGCGCCATGCCACACCACCCGGATTGTTCGAGACTGGTTCGCGGAACATGAGGAAAACTTCCACGTATTGCCCTGGCCTCCGAATTCCACAGACATCAATCTCAACGAGCATCTGTGGTTTGTGTTGGAACAGCAACTCCGATCTGCGGCGTCTCAACCACGGACCTTACAAGAGTTAAAGGTTCTGCTGGTTACGTGTTGGTATCAGATACCACAAGACCCATTTAGAAACTTGCAGCGTCCATGCCTCGCCGGGTACGAGCTGTTTTGGCTGCACGTGGAGGACCAACATCATATTAGGTCGGTGGTCATAATGTTTTGACTCATCGGTGTATATTTACAACAGGGAGAAAACTTAGGTTTGAACATATATAGACACAGGAGAATTAATTAAGTTTACAATCTATAAAAAGAATTTATTAAAAAGACAGCCTTGAAAAAGTCTTCAAATACAGAGAATTTTATGCGTCTCTCGATGATATGTGATGGACTGGTAGATGGAGTGACTTGATCGTGCTAGTCAGGATTCACTGGAGGTCGGTGTCTCGATGCAAGTCTTCCAGGATATTTTTCCTGTATTTGTTGTTGTACAATAGTAATTGGGGTAAATTTGCATATTGTTGAAATGTTCCATATTGTTATCTGGGAGTATATCTCTAAGGCGGACGAAGTTGGTAGAAGTCGACCTATAATGTTGTTTATGTCGCTTTCTTGGATGGGTACTTGAGGCTAAGATGATTTTTTGCACGTTGGGAGAATCAATCCTATCAGTTAATTTGGCGAGATTGATGAGATTCTTTTCCAGAATTTCGATTTTCTATGGTATCATGTTCATGTTTGCATGAAGAATAGATCTAGAAATGGTGAACGGGTCTCCATGGATCCTGTTCAACAACCTCAGAACACGTGATGGGGGCGAGGACCATAACTCGGAAGCGTATAAAGCGATGGGCGTGAGAAACTTTTCAATGTATTTGCATATGAGAGACGTATTTTTTAACCAACAAGCTCCTGGCGGATCGCCCAGAAGGCTGCATATGTTTTCTTTTTTGTATATATGAAATGGTCTTGGAAAGTAATGTTTTCTTCCTAGGTGAGACCAAGATCCGTGTGGGATGAAACCTTGTGACTTATATTACAAAAAAATTATAATGGCCGTCATTCAGTGTAGCCACGTGTTCTGGAGCTCCTGAATGTTGCGTTATTTTAATGTGTTTAAAGTGTTTTCTTCCACTGGAAAAGTGTACCAGTTAAAAGAACTTCGCAAGAGGATTACGTGGTGGAGAAAATTTTGGTATTACGAGGGTTATCTTGTCTGTACTCTCTCGTCATCTACCTAATCCCTTTAGGCTTAGCATTCTGCTAACGCTATATTTTGCTGTAGTCACACACGCATTATTGACAGTTAGGCTTAGTGGGTATTGCTGGATATTTCGTCAAGTTCTGAATTGGAGCAAGTGCCTGCGAATGAGCTCCGATTAAAGTTTATACTGTTTTGATTTTCGAGAAAGATGTTTTAAAGAATTCCTCTGGTGATAATCTGCCCGGTAATGATGCCAAATCGCCTGCATCTTCCTCAGGTAATGTTTTAATATATATGATTTATTGGTTGATTTTTTTCAATACGATACAGTACTTCCAATTCCCGACTATAGAACTAGCTAAAAGAACCCACACATCGCGCGTGCGTTAAGTTGGACACGCTAAAGGTCACGGCTAATTACTGACTGTCGCTACGAAGCACATCGGAAGGGCTGCTTGGTATATTCTGTTTTCTTTTCCACAAGACTATGGAGAAATTGTTAATCTGCAGCATCCAAGTGGACTATGCACTTCAATGTACATCCTGTCATGCCCATTATTGTGGATCCTGTTCTCCCTACGCGGATCACAAAAAACTCGCCAAAAAAGTAAAAAAATCCTGGAAATGTGAGTTATGTAAGGGTGGCAATCAGTTTAAGGACTCAGTAAATGACGACTCATTAGATGATGCCGATTTAACATGCCCTCCGTCGTTAACATGGAATGGCACGCGGAGCGTGAGCAGTGACGAAGAATTTACACAGATTTCGACAGCTGTGAAACAACTCTCAAATGAGTTCCGCAACTTCCAGAAAGATCATTCAAATAGAGCCGATCTTATGGCTAATAAACTAATTGAACTTCTGGAGTTGACAAAACAGGGTTCTCATGATGGGAAGTCACTGACAAACAACCTCGATGTTAGCACTCAGTTCCTACAATCTGAGAAAAAAATACTTGAAACTGAAAGAAAGTGCAATGGTGAAGTTTATTCAGATTTTGTTACTAATCCTGAGCAAGGAAACGTTCTTATTAAAGCTCAATTACAAGAGCTGAAAGACTATATCACGGTACTGCACAGGGAAAATAAGGAAATCAAACTTATCCTCCTAGATATATTTAACAAAATCGAACTAAGGAATCTTGATGACCCAGCTAAATTGACGAATTTACTTAATTCAACTGAGCTTATCCGATTCTATAAAAACTATGCCCAATCCAGCTTAATTGCAATCTGCCCTCATTGCGCATGCAATCCTGCTGACAGCCACTCCACACTGGCTTCAGGAGGAGATTTTTGCGATGTAGAAAAACGGAATCAGCACCCAGCTAAGCAATCAACTGTTTTTAGACCGCAGACTTCCTCAAGCAAGATCGATAGATCTGCTGAAAAAGTTAGTACCCTCAGCAAAGGAAAGAAAATATCTGATGTTCAGGCTAAAGCAGGAAAACAGAGGAAACCACAACAAACTGGCTCTGTAGGCGAAGCCAACATAAGTAATCTCATACCTATTGGTAACAAGAGATCAGAGTCTGAAGTGTCTAAAGTTCCAAAGGATAAGGCACTGCAGGTGGATTTCGACGTCGGCAGCTTAGAGGACAGAAACATCGAAACCGGTAGAAGTACTAACGAGAATAATAACAAAAAATCCAGTAGAAGAACTCACGGGAATGATAACAAAAATACTGGTCGAAGAACTTACGAGAATGATAAGGATCTAATTGATAACAACACCTCTTCAGCCCATTATCGTGCAGCCAATTATCTCTCTTCGGCGCACGCACCTTCTCAATGTGAGGATCGCCTATTCAAAGGCAAATACAATCTCACTGTAGTACCACGCAAATCCAAGTTATTTATTTCCCGGCTCAGTCCACACACAAAAGTGGAAGTTTTACATGAATTCATCAGAAACGAAATCGGAGTGGTAGCTGAAGTTCGTGCACTTAGAACTGAACATCCATCCTACTCTTCTTTCCTGGTGACCTGCAATACATTAGATGAAAGAAAACTACTGGATTCCCTGTATTCGCCTCCCGGATTAATAATCAGACCATTCAAAATCTACAACAAGAGTACAAATAATGTGGAGAAGAATGATAGTTAGCAATCACAGTGCACAAACAACTCTTGTTCTCTTCTTTTCCAGGCCTCTACTGATTCTGTACATACAGGGAGAACCGATGATGCCTGTCAGCAATCTCTTCACATATATTATCAGAACTGTAGGAGCTTAGTGAATAAAATTGACAAATTTAGAATCTCGCATTGCTGTCTGGAGTTTGATGTATATATCCTCACAGAAACATGGTTACATGATGGGATTCTGGATTCGGAAGTGGCAGCAGTGGGTTATACTGTCTCAGAAGAGACAGGGGATCTAGGGGAGGTGGTGTCGCGATTATCATCTCAAACCAATTTGCAGTTACAATGCACAGGACTTTCCACAACATTGAAGGAATCTTTTGTCAGCTGAAGGGTCATAATAAAACTGTTCTCATTGCAGCTATCTACTTGCCGCCCCCAGTCGATCTGCTTCTTATGGAGAGGCTGTCGAAAGCACTCTGTGAGTTTGAAACGTTTTTCACCAGTCGGATGAGGTGTACTTGTTTGGAGACTTCAATACTCAACACTCTCCACTAGGCATTGAGGAGTCAACCGCTACAACTAAGCTGCTATATGACATCATGTCTGAACTGGGTCTCAAGCAGTATAACAATACTTGTACTAGAGGCAAGGCGATGCTGGATCTCATTTTTGCATCCAAGCAGATCCTTATTTTAGAAGCAGTTTCATTTCTGCCGTCTGATCACAAGGCTTTAAGCTGTCAAATCAACATATCACGGAAGAGTAGAAGCACTACTCCTGTCCCAGCCAAGCTGAACTTTAGGAGAACAGACTGGCAACTATTAGGGCGTGAGCTCGATTGCATTGATTGGTTCTCCTTCCCACGGATTAATGATCTTGACGCAGTCACCGATCATCTTATTAGCACAATCTCCTCTATCATTCAAGAGTTCGTACCTCTTAGTAAAAATTACAGGAATAGATTCCCTCATTGGATCACGACAGACATAATTGCGATTATACGAGCCAAAGAACAGTGCAAAAAACACTTTAGGACGACACATGATGAAGCATATATGGCACTGTTCAAGGAACACAGAAGTAACGTTAAAAGGATGATCAGAAAACAATACGCTCGTTATATTCAATCAATTCAACACAGTTTCACAGTAAATGGAGACCTGAAGCCATTCTGGAACATGCTAAAGAATTCTAATAACTGCTCAACAGGAACCAGGATCATTGATTCCAATGGCAAGCCTATAACCTGTGACAAAACTAAAGCAGATATTTTTGCGACCTTTTTCTCCTCCTTTTCAGAGAAAACAGCAGCTACTGACTGCTGCTTCAGCTTATCAATTTCAAGTCATTCAGGATGATACACTGAATAATCTCTCGGTTGACACAGACGATATCATTCAAGCGCTTCGGAGACTAACAAAAGATTTTTCTGCAGGCCCAGATAACATTCCACTTATCTTGTGGAAGAAATGCTTTCCGCAACTGAAATATATAATATTGCATATATTCAATCTTTCTGTTAAGTCTGGTATCTACCCCACTCACTTCAAAACTGTTAATGTTATTCCTATCCCAAAGAGAAGTACAAACCACTCACTAGAGAATTACCGTCCCATCTGCCTTATGAACTCGCTGGCAAAAATTCTGGACACGGTCATTCACCACCGATTAATGGAATATTTTCAACGCTTTATCTGCGACTGCCAACGTGGCTTCACCAGGGGCCGATCAACTACCACTAATCTTCTCACTATCTGGCAACAGGTTCTAGACACCGTCGATGGCGGGGGATAGGTTGATGTGATCTACACAGACCTTACTAAGGCTTTCGACAGTGTCCCGCATAATCAACTTGCTCAAAAACTAAGACACTATGTAATACTTGACCCTTTACTATCCTGGTTGATGAGCTATATTTCATATCGAAAACATACAGTGATCATCTGACAGGAAGTCTCAAGGGAATTTTTTTCATCGAGAGGAGTACCTCAGGGATCATCTCTTGGGCCTCTTTTATTCACCATCTTTATCAACGATCTACCGCAATTTGTTGAGAGAGGTGGTATCAAGACACCAATGTTTGCCGATGATGTGAAACTATATTCACGTATCAGCAGTCAAGATGATGCAGTTAACTTTCAGGCTATCTCAACTCTTTTGCTGATTGGGTTGCTTTGAATGGTTTGGAGGTTAACACTAGGAAATGGAGCTCTATTTCCTTTGCAGCTTCGAGGAAAACTAAGACTTTAGTTAATGAATATTACATCAAGGAGATGCCGATTTCCAGAGTTGACGAAGTTAAAGATCTGGGAGTTACTTTTACCGCTACATGTGGGTTTGATAAACATGTTAGGAATATATTAAACCAAGTGAAAAAACAAATTGGCTTCATTAAACGGCAGACGTACAGATTTCAAGATCCTCAGTTCTCTGTGCTCCTATTTAAGACAACTATACTCCCTATAGTGGAGTTTGCTTCTCCTATATGGAACCCACACTATGCATACTTGATACAGCAAATAGAATCGCTCCAGATGAAATTTTCCACTATCTTTCCAGACGTAACCCCACGTTTTACCACAGAATCTTCTACCGGAATCTCTGTTCCTACTTCAAGCTTCAATCTCTGGAAACTCGGCGAACTGTTCTTGATTTAAAACTGTTGTACCACATCTTCGCTGGTTCAACCTACCTGCCGGATCTTCTGTGCCATATTGACCTTCACGCTCCAGCCGTGGCTACTAGACAGAAGACTACATTCCACATAGGTAATTCTAGATTAGAGATATCGAGGAACTCCTTCTTCAAAAGAACATTGGCACTCATGAACAAGTTTGACTTGGATATGGCTGTGAACAAGAAACAATTTCACAGAACTATTTGGAGTAGGTTGACCGATTAAATGAGTTCTGGGCTAAAGATGTCCTTATTAATTCGTCTGTGTGTGATGATGTCTCCTGCAGCAAACTGCTTTCTGCGAGTTTACATAGCGCTGGATTTGACGTCAGGAATATCTTTTTTATTTTTGTGAATTGGACTTTTCCAGTTTGAATTAACTTTCATTGTACAAAGTATATTAGTCTACCATTTATTTTTATGTTTTGTACAACCTTTGCTGTGTTATACACTTTAACTGGGCTAATGCCTGTTGTGTATATTATATGTTAAAAATAAATAAATAAATAAATAAATATTGCCGTTTTTACAGTTTGAATATCAATTTTTTCCACGCTTATTGGTGACAGATATTTGAGAGGACTTTTTCTGATTTAGTTGGAGCCCTAGGTAGTCAACAAGTTGATTAATTTGTGCAGCAGTATTTTGATTTATTTGCTGAACGGTTTTGATGTCATCAGAGATGACGAGCAACTTCAAATCCGCAACGTAAGATAGTGGGAAAAGTCACCTGTATTTCTAAGTTGAGAAGTTTCAACCAGAATCACGATTGTTCCAAGCGGATGAGTTATATTCTGATATTGGTGACTTTGAATTTTTAATAAAAGTTATTAAAGTTCCAACAGATTCCTTCGATTAAACCAAGTTGCTGCTCAACTTCCTTACATTCGCTATGGTTTTTGTGGCTTCCTGTGCAATAGAAATCAATTCTAAATTCCAGGGTAGTATTTCTAGGATTTGAGATAAATCATGGAAGAGATATTTTGGAAGTGGATCAAAACAGGGCCATCTTAACTGACAGGCGCATCAATAAACAAGCCGATTACGGGGATATTTCGTGTTGCGCACAAGGGATGGCTCTTTGGATTGGACAGACTGCGTTCTCAGTTCTTTGAGAAAATTTGCTACGGTTTTTTTTCTTTAAAGATGGCGCTCGGTTCGCAGCTCACGGGCATTGCCTCTCCTTTACGACATGCTTTGTGACCGTGTCGTTCTACTCAAAGAAGCGTTCAAACTTTAAGACAGAAACCAATCCCGTTTCCTATCAGTGGCAAATGACCTCGAGCGCACTTTGCAGACGATCCGGAATTAAACATAACCGCAGGAACTGTTCCGCCGATGCGGGCGGATCTCATTTTCCATCAAACGCCGAACTGGACCAGACACGAATGCTCGCGACGTATTTAAGACGTGCACGAGCCTTGATCCGTCTTATCGGAGAACATTCCTCCGTTTTATTGAAATTTCTCGGCCAATTACCGACCCCATCTCGCGCAGATAGCGTCCGTCTTTGTTTTCCGATCCGATCGTAAAACGAAACGCTAAATTGGCACGCGGAAATCATTGCGTCCGCATCTCTTCCGTGAGCCGTAATGTCGCATTTGCATATCCAATAAAAGCGTCTCATGAATATTTTATTTCGCCGATCACGTGCTCCGATCCATCCCCGCGCGGGAAAGTTTCTTTGACGGAAACTACTAGGACGGAAATGTAGCGAGACTTCGCCAATCACCAGAAGACGTGTCGTGCAGCGAACCACAAATTAGACCGGGCCAACGGAGGTCCCTCCGGAGAGTCTGAAAGGATTACGGCGCGTCCTTCCATTGATCTCCGACCCTGCTTCGCCTTGGCAAAGCGTTTCCTAACCCGAATTTAGCGAAGAGTGAAGCGCGATCCTGGACCAAAAAAGGACTTGATGACTGTCGAACAGAACTCCAGTACCAAAGCAACAACAGTAATAAAGCGCGCCACCCGAAAAGTGCTCTCAGCTTGATGTTCTTCTGAATCGGAAATGACTTTAAGGCGTTTACATTTGAACGTTTTTCAGCGCTTCATCTTTTGTTGTTGAGCAGTGGGATGAGAGTGGGGGTGTTCCAGATAACTTGCTGTCCCTGGAATGAAGTCCTCCGGTGGCAAAGCTGTAATTAAGAGATGACTGTAAATGCCCGAAGACGAATAGACTGTTTTTTAAATAAAAGAATTTTATTTTTGGCATTCCAAGCGTGAGAAGGATCTCGTTTTTCTTTGTGATGCGTCTGCTTCGAGAATGAGGATGGGATGAGGGATGGGTTGCGTCCGATTGAGCAAAGAGAGGATTTTGTCTCCGAGAAATGTGCGCCATGATCATATTAGAGCGGGAGATCCAGGGGAGACGCAGAACGCCCACACGGTAGATGATATCGAGTGACTGAGGGAGGGTGGGTAGCTGTTACATTAACGTGCATCGTAAACATCACTTAGCGGTCCTCGGTGCGCCCCATTTATTCTTCCATCTGCGGCATTGTTTTTCAAGGACGTTCGAACCGCATTAGCCGCTGGCCAGTTGCCATGGTGACCGCATTCAAATGTTCGGAAATAAGAGCGTTTTGATTTCACGGGCGAAAAGCTCTGAGCGACTCTTCGGAGGTCATTAGAATTTTGAATTTCTTTCCGCCGCCGTATCGGGTCGTTATTGTAATGCGGGTTGGACATTACGCTCGGCGTCGCCAGAGCGAGCTTATCCAACATCCGCCGCTCAGCTGTCCGAGAGAGAGAGCGCGATGATGGAGAGAAAGCAGAAATCGAAGTCTAAAGTAGAAAGTAATGCGAATGCGCCCTTCCAGCGTTAGTGACGTCGTGGCTGTTACAATTATCGGCGCTCCTCCCTTACTGAGACGTGGCTCGGCCTTCGTTCTTCTGACGAAGGAGAACAGCGAGTTCGGAGTGAGGTTGAACGGTGGTTGCGTGGGACGTTGCTATTGTGGCTCAGTCTCTCCTTTAACCCCCCCTCCCCCCCAAAGATGTTTGTCTGATACCGATTAAAGCGAACCGCCGCAGTGACGTCAAGCGGCACGTGCGACTAGGAGAGGGCGATTCAAAGCCCCGCTGGGGAGCCAGTGCGTGTCAAATTGCAACCATTCCCTCGGCAGATCCCTGCAATTATCTGGGGATCGCGAGGGGAACTAATTACACGCCGGTAAGTGGCTACTTGCAGCTGTTCGCCAGTTGTTTCGCAGTGGGGTTCATTAGCGTTCTGAGGTCATTTCCGTCAGCTGCCTGTTCGCCTTCTTAGGGTTCTGCTTCGTCGATGTCGCGTGGGACTTTCTACTCTCCAACCCGGGTTTCGTGGGAGTTGATCTGGCCGTGGGTGATTGCAATCCACATTTCGGAGCGTGAGTGCGAGGTCAGGGTTGACCGGACACTGCCCTCAGCTCGTGAACTGGGGTGTGTTGCTCGAGCCTATTAGATTTAGAGTGACTGTCCGCCAGCGGTGAGATTTCGTATTTCTGTAAGTCGCAAGCAAAGCACTCTTTGCAATAACGCTCACAATATTAAATAATATTCTGTTTATGCTCCGGGATGACCAAACAGTCAGAGAAGTTCACAAGATAGGCAGAATACAAGAAACAGCACCGTATACAGCAGTCAAGGGCTTGAACCCCGGTCACTCAAGGCACGTGTACTTATGCACCCGCGCGCCTGACCACTAGGCTACGGCGGCAATAGTAATAATAGTAGAGGCAAGCATATGAGCTTATGTAGCATCGAAAAAAAAAAAAAAAAAATCACACAACCATTCCCTCTAAAAGCTTGTCCTCCTTGAATTTATTTAAGCTATCTCAACTTCCACAACGACAGATGGAAGTTTGTTCCAGCAATTAACCACCCGCTGGCTAAAGGCAAATTTCCGCACATCTAATTTACATCTGTCTTTTCTTAATTTGAAACTGTGCCTCCTCAAGTTCTTAATCTGAGAAGAGGAAGAATCCCATCAGCATTCATCTTGTCCAACCCATTCAAGGCCTTATACACTTCAATCAAATCAAGAGGACCATTTCGTCCCTCTCACCAATCTTGTTGCCCTTCTCTGTACACGCTCAAGTAAATCTACATCCTTCCTAAAATGAGGCCTCCAGACCTGTACGCAGTACTCAAGGCGTGGCCTGACCATTGCCTTATACAGAAGGACCATCACCTCCTTTTCCCTGCTAGCAAATTTCCTATATATCATTAACAAGACTCCATGACCTGCCCTAGTAGCCTGTCTGCACTGCTCAGAGAACTTATATGCCTGCACAATTACCCCCAGGTCTTTTTTATTCTCCACCTTCATGAGTGTATTTTAATTTTTTATTTTTTATTTTTTATTTTTATTTTATTAATAAAAAGATACACAACAGGTAACCATGAAGAGTGTATCTGAGATCAGATCAATAAACATAATAACAATAATGTGAAATCCTACAGGACGATAAACATTGATATAGATTCAAACAATAAAAGCATATGTACAAAAGAGGATTGTATTAAGTTAAGTTACCGGTAAAACAAGTAATAATTAATCCGTTAGAGAATAGAAAAATAATATAACAAATAATAAGCTACTATAATTAGATGTGAGCTAGTCACTTTGCAGTTTAAGTGAAGAGGCAAACTTGTGGATGGAGTTCATCAGTGATTGGGAGTTGTCAAAGAAGTCAATGCGAGAGTCATTTGCTGATTTGCTGATTCTGTTCAGTGGACTGAACTTCATTAAGTCCGTGTTGGCAGAGTCAAGGCGAAACGGTGTAAGGTTCCTGACTTGTCTACAGGGAGCATTGAAGTTTATTTTACTCAGGATATCAGATGCTTCATAAATTCCAGTGATTACTTTGGCTAGGAGGGCGATGTCAGCAGTAACTCTTCTAGTGCACAGAGGCCTCAGATGAAAGTAATCACACAGCGATTCATAATACACTGAGTGATAGAACAGAGGATTGCGGTACGTAAGGTAACGGATAAAGTTTTTTTGGACTGCTTCAATTTTGTTAGTTAAAGTCTTTGTGTGAGGATTCCAGATGGGTGAACTGAATTCAAGGATTGGCAGAACAATAGTTTTATAAAGGATAACTGCATATCTGTAGTTTTTGAACTTGTATGTGTTCCGTTTGATGAATCCCAGTGTTTTGAATGCTTTGCTGGTGATTTTAAGGACATGGGCATCGAATTTAGCACTGCTGGAAAAGAGAATCCCTAAGTCGTTAACTTGGTCACACCTTTCGATGATCACAGAGTTAATACTATACTCCGTATTCATTAGTTGTGGAGATCTGCAAGATGAGAAAGAGATAACTTTGCACTTCGAGGGGTTAGCAGACAAGCCATTCAGAGATAGCCACAGAGAGAATTTATTGAGAGCACGTTGAAGTTGTTGAGAATCGGTAGTCTCCTTCACTGCTGAGTAGATCTTAAGATCATCTGCATAGAGAGCAACTTGAACATTGGAGGTGTAGATGAAAGAAGGAAGATCATTTACGAAAACAATGAAGAGAAGAGGACCTAAGGGAGAGCCTTGTGGTACTCCGCTTAGTGGTATAAAACAGTCTGAGTTCACTTGATCGATGATAACGCTCAAGGAACGATGCGTAATATAGCTGCGTAGCCATGAGAGCAAAGGGTCACGGATGCCATATAGTTTAAGTTTTTCCAGAAGCTGTTCGTGCGGGACTTTATCAAATGCCTTAGATATGTCTGTGTAGACTGTATCAACTTGTAGGTGGTTATCACGAGCTTCAGAGGTGTATTGCCAGAAAGGAAGTAAATTTGTGACTACTGACTTGCCACTGCAGAAACCATGTTGATTCTGATCGATAAAAGGCTTGAAGAATTCGAAGAGATGTTTGTGCACTGCTGTGTCGAAGAGTTTAGCCAGGCTGTTTTGCAAGGTTATGGGTCTGTAATCGCATACGTCATTTTTATCACCTTTTTTGAAAATAGGAACTATATTGACCTGCTTAAAGTGCTTAGGATACTTCCCCAGCCTGAGAGACAGGTTGAAGATCCGCAGTATGAGGGGTTTCAATGTAGTGACAGTCCTTTTCCAAAATAAGCCTGGAATGTCATCTGGGCCTCTAGTATAGTCATTTTTCATGCTTTTTAATGCCGAATTTAAATCTTCATCAGTGATAAAGAGATTAATGAGGATATCATCTTTAACAGGTGTGAAGTCAGGAAATGAGGCAGGTCTCAATGTATCATTTGTTTGAATTCTAGAAAAGTGTTTGGCAAACTCTTGAGCAATACTGAATTCGTCAGATAAGAGAATTCCATCTGCGTTATGGAGTTTTAACTTTCTACTGGTTATGTTCTTATGCTTCATGAAATTCCAGAATGGTTTGATATCTCTGTGAGTAAGCAGACTATCCTGAACTGACTCTGTATACATGTTGTATGCTGTATACATGTTGTATACATGTTGTATGTTTAATATGAGAGTTTTCACTTCTTTGCGGAGTTGGCTGAATATTTCATAGTATTGACTGTCACCTGTTTGCTTATATTTGTTTCTGTAGAACGAAACAGTTGGTACTTTTTTCTGGGGTTACTTCTACCCATACGCAGTACTTTCCATTTGTCAATGTTAAACTTCAGTTGCCACTTCTCAGCCCGTCTTCCCAACTTTTCCAGATATTGTTGCAGTAGCACACTGCCATTACTGTCATTAACAACCCTGCTAACCTTTATATCAGCTGCTAACTTCGATACTAAGCCTGACACACCTTCATTAATATCATTAATAAATATACAAATCAACAATTGGCCCGACAGCGCACCCTGCGGGACACCACTAATAACATTACTCCACGAAAAGCAGCTTCCATTCATTACCACTCTCTGTCTTCTGCCATTCAACCACTCTTTTATCTATTGTAGCACTTGCCCTTAATGCCATACTGCTCAATTTTGTACAGTAGTGTTCCATGCGCAAAAGTATCAAAAGCTTTCCTGAAATCCACAACTGTGTGGTACCATTGACATTAAAATAGAGATCAACTAATGAGACTCGTGGCAAAGAAGAAAAATACATGGGATGCATATAAATTATCAGGCGACATGGAAGCCAATGACAGTTATAAGATGGTCTGTAATCAAATCACAAAGGAGGTTAGGCAAGCGAAGGGAGATTATGAAAAATCTTTGGCAAAGGATGCAAAGAAAAACAACAAAGAGTTCTTTACTTATATAAACTCTAAAAGGAAGGGGATGAATCAGATTGGTCCACTTGATATCAATGGTTTGACTGTAGATGATCATTCTCAGATAACTGCCGAACTAAATGAGTATTTTGCCTCTACATTCACACATGAGGAGTTATTCAAGGAGGAGAGGGCCACATGTTTATCAGACCCTGACGGGGAGTTGAATGATTTTGTAATAACTGTGAGCAAAGTGGAGGAGAAATTGTTGAAGTTATACATAAAGGCACCTGGGGGTGGATGGGATCTATCCAGTTATATTAAAGGAGGCGGCAAAAAAGGAACCAAGCAAATCCTTAGCAATAATCATGAGAGCATCCTTGGACTGAGGGGTACTTCCCACGGACTGGAGATGTGCAAATGTATCCCCAATTCACAAAGGGGGGTCGAAGGGTGACACGAGTAATTACAGACCAGTTAGTTTAACTTCTGTTCCGGGTAAAATAATGGAGTCGCTGGTTAAAGAAGCACTGCAAGGTCATCCAGACAAGACTGCAGCAATAATTCAGACACAGCATGGGTTTGTTAAGGGAAAGTCTTGTCTGATAAATTTGATTGGATACTATGAAGTAGTTAAAAAGGAACTGGATTAAAAAAATAATTTCGATATCATATATTTGGATTTCAGGAAAGCTTTTGATACTGTTGTGCATGGAAGATTATTGTGCAAATTAGAGCAGAATGGTATTAAGGGTAAGTTGCTACAATGGATAAAAGGATGGTTGAGTGGCAGAAGACAAAGAGTAGTAATCAGTGGACGCTGCTCTTCGTGGTATATCAGGCTTAGTGTCGAAGTTTGCAGATGATACAAAGGGTAGCAGGGTTGTTAACGATACTAAAGATAGTATGCTACTCCAACTGGATCTAGATAAGTTGGGAAAATGGGCTGAGAAGTGGCAACTGAAGTTCAACATTGACAAATGGAAAGTACTGCATATGGGTAGCAATAACTGAAGAGAAACGTAATTTTTAATTATACGTGTGTATACTAGTTCTCTCAACTGAAGAGAAACGTACCAACTGTGTGGTACTACACTCAGGGAAGTGGAAAGTGAAAAAGACCTAGGAGTAATTGTGCAGTCAAATGTGAAGTTCGCTGAGTAGTACAGCCCGGCTGCCAGAGCAGGTCAAGGGGGCTTGTCAATGATAAATAGGAATTTTGCTAGCAGGGAAAAGGAGGTGATTATCCCTCTGTATAAGGCAATGGTCTGGCTACGCCTTGAGTACTTTATACAGAAGAAGAAATCCTTATTGTACAGTAAAGAAAGAATAATGTGCCCGCCACAGGGGCTTCACAAGGTTGTACGGTAATATAAAAACATGTACAGTATAACAAAAAGATAAAATAACACGAAATTAACTTAAAAACGTGGTATTTACCATGCTATAGATATGAGTATATACATAGTTCATAGGCAGACAGTACATCAAGGTATGTACACGTTCATATGTATAAAGCACATATATGCTTAAAATTCAAAATATTTCACAGGCGTGCATTAAGTTGTTCGGTATATGGTTTCCCATTTTCTTTTGAAACAGTTCGTCGGTGTACCTGCGACGTGCCGTTCTGCGCCTCATAGCAGATAGCGGGTGGAGATATCGGTATGAGTCAACATCAGGGGCCAAACAAAAGCGGAACAAGTTCGGCCAGCGAGCGCCTGTAATTGCGATCAGAAGCGAATTTCTGGAGGTCAACTCCGATCATTAGCAGGACTTGTACTGTAGGAAGTACTTGTCCACGTAGGAATCTGTCACTGATCTTCAGCCTGTTCCGCTGTAGCCGAAGAAGAGGGGCGGCTCTTAGGGAAGGAAGTGGAACATGCCACTAACATATATACCAGAAGCCAGGGAAGTTGATCTTGCCAACGAGCATTTTGATACTGATCACAGTTCTCCTCATGCCGATTATTTGAGGCAGCCGCGGGATTTGAAGTTGGTCGGCCATGCTGGTGGTCCTCTGTTGTGGACATGTTTACATGTGTTTTTGTAAAGGGCGGCTCCTAGAACATTCGCCCAGGGACTGTTCACCCGAAGGAGGACACTTTTGCTATCTACAGGGATCAAGAAGAGGCACCACGACTAAACTAACCATCCTTGGACTCAACGAAACTGGCTCTCACCCAGATACAAGACCTTCCTTTGGGACTCTATAGAAATTTTTTTTTTAAGCCACGCTCCCTTGCTGGCCCTTTGCCTCCACTCCCCGGGCGAGAGGGGGAGGTGACCTCTGGTCTCCTCCTCCCCTCTCCGCCCCTCTCTTCCCTCTGGTGGGGCATGGGCCTGCTCCACTGATTTGGGGGTCATCTTCTCTATGGACCCCTTATTTCTGTCTTTTCCCCCCAGTCTTCAGTCTCCCCACCCCTCTCTCTCTCTCTTTTAATTATAATTACTAGTGTCTGAACCATTGTTAAATTGCATGAGCCCTACACCCAAAAACTTAATATTTATTTGCATAAATAGTACTTCGTTTTGGCTGACCCATAACTATAACGTGTTTTTTTTATTATTATTTTATTTATTATTTATTTATTATTATTTTTTTTAATATTTATTTTTTTTATTTTTATTTATTTATTTATTTATTATTATTTTTTTTAAGGTCCTTGCCACTGAAATCTCAGGAAATTTGGTGCCAGGACCTGCCACAGTAAATAACTATAATACTGGTGTACCTGGTCTGCCTCCACGAGGCAGAGTGTGGACAACGTTGGGTCCCATTAGGGGCCCAGTGGCTAAATGACCAGAGGAACAACGGTACACGACACTACATATGTACAAAATCCATACACCTTTAAACCTCTGGCATTGACAGTGTTCTGTTTCACACCCACAATGTATAGCCCGCGGAGATGGGGGGAAACCCCTGGTGCCGTTTGACACTAAACACTCTACACTCTATCTCCGTGAAGAACAGTATCACTACAAATGGGCCAGATATGTATGTGACGTAAGTTTGTGTGTGTTATGTGTGTGTTCTGTTGTTTGTCTGGCCACTTGGCTACCGAGAAGCATCAATCACCTGGACAGATGATTCTGGGTACTCGTCCACACCACGGGAAGGTGGGCCAGTCCCAGAAAAACACGTACTGTCTCAAAAGAGACTCTGACCCACATGATGTTGCCAGCAGGTAGGCCAGGATCCTCTGGGAGCCCATTCCAGAGGGGCAGACAAAAAAAAAAAAAAAAAAACAGCAGTGGTGTAGGTAATGGGAAAAAAAAAAAAAAATAAAATAAATAAATAAATAAATAAAAATAAAATAAACGCAAAAAAAATCCCCACACATCGTGCAGGTTATTGTGGAAAAAATAAAATAATAATAAACAAAAAAATATATAAATAAAATAATAATAATAATAAATGAAAATAAATAAAAAATTTAAAAATAAAAAAATAATAAAAAAATAAATAAATAAAGAAATAAAATAAACCAATAAAAAAATAAATAAAAAAAATAAATTTGGAGGGGGGGAAAAATATATATATATATAATAAATAAAAGTAAGTGTGGAGTGGCTGACTCCAAACAGAATGCAAGGAAGAGAAAAAAAAAAAAAAAACCATTGTCTAATCCACTTCAGGCCCAATGCCAGGGGTGTCGACCACTCTATATGATATCCTCCTTCGAGCAAAGACTTCCTTAGCAAAGTTGTGAAGAGCAAATAAGTGTTCAGGGGTTTGGAGTATGTGGTCTAATTGGTTTTCCGATATTGGGATGGTATTCACTAAACCTTGTCTCAAGTCTTCGTACAGAATACAGTCAAAAAGGAGGTGCCTCCAATTTTCCTTGGCTCCACAGTAGCACAGGTCAGTCGTGCAGAGGCCTAGTTGGTGCAGTTTTTCATTAAGAGAGCCATGTCCAGTAACTAGGAAGGAAGTCTCCATGGTGAGGGAAAGCCAGGATTGGACCAAATTAGAGGATGTAAAGTTTACATCAGGAAGGAATCTTCTAGTAACCATTCCAACCTGGGATGTATCCCAGCGGGTCTGCCAGATGTTCAGTAACTCGTTGTAGCATCTGGCTTTCTCAGCTTTTGGGTCGGTGTCAAGATCAAGCTCGATGTCAAGGAACTTAGTGGGGATGTTGTTTTTAATTCTAAATACTAGTCCTCTGTAAGCGGCATACAAATCCAGAGGAAGAGTTCCAGCTATGACCTGGATGGCTGCTGTAGAAACTGTTCTGCAAACTCTAAGGGTAGCCAGTAGCATTGTACGTTGGATGGAACTCAATCTGTCTCTCATCTTGACCAAGCCAACTCGGTGAAACCAGGCACCGGCTACATATGTGACGATTGGCAGGAAGACTGCTTTATAGTAGAGACGAATGGAGCCAGAGAGCTTCTTGACTTTTGATTTGAGATGGGTGAGATGTGGCAGGAAGCTCAGTTTGTGGTCAATTACCACTCCAAGAATGGTAGCTTCAGTAACTATGGATAGCTGGATTCCAGAGATTTTAACCTGTGGTGGATGCCTGAGGTCTAGCTTGTGCTTAAAGAGCATCATTTTGGTTTTACTTGGGTTAATGCGGAGTTTGTTCAATGCTGCCCAGGAGGAGAGATCAGAGGTCGTCTGTTGGGGGGGGGAGTCGATGTTTGTGGGTTGCCCACTTCGATATCCAGTATTCGCTGGCGAGGATGGGCTTCATGAGAGAAGGTACGGCGAAGGCCCATATTTCAGAGACATGCAGAAAGGTAGGATACACAACGCTTTGCAGATAACTGATTGTAGTTCTTGCGTCTGTGTTATGAAGAAAATACAGGTCTGAAGGACTCATTTTAAGAAGGATGTAGAGTTGCTTGAGCGTGTTCAGAGAAGGGCAACAAGATTGGTCAGAGGAACGAAATGGTCCTCTCGATCTGATTGAGGTGTATAAGGCCTTGAATGGGTTGAGCCCGCTGAATTCTGATGGGATTCTTCCGCTTGCTCAGATTACGACCCTGAGGGGACATAAATTCAAACTGAGGAAAGACTAGAATAGATGTGCGGAAATTTGCCTTTAGCCAGCAGGTGGTTAATTGCTGGGCCATAGGTTAAATAAATTTAAGGAGGAACTGGACAAACATTTAGAGGGAATGGTTGTGTGAATTTTTTTTTTTTTTTTTTTTGGCTGATGCTTCATAAGCTCATGCGTTTGCTTTTGGTTGCAAATTCTTCTATTCTTAGTAATAGAAGAATTTGCAACCAAATCAGAAGCACTCTTGTGATTTGGTTACAGGCTAGCTTATATCTGTCGTAGGTTGCTGTGTCGCACGGTAATTTATATGCATCCCATGCATTTTTGTTCTCTTCCACGAGCCTTATTAGTTCATGTGACATCCATTTAGGTCTAAATCTTGAACAGCATTTTTTAGTTTTCATGAAAAGCCTAGTGGCTTGCACGATTACTTCCTTGAACGCTTCCCATTTATAATTTGCTTTTTGTTACTTCATCAGTTGGTCCCGCTGTATAGAATTTAAAAATACCGGGTTGAAACATCCTGTTTATGAAAGGCTCTCTCATCGGTTGTCTCCACTGTTGTAAAACGATCCGAGTGGTCTGAAATATTCACGAAACTGTTGCGTCACTTCCTCCCTTTTAAGCAGTCACGTGAGCAACAGAGTTGCAACAAGAAAGTGTCCATCTTTGATGGGGTCATCGAGGTTTAAAAAGCGCGCTTCGCTCAGCCTCGTTTGATAAATGAGCTTGGGGTGGGCGCGGGAGGGAGGACATAAACGAGGTCGTTTACTGCGCAAACTGGATGATTACTAAAAAGAAAGTTGATAAACAGAGCGAACCGTTAGGTTGTCGGAGTGTCAGGGCGAGATAAGCGACATGCAAATGACGCAGTGCAACGTAATGGCGGACCCGAGCGAGGGGTAAGTGGATGTCACGCAATCGGCGTTTGGATACCGATGATTGCATCGCCCCTTTCGTCCATTTAACTTCCCCGACGCAGGAAGTCGATATTTGATTAGCTTCTGCGAAAAGCCAATTAAAATATGGGAGCGAAGCTAATTAGGGTCGCGTTTGATCATATGGATTGCCGGGCCGATCGTCAGCGATTCACCCAGTCGGAAGTGCTGTCGGTAATTAGAACAAAAAGTCGAACAGTGTGGTGAGTTATTACATTCTTCTGTAGTGAACAGCACCTTTTAACTGGCTTCTTGAAAGCACACGGACAAGTACAGAATGCGACCCACACAGCCCACCTCCAAATGGCCCACACCACTTGTGTTCTCTGGCCATGTTTGCCATACAACAGTTGCAACATTGCCCGGATGAAATATTTCCCTCCCCACTCCTGTTTATTTGGTTTTTCTTCTCTCTCTCGCCGTTTATTTATTCTTCCCCGTGACAAAACCGAACCCTAAACCCTCAAGATTAACGTGATAAACGTAGGAATTGGTGTAGATTGGATTTCAAAACCTTTTCGGTTCTTTCTCTCAAAGTGTGAAGAGATGGAATAATAACGCCGAAGTATTTTAATTCGCATTTTCAAATCAAAGAAAGAACGTAAGGCTGGAAAAATTGTTTCCTTTTCACTTCGTTTACCGTCTTTTAATATTAGCGGACACGCAAGGCTTCTTTCGGCTCTACTTACAACTCTGGTACCACATTTATGCCCCCGCATGAAAAAGAAGAGTGTGTTGCGTCCTTCCAAAATATTAGTGTGTATAACCAAACTGTTCATTTGGCAGAAAATAATGAAAATTACTTCTGTCGACAAAGATCTTATGGTAAGTTTGAGGGAATGATCACAGCAGTAATAATTGATGTGAGAATTGTGTGGAGTTTCCCCGTGAACTTTCTCGGTACTCTGAGGCTCAGTGGTAGCTACACTAGAAGAGAAATCTGATCGGTACCCTCGGGGGCAATGAGGGAGAGCGACTCTGGAAGGTCAAGTGCCGTTTACGCTGGAAGGTACCTCGATCCAATATAAGCAGATGCAGCGGGTCGGGATGTTGGGAATGTATACGGGTCAGCGAAGGACGGGAAATCACCAAGTGACAGACGTCGCCTGAGTTGGCAACGAAGGCGGAATCGATTCGAATTAATTCCTTTGCTCGTGATCAAGCGCTACCCTCGTTTTCAGGTGAGGCTGCACTTATCCGCATGTACGCAGAATTCTTAAGATGCGTTTGCAGAATAGTTAGAAGAAATGGCAACCCGCCAAATGACCTCCTGTCGAACTGAACCAGATATTTCACGTTCGTCGACAAACGCACGCGGTTTCTTTTTCAAAATTGTGTTTATGCGTGAAGAATTAGGAATATTATTCGTAATTACGTTATCATGATTATTGTCTGGAATGCTCATAAAATTCAAGTTAGCCAACTGCGAAAAATATTATCGGTGTACTTATCTGTGTATCTGTTCTTTGGTGCACCTAGACTCAAGTCCAACTCCACCTAATACTATTGCCTTTTAATACAAAACTATGTAAAGGGCCTGAAATGTGTGTTGTGTCATGTTAGTGTAGTGCATGTGTGTTGTTTTCAGGCCCCAGCCACCAGGGAGCAGCCAACATCTGGGCAGCTGCAGCCTGGCATACTTCTGTAAAGCCTGAAAACGCACATTAGATTGGGTATAATCATATTTACATCCTCTTGTCAAATTAGGAATTTTCTCTCTCGATCTTAATTTATAATCCTGATACAAGGGACAATTATGTAACATTTGATCCCATGATTCAATCCGACAATAAGCCCGATCCTCAAGACCAAATTGGAACAATTTATGATATTAAGACCCACACCCTGTCATTAAATAAGTAGTTTCCATGAATAAATAGAACCAATTATGTTTTTTATTTTCAACATTAAACAGTACATCAGGCAAAAATAATCTGGTAACCTCACCAGTAGCACTTTGACTCCAACGTCCGTGCCATATCTCTAGCAATTTCTTAAATAAATTACTCATCTCTCTTTTGATGTTCTCCGTGCAGTTAAACCCATAAATGAGATTTGCTTGCCTTTTCTCAAAAAATAACAAAATAATCTAAATACAGTAGGATAATTCTTTGGATAGCACCGGTTTAGAACCAAGTTCCAAAACACTGGCCCCAAAAGAGAGTCCCGAGGGAAACCTCTATTAATATCCCTGCTAAAAACCATTTGATCAGCTTATATCATAATTTTCCGCCCCATAAAATAATGTCTAATTATTTTATGTAATAAATTAGAACAATTCAACAACCTTGAAGAATGTAATATGCTCTCATACCAGACCATACAGTATCAAAAGCTCCTTCGATGCTTTTGGTACTGTATGGTATGAAAACGATCTATAATAGTGTTAATTCTGGAAAACCAATTATAAGTTCCATTATCACCAACTATTACTGTACTTAAAATATTATTAATATTTAATTTGTTCCTTGCTAATTTAAAGAGCAACCCCCACTAGTCAGTATTACCCACAGTCACAACTAAATCCCTCCATGACTTAAGTTCGGACTCATAAATCCTTTCATGATATAACCTTCTTTTAAATTTATATAACTCTTTATACACTAATGCTTCAGACACACCCCAACTCCTATATCTCTGATATTTTTTCTTAAAGAAAAAAACTCTCTGCTTAAAATAGACAACTCCTCAGACCACCATTGCACATTTGTTTGTTTTATTTATTATTTTCTTTTTAGCCGCATATATTGCGAAGCTTTAAATATGGAACACTGTACATAAAATGCATTCTCCAATGCGTGTAAATTATTTAAATCACCAACTAAACTCTTCCTTAACAATTCCTAATATAATTAGTAAATGGACTCCGATTAATTCTTTTATAATTAAACCGTTAAGCTCCATAACAGAATGTTCATTAAACTCACAATCATCCATCCACCTTCACACAAAACCTAATAGCACGGTGATCGCTGTTATAGTACAATCTGTAACCACGTTCCAATTACACATCCTTGTGGTTATCTGCTGGGAGACCGAGGTTACATCTACATTAGAACTACCGCGCACATTATCAAAGGTACAAGGCCTGTCAGGTGTATTTAATACATTTAAATTGTAGCCTAGTACAAATTCCTCAAAAAAGTCACCCCCTACTATCTACAATTGAACTATGCCAAATTCGTGATTTAGCATTGGTATCTATTGCCACTATAAAATTATTGTTACCTATATTTGCCATTAAATTAACCAAATACTGTATTACATATGTATGTTCTGGGTTGGAGGACAATATACTGAAACAAAATAAAAAATGTCAGATCAGTTGAAATATATACACACCAGATATTATCGATATACTGCCAAGTGCAGGTCCACGCATATACTCAACAACCACTTCATATTTCTCTGTCCTCATCTCTCCTCTTCATCTTCCAACTCCGCCATCGTTCCCTCTCAATTCACCCATCAGAGATTTCCTCAATCTCCCTCTGGGCGCCTTCCCCTCCAGTTTTCTCTCCAATACATGCTTCATCAGCTCTCCACCTCGCAGTGCATGTCCAATACTCTTTCTCCTCCGCCTTCTTATTGCAGTCAAACATCTCCCCCGTCCTTTTCAAAACCTCCCAATTTGTCACTTTATCAACCAATCTTATATATTTACATCCTCCTCCTCCTCCATATCCACATATCAAAACTTTACAGTCTTTTAATGTCTTTCGTTCTTAATACGCGCATCTTCGCTCCATAAAGTAGTACACTCCACAGCAGACATCGCACCAATATTTTCCTTAAACAACATTCCTAATCTCTCACATAATACACTTCTTCGCTTCTCGAAAGTTTTTTTTACCCATTGCTTTTCTTTTATTTCTCCGTTTCTCCTTGCTTCTTCCACAACACCTATACTCGCTCACTAGCTCTGTTTTCTCTCCTCTAATTTCAATATTCAACTCGCATCTTTCTCTTCCCTTTGTTTTCTCAATATCTGACACAAATTCTTCCTCATGTTCACCCCATACATTTCTCCCTCATCCACATTTCCTCTACGAAACGCCTCTTTTAACCATTCGTTCTGCATATACCTTAAATAAAGTCGGGGACAGACAACACCCCTGTCTCGCACATCTTCCTAACTCTACACTTTCAAAGTCACCTTATCGTACCATGTTTGTTCCCAATAAAATGCACTAATCATTGAAAGGACAGAACTTCAATAATTCGGCCTTTCCAATCGACTCCTGTCCTTTCTAACACATTCAATAATTTAACCCGATACATCAGATCAAAAGTGTTCTTGAAATCTATGAGACATCTTTGCTCAGTTCCGGGTGTCTTTTTCTCAACATTCTCATCACGCCTATTGCAACCTTTTGTTCCTTTCCTGAAACAAAAATGTCCTTCTCCCCGTTTTCTTTTATCCTTCGCGTAATCCACCTCATTAATATTCTTAACATTATCTCTTCTGCATGCGGCATTAACATTGCAGTATAGTTTTAATATTTTTACATTTCCCCGCATAGCTTTTCTTTCCTTTGGTTTGATTATTGCGGTTTTAAAATGTTTTGGCCATTCCGCATGTACATTAACTTTCATAATTCTGTTGATTCCATAAAATTTGGATTATGCATCCACAAAAATATTGGCAGGTCCCTGCGAATCATTTCACTGCCTTTGATCGTGTTTCTTCCTGCCCACAATAAAGTTTAATTAAATCGAAGACCCTCGTGAAATATTAATACGATCGTTGTCATTTTTCGCATATACGGATCGAGTGGTTTTTCATCCAGATTACTCGGCAGAAAATCAATTTTTTTATTTGGCAACTTTCTACCGAGACCGGCTAACTCGGCCACAGAGCGACGCGAATCCCACGGTGTGGAAAGACAGTGATGATAAGCGGAAGTGAATGTGTTAACTAACAAGATGTCTGTTTGGACATCGCGAATTTCTTCACCTTCGTTAGCAGCTGCTACCACATCTGTAAGTGCAGGGGGGAGGTCATTAAATAACTCACCGCAGGGCATTCATCGAACACTTCCTTGAACCACCTTTTTTGTAACAAATATTCGATGAACAAACAACAGAATAAGGCTGCCAACTGGCACCCACTCTCAGCAGGGAAGTCAGGTGGACCCACGAGATGAATGCATTCTGTCATGTTCATTGCATCTCGTCCTTCTCTCTAACCTGTAGGAGCTTGTAAAGTTAATCGATGCCGTGTACCAGTACAGCGTCGGTGCTCCTGACGACACAAAAATCCAGCCACAAACCTCTGCTGTCAGAACATGTCAACAGCAGAACCACACGACACAAGACAAGCAAGCCACGCTCTTCACCGTTTCCATGTGTGCCACGTTATCACGTGGCACACATGTAAATTCTGTGGGAATTCCCACCAGGGCAGATGAGGACGTAGACAAACGTGGCTCTTTACACAGACCACCAGGCTAAAGACGTCTTCGTGACAGCCCGAATGATGTTTAGACGCATGCGCCCTTATGAACAGACCGTGTAGATGGTGATAGATAAAGGTAGGATGATCGTAATAATTCTCTAATGTTAAGTTTTCTCAATCAGAACTTAGATTTGTTTCCGGCAACGCATTTTCTACAACGCTTGACGGAAACAAAGGAAACTGATGGCGACCATCTTTTAAAATTTAAAAAGAATAATGAAAAAAGTAAAAATTGAGACTCGTTAGCTCATAGGGAATCTATAAAATTTACCGCTCTTTGATTTACTGTACGTAAAATCTGAGGTCAACCTCTGAAATCTTTTCTAGTTGGAACACGAAGTTCTTCAATGATCGTGTTACACTATTGGCCACATGTGTGAAGCTAACTCGCACCGCCTTTTCTTCCACTGTCTGATGACCTATTTCTGAACTTCGTGCAACGTGTCTTTTCATTTCTTTTCTTACTGTGATTCAGAATGTAATATTTTGATATTTTTTTCTTATTTGTCTGGCGTCCCATTTCTCTTACATGCTGAATTATCCACTTGGCTACGCAGTACCAGTAAACCCATTGCTCTTCAAAGCTAAGTTTAAGTTTTAGTTTAGTTCTTATACTCAGGAACAGCCACACAAAAGGCCAGAAGATTTTAAGGTTTCCTTTAATGTAATATAAAACCCTCAGATCAATTTGATGCAAAATTTTCAGTTTTACTTTCAATCGCCAAACATCCTGCGATTCTTACTGTTTTTATTCCAGCAAAGCTTTTTTATTTTTCTTTCTCAATAAAGGTAGTGCATTCAATCAAGGAACTGGTGATGGTTCTCGCTTCTTGAACAGCGCGATCTTTAAAAATGCCCTTCACCACATTGAGAATTTCTAGAAGATCGCTCATAATTTCAAGGTTATTCGCAACCACATTTATCTGAGTTAAAGAAATACAACTAGCCTTCCATTATCCAAATTACAATCTCAGTTTCGGCGTGTCCTTCAACTGCATTCAACTAATCGATTATTTTTCAGAAAGGGCCCTCATTAAAAGATCTGCGATATCTCATCTCTTTGTTTTGATTGATGGTGCTTCTCGGGGCCCTTCGCTGCAGCAATATTGTGATAGCATCGAGAGAGATTGCAATGCTTTTTTGAATTACAGAGATGGATGTATTAATCGAAAACACCTTTTATTATAAATCAGTACTCTGTACTGGAGGATGCATTCTTAAAAGAAACAACGCAGCATATTTATATTGTACCATTCACAATTTTTCAAAGGCTTGCATCATGTAATTAACAATGCGCTCTCTGTGGCTATCCTGAAGTACAAGAAGCAGCCTATAAGTAATGCCTCTTGAGAAACAATTTTTTGTAACTGAGTTCGAGTCAAGAAGTTTTATATATTGCTTATTATAGATATTAAGACATGAACGTGCTAAATTAAAAGATCAATGGCCCCCATTTCCCCGAACATTTGGCATTAGATTTGCTTTTTAAGTCAGGAGAAAGACTTCAAGTCTCGGTTGTTCGGATTCAGAAAAAATTGACGAAAGTATATCAGCAAGACACTATTGATATTTGTTCGTAGATTGCTTTCATGTTTTAAAGAAAGAGTCGCTAAAATTCGTGATAATCCAAGAAGAGAAAGACCAAAATCTGTGTGTACTGAAGAAAACACAAAGATTTTGGATGAAATGATCCAAAAAGACAGGACAGGACATATGCAGCTAGGCAAGCATTTGGGTGTTCGAAAAGAAGTGTATTAGCAATTTTAGGCACATTTGATTATAGGGAAATATGCTGAAAATGGGTACCCACGTTGTTAACAAGAGAAATGATAATCTCCAGACAGACAGAAGATCTGTCAAAATCTGTTGCTTGAGATTTTTTAAAAGCCTAACAACAGGTTATGAGGTTATGAGATCTAAATATTCCATTATTACCCTCATTCTAAACGTCAGTCTATGAAATGGACACATCCGTCATTTCCAGTAAAGAAAATCCTCGAATTGTCAGATCTCCTCCAAAAATTATGGTCATAGCATTTCGGGATAGAGAAGGCTCAATTTTGTCGCTTTTGAGAGAAAGTCCAGACTATAAATAAGAAAACAATATATTCAAACACATGATAAACTTAATAGGACTATAACATAAAAGAGAAGACTAACAGGACACCAAATCACATTACACCAAAATAATTCCAGGTCACACACTGCTCATATGACTCAGACAAAAATTGCTGACCTGAATTGGAGATTTTTGCCTCATCCTGCATATAGTTCGGACTTGGGTCCCTCTGATTTTTCTCTGTTTGGATATACGAAGAGATATTTTCGCGTTAAATATTTTTTAAATGATGAGGACCTGAAAAAGGCAGTGACAAGCTGACTTCAACAGCAAGGTACGTCCTTTCACCACAGTACGTATATGAGCTGGAAAGAACGAGAGAAAAATTGCATTGATGTATAAATGTAGATACACGTTTCCTAGTGTTTTTGTACTAAATGACATAAACTTCAACCTGGTATCTGTTGCCTTTGTACTTCTGTGGCCAAAGAGGCATTGCTTATGGACCGACCGTTGTAAAAGAGACGTTTATAATTTTTTACAGTGATCCAAACACAAAAATGGCCATTGAAACTTGCATGCCCGTAGTACCCTGGATTAGTTTAAGGTTTGGAAGTTGAAATATATATATACTGTATATATACAGACATATCAATTGCTTTGTGAAATGGACAGATGTAGGCTTATTTGGAGTTCAATTACTTTCAATCGATGACTTCCAACTCACTCCAGCAAGCTTGTGTGGATCGAAAAGTGTATACAAGAAAACTGAAACTCCAAGTGAGCCACTGGGACAAAAAGAAAAAAAAAATAAATAAATAAATTCCCATGGAGTTCCTGAGGAGGCAAAAATGCCGCGATACCACTGCGAAAGCACTTCCGGTAATTAACGCGATTGGTCAATGTTGAATAATTTCTGCTGTGTGAAACTAAATTTCTCCAATCCACCCAAGGTGCTGCAACCTTCCTTCGTGGCATTTGGAGGGAATATCCGCGGATATTTATTCGCGTCGATATTTCCTCGCTCATCCTACAACGTTTCTACCTGAGCACGTTCTCGTAATTTTTCCCACGTGCAGTCTCGCCCGCCTAGTGACATACCGCCGCCATACATCACTTCTGCCGCCAGCGTCCCGGTCTCCCACTAGATAAACCCGCCTGTCTGCCGGAAATCATTACGAGCTGTATCTGATGTGTGCGAATTCGTGTAGATGGATAAACGGGTGTCTCAGATGTTGCGATTCTGATCTCGAGCTCCGACGATATCCCGTAATCCTTCATCTCGGGTCGCAGCTACCTGGGATTATGAAATTTATGAGTTTTCAATCCTTCTATGCATGTCCACAGTGCCTGCCTCTCTCCATTTGTCATTATGCTTCTCGTGCAGCTCTGCTCTCCCCTTGCTCAAGGGTTGTTTCGCGTCTTGTTTGCCAAAAGTGCAATCTTACCTGTCTTACATTTCCCAGTGGGTGCATTACACCATCTCAATTCCATTAATAGGGTTACAGTTTCCAATACTGATGGTTTTGGACCACATTATTACATGAAGGTTGAGGAACATTGTTCAATAATCTATATGATATTTTGTAGGCGTCAATTACGTTGACGCCTACAAAATACTACCAGAGGTAGTATTTGCAATACACCCTTCTCGATTTCAGCTCCAGACCGATAGTGGAAAGTGATATAATTTAGATGTTACCGTAGCTGAAGATTCATGTATTGTAACAGTAGCATTTTTCAGAAAAGTGTTGTTTTATAATGATGGAAAATTGGGAGAGGGGGGGAAGGAATAAAAATTACAAGTACAGTATTGATAAGTGCGTCCCCCATAAGATTCACTGTTTTTTGTGTGTGTGTGTGTGTGTTGGGGGAGGGGATTGACTGTATAAGAGAGACGTTTCACTTTTTCATGTAATTAAGGACAGTCTTAATTTTTTCCCCTCCCATCTTCTAAATAACTAAAATATAATTTAAAATCTATAACCTTTGTAGCCATGATGATCGCGAGGAAATGAGGGATAATATTTCAAGTGTTGATAAGAGTACCTCAAACAGACAGACGAATATTTCAAGGGAGGTATCTGACGATGGGATTAATCTTATATAGTGATATCACTTTGGTGATTTGTTCAGTTGACGATCAGTTCCCTGTGACGTGAAAAATCTCTTTAACCCAAGAAATAGTAACTAGATCTTAAAAGTTAAATTGTATGGTTATTAAAGGCAACTCTGTATTCTTGCTGAACAGAAATTTATTGATTTTAGAATTTGTAAAAAAGTTGTTTTAACATAGCCTAACATATTGGCCTTGCATTCTTCTTCAAAAACAAATTTACTTAACTTTAAACTGTGGCCTACATTAGAAGCTGAAAAAAAATAAATAAATGAAATATACCAAGAAGTAAAAATAGAATTCACACTTTGGGGGAAACATGTATGCGTTCAATATGTATCCCCAAGTTTTGGAAATATTGGGATGGGTTTACCCCACATTACATAATATGTAATCTGCACACTGTTGTGATCAAAAAATGGACCAACATAACAGTGGCCTTTCCATGTTATTTTTTTTTTTGAAGCCATGTGTTCAGGATTACTGATTTTCTGCTCAATAATATTATCTAATATTTTTCAAAAGAAACAGTTCACTGCATTGGTTGAAAAATGTGGTGAACTGTTTGATTAAATTGGATTATAATCAACATTTAAATTTAGAGATACTATATGTTCCAAAGCCTCCCTCATTACTTGACCCTGTGTCTTCCTCAGTTGATGTAGAATTAAAGATAACATGTGTTCCAAAAAAAGAAACTTTTAACATTATGATAATCTGTTATTATCTGATAAGTACAGTTATGTAGCTTTTGCTTTTTCCATAGAGCCCTCTCTCTGATTACATCCCTATTCTAATGTTGAAAGTTCATTGTATGCATTCGTCAGAATGTGAGGGACCGCATAAAAACTTATTACATTAGAAAATAGCAGTTGTTGTAGGTATTACAACCTTAGGAAATGTTATGTAATTTAATTTATATTGTTAGTCTGTGTACTTCTACTGCAACAACTGATCAGCTGAATAAACTGAGTGTAAATGATTAGGTGATTGTTTAATGATCAGTACACACAGCATTCTAGATCATACATATGACCACCCTTCTCATTGTAGGTGGTAGATGACCTTCATCAACCGGTGAAATACCACCACTTTGCTTATTGGAGGCTTGAAGTGGTGAAACCCATGTTTAGTCTCTAGAGCAAAGTTTCCGGCATCCCCCTCCCCCCTTACTTCTCCTTCAACCCATGCACGGTACTAAGTACTATAGGTTTGATACCTTTCGTGTTTGGGGTTTTCATAAAAAAAAATATATATATCAAATAGCGCCGGGATATAATTAAATTATTAATATCTATTTAAAAATATGTTTTTAAAAATAAATTAGTAATTTTGCTTAAAATACGACTGTGTCAGTACCGAAATGTTTTTCATAAACAGCTTGCAGGGTTCGGATGAATAAGGCAGGCATTCATTCTGATTCTGTAGTGCAATTTTATTCTCGCATTATACTGCTAATATAAAAACTGTAATTAATTTATCGATATTATTGTGTAAGCGTGCATAATTCGCCACCAGATGGCAAAAATAAAATTATGCGCACGCGGACATGATTCTCGATAATCGATACCATGGCAACCAGACTTTTCCACCTACATTTCGCGATCTAACTTAAAATAAAATTATTACGAGGAACAAAACAGAAATCATTTTAGTTTTGTTATCGCGACGAAGAATTTTTCTTTTTTTAAATCGGCTTCCTTGTTTTGTGGGGAAGTGGTGAAACTGTAAGGCGAGGTCAGTGAAATTATTTGTCAGAACTCGCTAACAACATATGTGGCCTAGAAATTAAGTAGTGACAACATCGAGCTCCTTGGGGGCAAAGGCAGCAGACTCGGCTCTTAAACTCGCACGTAAGAAACGTGACCTAAATATTTGTATCGCTGCCTGGAAACGGATAGCCGATGTCTTGCGTGCGTGTGTTACGACTGGGTCACTGACCCCTGGATAAGGTAGAGGAGGACTGGAAGAAACTGGCGGAGGCTGAGAGGCTTTAAACAATTGCTCATAACGACGCAGCCATTCGGGAAGTTCTGCTGACGAAGCTGTTACTGACGGATCACGTGACCTCGTTGACTGGCTTCCGGTAACCGGGAAAGGGCTCGTCGTAGGCGAAGATGCAGCTGATCAAATTTGGGGTAAAAAAAAAGGAAAAATCGAATTTACTCACCGTCCACAATTTCTCAACAAGCGTCTGTCGAAGCCCACGTGATCATCAGTCGCATTAACCGACTTTTATTTGAAGAGTCCAAGAGACGCCATTTGGCTTCCATCAACCGTCGTTGTCCGGGTCTTCTTATTACATCTCCAATGGACCGATGGGGTTCAACCAATAATTTTAAACGCGGGGCAGGGATGTCCATCTACTTTCCAGGGACGAATGAGGATCGTACACAGTGTTACATCGGTTGTGACTAATAAACTGCTCACTGAGTGTACGCAATACATATAAAGCGCATGTTATCGCTAGAGAGCGGTGAAACTAAACTCGAATAAACCAGCCGAGACTTCCACTCGCTGCTGTTTGCGCTGCAGTCCATAATTGCTGTTCCGAAACTCATTATTCCCCTAAACACAACTTGTTGCGTGGCAGCTGTGGTAAGAAACAACGGAAACACTGGAAGAAGTGTGAAACGTTGCTATGACAACTTTCTGTTTTTTTTTTTCCACGATAGCTTATCGCGGGAAAAGCCAGCGCTGAATATTTCAGAGTTCATTTGGAGAATGTTCTCCGCAACTCCGCCATTTTTTATTTACTTCTCCGCGTGATGTCACGGCTGACGTAACAGGAAACGAAGAGCGTGGACCACTTCTAATTACGGGATCGATAGTAAAATATACGGAACACGCGATGAAATTAAACTAGACGAATTGTTCGCGGACACGGGGAAGGAATGGGTAATCGCTCGTGAGTTTAGCTTCGCGGAACAGTTCCTCAGAAGAATACGACACTGTCGAGTGAATAGGGACTTCTGGAATTACGGACAGTCGCGGTGGAAACTTTGTGGCTGCTCATTCAGGTCGGAGGTTTTGTTCTCCCCATCTTCGGTTACGGTCCACGGAACGCGGTAATTTGCATAGCGGATGAGAAAACTGTCTGGCATCGAGCCAAGTCCACTTGACGCGCTGCCGTCTCAGCTGATTTCTGTGCCATAGTTCGCTGCTGTCTCAATCGAATGTTCCAGTATTTCTTTCCCCTCCCTTTCTTTCTTTCTTTATTTTCGGCATCTGAATTTAAAGCCAGTAGAAGTCACTGTTCGAGTAACCCAAACTGTACTCTGTGTGGGATGTCTTCCTCGATTTGTCTGTCCCACCCTCGATCTGCAGTTGCGCAAACTTGCCAGCCCAAACGCAAACAGATTGCGACGTTGGGAAATCGGTGGCGCGCCCTAATGGGATCTTTGCGATTGCCACACGTGTTCGCAACGTGTCTTCCCGATAACATTTCAACAGCTCCGTGTGATTATTTGGTAATTGTATATGTTAGGCCACAATGTGTGTGTTCCACATTGGTTATTATGAGACCGCCGATGAGTACGTGTAACATATTTGGGAACGTAATTAAGATGACGCTATTCACAGACTGCTTTTCAACAAATGTTGAAGAAGACATTTCTTTTTATCGGGTTGCAAGAAAACTTGGAGCAAACTCCAAACTGGAATAAGAAATTTACAAAACTTAATATAATAGAGTGTTCGGACACCCCACCTCTTTAGCAGAAAGGTAGGGGATGAAGGGCTAGAGCCCTCCCTCCAAATAACTGTTTCTGTTGAACTAATCCTCATAACCTATCACATAAATGATAAATATCGTATCTGAGTGCCAAGCCCTGAAATGGAAGAGAAAGGCTACGTAGAAAATATGTTACAAAAAGGACAATGGTTTATATCTCAAATTTTATTGATTCTGGCTTTTTGGTCTGTAATATGGCACGCAGCCTTCGAGAAGCACTCTATCATTTTTCATAAAGAATGTCGAAGGCAAAATATTTATCCGTTTCTCAAGCAGAACAGTTTTCAATTGAGCAAGTGTTGTCAGCTAGAGAACTTTCCATTACGCTAATTCTTCCAGCCGTTGGATTGGCAATCTGTAGTCAATTCATCGCAGGAAATTTCAGATCACGATGGAAAATATTCCAGTTAAAACCATTTAGATGCTTGTCGAAGATGGGATAGATTCAAAGATTAAAGCGCTCCGATGTATTTTTCTATGGGACAAGAAAGCATACAATTGACTTCCAAACCTCCACACAACAGTATCTAAACACTGTTGTCTCCGATCTCCATAAATCGGGTAGTAATGCAGTAGATACCTTCAATCCTTTAGAGTTCCACAAAAGCAGCAGTCCAATTCACAGAGAGATGAAAAAAATTAGATTTGGTTGATTGACCCATGTCCAGTGATGATATAATTTTTGAAAAGACATTTATAAAACTAACATTTGGTATGAATTGCTTTGTTACCAACTCCTTTTGTGAAATCTGTTCATCTATCCTGCCAACTGCAAATCAAATGCTTTAAACAACATGCCTTCTCCAACTTTGAGTCGACTAAGATATTTATGATGATATCGTTAAATTCAACTGCCGTTTTTTTTTCTGATGTCGAAGCAGACCCTTCTGTAAATTACATTGAGTTCCAGAGGGATGCAACCAGAAATTACCCGAAATGGAACAGTGGATACTGTTCTGCAAGCGTGGTTTAAAGTTTGCAGAAAACATTATTTGCAACGATCATAGTTTCCTTTGAAAAGTTAATAGCTTTGCTCACGAAAATCAGACCGCTAACGCGTACGATGTAATTAGAAGGATAACTGTTTTGTGCAAGACATTCATCATCTGATGATTGAGAGCCCAATCTTGCATAGTTATTTTCGTGAGATTTGATGAAAAGGACTTAACATTTTCATTTAGATGTGTTATTTGTGGATAGAATGTTAGACGATTGTCTAATGTCAAGCCAAGATACAAAGAAGTGGACACCATCGGGATGGACATATTATTAACTCTGATCACGGGCAGCCATGTCGAAGAGATAGAACTTTTGAATATCATCATTCTGGTTTGCATTTTTTCCAGCTGGGCGCAGGAGTTCCCCGAGAAGATCAATGCGAAATCGTTGGCATGAGCTAATGATCAAACTCCTTCGCTGCCAATGATAAAGCATTAAATTCCATGTAAGCGGTCTCTGGAGGGTCCCTGTATTAATCTTTGGGGGGGGGGAGGTTCCACAATACCCCGAACGTAAGACGGTATTATACTTGTATTTCGCATGACTCGGATTATTTTGTAATTGAAGTAACTCCTAATAATATGAAAGCCGTATAGAGCAATTCAGTCAGCAAGTTTAAGCCGCTCGAGGTTGCATTCCTACCAAAGTGAGTCGAAAACGCTCTCGAAGTCAACGAAGATCGCTAAAGGATTCTTGTGCCTGGTAGATTTAATGAGACAGATAAGCTCCGCGAGAGCGTCTTCAGTGCCTTTACCAAGTTTAAATCCGAATGACTCTTTTTGCGAGCAAAGTATTGTCCTGAAGTAAGGAAGCAATTTGAAAGGAAAGTAATCTTTCCAAAGCCATCCCAAGATTTGTCAACAAAGCGATTGGCCTATAAGATCTTTGTTCAGATGAAGGTTTACCAGGTTTCAGGAGTATTTTTAAAAATGGTGACCTCGAAATATGTGGGCAAAACTGCCTTCTGTAGACATTCGTTAAATAATAACAGTAAGGTTAAATAATAGCAGTTTAATATTGTGAAATTTTATTATAAATTCTCCTCCTTACAAATCTGCCTCTGGACATTTGTTTAGCTTTATTTTTGAGATGGCGAAATCGACTTCTTCCTGGGAAAATGGCGCTGTACTAATGGAAGAAACATATACCATTGGCCTGTTTGTTGGTGAGTAACAGAAGCAGTAGTAACACCAACATGTGGGAATAAGGCATCCGGTCCAGGGGCCATTGTGATTAGTTTCTTCTCTGTTTGTTGCGATTGTGTTGTAAATGTCTGGCAGCTCTATCCTGTCTCAGCTACATACTTCTTCCACGCTGCCATTTTACTTTTGTAGATCGCTTTAACGTATTCCCTTGAAGTCGATTAACTTCTTCAATAGGCGAAGTTGTGCGTCTACGTTGAAAATTCCGTTTGACATTATGGACAGCTTTTCTGTTTGGGTGACCAGGAACTCACTCACCTGTTGGCAGACTATCGTATAGTGACTCATAATGGCCTTTAGCTGATGTTGCTCCTAAAAACCTCCAATAACAGCAATTGTCGTATAGCTTTCATGGGATCGGATAATTATTCTCTTTAGAGCCTGATTGTTATAATCAGGGACCTCAGAAACAATATCCTCCTTAAATCTGTCCAAATTTACTTTTCGAAGTGAAAACGACTCAGATCTAAAAGAGGATTTGAGGGAGAGGCGTCAGAAGCAGATATTTTAAATAATATGGCTCTGTGATCGGACACCGTCCAATCGGTTATCACCCTCCGAGAAGAAAGCAATGCAGCAGCAGAGTCGGAATGCAATGTCTCGTCGATGACTGAACGAGAGAGTAGATTTTCAGTTGGTCTCCACAGATGATAAACTGCGAAGATGAAAACATCCTGATGGCACGATCGAAGTATTAAAGACTATTCACTGAGAAGGTGAACAATAAATTGGAATTACATAATGTTGCCAAACTTTCCTGTAGGAAGAACACAAGTAGCAAATTGCGTGCAGATACTTGTGATAAAAGTAAGCAGTGGATGGTTTCTTAAAGCTCTTGTCGGTGCTTTGAAGTTTCTCTGTCAGACGAGATAAGGGCAATTTATGGGACCGTTTAACAACTTTCAAGTCCTAAGAGTCAAAACACCACTCTTGGTAAGATTTCTCAGGGTCACTTTTAAAGCAAACACTGTATTGCTCTTTATTGGATATTTTCAATTTCTAATTTTTGGTAAGCTGCATGTGGGGACCAAACCTGCGAAGCAACTTCTAGGGCTGGCCTAACGTAAATTTTGTAGAGAAAGATGAAAAGTGCCAATTGATTGAAGTTTCGGTTAATTCTTTTAAGGAACCTAGTTTTTTGCTAGCTGCCTTCACAATGTTTGAGACATGGACATCAAAAAAGGAAAGCGATTCTTTAATAAAGATGCCTAAATGTTTGGCTGTACTTTTTTTGATTGCCTTGTTGTGGATACAATAAGAAAAAGGAAAGTTTTTTTTTTTTTTTTTTTGTATGCATTGACAAAACTCATCAGCGGCACTTATTTTCGTTGATTACCATTTTGCTCTCCTTCAGCCACTGAATGACTCGTTGAAGAGCCTCGTTTAGGATAATGCAGTCACAAGTAACTGAAATCATCACAAAAGTTAGCGAACAGGCATTGAAAAGGAAAGCCCCAAAGCCAAGCGCTATGCCCTGGTGGGCCCGCGACATTGAAAACCTGAGAAGAGAAGTAATGAGACGACGAAAGGACTTCCAACGGGCCCGGGGATCTTGGTCGGCCGCTGAGGTCGCGGCCATGAGGGACAGGTGTAAAGACGCAATGAATCGATACACCAAATTAATAAAGGACACCAAGCGCAAAACTTGGGAAAATCTTGTTTCCACAGCAGGGAACGCTGACCCCTGGGGAGTGGTTTACAAAGTAGCCACCAACTGTCTGTTCCCCAGAGGAGAAGTTGCAGAAGCAACAATTATCCCCCTGGGTTCCCTGACCACTACGTGGGATGACTCGGTGACCAATGTCCTAAACACAATCTTCCTGGAACAGGTAACTCCTACCCTCCCGGAACAACTGCGGATCTGTGAATAAATGACTCATACTTCACTGACCAACAAGAAACACCCTTCACTGTGGATGAGTTGCATGCGACCGCCATGCAAATCAGAAGCAAAAAATGCCCTGACCCAGGCCTAATTGAACTGGAAATTGTGAAGAAACGGTGGAATACACCACGGATCTCATACTCACGTTATATTGTTATTGTTATTTGGTTTTTAGGAGCATTAGCAACTAAGGCCATATTGCTCCGGGGGAGATATGCGGTGGTCATTCTCTGACCTTTCCGCATCCTCCGTATTTGGTGGTCACGGGCTCGAACTCCGGTCTAATCAAGAAGCATGTGCTACGCACTGCTGCTCCTGCCCACCTGGCTACGGAGGCGCCTCTCACGTTATATAACACCTGCCTGCAAAAAGGAACCTTTCCTAATGACTGTAAAATTGCCAACATCAAACTTAAATTGAAAATTCAGTCTTACCGTCAGATTACACACAGCTTGGTTGGCCCTACATCCAGAACGCTTCCGACATCTTGTTGAATCAATGCCACGTCGGATAGCTGCTGTACGTAGGTCCTGCTGTACTGCAGGACCTACGAAGTATTAGGTAGGCGGTCATAATTCAGTGATCACTCAGTGTATACGGCCCTAATTGCCTTACAAATACAAGATTATGGTTTTGGTAACACAATCCTTTTAAGTCTCTTTATACTTATGAATGATACCTATAGATATCTATATATTCTTAAACCTCCAATACTAGTGGTGACATAACATACTCACTGTCTCTAAAATTCTCTTGATGAGATTCAGAATTACAAACTTTCGTCTTATCAATGCCTTTAACTCATACAGGGCTTACACATTCTTTATGATTTCTCTCTACTATTATTTAACAAGGTCACTTCCTTGCTTTTATTCTATTAGTTATATTTAATATATTAGTTCGCTCGGTACACATTCCAGGTGCGGATAGGTCCCTCAGTCTGTCTCATATTTTAATCTTTCTATAATCAACAAAAAAGGGCTTACATTCGCTGTCTTTACTATACCTTCCTTCCTTTACATCGATAAGGTTCTCTCCTTCAGGACTCCTACGACCTGCTGTCTTCTTGATGGTTGCTGCGTAATACTCGTTTGGCTTTCTCCTTCCTCGATTTACCCCTCCTTGCATAAGAAAATTCGCTCGAGCTGTTCGTTGCCTCATTCTATTTCTTATTTCGTCCTTTACTCTCTGCTGCCTTCCTTAGTCAGCTTCTCACAACTGCATTTACCGTTCACATCCCTTTCCCAAAATTAACTCCACTTTACATAGATTCATTTCTAACTTTCCTGCACTTCCCCTCTGACCTCCGAACTTCGCCAGGACCACACTCCCTCTTTTTCAGCAAAACTCCTCTCCTCTCTGTTGCCTTCCCTTTCACGCGCCGTTTTCATCGTTCCTTTCAACTTTACTCTCTGGCCAATCGATGTCAGTGTGATCACTCGATGTAGCTTTCGGGTTCTCTCTCTCTCCCGAGTTGTTGTTTGTTGGTAGTTCCGTGTGTTGTCTTGCAGTGTTGGTTATCTGATTCGTTAATTCAAGATTGCGCTTTTACAATCGGAAAGTTCATGCAGCAAATCTAGCAACTATTCGTATAGCGTGTCATACCCATTTGCCAAAGATTCTTGGAAAATAAATATCTCGGAGACCATTTGTCGTATAATCCACTAATCTGGTTTGCAAGATATTGTCCCTGTGACTGTAAAAGATGACCATGGCAGTCAGGGGACCATTGTGATTAGTTTGTACTAGTTGAGAAGGTAAAGGGTAGCCCGTGATTTTCCCTTTCAAGTCTCTTGAAGGATAAGCACATCTGTGAATTCTTCTTGTGTGTTCTGACGAGGTCCGTCTGCAAGTGCGCAACAATTCCTTGTATTAACTTTAGTTAGAGAATTCTCTAGAATTAAATTTTGTACGGGACCATACTCCATAATTTGTTCCATTCTTTACTGTTTCCTTAACTCGTAGAAATTCGGGGCAGTTTTGATCTCTAACGGAGGAGTGTTTATCATCACATCTCTTACGTTGGCAGTTGCAACATGCAGGCGATTGATTTTTATTGGGACAATCAACAAAGATATGGCCATTCCTAGCACAGTGGTCACACGGAGGAGAGTCCCGCAAGTAATTCTGCATCGTGTGCCCGTACCCCAGCCAAGAGAAACAGTTCACGGCCAATGTAAATGGCTTCCACTTGTGGGCTGTCTATCGGAAATAGATAATTTCTAATGTTTTTGTAATAATATAAATTTTTGGTGTGAATCCAATTACCCAACGTAATGAATTTCTCGTGCGAGGGAAATGCTAAACCTAAATTAACTTCGTCTTCAAATTCTTCCAGGGAGAAGCCATAATCTTTAAGGTTTTTGCGATATGAATAATCTAAGATCTCTTGCTTTGTTAGGGATTTGTCAATGTCATAGATCAAAATCGTTGGCTTCAGTAACTTAGAACGGTCAGATGTTATCCCCTTCCGGTTTAAAGCAAAGAACCCTAAAAAGGGGAAAACCATTCTACAGAACAAAGGCTAATTCTTCCAGCAACATCGACCCAATTGACTGGCTCAACTACGTTGCCAGATTTTCTAATCAACCTCCAGCTCTACCTAATCGGCCACTCCTCAACCGCTCTCATCTCACTGATAGTCTCGCTACAATCCGAATTTCCAAGCAACAACTGATGCAGGCCATTAATACTCTCCCTCTCACAACAACCACCGGTGACGATGGCATCCCCCAGTTCATAATCAAATGTTAAGTGTCTTCATCATCCACTCACTCCTCAACCTATACAACAGATGCCTCGAAGTTCATTTCTTTCCACCCCAGTGGAACAGGTACTCTGTCTGGCCCCTTCCTAAGCACCAACAATCGACGCTCCCAAGCCAACATAGGCCCATCGCTTGCGCCTCTGTATTGCTAAAAATTCTGGAGAAAGCATTGCTACCGTCTGTCACCCATCAAATTCTCCGTGACAGTCCTCAGCAAATACACTATGGGATATCAGGAAGGTCAACTGTAACTAACCTTGTAACAACCACTCTGCACATCTTAGATGCCTTCGAACAAAGACAGGAATTGTCAGTTATATATCTTGACATCCATTTCGCATTTGATGCCATCTATATACCTCATCTCCTACGTCTCTTAGAAAACTACTTCAATTTTCGCGGCGATGTTCTCTGGTTCCTAGAATCTCTCCTATCGAAGAGGACCCTTGTTCTAAAGATCGGAACAAAGACCTTCACGCGTCACATAACTGCCGGTGTACCTCAAGGGGGTGTCCTGTCTGGCATTCTCTTCTCAGCAATCATGGTGCCATTTGTGACCAATAAGTGCAATTGGATCACATATGCTGACGATGTCAAGCTCCTTACTAGAATATCGCCATCCAACTCGGCAGCCGAAATCACTCAGCAAATCACTAGCAAACTGCAGGACATAGCTGACTACCTCAATACCTTCAACCTCCAAATCAACCCCCTAAAATCAGCACAAATAACTTATTCTCTAAAGGGCAGCCCAACAACGTTGGAGCCTGTGCTTAACGGCTCCTCAGTTCACACAAAGATCTGGGGTCGTTTTCGACTCCAAACTATCTTTCAATGATCACATAAACCTCATACAGTCGAGACTGAATTCACTACGCTGGGTCGCCAAACAACAGCTGCTCCACACCACCGACCCACAACTGGTAAAAAGATACATCGTATCAATCCTTTACCCAACAATACTGTATGCTTCAGAGATATGGGCCTCGGCCGCCGAATCCAACATTAAAAGAATATTCTCTGCGGAATTCTGGTTTCTAAAATGGGCCAATAGCAAAGTTCACCTTCCCCCAGCTCTCAGATCAACGCAGTTAGCAGAAGCTCTTCAACTACGCAGGCTCCGGTCCTACATCGCAGAAAGAAGGCTGCTGTTCACCATCAAGATGGCCACCGGTAAAATTACAGAGCCGAACTTCTGGGATCACTGCTCTTGGCGCATTCCTCCCCCTTATCTCCGGTCTTCAGCACAGCTGCTAGCAAACCGCAACCGGCTAGTACTAACCGACAGATTCCTGCCAAAGCAAATGCTGCCCTCACTGCAAGCCATCGACGGGGACCTCCAAGAAGTGGTCAATAATAACAAATACAGGAAGGGTATCCTCGTCGAACTGAAAATGTAAAACTGTGCTTTGTTAATAATCTGATGTAATTTATGTTTTTCTTATGTATCTTTTGTAAATATGTTTTGTAAACCCCTGGCACCACCATGCCGTGACGGTAACTAATTGTATGTCTATCATTGCTGCAATTAAAGATTCTATTCTATTCTATAGATAAGACGATCGAATTTTATACTTCCTTGGAAGCTGTTTTGAGGACAACGCCTATATTTTTAATAAGTTTGATCGATTCGATCCCGACCCCTTTGTGATCTGATTTCAGTGTTTTCGTTATGGTGTCCTCAACTTCAGAACTAGAATTATACCCACTTTCATCAGTAGCTTTTAAAATTAACAAGCTTTTCCGAGTCTGTTTCCTGGATTGTGAGTGATCTTTGATTATTGGTAAACTGCTGATTTTTGTGATAAGGTATTGTGGGTGGCTTTTTTTAATAAAGCGTATGAAGAAGAGCTTGATAATGATTGTCTGGCAGCCTCAGCAAAGGAAGGTTTAGTCGATGGAACTGAGTATCTAAATTTATTCTTATTTGCTGTTCTTCTTCACTTATTTTAAGTTTCTCATTTCCTATCACCAATTTGTTTAACCATCATCATGAACTTGATCCGGCTTAGGTCTTTTTAAGACCTGTTCAGTGTAGCTCTTGGAGGTGGTCTTGATCTCGCCAATTTGTTTAATAGGTTATCAATTTTTCTCCATTTCTCTAAGGTGAAGTTCTTCGTAGCAGACCACCTTATTTGTTTCATTAGTCAAGAATTTACCGACGTCAGCACTAAGCGTATAGCCTTTTCTTACTTATAACGCCGTTGGCATAATCTGAGGTCAGATTAGAGCTACATGCTCTATCCAGAATTTCCGATTGACAGATATCCCCGGGTGTCATTAAGCCACTTTGCAAGTCTCTGCTAAAGACCATTCATCGAATCGTTACCTTGTACCGTTGTTGTTGAGTTTAATTACACATCGGCTCCGTAGCCGAGTGGTCAGGAGCGGGAGTGCAGTAGCACACGCTCTTTGAGTAGACCGGGGTTCAAGCCCCTGACTGTTAAATATGGTCTATCTGCCAACCCACACTGGACCAGTGTGGCAGATTATGGTCCATTTCCCTCAGCATGAATTGTTGAGGAGGCTTCCATCCTGCAGTGGGTTGATAATGGCTGCATTTTACCTTTTTTTTTACACATCGGCTGCTATGGCCATACTGTGTCTTTCTAATGGTGGATTACCTTGTACAGGACACAGTTTCAGTTACTTTAGTATGAATATACTGAAGGTAAATTAAAAGGGTGAAGTAATAAATGTCTGTTCGTTTTTTGTATCTAGAAAGCAGATTCTGTTCAGCCGTCTTATTATCTCTCCATTAATACGAAACATTTAATAATCCACGCATTTGCGATCACAAATCAAAGACGTCACACCACTCGCACATGCGCAATATTCCGTGGTGAAGGCAGTATTACTTCAAGTGTATATCGTATCACTTTTAAAAAAGGGAAACCTCTTTCACCAACTTCGTTTCATTTGTCCACTATTTTGATATCGGCCCTTGAACCAAGATCGTATTTAAACAAAACATGTTACACAGTCAATCTGTATATCCTGCATATTGCACTTCCTCTAGATAACTGGCTCTACAGGGTGGGACTGTCTTTGGTTTAATTTTGGTCCAATGATTAATTAAATACTGTTTTAATCCTCTTATTTTAACCATTTTTCTCTCCATAATGTTTGTAGATTACGCAAAGCTGTGCACATCATCGACCGACCAAATGCAGCTTATTTTTAAACTACTACACCCTCTATCCACCAGTATTCTTCCACCGGTATTCTTCTAAATACCAGGGCCTCGTGGTTAGTACCGTTGGTATAATCACCGTTCTCTCCACACTGGGTGGAAGAAAAGATCTCAGTTCAAATCCCATCAATGACGCGAAGAATTTTTATGGGCCATTTTCACAACGCCGCTGAGTACTGGGTCTCAGGCGTGGGTGGCATGTTTTCTCCCCCCCCTCTCTCCCCCTGAAAATGGGCTTTTTCGTCCAGCAAATCGACTACAGAGCACGCACACGCAATTTACATAGATAGTGTACACTGCGCAGTATGCCTGAGCTGCTGGTGCTCCTAAAAAATCCCTACAACAACCACGACGTTTCCTTGAATCTCATCTGCAGGGTCCGAAAAGTGTCGGTGTGGCTGTTTCTACATATAATTCACGGTCGTAGGTCCATTTAAAGCGTCCCCTTTTCTGAAGAACTTTCACGAATGTCACGTGATACTTTCAGTTGCTCTTTTGGAGGGGTTGTTTATTGAAACAGCTTGCGGAAAATACAGAAAGACTCCGGTAAAGCAATTCACATTTCGAAGGCAGCGCGCGGAACGCTGCCTTCGCAAGATTTTCAGATTTCTTTCTAATCAATTGTTTTTGTTTTGTTTTTTATAGAGGTTGTTTGAAAACTGCAAAGACCAAACACAGGAGCGTATTCGACAGTCAAAAATAAGAAAAACGTTCGTGTAGAGATCCTTCAAATGTCTTTCTTTCCAAGATATTAATCATAAATTTCAAACACAAAAGAAACTGAAGTAAACCCGTAAAAGGACAATATTTCAAGGAACTAAACAAATTGATCTTTTCTTTTTTTTTTTCAAGTAGCACTCAGCACGAAGAATTCACGATTCCCTGACAGTTTATAGTTTCAGAATCGTTCTTAATGGTTTCAGCAGCTTCCAAAATGCGATTACTCAGTTGGTCTTGTGTATGTTTTTGTTTCCTTTTTTTTTTGTGTTTTGTGTTGTTCTTTTAGCTGTTAAACCTTCTTTTCTTTCTGTTCTAGATTATGAGAAGAATGAAACTGGGAATGTGCGTGTGGCTGACAAGTAACAAATGTTCTTTGTCAGCCACACACACAACCAAATAAAAATGGAGTAATAAACAGAAATATTATAGGAATATTAAATTTCAGAAATATTGTATTTTAAGTCACAATTTCTCTCACCTGAGATTTTTTTCAGGAATGACTGCATCCAGGTAAGATGCCATTAGAATAGTATCGAAAGACCTGCCTAGAGGTAAATAAACCTTGCGAAAGGACGAAGGAATAAAAGCAAGCTTTGACCCTAAATCCATGCATGGCGAATAATTGAAAGTATAAAGGGAGATGAATTCCCGAAGCTTGATGGGGCTGTTCGTTTATACCACCTTTAAAGGGGAAGCGAACGCGTGTCGAGGGCCGTATTTATGGTCCCAGCACGTTCCATTGCCGTATTTCAAAAACGTGGTGTGGGGGGGGTTGAGTAGGCAAAAGGAAGAGAAGAAGGATAGAAGGAAAATTCCAGTCCCCTCTTATTTCACTAATAGTTTGGGAATTTGAAAATACAGAGATTTAGAACAAATTAATGGTTTTTTTGGAGAAAGAATATGAAAGTTTCCACTCGGAAATCCGGGTGCGTGACTATCCGTCCCTATTAGTAGAGGTCCTGGATGGGGGGGGGAGGTTGTGTTTTGTAATCATAACTCGTCCATCCATTGGGGGTTATGATAACAAAGACAAAGCTGGCGATGGACCTGCCGAAAGAGGATTTGCCATCCTTGTGGGCAACTATACCCCTTCCAAGTTATGCCACTTACCACCTTAGAGACTGTAGCTGTTCGTCTTACAGCAGAGTTCCTTCTAAGTGTATGTTCCATATATTTGCCACTAGGGAATGACATTCCCCCGGTTGATCCTAAATAAAAATAAATGTTTAGGTTCCGTGACGACCACACGGTCAGAGCAGTTTACAAGGTAGAGAGGAATACAAGAAACAGCACCGTATTGAGCAGTCACGGGCTTGAGCCCGGGTCAATCAAGGCACGTGTACTTATGCACCCACGCGCCTGACCTTTCGGCTACGGTACCATCTTGGTGATCTCATTAAGTAATTGCCATCTCTATTTTATTATTAGGGAATCCGCTGACATAATACTCTGTGGGATTGCGCTGAAATCAATAGTAAGGGTCGAGTTGTCGAGCGTATGCTTGAAAACAACGATCTGGTTCGTCTAAATATGAGTCCTACCACATTACAGACATCAACCGTGCTTTTACTGCGATAGATCTCTCTATATGCTTCCCGTCACTCCTTCCTCTTGGTACGTGGGAGGTGGATGACAACCTTTTTTGGTGGTGATCAGTTATTCGTTTTATCCACCCTTTCCAATAGGAGACAATGCCATCTGTCGAGGATTCCACGGTGGAAGCTCCATCACACTGAGTGGAATGCCTTCAGACATCTGGTAATGTTTAATGCCATCACAGTTAGCCAATTAAGGATGCATTTATGTTATCACAGAAAGAACGGCGAAGCAGCGGCAATTGCAATACCAAATACTTCAACCCGGTTTCCACGATTTCTAAAACTATGGTGGAATGGAGATTGCACAGCAACAAGAAAAGCTCAAAAAAAAAGCACGGGAAATATTTCGCCGTTACCCCACCTTTTAAGTCAAACATATGTAGAAAGAAAAACTAATGTATTAATCAGATATATTATTTTACATTTTTATGTCTTTATACCTTTAGACTTGGCGCACGTTATCCTTAGATTCGGATGCGCCATAAAACTCTTAACAACCAACCAACCCCACCACAGGCAATCTAATAGCCTGCAATCGGGTCACGAAAGCCCTTTACAACACTACACGGCATTAAAGGGAACGCCGGTGACGTCATTGCGAAACCGAGTTATAGCCGAATACTTTTTTGAGGTTAGTGTATCCAGTTTACCACGATAGGTTACTGTACGAATATCACTTCATACAGATCAGTGTGAGACCGGCGTGTATTCGTATACTTTTTGGATTGCAGTGTACCTAGTTGGAAAGCGTGCAGCGTCAGTGGCATTCAACAGCTGTCACCTTTCACTTAAGATGTGCCGAGGCTGCAACTAAATACCGTACATGGTCGTGTAACATGATCTGCTGCTGCTAAACAGCATTAGAGCCCATCCCTTCTCTTTTTATTTGTCTGGCATCCTGCCCTACCTCCCTTGTCAGAAATTCGTCAGCTAAAGCAAGCACGTGGCGTTCATTACGTATTCGGAGGATTCTAAAAATAACGCCTGCACGAGCCACGCATGTGCACTCCGAGTACTGATTTGTCAGAACAATATTTGGGGATAATTTATCCGCTGACGGTTTTCCTTTATTTGAATATGTATTAAGTTTTTGGGGAGGGGGGATTTGTGCCCTTCCTTTTATCAGAATCAAAACGCAAAGGTGCTGCAGTAAAGAAATCAAGGAAGAGGGTTAGTCGCTTTTTGCCATTAATGCTGGCCGGAAATGAAAAATACTTTTGGCGTATTTCGATAAGTTTTGTTTTTTATGGAGCTTTTAAATAAGAAAAAAATCCTGCCTCGAAGTATCGGTTTTAAATAAAAGAGTAATGAGTTTCTACGAGCACGCCAAGCTCCTGGGATTTCGCCCCGATAATTTTTATGCAGTTTTACCACACCTTTGCCTTATTATCATGCAAAATAAGACCGGGGTTGTGTTACTCCGAATTTAAACTTTATACGCCGGTAAAATGATTATCTGCGCTGCCACGAGACTCCATTTGTTTGCGCCATCGGAATGATTACTTCCAAGTCCCGTGTCCAACTTTTATTTACAGTTTCAATAAATAGTTACGCAATCTCGGTTTTTTGAAAGCGTTGTTGTTCTACTGACGAATCTTTCAAAGCTTTTTTTCCATTTTCTAATCTGGAAATTCATCTGTTGTTATGTTTACTAATGCAGAGTGGTGCGGTTGATTATTCTCACTGGTGGTTTACATAATACACTGTATTGCCAAAAGTATACGGACATTGAACGTTTCAATGCACCTTTTATTGATAGACCACGAAACAGATTTTCTTAAGGAAAGGGTTTGGTGAATTCCTCTTTCAACATAGGGGTGCTTCGTCTGCTGATTGTAGGTGTTTTGGTCTGGGAAGTCGACTTTCCGTGAACTATAATTTTGTCATCTACTTACCACTATTAGTAGAGAGAATCTCGATAGGCGGTTCACTATCTTTTCCGTGACGTATTCAAGTTACAATTCCATCCATTTCATCAACACTGCTTTCATAACCAGTGGGTACCACGAATTACGGGGGTGAAAGGTATGCGGAATGAGAGAACACCTAACGAAGACCCTCAATTCCACTATAACACAGTTGCTTTTATTTTTGCCACATTAATGGCGGATGCGGTTCGTTTTTCCGAAATCCAGAAGATTTACGGGTACTCTTTGCGATGTGTTACAACTAACATTCATTAATGAACATTAGTAGCGGGAGATACAGTATTGTGGGGGGTAGAATTATTAAAATGATATTTTGTATATTTTATTTATTTTATTATTGTATATATTTATTTTGTTTTTATTTTTATTTATTCCCTTATATGAGTTATTGTCCACCTTATTTTAATTTCCCCACTTACACATCTGACTTTACTTTACAGGAGAATTCCAGATTTAAGGGAACTTCTTAATTATTTATAATTCCCCTCGGACAGGCTGAGTGTTCAAGAATGACAAACAACACACACATTAATGTATAACATAACATTTTATTTACGCTAATATACACAATATAAAAATTAACAATTCTCAAGCACATATTGTTATTACTCAAATTTGCCTATGTATTATCAGTTATATATGGCAATTAAATACATTGGTTTTGCACTAGAAAGGTTATTTCTTTATACACAACAAACTTAATATCTTTACAAAAACTGCTATAGCTTCTTCTTCTTCACACATGAACAATAATTACTTAAGAGGATTAGGTACACCCTTTCTCCTATTTAAATCAAATCCTTACCTTATAAATTGATTTAGGAATTTCACTCTTAACTTCCGTTTTAATTAGTGCCCCATTTGTCTTGGGGAATATAACTTCACAACTTTCTTTAGTCAAGACAGATAATACATTTGACACCAATTTCAGGACTAATGCTGGTCCCGAGGGTTAGCTACATTCATAAGGCTATTTCTTTCTCTGTATTCTCTACCCTTCCCTTCCAAAATATATCATACCTATGTTAGACAATAACTAATAACAAATATCAAATTTCTCTCCTTTTCCTTTCTACATATGTCTAATTATACATTAATCAAAACCCCTATCTGATTTATCTCTATATTTATGCATATACAGTATTTATATCTTTGTATATCCTTCCCTTACCATCTTTCTAAACATTATACTAATCTGATATTAGAGTTCCAACAGTCCTTTATTTGTGAGGGAGAATACTATATAACTAGTCACTTACTTAATTTTACGAATCGGATTTCTCCGTTTTGGGGCCTTCAGCTCCTTCTCTCTCTCTCTCTCTTTCTCTGGGAATGGCATCATCGTTTGCTAACTGCATTCATCTCAGAACTTCTAGTTTCTCCATGGGCTGTAGTCTACGTCTGGATAGGGCATCATTGTGTCTTTTAGGAGATTTATCGACTCGTCTTCGATACTGCTACTTAACCTTCGGTTCAGCTATTCTGGCGGACTAGGAATTACAACTTTATCTTCTCAGCTCACTTATCTGCGCCTTGCCTTTATCACTGCCCTCAGATGATCGACTAGGGTTATTTTTCTCCTTACACTACTTATTTTCACGCTGGCCACTTTCACTACCTTCCTATAACGGACAGGTTTATTTCTCCATACACTTCAGTCGTTTGCATACGGGCTACTACCCTTGCCTTCCTATAACGGACAGACTTATCTAACCCTACACAACTTATTACTCATTTTCCCACTAACATTGTCAAAAACTCAACTCTGTCTTTCCTAACTCATTTCCACACACCGCACATACTCAACTCGGGGTTCTCACTGTTTCTAACTCATCTTCATAACCGCCCACATAAAGCTCAACTCTGGGTCTCATCTCTTTTTCTCACTCACTTTTTGTTACTCTGAATTCAGCAATGCCCCTCATAATTCCTCTCCGCCTTTTTTCTGAGTTTACCCAATCTTCTCATTTTGTCAAACTTTCATCATTTCCTATTCGTCCTTTAAAATTTCTCAAGCTGTATATTCAGAGCTCATTTTAATAAATTTCCAAATTTTTCCCAGGCAATCCGCTGCTTTGAAGTTCGCCGTCACCTTCGCCACCCCTCGTTAAGCTTAGCAGATTTATTTTACATGCTCTAACAACCTTGCCATCGCCGACAGTCAGACGCAAATAGATTGCTAGCCAGAGCAATTTTACCCGTATTTACCAGACCGATTCTCGGTGTCACTGGACAAAGGGATGTCCGACAATGTTCAGTCTACAGCCCTTTGTTCTTCAGAGCCATAGTTATTCGCACCTGCACGTCAGTAGTCGCTGCCATGGTGGGAACTGAAATGTGCCCCTAATTGCTAATAGCTTACCGCTCCCTTCTCTAATTCAACCTTGTCTAATTTTTAATTCCTTGTGAGTGACCTAGAATAATATTAGTGACTGGTAATGTTTACTGTCCTATTTTGCTATTTCCTAAGCTTTATTTTAAATAAATCTCACTCATTTCTAAAATATTAAACGTGTAAGATTTTTTATCTTACAGTATGTGTAGGAGAGATGTAAGATACAGTACATGTCCATGTCTGGTAAGGAAATATATTAAAAAAAAAAATACATATCCTGATGTGATAGATTAATTCCTCGCCTACCAGTTTTAAATGTCATTGGCTGCAAATGTGATTAGCAGGTATCACTGTTCATACATTGAAAGGACAGAATTCGTCGGATACCTGGTTCCTGGGCAATGCGACGCTATCCCCCCTCTCACTAATGGACGAACCCACCACTTGGCAGGTATACAGGGTGTTTCAGTTAAACGTTTCAGAACTTCTAAGAGGGGTAGGGTACATCCTGACAACTCGAAATCATATAGCAATGTGGGGTCGGAAATGCTTTCCTGAAGCGGTATTGTACACAGAAGTCGTCGTGCAGCACGGATTCGATTTTCGGTCAATGAATGGGCCGGTATTATGGGAGATCACCTCATCGGACCTTACCTGTTACCGTGTCGTCTAACCGGACCTATCTACTTGATCTTTCTGCAGCAAGTATTGCCACAACTTTTGAGAGATTTCTGCATCGACGCAACAGACAATGTGGTTCCAACACGATGGAGCCCCTGCCCATTATAGCGGAGATGTTCGTAACTACCTGGATGTCACATTTGGTCAACAGTGGATCGGACGTGGTGGTCCCGTGCGTTGGCCTGCTCGGTCACCCGACCTATCATGTCTTGATTTTTATTTCTGGGGTCATATGAAATCGCTAGTTTATGACACCCCTGTTGACAATGCTGAGGAGCTGGTTGCAAGAATCGCAGTAGCTGCCGAAGAAATTCGCCTGGAGTATTCCAGAATGTTCGGATGTCCATGCGTCGGAGATGTGAGGCGTGCATTGTAGCCCGTGGAAGAAACTTCGAACACTTACTTTAATCCATGTACCTTTTGCTTCTTTTCATGTATTATTAAAACGATTTCTCACTTACGGTCTCTTTTCTTTATGGTGCTTCTGTGTACAACACCGCTTCAGGAAAGCATTTCCGACCCCACATTGCTATATGATTTCGAGTTGTCAGGATGTACCCTACCCCTCTTAGAAGTTCTGAAACGTTTAACTGAAACACCCTGTATAGGTACACTGCATCACTCCATTCACGCAGACGACAATTCGATGTCAGTATGGATAAACGTCGTGAGTTAACCGACTTTGAAAGAGGGATGATGGTTGGTGCCTGGCGCATGGGTCACTCTACCGCGGTAGTAAAATACGCAGATGCGGTAAAGTGTAAAGTGTTTTGGGTCAGACGGCACCAGGGGTTTCCCCCATCTCCACGTAGTATACATTGTCGCGTGATACACTACACTGTAAAGGCCAGATATTTAAAAGTGTGTGGGTCTTCTATATGTGTGATGTTTCGTACCGTTGTTCATCCGGCCTTTTAGCCGTTGGGCCCTTAATGGTACCCACCGTTGCCCACACTTCGCCTCGTGGAGGCAGACCGGGTACACCCAGTATAGTTATTTACTCTGGCAGGCCCTGCCACCTAATTTCATGAGATTTCAGTGACTAGGACCAAAAGAAAAAAAAAAAAAAAAGTTAGTACATTTTATGCTGAAAGGGGGTATGGGGGGGGCTGTGGATTTGAAAAATTTTGGTTTCATTAGACGCGGTCGCAAAGTTAGAGAGAGGATGGGTGGGGAGACTGAAGATTGGGGGGGTAAGCCAGAGGTGGGGTCAATAGAGAAGGCGACCCCTGATTGATCAGTGAGGCATGCCCATGCCCCACCAGATGGAAGAAAATGGGGTGGCGAGGAGACAATTCACCTCTCCACCCAGGAAGTAGGAAGAAAGTACGTGCACAGATGCGATACAGAAATGCACTATCCCTGTTCGACTGTATGAAGAGTGTATCGGGAATACGCCATTTCCTGAATAACATCTCAACGTCTGTCTCGCATTCTTTCAACCAACCGGAGAGTGACAGTGGCACATGTCACATGCCGACTTCAACGAGGGAGGTGCCAGAAACGTCTGCACCAAGGCCATCAGGCGATCATTAGCCGCAATAGGTTATGGGACGGCCGACTCACCAGAGTCCCATTGCTAACACCACGACACAGGACTCTACGCCTGAACTGGGCGAAAAAACATCCGCACTGCACCTTGGATGATTGGAGACGGGTCTACTGGTCCGATGAGTCCCGTTTCCAGCTATTTATTTCGAGCGAATGGGAGGGTGCGTATCTGGCGGAAACCGCAGGAAGCTATGCACCCGTCATGCCAACAAGGAACTGTTCAGCCAGGTGGACGGTCGGTAATGGTCTGGGGCGTGTTCAATTGGCACACGTTGGGACCTCTGGCACGTCTAGACGCATCTCTGAACTGTCCAGGTTACGTGTACATCCTTGCAGATCATCTGCATCCCTTCATGGTTATCTTGCACCCACAGAGCAATGGACTCTTCCAGCAGAACAATGCGCCTCCTCACAGAGCCGTAGTGACTAGAACATGGTTCGAAGGGTATTAGCCTCCTCGTTGACCGGACATGAACCCTATGGATCATTTTTCGGATGCAGTGGAAAGTTCCGTTCGAGCTTTGGATCCTTCACCCAGGAATGCGACGGAATTATGGACAGCGGTGCAGCAAGCATGGCTGGAAATGCATGTGGAACGATTTCGTGAACTAGTGGACTCAGTGCCTCGCAGTGTGATTGGCCTTATCTGGGCGAAAGGTAGTCCTACCCGTTACTAGGTCGCAGGCTCAATGCTGATAGGATTCTTCCTCTTGCTCAGATTGCGTATTTGGGAGGACATAAATTCAAACTGAAGAAAGGCAGTTGTAGAATAGATGTGCGGAAATATGCCTTTAGCCAGTGGGTGGTTAATTGCTGGAACAAACTTCCATCTGTCGTATTGGAGGTCGGCAACTTAATAAGTTCAAGGCACAACTACACAAACATTTGCAGTGAATGGATGGGTGAAATGGGAAGGGGTTTTTTTTTTGGTTGATGCTGTATACCCTCGCTTTCTTGCATCATATGCTTCTACTCATGCTGATGCTAATACTGACATCTGGTATGAAGGACTTAATTACCCTCCCAGTATCACTATTATCCCAACCAGCTTGCCCTATGTCACATATTTCATTTAAGGTGTGTTTTCTTAATTTTCTTTTCATTTTGTAATTGGGTACTTATCCCCAAAGTTGAACCTCTTTTAAATGATGTACACATCCTTTATATGCAAATCTAATGGCAAAGCTCCAACAATAACTTGTGATGGATTAGTGGATACTGTCCTACGCACTCTGGCCATAGCCAGTAACAAATTGAATTGAATTTAATTTACTCCTTATTTTAATCTCGTTAACATTCCAAACCAAAGTACCAGTACCATCGACACAATGGGAAGGAACACATCCTTATAGTATAATTGTAAAGTTCTTTTACTCAAACCCAAGCCAGACCTTGTTAACCTTATGACTGCTGTCTGCGCTGAATGTTTTTATTTTATCTGCCTAACTGATTTAAATGCTCAAAGAAATGCAACTTATCATCAATAATTAATGTTAGATATTTTACGTTTTTAGCACATTTTATTTGTTTATTGTATGTTAATACAGTCGGAGGACGATCATACTTAAAAGCGCCCTTAAAAACCAAAATTTTTGTTTTCCTAACGGATGTAGTAAGTTTATTAATTGTAGTCCATGAAACTAAATCATCTAATACTTCTTTATCTCTTTCCTCTAACATCACTCTTGAATCCCTGGTATACAAATAGCCAAATCATCATTTGCAACTCTTTGAGAGTGTTCATGACTCTGAGAGAGCCACCGATTTAATACTAAATTCCAACAAATAGGGCCTAGTACAGAGCCCTGCAGGCACCCTCTGTAAATTCTAATCTCATAACTAAGGTGTTCAGCCTTAATTGCTACTCTCCTATTCGAGAAGTAGCTACACAGAACCTTATATAATTGTTTACTACATCTCATTTGAACCAAAGTATTAGGTACATTCTTCCACCAAAGTGCATCATTACCGTGGAGCAGACGCACACCTTTTGACAGTTTCCCTCGTCTTTTTTTTTTCTTTTACAGCAGCACGTAGCTTTATGAGCAGGTTGGGATAATAGTTCACCATCGCAGTAAACCCTTTTGAAGGTAATCTGCTAATATTACCATGCTGGTCCCAAAATAAAAACTAACAGCATCACCTTGGCAGCAGTTGGTGCACCGTTGGCTTTTTGTGAGGGCGCCGATTCTGCATGCTTCCAATGTTTACTTTCGTGCTCATAGTGATGGATCCAAGTTTCATCCATGGAGACTAGCCGTGAAAAAACTCCAATTGCTTTTCCTGGCATTTCGACAGCGTTTCATGTGCACATTGTGTCCTTTCCTTCTTCTGATAAGGGGTCAGAAGTCTGAGAAATCCATCTAGTATCACTTTCCTCGTATGCAACTGTTGATGGATGATGTTCTCTCCAAAACTCTACACTAATTTGGGGCTCTGCAGCTGGTTCTTTTACTACAATACGGCAATCTCCGCCGGATTAATGCCTCAATTTTTGCAACACTCTCCAGTTTCAGCAGTTTCTGGGAGTCCTGGGATTTCTTCATGCACAAAGGATCTTCCACATTTCAATTGTTGATACCAATGCCAACAACACTGTAACCTGAACAGTCTTCACCACCAACAGCGACACGGTCGCTGGGTGTCTTTTGGGTCTATTCCCCTTGCAAAAGAGGATCCGAATCGCTGATATACATTCCACTTTATTCATTGTGAAACTTCGTTAATTTGTATTTGGCGCTTTGGACTCAAATTCATATTATTATCCTTCGGAGACAACTTTTTGCAACCTCCAGGCTACAATAGCTTCGCAAGGACGCCCAGACCAAAAGGACAAACTTCCAAAAGGCAAGAAGAATTTGGCCTGAGTGGGAGATGGACGCGCTCAGAAACCTGTATAGAGAGGCGCGAAATGCTTATACCGCCCTCATGAGAAAAAATAAAAAGGAAACCTGGGAGAGATTAGTAGCAAACTCGGGGAACACTGACCCCTGGGGTGTTATGTACAAGGTTGTCACAAAAAGGCTCCCAGAGGTGAAGTGCTTACAACCACTGTCACCCCCAAGGAGAAGAAACCTGCTCGTGGGAGGCATCAATATACTAGATGTCACCTTTCATCCCCACGAAGACCCACAAACGGAGGAGCAGATCCAGACCTGCAGGGGAAAATAATAATTACAGAACAGATAATGCAGAACCGCAATTCACTACTGATCAGCTCATCCTGGCAGCTTCATATATAGCGGCGAAAAAATGCCTAGGTCTGGACCTCTTGGAGCCGGAAATAATCAAAAAAGTCGTAGAATTTTCGCAAGATTGGAAAATGGCCAACGTTAAACTAATAATTAAGAATCCAAACAAACCACGAGAACAGCCATCTTCCTACAGACCGATCACACTACTCACAGTACTAAGTAAAGTTTTCGAATGACTACTGTTATCCTGAATAAATCACCAATACCAGCAGGCAAACCTACCCTCACCAAACCAGTTCAAACGGATTCAAACCAGGTCGATCCACAGTTGATGCACTCCAAAGCCTAAATGCCCAAGCACAAGAATCTGAGAAAAAATACGTGCTAGCTATCTCAATCAAAATGCTCAATCAAAATGCCCAAGCACAAGAATCTGAGAAAAAATACGTGCTAGCTATCTCAATTATTATTATTATTATTATTAAATCTGTTTATTTATAGCAAGTGTTTGCTTTCACCCCTTTTACACAGCCAACCGGCTAGAAGGGCGTACAAAAATGCAAGAATGGCAATTTTTACAATGCAATATTTACAAATCATATTTACATTATTTACAGAAGTGCGAATCATTTACAGTATTATTTACAGAAAGTAATTATCGACAACTTACTTTAGAACAGGAAATTATTCACAGTACCATTTACAAGTAGATGTCCGACAGCTATTTTATATTTTGGTCATTCCTTCCTATTGAAGCTTCTTCTTCATACTTCTATAGTTCAAGCAAGCTGTAAGCTTCAGAGAGCCTCTTCACTCTGTACTGCTTGCCTTCACAGTATTTCACAGGGTGGTCTATTGCCAGTGTATTGAAAAGGGGGACTGCGTTGTTCGGAAAGAAGTTCTTCAGACAGCACAGGTTGGATAGTGTAGAATGCAACAGAAGAAGAATATTCCTGGATGCAATTTTTCCGGGGCGTTTGACACCCTATGGTGGCCGAAGGTCCTGGGACGGCTCCGGGAGGCAGCGGTTCCTGGCAACCTCTTCAATGCGCTTAAAAGCTATCTCACCGACAGAGCAATCAAGTTAAAAGCTCCTTACAAAGAATTAGAAAGAAAAATATGTAGAGTGTGCTAACAGGGGTCAGTACTTGGACCAACAAACCAACAATGTGGAACCTCCTGATGGACTAGTTTCTAAACAAGGATATGGAAGCGGTCCACTCACAAGCCTTCGCGGACATCCTCATCCTGGCAACAATAGAAGCTAACTCCGGGGCACAACTGGAAATACTGGCAAACCACGCTGTACAAATTCTCCAAGGCTGGGCTACACACCATTTACTACAAATCTCACCGACGAAGACCAACTCCATACTCTTAAAGGGAACACTGAACACACGCAGATCACCCCAAATTAAAATTGGTACTAGAACAATAAGGCTCGGCACAGAGCTCAAACACCTGGGCGTCATCTTGGATACCCGCTTATCTTTCAAACAGCACCTAAACTACATAAGGAGGAAAATAAGAAACTGCACTGCCTTAATAAAGAGAATTGCCCGAAGAGACTGGGGACTGAAACAGAGAACGATGATGTTTTATTATAAAGCAGCCTTCTTACCAATCGCGACATACCGGTCAACTCTTCCCCATCTCTTCCATCATGCAGTATGATTGATGACTTTTGAGGTTATGATGAACGTCGTAGCGAGATCCAATATTCCTTACATTTCGAGGGTACAGCTCTAAAACGGTGTTCGCAGGCCGGCCGCTATTTAGTACACGGACCGAACCTATTGGTAACTCTCTAGGAAGCTTCCGGATCAGCTAGTGTATAATCCTGCTGCCTCTACTCTGCCAGATGGTGACTGGAGGGAGTCCGAGTAGTGTGTATGCGGGGAGCATTGTCGAGGCCACGTTATGTCAAGGATCTAGGTATATTCTTACCACATGTACGCCATATCCAAAAATTTCATTACTTCATACAGCATGTCCCACCTACTTTTTCTTACTATTGAATACACCAAGAATTGTCAAACTAATACAGCAAGCTTATCTGCGAAAAGATCTAAACCTCCCAAGGACTTCCTAATTCATTTCACAAATATACGTGGTCTCAATTCTAATCTCAACGATGTCCATTTCCACTTGCAGTCTGCCAAACCCCATGTACTTTTTCTGACAGAATCTCAGTTATCAGTTGATTCAACTACTGCTCATCTCAGATGTCCAAATTATTCACTGTATGATTCCTTTCGCCTCAAAGGTGGTACTTGTGCATATGTCCGTTCCGATATTCCCTGTCAGAGACTTGGCAATTTGGAATCTCCTCTCTTTGATCTTCTCTGGCTTAAAATCTCTCTACCTCATTGTGTCAAATTCATCTGTTGTCTCTACCGTTCTCCCAACTCCACTAATCACTTGGAGCTCTTCGACTTCCTCTCTTTGCAACTTGACTTTCTCCAGGCCAACTTTCCTAACAGTGAGGTAATTTTCCTTGGTGATTTTAACGTTCACAACTCCAGCTGGCTTCCGTTTTCTAGTCACACCGACCCAGCAGGTCGAGATGCTGAGGCTTTTGCAATTACTAATGACCTTGCACAAATTGTTCATTTACCTACAAGAATACCGGACAATCCTAATCATACAGCCAATACGCTTGATCTTTTTCTCACAAACAACCCTTCTAAGTACACGGTCGAAGTGAGAAGTCCTTTCGGCACTTCAGATCACAACTTGGTGATTGTCTCTTTTCAAATGGAACCTTTATCTCATGGCTATTCCTAACCTCGTGTTGTTTGGCATTACAAGAATGCAAAATGGGATGACCTGCGAGACTTCTTTTCATCTTTTCCTTGGTCGGATTACTGTTTCAAAAGTTCTGATGGCAAAGTTTGCTCAGCTCGTGTCAGTGAAATTATTCTTGTAGGAATGGAATCCTTTATCCCACACTTCACTTTAAAATCTCGTCCTTTATCTAAACCTTGGTTTTCCAATAAATGTGCTAAGGCTGTTCAAGAGAAGAATGTTGCATATCGTAATTGACTTGTTTTTAATTCTTCAGTTTCAATTTCTGCCTACACCAAAGATCGCAACAATGTAAAGCAGTTATTAATCAGTCCAAACTGGAGTTTGAACAGGCTAAGAGTAGAAAACTTGCTTCTTGCCCTAATGGTAGCCGAGCATTCTGGTCTCTTGCCAAAGCTATTGGCCGCAAATTTTGCCCATCTCTGCTCTCACCTCTGTCCAAACCAGATGGTTCTGTTGTCACTTCAGCCAAGGATAAACCTGACCTGCAAGCATCCCATTTTTCTTCCAGCTCATGTATTAATGATCTTGGTAAAACACCTCCCACTATTCCCAACACGCTCCATTCAATGCCTCCTGTGGTCTTCCGTCAAAAGAATATCAGAAGGATTTTGATGAATCTTGATGTTAAGAAAGCTCCAGGTCCCGATGGTATTTCTCCACTTGTTCTCAAAACCTGTGCACCTGAACTTACTCTTATTCTTTGCCGCCTTTTTTCACTTTCTTATTCCAAAGGTGTTTTTCCTTCTGTTTGGAAATTTGCTCATATCCAGCCAGTTCCTAAAAAGGGTGACAAATCCCTCCCATCCAATTATCGTCCCATTGCAATTACTTCTACTCTTTCTAAAGTAATGGAGAAATCAATTAACCGCCAACTCTTAAACTACCTAGAAACCTTCCGTCTAATCAACGATCGCCAGTATGGATTCCGTCACTGTCGATCTACTGGTGATATTCTGGCTTATGTTACCCATTTATGGACTAATTCAATGGAAAAGTTCGGTGAAACACAAGTAGTTGCTCTTGACATTTCAAAGGCTTTTGATCGTGTTTGGCATAAAGGTCTTGTAAACAAGCTTCCATCTTATGGTTAGGCAACTGTTTTTAGTAATTGGTTATCCAGTTTTCTCTCTGATCGCTCACTGAGGGTGATGGTAGATGGCTCTCCGTCTTCTAACTTCTCCACTAATGCCGGTGTCCCCCAAGATTCAGTTCTTTCCCCCACTCTTTTCCTTTTGTATATTAATGACTTTCTTCCATTGACTGGAAATCCTATCCATAGTTTTGCCAATGATAGCACATTGCATTCCACTTTCCATTTTGAGAAACCTTGCCCTGCTCAATCAGCTTCAACTTCTCGAAAATCTGCTACTAATTCCTTAAATGCCGATCTTCTGGTAATTCTCCAGTGGGGCAAAGACAACTTAGTTGATTTCAACCCTTCTAAAACTCAGTCTTGTCTTATATCTCGCAAAAAGGATTCTTCTGCTCCTATGCTTATCTTTAGTGACACTCCGATTTCTAGGCAAAATGATATATCTCTTTTGGGGATTTCCCTGACTTCTAATCTCTCTTGGCTCAAGCGCATTACAAATATTGCTTCATCTGCATCTTAAAAAACTTGGTTTCTCTTTCGCTCTCGGCGTTACTTTTCTTCCAAACAGCTGCTCACTCTGTATAAATCGCAAATCTGCTTAATCATGGAATATTGTTCCCAGATGTGGGGCGGTGCCCCCAAAACCTCTCTCAGGCTTTTTGATTCCATTCAGAAGTGGGCAGTCAGGTTAATTAATGGTTCATCACTCTCCACGCGCTTTCTCATAGACGCACTGTTTCTGCTGCATGCCTCTTCTACAGATACTTCCAAGGGCACTGTTCTTCTGAATTGGCTTCTATAATTCCCGCTCTCTCTTTCAAAACAGTCCGAACACGTGCCGCCACCAGCCAACATCCATTTACTGTCCAACTTCAAACCCACAGAACCAACTTTTCATCTTCCTCATTTATTCATTCAAGTGCTGTTTTCTGGAATAACCTTCCTTCATACGTATTTCCTGAAAATTACAATCTACAGAAGTTCAAGTCCAAATATCTTCTTTCGTCTTCTTAACCTCCAATCCAAGCACGGTACTAAGTACTATAGGTTCTAATACCTCTCGTGTTTGGGGTTCACATAAAAAAAAAAAAAAAAAAAATACGCAGCTGGTACCTGGTACAAAAAGGCCAGTGAAGCTGCAAACCTAAGAATACTTGATTCCATACATAGAATCATGCTACTCACACACGCTCTGAAAGTCATCGCTGGAACCCTTTCCTTAGACCTAGAGGTGGTGAGGAGAGGCATCCTAGCCGAGTGGTCAGGAGCGCGAGTGCAGTAGCACACGCTCTTTGAGTGGACCGGGGTTGAAGTCCGTGACTGGTGAATACGGTTAGCATTTGTATCGATTGATTTATTGTAAACTCCACTGACCTGGTGGTCGTGTCTGAGGATAAACAAGAACATTTATCCTCCACGAGCTCGCTAAAGGCAATGCTTGTACACACTTTGACTTGAACGGAGATCCAGGAAAAAGCCGCATTGCGGAAAAAGAAGACTCCAGACCCACTTGCTGCAGACATGGCAGGCACGATGGGATGTCTCCATCAAAGGCCGGATAACAAAGAAATTCTTTCCAAATGGAGATAGATTCCAATCTAAATTACCAACCTGGTACGGACCTGGTCTGTTTGTGACGTACCTACTCACAGGACATGGTGCCTTAAATGCCAAACTAACAACTCCGGGAATAATTGAAAGTCCAAATTGCACTTTGGCGATCTAGAAACTTGGTCGCACCGCATGTCTGATTGCCACCAATACGACGACATCCGCTGCCAGCTGGTGACAAGACTACAACATCCACCCAAGGACCAGGAGCAATTCATCCTGGACGATAAAGAACCATATATGGCATTCACCGAATTTGCGCAGAAACTGTTTGACAGACGCCGAGACACAGTGGCCCAATAAGCAAATAACAACGCAACTGGAAAGTATACACATACATATTATGAATTTTTTTTTTTTTTTAAGGTCCTAGCCGCCGAAATCTCAGAGAACTAAGCGGCAGGACCTGCCAGAGTAACTAAGTCTACTGGGTTCCTGGTCTGCCTCCACGGGGCAAACGAGGAACCCACACCCACAATGAAGGCAACGCGGAGATCAGGGAAACCCGTGATGCCCCGTGACATCGATATACCTTACTTTACCTTATGAGATCAGCTGCCAGGTAGCGTTGCTGCGCTACAGTTCGCATAGCGTTCAGTAATGTTCGGTCTTTATTCTTCTGTTTTAGAAATAAAAAGAAAAGAAAATTTCTCTTTATACTCCGGTCACGTGGTCAGAAGAGTCGACGAGAGTGAGAGAATACGAGAAACAGCGCTCTATTTAGCTATTTAGCGGTCACTCAAAGCACGTGCACTTATGTACTCTCGCGCTGTGAAGGGGATGATTTTCTAGTCAAGACACTAGCGGAAGGTTAATGAGCGTGCATTTGGCCAGGTGAAAGGTGAAAATACACATCGTGTACTTCACGGGTGAAAGGCATTCAGACAGAAAGGGTTGGAGGAGGGTGGGATCCAAAAATAAGTTTTAAATCTATAAAATTAATCATAATCATAATTAATCGGGATAATTTCATTAACACCACTCAGCAAAAATCTAATGAAAAGTTGTTTCAGTTTTTTGAAATTATTTGTGTGACGAATTAATGATGCAACCGAGGTCATAGTTCGAGGCTTTAAATGTTATTTTTCCGGATGAACGAAAGCGCGACGCTTACTGTCCCTCCTCGTCTCAATGCACCCTCGAAAAGCTCGTTGTTTATAACTGGGACAAGGGAGGTCTCGTGCAGAGACCTTTTCCTCTTCATTCAGACCGTCCGTATGTGGATCGCGGTGAAAATAGACGGATGAATCGTAAACGTACCACTGACCGTGTTCCCCCTAAAGGCAGCCGTCCCACTTACGGGACAGCCTCGCGTCGCGCGGAGTTTTCTAAAAATAACCGCCGCTCGCCGTAGGCGGCGCTCAAAGTCCGAGCTTCTGCGCCGTCTGTTTTCTTGCACCCGATCTTACTTCATGCGCTGCTGGCGGAGTTTCGTATCACATGCGTCGTGGAACCCCGTGCCTTCAGTCTGACCCTATTGCGCGTGCCGTGCGGACATATTGGAGTTAGTGCGTGTCTACACCATGAAGTCGGAAATTGCGGCGGCTGCCCTTCTAGGTGAGTGCCTTTGCTCGGAATATTGACGGGTATTTCGTGACACGACGGACATCTCGTCGGGGGTGGAGTGCGTGTGTGGTCCGTACAACAAAGGTCGGGCCACAGTTCGACGTAAGTGTGAATCTTTTGAGTGTTATTTGGTTTTTCCGATGTCGGAGGCAACGTGTGGTATTACGATGCTGCGCGCGATACGTGTTTGGTCACCCACTTGTGGTCTCGCTTGCCAAAGGGGTTTCCGAATTTCTTTATTTTACAGTTTGCCGCTGGGACTCTTTGGAAGCGCGAAAGGCACTTTGCCACGAACTTTGACCGTTCTGCGGTCAAATTTAAAACCGGACTTCTTTGTCCTTTGACGAAAAGCTCTGACAGTGGATGTACGTGGCCCCCAGATATACGTAATTACGCGTAAACATTTAACCTTATTTATATTTTTGATAACATGTTCCCTTTGGAAAGTTTTTTGATTTTAGTTAGAGAAATAATTTTGGAATTCCGGTGCATTTAGGGTTGCCAACTGTCTCCAGGCCTGCAGCCCGATTTCTGTACTTAAACCATAATTCTTCGGGTTTCAGCCATAAGTAAGGAATGCCAGTTAATGACTAGGGGTTGACAAAAAGCGCGTGGACGAACTGAATGCTTTCTCCTTCCTTGGGTAGAGGATCTCCACCCTCTGGAGGAGAGAACACGTTGAATCTCTGGGTCTAACTGAATTTGTAGATGGTAACCCTACTTATATCCCAAGGTTTAAGTAATCCTCTAGTTGTATATTGCGTCAAGTATACCTTGGTCACCGATAACTATTTATTTATAAAAAAAAAAAACAAAAAAAACCCGTTTTTTTTATTTCTCCTGTTCCCCTGTAACTCAAATCTAGAAGTTGGAAGATCTTAAATTTTGTTCAGACAAACATCTTGGGAACTCCACTCGCAACGAATGCATTCCAAGGATTTTCTTATTGCGATGAAAACAAAATGAATAAATTTTTCGTTTATACTCCGGGACGACCAAACGGTCAGAGGAGTTCACAAGATAGACAGAATGCAAGAAACGGCCCCTGGTTTGAAACTGTTGTGTTTCTAACTTAATAAACCGCAGTGTCCATTCGGGTTCATAAAACATATTTGGTGTTTTAAATTTCATCTCAGTTTCCGAAAGGAAACTGAAACCGCCGTTTCCTTTCGGAAATGAGATTTCTCGCTAAGTTCGTGAATGTTACGCAACGACCAGGAACACGCGGTGGAAAATCTGTATTTACTTTTCTTTCATAATTCGAGGAAGTGAAGGGAGGTCTACACTATCGTTTTCACTTTGGCTTACGATTGAATCATTCGTCGTGGTTACGTAAAAATGACACGCGTTACCACATCGAGTAAAATTAGACGATCTGCGATAGAATTAGGACAGAATTTTGATTTTAAATTGTGCAACGCCAAGGACGTAGAGCCAACACCCTTCCCCAGGGTGTTCGTAATAAATATTCCACGAACTAATTAGGCTGTCGTTAACATAAATATTTTTCACGTTCCTTTTCAAATCTCCCGATTGCACTTTTTTGCCAGTAGGTTGCATTTCCTGCTGTTTGGAGGGAGTCATTGGCCCATGGTTGTACTGTTAAATACTCTTCTTATAATTCCAGTCTCTTGGTTATAACTGGTTATCAATGGCCGTTATTGAATAGGGGGAAATGACCTTCATACTTATGTAACAATATTTGGCACCCTTCTGGCACAGAGCCGTCCCGACCCAAGGTTTCTTGGGAAATAAAGTGATTTTAATAATAATATTGCACACACCCTGTTTATAAATAAGGAGCCCATAGAAAATTAAGTTCTCCTTCACATGGCGCGTCGAAGATAGCCATCATTCTTCTTCGGATCCCGTTTGTATCCTTTCACTTCGCTGTTGCAGCCATAATGGCAATTACAAAATCCTCGATAATTTTCCATCTCATATTGCTCTCTACAATATATTCAATCCATCACTTGTGAGTCTTTTCAATAATTGTCCATTTTAATCCTCAATTGCATTCTGCTTTGGTACATTCCAGTTCCAGGGTAGATAAATGTCTATGGCCACTTTTGCGCATAAAAGACTGCTGCATAAGCTGGAGCAATGTGGAATTAAAGGCAAGTTGCTGCTATGGATAAACGAATGGTTAATTGGAAGAAGAAGACAGAGAATGGTTATCAATGAGCACTGCCCTTCGTGGATTAATGTTATCAGTGGAATACCCCAAGGATTCGGAGCTTATCCCATTGTTGCTTTCAATATTTATTAACATCGGGCTTAATTTCAAAGTTTGCAGATGATAGAAAGGTTGGCAGGGTGGTTAACAATAGTAATGACGGTATGCTACTGCAACACGGATTTATAAAAACCAGGTCTATGGGCCGAAAAATGGCAGTTGGGGCTTAATGTTGAGAAATGCGGGTTATTGCATATTGGTAGCAGTAATCTCAGAGTAACTTATCAACTGGCGACACTACACTCAGGGTATTTTAATTTTTATTTATTTTATTTTAATAATAACAAGATACACAACAGGCAACCATTAAGAGCGTATCTGAGAGCAGAACGATGAACAGTTGATAATAATCATAAGAAATACAACAGAGAGATAAACCATTGATGTTGATTCAGATATTAAAATCATGTGTACAAAAGAAGTATGCATTAAGTTAACTTACCGGTAAAACAAATAATAAATTAATTAATTAAAGAAGAAAAAAATAAAAAAGCTACATTAGTTAAATGAGAGGCAATCTCTTTACAATTCAAAAGAAGAGACTTACTTCTGATGCAGTTCATTAGCGATTGTCAATGTCAGAGTTATTTGCTGATTCTGTTCAGTCAAGACCAAACAGTGTACGGTTCCTAACTTCTCTACAAGGAGCATTGAAGTTGATTTTGCTAAGGATATCGGATGCTTCATAAGTTCCAGTGATTACTTTAGCTAGAACGGTGATGTCAGCAATAACTGTTCTATGCACAGAGGTAATCGCACAGCAATTTATAATACAATGAGTGATAAAATAGAGGATTACGGAACGTAAGGTAACGGACAATTTTTTGGACTGCTTCAATTTTGTTTGTCTTTGTGTGAGGATTCCAAATGGGTGAACTGAATTCGAGGATTGGCAGAACAATAGTTTTATAAAGGATAACAGCATATCTGTAGTTTTTGAACTTGTATGTGTTCCTTTTGATGAATCCCAGTGTTTTGAATGCCTTTCTGGTCATTTTAAGGACATGAGCATTAAATTTAACACCACTGTAGAAGAGAATCCCCAAGTCGTTGGTCACACCTTTCGATGATCACAGAGTTAATACTGTACTCCGTATTTATTCGTTATGGGGATCAGCAGGATGAGAAAGAGATTACTTTGCACTTTGAGGGGTTAGTAGTCAAGCCATTTAGAGATAGCCACAGAGAGAATTTAATGGGGCGAATTGAAGCTGTTGAAAATCGGTAATCTCCTTCACTGCTGAGTAAATCTTAAGATCATCTGCATAGAGAGCAACTTGAACATTGGAGGCGCAGATGAAAGAAGGAAGGTCATTTTATGAAAACAATGAAAAGTAGAGGACCTAGGGGGAGCCTTGAGGTACTCCACTTACTGATATAAAACGGTCCGAGTTCAAATGATTGACAATAATGCTGAAGGAACGATGTGTAATATAGCCATGGGAGCAAAGGATTAGGAATACCGTACACTTTAAGTTTTTCCAGACATTATTCGTGAGGGACTTCATCAAATGCCTTAGTGATATCTGTGTAAACAGCATCAGCTCGAAGATAGTTATCAATAGCTTCAGAGATATATTGCCAGAAAGAAAGCAATTTTGTGACTATTGACTTTCCACTGCAATAACTATGTTGATTCTGACCAATGAAAGACCTGAAGTATTCGAAGAGATGTTTGTGTACTGCTGTGTCGAAGAGTTTTGCAAGGAAATGTAGTAGTGGCATGTGATGCAAGAAAGCAAGTGTATGAGCTTATGCAGCATCAGCCAAAAAAAAAAAAAAAAAAATCACACCAAATGCCTGTCCAGTTCCTCCTTAAATTTATTCAACCTATCAACTTCCACAACGACAGATGGAAGTTTGTTCCAACAATTAACCACCCGCTGGCTAAAGGCAAATTTCCGCACATCTATTCTGCATCTGTCTTTTCTTAATTTGAATTTATGCCCCCTTAGGTTCGTAATCTGAAAAAGGGGGAAGGATCCCATTAGAATTCAGCGTGCTAAACCCATTCAAGGCCTTATACACCTCAATCAGATCACCGTGTAGGTGTCTAGTCTCCAGCCACTGCAATTTGCAGAAATTAAGCCTCTCTTGGTAAGAGGATCCCTTCGGCAATGGGTCGGTAATCAGTTACATCATTTTTATTATCTTTTTTGAAAACTGGAAATATATTGACCGACTTAAAGTGCTTCGGATACTTCCCCAGCCTGAGAGATAAGTTGAAGATCCGAAGTATGAGGCGCTTTAGAGTAGTGACATTCTTTTTACAAAATAAGACAGGAATGTCATCTGGACCTCTAGCGTAGTCATTTTTCATGCTTTTTAATGCTGACTTTAAATCTTCATCTGTGATAAAGAGGTTGATGAATGTAATGGAGAATGAAAATCACTTGGGTATAATTGTGCACTCAGACCTAATTCTCTGAGAGTGCAGACATGCTGCCAGGACAGCAGAAGGGGTTTTTTTTTTTTAATAATACACAGAAACTTTACTAGAATATGTGAGAAACGAAACCTGACATTGGAGCAAGTAGGGAAAAAGCGTATACTGCAGAACCTCATTGGGTTAATTCACCAGATAACTTTTGTTATTCGTGCGGTGATTACACAAATTCTATTCCGTAACAACCCTGTTAAAGAAAGATACGAACTTTATTTTGGCTGCAAATTAGGTGATCAAGACAAAAGTGGGCTTCTCATATATGCTGCGTAAATGAGCCACTGAAAACTTGGAAATCCTTTTGGAAACAGTTTTGGATTGGGAATTTATCACGAGGCTATCAAAATCTCGATTGCAATATTTAGACTCTTTTCTCCCAGAAAATCTTGGACAAGTGATGAACACGGTGGTAGTTTTCATCACGATATTTCTGGCATGAGGAAATATTAGTGAGGAAGATGAAAGCCCAATATTACTGAACGTTGATCGGAGAGTCTTCTGATCATCACCAAAGTAATGTTTCCTCCATTTACTGCGATACTGTTCAAATTGCATTTAAATTTTCAATTCGAGTAACCTGCACTCCTCTGTAAATCTGTGTGTGGTATAGGTAACAAGATTTACACACGGAATCGTCAACAAAATGAGGAACACGGAAATTGAAGCGAACCTTTCCAACTGTTATTAATACCGAAGTATCGAAAACAGAAGTGATGTACCGAGAATACGGTGATGCCCAATAAACAATAAGTTGCAGTGATCGCATCATCTGTGAAAATGTTTGGAAAGAAATTGAATTTAATCTGAATCGACGATTGAAAATTGCGGTGAACTGAACTGGAAATAGTTTTATTTGAAAGACAAGGAACAGAGTGATCCTCACAAGTGGTGATTGAGTTGGAAAGGACTCGCTGTAAACGTGCGTGTAAAGATTTGTTCAAGAGACTGTAGGAGGGAGATAAGACCAGATTAAAGCTCGTAATGCGAAAACTAAGAGGAAGAAAAGCTGTCGTAGAATCGGCCATAAAAACACCTAAATGTAGCGTTCATATCTTTTTCTTAATCCGTCCAAATACAGCGCTATGTAGGTCGCTACGTAATGACGTCATTGAAATGCCTGTATATCGTTGGATAAAAGCGTACACACGAAAGTGGTGTCCTAAATTGAATTTATGGGACTCTTGGAAGTTGTGTGGCGTAGATAATGAAAGGAAAGAAAAGGGTGCTTTATATATTGTCGAAATATCAATAATTTGGAAGAAAAAACAAATTTTGCTCTATTTACGATACTTGATTTATGTCAGCGTAATTTATGTAAAAGTCTACTTCCGATGAATGAATTAAACGCACGCGACACATCGGATAAACAACGCCAACCTGCCAGGCCAGTCTCGTGGTGACCTAGTGCCTGAAGGCGAAAAGGTTTAATGACTGACCCAATAGGCGAAAGTCATGTAACTGTGGAAATGAACTCGAGTACGCCGAGGTTATTCATAGCTCTGTGAATGCTGATTCACATCTCGTTTCAGTCACGATGGGTTGAAATGATTTTATTAAAAGTATTTCGGTTAATACCATTTTGTTCTTCGTACTGGGTTCTCATTTGATATGATAAAATCTGTCGCTGGAATCTGAGTCTGAACATTTTGAGGCCATCTGCAGATTTTCATTCTGGTAATAAAAAAGTAGCCCGTAGACGGGTTGTGGCATTTATATTACAAGATCCCTAAAGAAAACATTACAGACGTCTGTAGTTGGAACCATGCCCAGAGGCGGATAACCAAAAGATCCAAATCACTTTAAACACATTTCAACAGAGTGCACATTACTAAAGAGAGATAGAGAGATAATCTTTAATGTCCTGCACGGCCAAAAAGCCAGGGGTTTACATTTTTACAGCCTCCCGAAACTTCCGGAAAAATAGAACAATTAATTTACAAAAACAGGTAATTTTACAAAAGAAAACATATTTTGATACAAAGGAGAGAACTCCTTACGAGAGTTAGGTCTGATTCAGCTGGCTTAACATCGAGATAAGAGCACGAGCTCAATCAGACAGGAACAGATGCAAGGTACACATCAGTCATTGCTGATTAGTCCTACTAGTCATAATTTTTTTGCTGTAAGTCCGGTCAGCAGCGAATTTGTTCAGGTCGGCGTCAAGTGCCTGGGTTTGCTTGAACATCTGCTGAGGGAGGAACCTGTCCGAGAGATGGAGTCGTGCTGAATGCGAGTAGAGCTCGGGATTGGCCCTAGGGGCAGCAGGGGGAATCCTCCAGCCACACGTATCCCAGAATGAAGGTGTTGCGATTATGCCTGTTATCATCTTGACTGTTGCTAGGAGGCGTTGGTCGTCGACTAAGGTGGGAAGCCGTGGAATCCCGAGAGAGTTGGCAAGCTGCGTGGTACGAATCTGAGCTGGAAGGTTGTGCTTCCTGTTGGCCCACTTTAGGAGTCAGAATTCTGTGGCAAAGAGTGGTTTCTTTATTGATGGTGCCGCTGACGCCCAAATTTCAGCAGCATAGAGTAAAGGTGGAAAGATGATTGTTCTTATGTACCTCACAGTTGTCTTTTTATCTCTGATATGAAGGAGATGCTGTTTTGCTATCCACCGGAGTCTTGAAGCACGTGTGAAGAGCATGTCTATGTGGGCGTTGAATCGAAGTTTGGAGTCGAATACAACTCCCAGATCACGATGGCTGGACACAATTGGGATGAGGGTGTTGCCGACCGAAGGCTGGAGAGAAGGAGTTTGAGAGGACCTTATAACTGTCCCTTTACGAATACCGTTTTTCTTATAGACCTTTTCGCATTCATCTGACCATATCTAGATGTTCGCCATCACCACTCTACTAGGAACCCTTTTTTGATAATTCGCAATAGCTTCAGTGAAAGTGCCCAGATTGACAATCTTTCTGGAGGTGGAAGCAGCCTGTGGCAATGTTTGACCTGTCCTCCGTACTGACGGTAAACTGCCCACCGTGAGTATCTCCGCTGCGCTCGCGTTCCTTGGTGTTGCTGGTCCTTGCCTGCGTAGTGCCAGCCTCGTAAATGTTGCTCTACTGTAGTGGTCCGGCTCCGCAGACCGACGATGGGAAGTGCCTCCTTGGAAGGCGCATTATAGCCATAGTAGCTTATGCGCCATTAAACTCCCATAACAACAACAACAAGCCTCCTTGGTGATCGCGATCTTCAGCTTTGCAACACTCTTACTGGCAGATTTTTCGGTCTCAAATACTATTACTCTGGTTTAACAGGATCGCAAAAAAGCCGTTTATTATATCACGAACAACTCTTAACAACTTAAAACACTCCCGGCTGCATTTCATCTTAGCAACGAGCATCCTGGTTTTGTCTGGACTCATTTGCGGACTTTTTGACGTTCCTGATATTAGGGAATTGGTTAGGGACCTTAAGCAGATCTATGCCTATCTCTTGAAAGGGTCCTGAAAACATTGATGGATTGAAAAGCTTCTTCCGACCAACATTCCAAGTTTTACAGCAGGCTGACAATAATAATAAATTTTGTACGGCCTGGATTTTCTTCCAAATGCAGGAGGAAAATTCTGACAGTGTCACCTTTCGTTGGTAGTTAGCGCTCGTGATTGCAGAGGCTGATAATATGAAGTACCATTGAAGCCACAATAAAATATCACACTTTTCATGAATGGTGTACATAAAGAGAATTGGTAAATTGTACGCAATAATATTTTACAACTGATGCATTTATAACACAGAACAAATTGTCGCTCAATATAAGCATGAATATTTTGTAATACTGATTTAGAATCTGTGTACCATCTTGTTTTTATTGTTGTTTTTGTATATAGAATGTAACCATTGGCCTTCTATTTGAACAGCTCTACACGGATGTACTCCTGGAAAGACTGATACTGTATTTTCATCTTCCGCTAATGTATTATACAGTGTGGTTATACACTGAATGACCACTTTAATAGGTGCATCTACTAGGATTCTTCGTGGCACTGATTCAGCGAGATGCTGGTCGGTGTTGATTCAGTCTTTCGTCTTGCTGATTTCGTCTTGCTTGCCCCCACTGAACTCACAGTAGTCCTACGTATTTGCCCACCTACTTCAATGGTGCTTCCATTGAAGGAGATCTCATTTCATGAAAAGGGTAAGCGTGCCTAATAAAGTGGCCACTCGATGTAATTATGTTGTTATCCTCGAGGTATATTTACCGAATTGAGGAATTTAGAATGGACATTATCCAGACAGTGCGGACAGACATTTAGAAAACTGCGCCGGTATCAGCGTGTCTAAATTGGCAGTGCAGTTTCCATGTATATCATGGAGAATGCAGGCGATGCCTGTTTGTATGTGGGCAACACAAGGGATCGCTCATTTTGTAATACAAATAGACACAACAGTTACAGTATTTCTTGCTCTAATGAGAGGGTAATCAGAGCATGTTAAAAAAATCATTTTGTACGTGGGATGAAAGTATAACGTGGTTTTAATGTCATCTCTGGCAACGTCTTAATTTCTTTATCTAAAGAATTTTAATTCGATCCGTAGGAACCTCGCTTAGAGTATGGTTCTTGTTCTCTTGGCATCAAGGGAACATTGCGCTAATTTGAAGGTACCAATATAGAAAGTTATGGATATAAACAAAGAGAAAAAACGATAGCAGATGGCGAGCAATATACTCAGGTCCATAAGAGGTTGGAGCCAAGCGAAAAGACCCTGAACACAGGGAAGGTTGATTACATTTAAGAGAAGTCCAGAAATGATTTTACCGAGGGAAGAGCGAGATGTACACTGGGAAATATAGTCGCATCAGTGTTTATAATACGGCGATATTTTTAGTGCTATCGGTGACCCGAATCATTCGATTTTTCACGCACAAAGGCGTCAGAGGATGCTTTTATAGCACGACTTTTGAGAGTGCGATGCGCTGGATCACGGTGAATACTTCGATGTAGGTCATTGGCTGCCGATGTATAAATACTTTTGTAGATATCCATTGGCGCATTTCTCAACTGTGGTTATTTTTGATTCCCGTTTTTCAGCTACCTCTTGTTTTCACACTTTCGTATCTTCAATTCAATGCAGTTGCGATTTCAATAACCGCTTTTCCTGTTCTTTCTCTCTTCGTACCATCGCTCTGAACTGTAACCCATTTCTGGCATCGGGATAGTGTCGAGGTTTCTGATTTTTACGAGCTTTAGCATATGCATAATACGGCTATTGTCTTCATGTCCATCCTTATACCATCCCAAGATGATTACTCTCTGGCATTAAGTGACGCCATAGTGAGATGACAGCCAGCTCTGTTGAGCTGTCAGCTATCAGTGGAAAAACAGTTTCAAGAAATCTTCAGATTGCCTTGAAACCGAGGGCTTCAGAAAAGGCACTCCACCGAACCTCTGAATTATTCAGTACTGTCCCCGTCTAAGTTTCGGTAATCTTGGTCTCATGAGAAGAGGCGTTTCTTTTCAAACGCAACATAGTTGTTTTATGATTCTCTTCCACAAAATATTTGGTAGTATCCATCAGGTGCATCTTTTTCTTACTACCTTGGATAATGTTTAACTTCTGGACAGCACTGCAGTACTAACTAAACTGAGGAAACTTGGAATTGATTCTCATTATGTAACACCATATTTTGAACGTTAACGATTTCTTACTTCATCCAAACTGGCCATCTTAGAATTCATCTTCAGAAGTTGTGGATGTTTAATCTTCTGGAAGTTTCATATTTTTGATTACGAAATATTTTTGGCTTACTGAAGTTTTATATAGCTGCATACAGTTAAATAATGCTTAAATCTTTCATAAAAACAAAATCCGCTCATGCGCACCACCAGACGGTGTCATAACCCAGAGGTAACATTTTATCCAACGGGTTTGTCACTGTTTCTGGAAATTGATATTTAAAACTTTTTGAAATATTGGAGGCAAGAATTAAAAAGAATAAAACAAAGTGAACGCGTGTGTTGACAGAAGGAAACAAGTTTCTTGAGATCTGCGTGTAAAAGTGACTTTGTACTGCATGATCGAAGATTCGTTTGATAGCGTATACTTATTTGTATCTTCGAAGAAATAACACCTTGGTGTCTCCAGATCGGGAGCTCCTGTTTTGTGTTTTGAAGCTACGTGCTGTTGTTATAGCAACGAGAGAGCGAAAGGATCGTATTGCGTTCTCAGACGTTTCTTAGCTTATCATGAAAAAGCAAGATGGCAAAACATGCAGATAAGTGAACCGCGAGCCATTTTCCGATTGCATTTCGTTAGTGGTCGCAGTCTGTTCGATTCAACCACAAACTTCTGTCGGTGTTCTGAGCGTTGGCAGATGGCACGGGAGGGTTGGAAGGCGGGGGGGGTCGACGATGTTTGCGTGCGAATGCGCGCGCGACAACCTACATTTCACGCCACGCTGGACGTTTTAAAATAACCCGGGCCGAAATGACAGACTTCGAACTTCATCAACCGGAACCAAGGTGTCCGTCACGAGACAATTTCCGTCTCGTGGGAGTCGCGTGGTAGAAACAATGGCGCGAAATGGTTGGGGGGGGGGTTGTAGAAAGGTGCGAGGACTCGGCATCCTCCACCTTCGAAACACAAAGTCCGCCGCAATGAAGGGTTGAATGCCGGAAGTGACGTCACTCAAATTCTTCGGTGCGAGCGAGTGAGATGGAAAATTTCTACCGCCTTCTTTTTTCTCCTTCGTTCCATCTCTGTCAGTTTAAGGACATCATCATGCTTATTGAGAGGAGCAGCTGTTTGCAAAAAAAGTGGAACCAGCTTGCGTCGCTTGCGCCGCCCCCTTAATCCCCCGATGCAATGTGACCTTGCAATCGACATCTGTAGGTAGGGTACATAGATTCGTCACGCCACGCCACGCCACGCCACACTACGCTCCCCCCCCCCCCCTCCTCGCATTCCGAAACCCAACCGAAGACAGCGAACTCTGGCGGAATGGAACTTGGAAAAACAATAATAATTATTGCACGAAGGCCGTCCATCCGACTTCGCTGTTGGGCGACTCGTTTTGAAAGTGCGATGTAACGGAGGGAAGAATATTTCTCCGTGCACTGGCGACTCGGTCCCTCAAGACAACAACTCTTTGCGTAATTTTGACACAAAAGACACGGATATCCGTGTTCTTCTGCAACAGCTGCAATCACATTTTTAAACGACTCTTCTGACGTCGACTGCAAACACCAAGAAGTATTCTCTTCCTCAGACGAACGAAGGGTAAAATAAAACGAAATTCTCGCCAGGGTGCCCGCTGACACGAAAAGCAAATGACGCAATCTTCGCGGTAAGAAGTACGTTTGTCTTACGTCTGAGATTTTCTTTAACAAGGTGCGCATTAGCGAGATGGGCAGCATTGTTCGGAAGGGCTTAGGCGTCCGCGGTAATCAGTTCCAGTCGGGTTGTTGGCTAAGTAGGGCACAGCCGTTCTGTCCAGCATCCGATGGCGGCGAAGGGAGAGTTTCATCCTTAAAGGAAGCGGTAGTTTTGTCATTTAAGGAGCGCATTACCACATCTTCTGTTCCCAATACCACATCGGGAAACGCGTAATCTCTTGAAATCATCTGAGACTTACCGTAATCTGCGCTAATCTTGCAGATGCCTCGACGATATCCGCCGTGACAAAATGGCTGTCCCAGTTATCAACCGTCTTGTACGTACAGTGGAGCAGAACGCGAAGAATGACCTCGAGTCCACGAGCCAATGTTTGAAATCAGACGCGTACAGAGAAGAATACCGGTATCCCATTCGACTACGTCATCTACGGATATGCTGTTGATCGCACGAACAGTTACAGCGGTCTTAGCAATGCCTGCATGCTCTCCTTGTTGGCTGCGGCATAAAGGGCACGAGTACACAAGAGTACGTGGAGCAACGAAAATTACGTTGGACTGCTCAGACCTCGTTTGATGCTGTCATCTTCAACTTCTGGATTCTTCGGTTACTGTCTGCCTTCATTTTTCCCTCTCCACTGAGCAGAACAAATTATTGCAGGCACCGCACTCTCCCGGGGATAACGTGGTGGGAGCAAATGGGGCCAATCACGATTTCTTCGCCAACGTTGTCCTTTGGGTGTGGAGAATTTCTCCGGTTTCCTCTTAATGTCAAAATATTATTTTTACTTCATTTTATTTAATGAAAACTCAATCAAACATGGTCCCACCCCTCTACAACCAATCAGCTGCTGGATGTATAGTATGATAGTTGTCGACATACGACATACAGGCACTTGCCAAAAAAAATTAGAAACCTGTATTCAATATCTATTAGGGCCACCTCTCGCCCGAATTAAAACCCCGTATATATAATGGAATGGATTGTACTAGGTGTCTGAGGGAGTTTAGTTCCAGATTTCACAATTCTTCCATCAGGATATTTGTTAGCTACTGTATTGTGTAGTCTGTAGAGACCTCCGAAGCTGAATTGCCCTTTCCAACATATCCCAGGCATCCTGAATTGGATTCAGATCCGGAGAATTAGGCGGCAGGAGTACCAGATGTCGGGAATGTTATTCGAACGATTCAGATATGAAATTTTCAGAGTGGTCAGTTGCGTTGTCATCTTGAAAGAATCCATCGCTGTAGGGATTAAAATAAAGCATTGCGGGCTGAAGTGGGTTCGATACGTAGAAAGATATTCATTGAAGATAACACGACCTTCCAATGCTTCCCTTTATGAGCAAACTCAGTCCATGCCAACACAACAAACCCTTCGGCACAATACTACCTCCTGCCGCTTGATTGGTGCACGTTAAGGAATCTACAGATCACCCCCAGCTTTATCAATACCTGAGGTAGTCTGGAATGGACATGTGTGGACTCTGTTATGTCATAAGTAGATTGCCTGTTGAGGTCTATTCAATCCCAAGGTTGAATAGTTCAAATAATTTACTTCCAGGCTAATGAATTGTAGGTGTATACTGGAGAGCGGAATTATTGGGTCATGCCATTTGGTAAGCTGCTGCTTTTTCGCCTGCAAAATACCATATGTTTTTCCCCACCCAGCTATTTAAAATGATGGTGGGAAGGCGAGTCCTCCATCCTACACCAGGTTAAAATTAGGCGATGTTCAACGGGAATGTATTTGGTTCCTCCGTATATACACTCCCGCCTAAAGTTTGGAATCATAGCGTATGACAAAAGGTTTCATTAATATTTTTTGAAATTAGCTATGACAGTGTTAGGTTTAATATAAATATTTCAGATTTTTATGAAGCATTCCAAAATTTACAGCAAAAAAAAAATCGAAATGATTAATATTAAGTATACTGATTTTTCATCAACATATACTCCCCGAGATTTTATCACTGCTTTACACAGACGTGCCATTCTGCCAATTAATATAAAATTGTCTTCAGTAATGATTCCATTGCTATCTGCAAGGTTCCCCATAAATTGTGTGAAGTGGGCAGAGCACGGAATGGGCGATCTCGATGATTCCATAAAAGTTCTATTGGGTTTAAGCACATCATACTTTGCAATAACCCTTTCTGTTGTTTAGTTGATAGAAAGTCCCTTACGAGCTTAGAGGTGTACTGCGAGTCTCGTTGTAATATAAAATTTATTCCTCAAAGTCGAAGTCTAGAGGATATTGAATTATATTCAATAATGTTTTTATAGCCTTCTTTTCTTAAAATTCCTTCTATTCTGACGACGTCTCCCACTTCAGAAAAACAGAAGCGCCCCAGATCGTTGTGGAACAACCACTGTAGGCAGTAAACAACGTGGCACCATTTTTTATTGAGTTGAAAATTTGGATTCATCCATCCACAGTACATTTTTCCACTCTTCAGTTGTTGATGGCTTTTAGCCCAGTCCAACCGTTTCTTTCGATTTTCCAGTTTTAATAAGGTTTTTTAAACGACTACATGACCATGAAATCCTGCTTGTTTAAGAGGAAATTTGACAGTGGATGAAGAGACGGGAGTTCCTCTGTTCCTATTGAACTGTGTAGAAGCGTGAGAAGTGTGATTCCATACTTTTAGGCGGGAGTATATGTCAGCAATATTTACAGTTTCCCCTTTTTTAAATTTAATTGGTCAATGAGCTGATTTTGTATAATTAATTCCAGGCTAGTGGATGGCAGGCGACTTTCATTCTGTTGCATCTGAATACTACTGTGGCGTAAATCCTCGAGCAGTAGTTGGCGTTCCTTTGAAGTTACGATGAATTTGATATCATCTGTATATATCAGGATTTCTTCAGATAAAGCAAGAAACAGTTCCAAGGCTGTCGCAAAGAGGAAAGACGAGAGTACACCTCTTTGTGGTATACTTCCAATAATTGTCACTTAGGAGAGTGTTGGCTTCTCTTCAGTTCTTCCGTACATTTCGTTGGATATTTGTTGTGTTCGCTGTTAAATAAGAAATTAGTTTACGGTCCAAGAAAATCACACAGGGTCGCAACAGTTCAAGGTTAAATTCAAGAAATGGTTATATTTTGTTATCATCACTTGGATTTGAACATGCGACTTGGATAAATCTGTACTTTAACCCCGATCACTCGGTTGCAATCAGAGTAGCTTATATATAATTATGATGACCTTGGTAAACTTTTGTTACAAGATATTAAAAGTAGTCAGAGATTATGGGATAAATCACATTTTTTCAAACTTTTTGAGTACACGGTTTTAACCAATCGGACACTGAAATATCATTGGCAACTAGGGCCATATTGCGTCGTGCATATTGTCTGTAAATTGCGCATTTTTTGAGATCGATTTTGTGTTTGCTAGACGAAAAATCCGAATTTCCGGGAGAAAAAACCATGCTATCCTCGCCCGACTAATTCAGTCACGTTGTGAAAAAGAGGCCATAAAAAATTGAACTCAAGTCTTTTCCACCCGGTGCGGAGAGGACGGTGATTATATCAACTGTGCTAATGCGACATGTTTATACTTGTTAAGCAACATGTTTATACTTGCAGTATAGCGTATCATTCTAGTACTGATTACATCTATCTTATGTTTGCACTGAAATATTCGGGTACAGCTGGATCCCGTAACTTTCAATAGCAATCCGAGTTGTCTAATTTCCGTGATTAGCTCGCAGTAGGGCGTCAGCACTACTGAAACAATCTTTTGTCTTCAACACGTCCATCCTTCTACACCTAACAACTCAGCTTCCAGTAAACGGAATTTTGACACTTTCAGAAACATCAGGAATACTGTATAGAAGTGGAGGCCAGAAGTATATCCAACTCTAATAGGGAACTAAATGACTTTGTAATAACTAAGAGGAAAGTGGAGGAAAAATTGTTGAAGCTAAACGTAAGGAAGGCACCTGGGGTGGACGCGATCTATCCAGTTATATTAAAGGAAGTGGCAGAGGAAGTAAGCCAACCCTTTACCACAATTATGAGAGCATCCTTGGACTGGAGATATGCAAATGTATCCCCGGTTCACAAGTAATTACACAACTGTTAATTTAACTCCTGTTCCCGGGTACATAATGGAATCACTAGTTAAAGAAACACTGCAGGATCATCTAGAGAAGACTTCAGTTATAGTTCAGACACAGCATGGGTTTGTTAAGGGGAAGTCTTGTCTGACCAATTTGATTGGATATTATGATGTAGTCACAAAGGAACTGGATGCAAAGAATAATTTTGATATCATATACTTGGATTTCAGGCAAGCTTTTGATAATGTTGAACATAAAAGACTGCTGTACAAATTGGAGCTGTATGGCATTAAGGACAAGTTGCTATAATAGATAAAAGGGTGGTTGAGTGGGAAAGGGCAGAGTAGTAATCAATGGACACTGCTCTTCATGGACTAATGTTATTAGTGAAGCCCCCCAGGGTTCGGTGTTATTTTTCCATTGTTTTTTTTTTTATTTTTTGTTTCCATATTTTTAAATGATATTGATGAAAGTATATCAGGTTTAATATCCAAGTTTGCAGATGATACAAAGCTTGACAGGGTTGTTAATGATGATAGACTGCTGCAGCAGTATCTAGAAAAGTTAGGCAGATGGGCAGAGAAGTGGCAACTGAAGTTTAATAATGACAAATGCAAAGTACTGCGTATGGGTAGCAGTAACCCCAGAGAAACGTACCAACTGGGTGGTACGTTTGCCTGAAATCACACTCAGGATAGTGGAGAATGAAAAAGACCTTGGGGTAATTGTGCAGTCAGATATAAAGTTCTCTGAGCAGCGCAGATGGGCTGCCAGAGCAGGTCATGGAGTTTTGTCAATGATAAATAGCAATTTTGCTAGCAGAGACAAGGAGATGATTATCCCTTTTTATAAGGCAGTGGTCAGGTCACACCTTGAGTACTGTATACAGGTCTGCAGGCCTCATTTTAGAAGAATGTAGAGTTGCTAGAACAAAGAAGGGCAACAAGGTTGGTGAGAGGAACAGAGGGGTGCGCTTATGAAGAAAGGCTTAAGTTCTGCAAGTTGCAGCATCTGGAGACTAGGCACCTGTGGCATTGAGGTGTACAAGGCCCCTTGAATAGTTTGAGTAGGCTCAATGCTGATGGGATACTTCTGCTTGCTCAGATTAAGAACCTGAGGGGGCATAGATTCAAATTGAGGAAAGACAGTTGTAGAATAGATGTGCGAAAATTTTCCTTTAGCCAGCGGGCACTTGGCTGGTGGAAAAGACCTCCATCCCTTGTTGTGGAAGTTGATAGCGTAAATAAATTCAAAGAACTGGACTAACTTTTAGAGCAAATCGATGGGTGAAATGGAATTTTTTTTTTTTTTTTTGGCTGATGCTGTATCAGCTTGCTTCCTTGCATCCTATGCCTCTACTAATGCTAAAAACATTTCCCTGGATGCTATAAATTATATTTTTATTTGGAAAATGCTTTAAACCTTATTAACCTTGAGGTCAACTTGTTGCAAACATATCCCTCGCTTTTACATAATGATTCTTCAATATTTCCCGTATGCAATTGTCATGTGAAAAGTCAGGAAATATCGATTGCTCAAGACTCTTTCTTGTACAATCAATCAAATGAAAACTGCTAAATCATGACAGCGAGCCATTGAATCACACGAATCATCCGTCAATGACGAGTGAAATTCTGACCCATAACGATGGATTTAATTATCTGTTAAAACACCTTCTGGCTATTGCAAACTCGTTAACGTATCGTTATGCTCGATTGATATGATTCACTCTGCAACGCTCACCACTATAACATGACACTCCGAGTAGGCTGCAATAGTTCGACAACCTTCAGAAGTTACTTCAGCGGTTTTCAGCACCATATAATAATTTTAAGGGTTTACATACATCAGACTTCTGCTATATTATATGAAGAAAGATATCGTTCCCAACAGTCAATCCTGTCTCTAACATAAACATCTTTTTATAAATCTGACTTTGAGAATCGGATATTCAGCCGATTAATCAAATTCTGATTCCTGCCAACAAATCTCTGAAATTGTACCAAAATGCATCAATTTCCGGACCTCGTCTGATTTCTGAGGTCATCTGTAAATTCCTTGCTGCCTCTTAAAACAGCTCACAGTTTTCTCTTCTGCAAGATCCAATTCCCCTCAACGATGACAACATCCTTAACTGTATTTACCCGTGCAACGAAGTTAGAGTTTGCCTTCAAATAACAACTTTTATTCTGACACTAATCGTATGTCTGTTCCCTTTTGGAAAAAAAACAAAATTCTAAATAGTAAAGCATATTTACTAAAGCTCTTCTACCTTTCCTTACAAGAAGGCATCTATCTGTTCGCTTCAAAAATACGTGCACACAACAGCTCATCTTTAAAAGGATATAACGACTCGATAAATAACTACAGTCCAATATCTTTTCAGAATAACATTGATCGCGTAAATCAATCCATCATTTTTGATACTGTAATCCACAGGCGTTTATCTAACTCATTGAAGAGCCTTTCGTGGCTCAACGACACAGACTGGATGTTGTTTTTACTAATACTGCAAGTACATTTGATAAAGTCCCACAAAACATTCTTATTAGCAATTAAAGGAGTTAGAACCCTCTGCTTCTCTAATCTAAAAGAAATCCTGTGGTGGGAAAGACTTTCCGACCACGACTTTCCAAAATTGAATTTTCCCTCTACGTTTCATTTGCAATTTTTGAAACCAGAATTTGAAACTTTACCAAAAGGTCAGAACCTCTGCTTTAAAGATATGAAAACCAAATGTTGTTGATAGATTTGCACCCAAAATAAGTCCAACCGTTTCCGTTTTCTCTGGTGTCCCCCCCCCCAAATAATTGTCGATGACTTCTGTAGGTGTATTTAACCTTCTCGTAGATATATGAACTTCAAAATAAATGTTTATGCAAGGGTTGTGATTAGTAAGTGGCATTTAAGTTCTTTGAATCCTAACTTCATAAGGAAGTGGAAACTGAACTTTGCCCTTTCAGTAATATATTTATGTTCTCAGCCAATTTAAGTGCACACCATCAATTCAAATGGGGATTTTGTTATAGTAAAGCACTGCAGAACGCGCATGAGTCCCTTTCTGCCTTGTTATTACATTTTCGCTTAACTCAATTCCACTCGCCGCAGAGAAGCAGCTGCAGGCTAAGAAATTTCATTTCTGAAACAACACGTTTGTATAATTTACACCCTCTGCAGCTATTAAACGATTTTCCTACGAAACGCGAGATTCCATTGCAGCTGTAACCTGCATCTCGTTCTGTTCATAGCAGCTTATTAATTATTCAGGTGGACCAATGCAGCAAAGAGTCTCCGGTTGACTCGTATAATCTGAAGGAGCAGACATCTTAATATTCGCCGTTGACCATCCCATAAACAAACGGTAATTTCAAGTCAAACCATTCATGGAGATAAAATTTAATTTGACACACACACACGTATTGAGATCGTCTTCGCCAGTTCAGTTATTGATATTAAATTTCAGTGCTACGAGAGGATTTATCTCTAGCTGCCGTCATCGTTGAGCTGGAAAGAATGTCCCATATTTCATGTTCTCTTATTGTGATCGTTAGTCCACTTGGATATGAGCTCCCTCTGGGTCAACTGGAGGATATCAAGGCGATACTCTCACCCTCTCCAGGTTTGCCCAAACGTGCCTGCTTCAATTGTAGTTCCTGTATTGCTTATACCTTCCTGTGGTACCAACGAGTCTCATCACTGAATACGTCTTAGAAATCCGTTGAACGTAGGGCCTGCAGTACCCCACTATACGCGAGTACGAATTTCTGAGGATTAGACACGTGTGAATCGTCTGCATCCACGACACCTTTACGCGCATGGATCCCTACTTCCACGGAGATACTCGCAGTCGCTTTTTTATGGCATTCACTTGACGATAGTTTACTGGGTGATTGGTATTTTGTCCGAAATATACTGGCATCTAAACGTCTGGTTTGGTCTCAATGAACAATGATATACATTGTGCCTTCTTCTGCGATCTCACCATTTCCATTTGCTAGATTTTGGGGTTGTTCAATTGTCTAGTCGTCTTGAACAGAAGATATGCTTAATGTACCCACAGTTATAGTTTGAGCAGAAGTTTTGATAAAATTTTGCTTTATGCTCTAGGCATACTTTGGGATTTTATACTTTTTACCTTGTATTATAAGGTCAAGAGGTCAAGTAGTAAGGTCAAACCCATGGGGTTCATTTGTTTTGAATCAGTTTCACCTAAGTTCAACCGTGGGCTTCACTATTCCATTAGACATCGAGTTTCTTCGTCTCAGAAGTGTAACATAACACCCATCCTCTGATTTCATTTCGAGTAGCGGACTAACCGCTTGAATTAGAGTGACTGGCAGATGGCAGGGTCCTCGCGAGTAACACAGTTGGTGGAATCGCCGTACTCCTCACACCGGGGGAAAAGACATGAGTCCGAATCCCGTCGATGACGTGAGGAATTTTTATGGGCCTTCTTCACGGCGTGACTGAGATCTCAGGCAAGAGAAGCATGGTTTTCGTTCAGCAAACAGCAGATCGACCACAGAACACATTCAATTTACAGACATAAAATAATATATACTGCGCAATATGGCCTAATTCGCTGATGCGCAAAAAGCCTACAACAAACACAACCTCATAGATGGCAGGGTGTGGTGGAAATGTCACGGACTGCATACATCTTAGAAAAGGGAGACGGGGAGAGTTGGTCTATTATTAGGATACCCTTGGTATTCCAGCATGAAGTTTGGTTATTCTCTACTCCATTCAGGGACCATTCTTGGAAACCTCCCGGATTTAATCTCACAAGAACGTTTACGGTTGATGTCGACAGCTGTTCAAATGACGGATCCATCGCTATCCACAATACGACTGCTCTGGTTGGGGGACGCTCTGCAAACACCAGGTCACCGGTTGATCTTAACACTTTATTCAGTAGTAGTTAGTATTTCAGTGTCGGTGTATTTCGTGCTTGGGGGCGAGAGTAACCCGAAACAGGAGTAGGTGGTCAAGTGTTTTCTTGATTGACTGCCAAATTCCAAGAACGTGGACTTTGGCAAAGCAAGCGAGTGTGTAGTAGCTGCGGGAAGGTTTTCCTTCGATTTAGCCGGCGACGAATGTTTGGAAACCTAGCAACGGTAACTCAGCTGAAAGGCGTTCTAGTTCCAAGTATACGTCAGTTTTAAGTTTTAGTAAAACATGATACTTATAAACATCCAGAGAGGTGAACTTGTTAATTACAAAATGATTTTTATTGTGTTTTTTTTTATAGATATTATTTCATATACATTAAAAATACTAGACAAAGTTCATATTTTAATTTGAAAATAAAAAGAACTGCCACAGCGTCGTGATAATAAATTTACAGTGTTCTTGCAACTTTATTTTGTGTGACTTTGAATTTTATTCTATGTTGATAAATAAATAAAGCGAGTCATTTTTCTGGATCAGCACTGCCACAGATCAATCGCTATTGGATGCTCTCTCTACAAAGCGTTTTTGAAAAAGAAAAATCCTGGATACCATTATTGAACATTAAAGTAAACTCTGAATAACTAGCAAGAACCGGATGTTATTTTTTTGAGATGTTGCAGCCACGATCCATCCCATATCTCACAGTTACTCTGCCAGATTACTTCCTCATTATAATAAACAAATATTTCAAAGAACACTTCAGGGCAGACAATTTATAGTACGCTGTATCAAGGTTTTCCTAGATTTGAAATATTGGCTCCTTAGGTAGCTAAACAGAATTATAGTTAAGCCTTTTACCATTTTTAAGAGCTGTTCCATACTCTAACATTGCGGTCACATCCTTGAGACAAATGATAATCACAAAAAAATATCTTGACACGTGCCCAATGTTTGGATGAATCCAGTCTTGTTTTAACAAGAAGACTAGATTCACCCAAAGCAGGATATTGGATAATTAGATCTGGAGAGAATCAAACGAGTTACATGGACGTAACCGAGAAGCACAATCATGCAGTTAGCTAGCTTAGAAAGTTTCTTTCCAGCAAACACTCTAAATATCCGGCTACCTCAATATTTTACCCTGAAAAGAATTTTTGAAGGTCATTAACTGCCTACTGAAGTTAAGCAGTCTGATGCATTGGGTCACGGCTGCACTCAAAGCTTCTAAAGACAGAAATCTTTGTCGTAACGGTTCCTTGAGCCTAGCTCATAGAGCGTAATCGCAAGGACTCGTATCAAGGGCTATAAGGAAATTGAAGTAGTGCTTTCCACTTGTAATTGCTGAAAAGAAGCTGTGCAGGCTGTGTGACAGGAGGCCTTGCTGGAGTATAGTACAAGCAAACCAGCTTCCGATATCTGTGGCCGCTTCTCACCAATTTTTTGGGCGTAATTTCTGACGAAACGTTGCATAGTATTCTTCAGCTCTTCCAGATCAGTAGGCCATGCACATGATCGTAGACTATGACCATGTTTGACCTTTCATTATTGTCGGCGCCATTTAGAGGGGTGGAGAAGTTGGATGCTACCATTGAGTTCATTGTGACTTTAGTTCAGGTTTGAAATCGCGTGTCCATGTACCGCGTTGAAACCCAGCTGACAGCGACTTTTCATTTTTCCTGCACAGTTAAATTTCAGTATTCCAGATTCGTTTGCTGTTCCTTCACAGGTCTTCCCCAAAATGATGTTAATAATGATCGATGATGTGTTGCCCGTAGATATTCTCGGTCTTCCCGAGCGTGGCCTGTTTTCAACACTGGTCTGACCTTGGCGAAACCTTTGGGACCAATAAGAAATCCAGCTGAGATCTAGTGTTGATTTACCGCACACTCCCCCCAAAAAATTATGAATTTGCTTTGGTGATTGAGCACGTAAACTTTCAATTTTGAAAATGAAAACTGATAATTTAAAAGCCTCTGCACAAACACTCAATGCAGGAACCGTTTCGAGCACACTGATGTCGAGGTTAAACTCCATATTATAATCTCGATAAATGTAAGTCCTTCGGGCATAAAGAGTGAGAGCACGCGCGCATTGCATATTAATTTTGGGATAACTGTCGTATAAAGGACGCAAATGTGTTTGCCTGTCTATACATTTTATGGCTTCTTAATCAACCGAATCTTCTAAGTAGATTGGGTTGATTTCCTTCATCGGTTCTTTTATTTCTAACATTCGCACTCCATTTTGAATATTGTTTCATTCGTGCCCTTTTAAGAAGCAAATCCGCGAATGTGATGCGCGTAAGTCTTATTAATAGTTCCCAACTTTATGGAGACGTCTTCTTGAATAAATGCTTTTACGGTATTGCTTTCTTTTCCGGTTATTTCCGCGTTTCTCAAATCTCGAAAAGTGCCTTATTTTCAAATGGAAGGAGATACGCAGAATGATTAACTGGGTTCTCAAGTGTCTTCTCGCAGAACTGCTTACTGCTCTTCTATAAATATACCGTTATTATTTCTTAAACGATTGTTTGTTCGTGTTCTGAGCAGTGCTTTTGTCTTAATGGCTTATTAGTTTCCAAGATGGAGATTTGAGCAATTTTCTCAGCCTTAAGCAAGTTCTCTGACAGAATGAAAAATGTTCGGTGGTTATTTTAATGGTGATGTTTGGCAGAAATACTTCGCTTCTTATTGTTGGTTATTACTATTAAGTCGATTTATGTATAATTTAGAAGGGCATTTGATTATTGCTGTTACTGTAGATTCCTGGCCCAGGAATTCAAGATTGGTTTTATTGAAAGAAAAGATGGCTTAAGCGGAATGAGAAACAGTTATCCTATCACATTTCAAAAGGACGAAGACTGCAATGTGCTTTTCTATAAAGAGTAAACCCCTTGAGGTAGCACAGAGGATATAATCACCATTTTACCACACGGGGTGGAAAAAACCTCCAGTTTGAACGCAGTCAACGGCACGAGGAAATTTTATGAGATTTTTCAACAACGTGGTTGAGTTAGTGGTTCTCAGAAGAGTTGCATGGTTCCTCCCCCACCCCCCAGCAAGCCAACCAACGAATACACGCAATTACAGAAGTACACTGCTAGACAAAATTAACAGAACACGTAGAAAACATAGTGTAACTAGTGCAGCTTACAATGAAGTGGGACAAAATTTGGTATGGTGGTGGTGTACCATAGAATAACGACGAAATGAGGAGACAGCCAGAAATTAGGACAGGTATAGGGGTTGTTATAAGAATTGACAAAATGGTTACATTACAGAAGTCGATACAAGATGCTCGAAAATATGGACACATGACATCAGCATTGCCTCTCCAACGGCTAAACGGGCCTGACAGTGGTGAACCATGCTCAATATAAGGGTATCTATAAGATTCTGTGGCATTCTAGCACCAGCATAGACCTCATCTCACCAAGTGACAGAGGAGTTGGCTGTCGGCGTGCAATGTAACGCCCAAGGACGTCTCACACATGTTCGATCGGATTTAAGTCTGTTGATCGTACTGGCCACGGTAGTCGTCGCATGTCTTCGGTTTCAAGATATTCCTTCACCACTTGAGCTCTATGTACTGTGGCGTTTTCGTGCATGAAAAGAAAATCTGGGCTAACCGAACCCCTAAAAAGTCGCACATTGGATTCGTGAATCTGTTCTCAGTAACTCTGTGCAGTTACGGTACCCCTATCTAAAACATGGAGGGGTGTGACCGTTGATCATTATTTGCCTCACACGAGAACACCGCCTCTACCGTAAGTGTCCCTTGTCCTGATGCTGAAAGGATCGTTATTATTATCGTCTGTTTATTCACCTTAGGTTCACCCCCTGTACAGCCAGTGGGCTAGGAGGGTGTACAAATACTTTTTTTTTATGTACAGCGTACAATTTTATACAAATTTTCGATATTTAAAATAAAGGACATTAATTAAAAAATTATAATTACATAATAGCAAGCATTGATTAACTTTAAAATTGATATTAAATTAATATTGTAATTAAATATACAGCTTGACTTACATATCATTTCTTCTTTCATTACAATTTGCTTAGCTTTTACAATATATTTTTACATTAAATTATTTACAAACTACACATTTCTGATATAAATAAGCTCAGCTTTTATAGCAGTTCTGGCGATTTTGTCCACAATTTGTCGTTTGTTTTATTTTCTTCGAACTTATTTGGTTCTATGGAGAAGGCGTTGAAGGTTGGATCGTGTTACTTGGTAAATTCCTTCTAAGGAGTCCAGGTTAGTGAGCTTCATGTTAAGTGAAGGATGATGACTGTGGTGGTTTCTGTTCCTCGCTTTTGGGAGTGAGATAATGTCTTCTATCAATGGGGTGTCAGTCTGGCAGGTTAGAAGCTGCCAGATTTTTTAGTGTGGACAGAATTTTTTTTTTTTTTTTTTTTGAGAAGTGGGCTTCCAGGGGTCATGCCTAGATTAACTAAAAGAATAGATTTCGAGATGGTGAATGGGTTCCCTTCCAGACAGTTCAGCCAACTCAGAATCCAGTATTTCATCGTCAGGAATCTGTTACAGTGAGAGGCAAGTGCAAAGGACCAGATTTCAGAGGCATATAGAGGTATGGGAGTGAGACACCTATCAATGTATTGACAAATCAAATTGATGTCGTGGCAGCCTACGAGCTCCTGGCGGATAGCCCAGAATGCACATAGGTCTTTTTTGTCTTTAGAAAATGATCTTTGAAATTTAAGTTGTTCATCCCGCATTAGCCATAGGTCAGTATCCGATGAAACTTTTGGAATTGTCTCACCATTAACTATAACTTGGATGTCGTTCTTTACCTTCTTTGTAATTGTCATGTGGGCTGACTTGGCATTGTCTAGTTGAATTCCAGCTAGCTGTAAATAGTCTAATTGTTGAATTTGATTGGAGGTTTGATTATTAATTTCTTAAATCAGTTTGGGGTCTTTTGAAATAATAGAAAAATTTAAATCATCGGCGAAGGAGCTGAAATTTGGATGTGCTGCAAGGAAAGGTTCAAGTAGAATTGCAAAGAGGATGGTCGACATCACCCTACCCTGAGGCACCCCCCTCGTTTTCTGGTGAGATCCATTTTCTATAATTAACTCTCTCCGCTGTAGTAAAGACTCCAGAATGCTGACTATTTAGTTTGATGCCTTGAAATATTCTTTTAGGATATATAAAAGAGTAGGAATTGACACAGTATCATAAGCTGATTTATTATCGAAAAAGATAATGTCCAGTTGAGCTCTGCCATTCAGCGCTTTTTGTGCTCTGAAGAGAATATCGAGGAGATTTGAAGTAGTGGATCTGTGATGTAGGACTGGGTGGTCGGTTAGAAAAACAGTGTTGGATAATTACTGGATGGATAATTTTTTCAAAAAAAAATTTAATAAAGTACATCCTATGAGAATTGGACGGAAGTCTTAGGAGTCTTGGCGTTTCCAATTTTAGTGACTGGTTTGATGTAATAAGATTTTCAGTGTTCAGGTATGGAGCCTGTCTTTAGAATCTTCCTGAAGGGATCTCATTCCTCGTTGTCTCCAGATGAAATCTGGAGACAACGAATGAAATCTATAATCTGTTTATAAGCTAAAATAGGACTCATCAAAGAACAGAGCTACACCACATTTTCTACATGTTCTGTTAATTTTGTCGAGCAATGTAGTATCGGACCCCTCGTAGCCTTCGTTGCTTTGTCGTTTAATACGCACTTGACCTAACTATTTTTTAAATGTGACTTCACTATCATTTACAGGATCTGTTCTCGATTTAAAAAAATATATATATATTTTTTTTTTGAAAAACTGACAAATGCCAGATATAGATCTGTTTAAGCCCTTAACATCCGTATCGGCAACCTGGAGCTCTGATGGGCATTCATTGACAAATATCTAATCCCAAGATGTAACATTATTTCTCTAGAAAATAGATGTCACTATATACATAATGTATTCTGGTATCCTTAGGAGTTGAACTTCGGCCATTTAGTTTCTAACCCTTAACCATTCATAACGCTAGTTTCAAAAAAAAGTTTTGTGTTTGAGGTGAACACAAACAAAATTCGAAATGCTGAAAGATCTTCCAACACTTTCTTACCTTGTAGATAAGCTTTAATAAATAATATTCCAATTATTTATTCCAGCCTGTTGTGAAGAAATTTGTTGCTCGAACAGTGGTTGTGACTCACTCTAACTGTTGTTGGGGACATCATCTATAAAAAAAGTATTCATTACTGCTAAATTTTTAATTATCACCAAAACTATTTAGTGCAATAAAGCAATTAGAGAAATTTCTTGTTCTTTAATAGATAATGTTCAACGCGTCTGGTTGTCAATTATTTGGTGTGGTTTATCTGCATGGACGAATGGGGAACGGTATTCTGTGACAAGGAGAAGAGCGTGGGCTTTGGCTTCGGCTTCCGGCCTAAAATAACATTTTATAATAAAGTCTTGCGTAATAGTGGGCGCCTGTTGCTTAGTATCGTATGTGGGGCACATATTCCGATTTGATGCCTTTTGCGAGGATAATGGAGAAGGTTCATTATTGATCCTAAGTAATGTCTAGGAGTGATACTTTTCAATCCTTTAGTATGAAGTGGCGTGGTCTTGTGATTAATAGGACCATCTGCTAAGAAGTTGCTGTTAACCACACTTCTATGGGTATCTTTGACTTTCAACGAGTTGCCATTAGACCAAAAAACCCCAAACCTAAGTGATTTCATCATGCACTCCAGACAGCCCCTTTCAACCATAACGCTAACAAAACAACAACTCATAAATACCATCAATAGACTTCCTAATAAATCTACAATTGGTCCTGACGGCTTCCCTCTCTTCATGGTTAAAGTGTGTAGTGCCTTCATTGTGGAGCCCCTTCTTAAATAAATAAATCTTTATTTGTCGTACCAAATTTAAATATAGGTTTACATTGGTAAGTGACAAATTCCCTTCACGGCAGAAAATGCCAGGGGATTACCATAAAATGTGAATAAAAGAATGTCTAAAATATACAAGAAAGGGCAACAAATATACAATAAATATACACGAAAAGATGACACATAAATTGCATTACTCTTCACTACATTTCTGTCTAGAGTCCTGGCAATTGTAATACAAAAGTTCATCTTGACATCGCATCCACTGATCAACTTGTGAGAGATATACATTGTTCAATTGCGTACACACAGTTCTTGACAGAAATTCACACAACTGCTAGGCAACAGTAGCCTCAGCGAACCACACTGCGGTTTGTTTTCTATATTTTAGATCTTCTGTGAGCCTTAGTAGGTCAATTCCTATACGTGTTAGGCACTGAATTGATTCTAACGCACTAGCGGGTATAAACCTGTCGGCCATCTTCAGTCTGTTGGTCTTCATTCTCAAGGATTTTGTACCTCTTAATGCAGATGGCGGGATGTGCCACTCACAAAGCTGCCAGAAGCATGGTGATGATATCGTGCCAGTCATCATTTTGATTGCGGTTATTAATCGTTTCCAGGCAATGATGTCTGGTAAACGCTGCAGTTTAAGCTGTTCAGAGAGCTGCGTGGTCCTTAACTGTTGAGGGAGATGGTGCTTATGGTTTGCCCACTTCAGCAGCCAGAATTCACTTGCATATATTCTCCTAATGTCGGTAGGGGTGGCTGACGCCCACAATTCTGCGCCATACAAAATGACCGAATACACCGTGGTTCTTAAATATCGTGCGGTTGTTGCAGTCTGTTTCACGTGCAAGAGGTGCTGTTTTGTTGCCCAACGTAAGTAGTTCATTTTCTTTATAATCAGGTCAATATGAGACTTGAACGTAAGTTTCGTATCAAATGTTACTCCCAGATCTCTATGCGTCTCAACAACTGGGATAGGTTTGCCATTAAGTTTCGGGTGTACGAGCGTAGGGGATTTTTTGAGCGAGTACACCATAATTACAGTCTTCTGCGGATTTAGGGCCAAGCCAAATTTGTCTAAGTACACGAATAAGTTCAGAAGCTTATAATTAATCTGTTCACACAATTCACTATTGGTCATGGACGGTTGGATGGGTGTTAGGATCTTAATATCGTCTGCATAAGTGCATACATCATCCCTACCCTTGCAGAGCGGGATCATCATGGCGGTAAAGAGGAGTCCAGATAAAACTCCACCCTGTGGAACTCCTGCATGGAGTTGGCGTTGGAGGATCTGACTACCTGTGCGGTAATAAATGGACCGACAAGTAAGTAGGGCCTGTAGGAACTTCAGCAAATTTCCTTTTATTTGGAAGACGTGTTGGAGCAGATGAAGTAAGGCATGTACATCCAGGCTATCGAAGCCTGCTTTTATATCGGCATAAATTATTGCAATTTCCTTTCTGGCTTGGAAAGCATTTAGTATCGCGGCTTGAACTGTGAGGAGGTTAGTAATTGTTGATCTTGCAGTTATTGAATAATGAATTTGTTGAGGCTGCCCAGCCAGTATCTGATTCGACAACTTTGGCAAAAGAGCTTTCTCTAGTACTTTTAACAGGGTAGATGCAGTAGATATTGGCCTGTAGTGCTCCACAAGGTTAGGCTTTGTAATTTTCGGCATTGGAATTACAGCGTAGTTATTCCAGTTCTCAGGGAAAACTCGGCAAGCAAGGATAGAGCTATAAATTCTTGTAATCTTTAATCGCATACTGAAGTCCGGATCAATCCCGACAATGTGGAATCACTACAGGGTACAACCCATACCCAAAAGAAGAAACCCAAAGGAACCTAAGGACTTGAGACCGATCTCAGTGGGTTGCTCTCTATTAAAAGTGTTTGAGAAAGCTATCTTATCAGCACTGATTGACCAATGCTTCTCTCATAGACCGAAACATCTGCATACCGTGATCCCCAAAAGATCTACATATACAAACTTACTGGATACCCTATTTAAAATTCAAACTACTCTCAACAGTAAATCCCAGCTAGACGTCATCTTCCTGGATATTTCATCTGCTTATGATAAGCTCTCAATTCCCGCTCTCATCAACATTCTGGAAAAGTACTTTGGCATTACTGGAAGCCTGCTAAAAACCATCAACGGCATCCTTACACCAAGACAACTCATCATCACCTATAAATCCTTCCAACAGGAGTGCATTATAACGAGAGGAGTACCACAGGGAGGTGTCCTATCCTGTGTACTGTTCGCCGCTGCCCTTGAACCCTTCCTCGCAAGGTATACTGATTTTTCATCGTATGCAGACGACCTCAAATTATACATAACGTCTAAAGAAGCTGAACAAACTCACCTGACTAATCAGCGAGTCTCCGTCCTAATCGACAGCCTTGTAGCATATCTACTGCAAATAGGTCTGGAAATAAATGCATCAAAATCAGCTCAACTTACCTTCACAAAAAAGAGAATAAAAAATGACATCACAGCCTATCACAATTTAGTGCAGATAAGGAAAGTGAAGTCTCACACCGACCTCGGCTTGACTTGGGACGAGGGCCTCACTTTTCAGACCCACTTCTCGACCATGAAAACGAAGACTTTCTCGGCGATGTGGGCAATTCGACAAGAGCTGACGGGGTTACTGAACGTTGATGTAGTCGGAGGATACGTTCAGCGGTGCCTACAACCTATCGCATTGTATGCATCACCAATCTGGTCTTCTGCCCCGACGTCGTATATAAATAGATTCCTCGCAGTCGAGTACTGGGTAATGCGATGGATGAACAGGGTCACGGGCAATGCTTTCACCATCTCCAGGGCTGTGTTATATACCAACTTAAATATCACTCCCTGGAGAGTTCACATTGCATCCAGGAATATTCTTCTTCTTTCTCAGATGCTTACCGGTGTGATTGACGCTCCCAGTCTTCGAGGACGTATCTCTACTCCACGTGCTGGACGCAGTAATGACAGTCCCTACCTACCGTTGCATTCTATACTGTGCAACCTGTGCTGTCTGAAGAATTTCTTCCCAAACAACGCAGTGAACCTTTTCAATTCATTGACAATAGACCCTGTGAAATACTCCGAAAGCAAGCAGTACAGAGTGAAGAGCTTCTCAGAAGCGCACAGCTTACTCCAACTATAATCTTGACAATGAGTGAATTTGTAAACAATATTTTGTAAATATACGCACTTGTATAAATATTGTAAATAATTGTATTCGTGCATTTTTGTACACTCTTCTTATATTGTAAATACTGTAAAGAATTGTAATTTTTGCTTTTGTACACCCTTCTTATATTGTATATAATTGCAATTCTTGCATTTTGTACACCCTTCTAGCCGGTCGGCTGTGTATAAGGGGTGAAAGCAAACACTTGCTATTTTAATAAACGGATTTTAATAATAATAATAATAATAATATGCTACGTATCCCCTCCCCCATCCCATGAGCCAGTCCACGGTCTGGCCTCTCCGGATAACATCTCGTGAATCCACATTGCTTAAAATAAACTGTCAGGGTTGGGAAACTGACTGCGAGCCATTTACTAACAGCATACTTAGCTTAGAAGGAAAATCACGCAAAAACCTCTGGTAAGGCTCCCAGTCTTGAAGCAGCAGTCTTCGAAATGTGGACCCTCTGGCTGGGCCTCGACGACGATCTGATTTGTTACCTTTCTACTTCTCCTCAGATTAGGCCTTAAATACTGGTTATATCTGAGTTCCTGACATTCTAGAGTGGCGTATTTGTTGACGGTACTGTTAGGTGTTCGAATTATCTTAATTGATAAAATATTTTTTACTCCATACTTGTAGAGCAATCTTCTTCCAATGGCAGAAGAATAACAGGTGATAATAATCTACGAGAGCTGTTTATTTGACAAACATTAGCTTCTCAGGGTAAGACAGAGAATCATTTCTTATATTTCATACTTCTAAGTGTGAATGTGAAATAGTTCATATTAGTTTGGCATCTTTTTACCACGGTGCCCGCAGTTTTCTTATATAGGTTCGTTCCTTAAGATAGAGGTGGTTTCCAGCGCTACAACAGTGTTGTAAGGAAGTTGTGTTTTTGGCACTTTAAGGACTTTGACCATGGATCATTATTGTGTCTGTTAAAGGGTGCGTGCACTGGTCGATATACATATTCTGCATGTTGAAAATCCCAAAATAACTCAAGTCAAAACCCTATTCTCATTGCCTGGGATTGGTTAACTACAATTCCGATTGAAGAAGCCTTTAGTAATTCCTCCAGTCGAACCGAGACCTCACCAAACGAGTGATAAGTTGGGAAACCATTGTATTGTCACAGGGGACTTAGCAAAAATGAGGGAATTGGGAATTTGATGGTTATGTAAAGGGAAACAAAGCTGGCGTACATTTTGTTCCCTTCTATCGAATTTCTAGATGAAGATTTCAGCGATTTGTTCTGCCATAAAACCACAAAGGAACTGAATACAAAAAATAATTTTGACATGATATACTTGGATTTCGGGAAAGCTTCTGAGCCTGCTGTATGAATCGTAGTAGTGCGGCATTACTGCTTTAGATAAAGGGATGGTTGAGTCGGACAAGACAAGAGTGGCTATTAATGGATACTGCTCTTCATGGACTCTTATTAGTGAAGGCCCATAGGGTTCGGTGCTGGGCCCATTATTGTTTTTTATATTTATTAATGAGCCTGATGAAGGTATATCAGGCTTAGATGATACAAAGGTTGGCAGGGTGGTTAATGCCAGTATGCTACTTCAACAAGATCTTTAAAAAAAAAAAAAAAATAGGCAGATGGGCTAACAAATAAAAAAGCAGTTGAAGTTTAACATTGAGAAGTGCAAAGTACTGCGTTTGGGTAGCAGTGATCGCAGAGTAATTTAGCAGCTGTGTGGTACTCCATTCAAGTAGTGGAAAATGAAAATGACCTGGGGTAATTGTGCAGTCGGACATGAAGTTCTTTGAGCAATGCTCCCAGGACAACCAGAGGAGTTTTCTCTATGATATACAGGAACTTTACAAGAAGAATAAGGAGGTGATGATTATCATATTGTAATAAAGCAATGGTCAGGCCTCATCTTGAGTATTGCATGCAGGTCTAAAGGCCTCTATTTAAGAAGGATGTAGAGTTGCTGGAACGAGTACAGAGAAGGGCAACGAGATTGGTGAGCGAAACAAAGGGGTGCTCTTACCAATAAAGGTTTAAGTTATGCAAATTGCACCGACTGGAGACGAGGCACTGCGAGGTGATCTGATTGAGGTGTTTATGGCTTTGAATGGATTGAGTAGTTCAATGCTGATGGGATTATTCCACTTTCTCAGACTACACACACACGATTAGTATACCGTGTGTGTTTAGCGCTCTTAATAAACAGTAACTTAAGTGAATTATATTAAATGCTCAACCATTCAAGTGATCCAGTAACCATCGATGAACGCCCGTCTACTCGTGTATGAAGTTTCAGCTGCGTTGCTCCAGCAAAAAAGTTAAGTATTTTGTATATTTCTCTTTTTGGCTTGGGACAATGCACTTCTTCAAGATGGACGCTAGCTTGTAGTTATTCTTGTACTGTATAGCATAATTTGCAGTTAGTGGACACTAGCTTCGCTGACCAATAACATTTTCCCTTCGCTCTCTCTCCGTTTCGTGTCACCTCCCTGCCTGCGGCGATACTCTACAGCAGGAGGTCCCGTTCACAATTGGAGAAAGCTTTGTTTTGCTGCAGTGACTAACAGGCTTAAGTTTTGTGTGACTACCAAATCGTAGTCTTCACGTACAGTTGTTTTGTTTATTATGGAAGGGGCGAATAGTTTTAAAAATGCAAATATCTGCAGAATTTGCAAAAAAGAAACCAACGAAGAAAACAAAGGTGCATACATCAAATGCTCCAAATGCAAATTCCAAATTTGCCAGAGCTGCTCGGGTCTCTCTTATATAAGCCTGAAAAAATTATCAAGCGCAGCTCGCGCGAAATTCATTGCATGCTGCTGCCGAGAAAAAAAGCCGGCGAATGGGCAAGGGATCCCTTCCTACTCAGCCGTGGATTCCCCTCCCAAACTGCTGCTTGACTCCCACTTGACGCCACCTTGCCCACTGCAGAATAGTAGAAGGCGGCATGTCAGTAACAGCCAGGTGTATTCCACCGAGCTCGATAAACGAAGCCATTCTGAAGCTGTTACTAACCTAGGAGAACTTACTAATAATCCCTTGACAAGACAGAGAAACAGCAGCCCTTGTGCTACTCAACCGGACCAGTCCTTCACGGGTGAACTGGACTTTATCATGTCCACACCAGTGGCTGCTTCCATCCTGGAGTCCCTTGCTAATGCTCCACCTGCATCAACTCCAGCTGTTCAGCTCCCACCCGCAACACCAGCTCACTCGACTACAGCAGCTATCTCCTCTAGCTTAAAAACTGCCACTCCAGTTCTCCGTGTCCCGTCTGCTGCAAATGAATCCTTGGACGGATATGTGCAGGCCTCCCCTGCTACTCCAGCTCGCCCTCTCCCAGCTCCCACTACTGACAAAAATACTGTGTTGGATCAGGTCTCGATACTTCGAACCAAGCTGGAAAATATAATGAAAGACAACAACAATAGGATCACTACGGCCGTCAGAGGAGACATAGTAATCCTTTGGAACAAACTAGAAACCATCGCAATGAACGAACACCTCCAACAAGAAAAGGCGAAAGCTAAGCTTGAAGCTTTCATGGAAGGGAGAGAAAAGCAAATGCCACAGCGCTCTCTCTCTTACTCTGCTGCGCTGAGGACACCCGCCGTTCCCTCTCCCTCGGCAGATGTAGCGCAAACAAAAAAGAAACCACCTGTCCAGCGGCCAAATTTGATCATCCTAAGACCGAAGGAGAGTGAACCAGCAACCACCAGTGAGGAAATTAAAACTAAAGTAATGGAATCAATGAAAGACGACTTCAAGACAACACGAATCAAGTCAATAAGGAAGATTAGAAGTACGGGAATAGCGATAGAAACTGAGACGAGAGAAGAAATACAAGGAATAATAGGGAATCCTAAAATCGCGACTTTAGGCTTAACTGCAGAGCTGCCAAAGAGAAGGGGACCAACTGCCATTATTTTTGACGTTGGAAAAAATATTACCCCACAACAACTAACAGAGGAAATCTTTACAAGGAACCTTCGGGATCGGCTCCCCGACCAAAACCCGCAAAGGTCAGTAATTCCAAAATATGCGACCAAGCCTAAAGACAGAAACGCCAATAACTGGATTGTGGAGTTCTCCCCGGAGGCCTGGCAAGCGATAAAAACCCAAACGAGAATATACATCGAGTGGAGCTGTCACCGCTTCAGGGAACATGTGATCGTTCCCAAATGCTTTAAATGCTGCAGGTTCGGCCACACTTCCCACACCTGTGTTCAAACAACAACAACATGCGGCCACTGCTCCGACAAAGGGCACAACTTTAATAGCTGCCCAAACAAGTCCAAAGAACCCGTCTGTGCGAACTGCAAGGCAGCGAAAATGAATAGCAATCATTCCATAAGAGATCCTAAGTGCCCGTCGTATACAAAAGCCAAGAGTATGTACCAGAGCAGGACCGATTATGGGAACTAGGCCAAAACAATTCAATACCACGGAAATCAAAATCTTTCAGCACAACGCACAGCGGGCCAGAGCAGTGGCTGACCAGCTCAGAGTGAAGGCCGACGAGGAAAATGCCGATATAATTATTGTCCAAGAGCCATATTCCAACGCAAAAAAGGTAAAGGGGTACCCTTTGACTTACAAGACCATTCAGTGTGATGAAGACACTCCCTGGGCGGCGGTGCTCATCAGGAATCCTAATATAACAGCCACCAAAGTGACACAGTTATGTACGACCTGGGCAGCTTGCGCCCACGTAATCACACCCATAGGTTCCTTCTATGTGGTCTCCTTATATTGTAGACCGGGGCTAGAAATCACTTTTGCCATAAACTACCTTCAACACCTCTTGGATGTCCTTCCAAACCAGAAAATCATCGTCGGAGCAGATGTCAATTGCCGCTCGCCTGCCTGGCATAGTGCAACCGAAGATAGAAGAGGAACAAATAATGGCCAGCTCTTGGAAAACTTCCTTGCGGGGTCACCCCTAGCCATACTCAACCAGCCGCACCAACTCCCCACCTTTTGCAATACACTGTGGGAAGCAACAATTGATATCTCACTTGCGTCCACCAACACGGCCGCCCACGTCTCTGACTGGAGGGTAGAAAACTCCTGGACAACCTCCGATCACCGTGTCATCACGCTGAAAATCTCTAGGACACTAACCAGAACTCAGATCCCAAGACAACTGGACAACCGATATGCAATAAACAAGGCAGACTGGAATCTGTTTGCTGAGAAGCTCCTCACAGCAGTAAATGCTGGAGAGCAGGACCTGATGCTGGAAGAGGATCCGGACCTCCTTCAACGAAAGATTACGGAACTCATCACCAAAGTCAGCAAGATAGCAATTAAGAAGAAAATTCCATCCCCAGGGGCAGTGCCTTGGTGGAATCGGGATCTGCAGTCACTGCGGAAGGAGGTCATCATGCGCAGGAAAGAATTTCAAAGAGCCCGGCGCTCTTGGCCAGAAGCTGAAGTAGAAGTCATGAGACAGGACTACAAGGCTGCCAGAAACTTGTATACGGACTCGATCAGAAGAAGCAAACGAAACTCCTGGGAGCAACTCGTCTCCAACATGGGAAACACAGATCCCTGGGGGGTGGTATATAAAGTTACCACCAACAAACTCCCCAGGGGGGAAATCCTTACTACTACCAGAACACCGCAGGGACTGCTTACAACATCGTGGGAGCAGTCGATTGAAAACATCCTCAACTCGATCTTCAAGGAGCAGGTTTACCCGCAGTCCCAAGCACAATGCAGGCTTTGTAAAGAAAACGATGACTACGCCACTGACAACCAGGAACAGCCGTTCACACAGGAAGAGCTTCAGAGCGCTGCTGCGCAGATAAAAACTAGAAAATGCCCGGGCAGGGATATGCTTGAACCGGAAATCATTAAGCGTGTTGTGGATTTAACACCAGGACTCCTACTTCGACTCTATAACTGTTGTCTGAAACAGGGGTACTTCCCCAAGGACTGGAAAATTGCCAATACAAAATTAATCCTAAAAAATCCTAACAGAAACCCAACTCTTCCGACCTCCTATCGGCCCATTGCTTTGCTGTCGGTCTTGAGCAAGCTCTATGAAAGACTTTTATACAAGCGGATTCAACAGTATTACTCCATAGCAAACCTAGAGGCAGCAAACCAATATGGCTTCAGGCCGGGACTGTCAACAATCGAAGCCATCAGGAACCTTATAAATACTGCCAATTCATGCCAAAGTAAATATTTCCTGGTGATCGCTGTGGATTTTGCTAGGGCGTTTGACTCTCTCTGGTGGCCAAGCGTCCTTGGCAGACTCCGCAAAGCTCATACGCCCATAAACCTTTACAATATATCAAAGCTTACCTGTCCCAAAGAAGAATTGAAGTCATAGCGCCCTTCCAAAGGATAACAAGAAATATCCATAGAGGATGCCCGCAGGGGTCCGTTCTTGGCCCCCTGCTTTGGAATATAGTCTTCGACGACTTCCTTGACACCAACTTGGGGGAAGTAAAGTGTCAAGCCTTCGCAGATGACCTTGCACTGATGGTGGCTGCAGACTCCAGGGCCCAACTGGAGATACAGGCAAACCATGCCCTAGAGATCCTACAACAATGGGCGGAAGAAAACTTCCTACAAATTGAACCGACAAAAACAACGTCGATCCTTCTCAAAGGATCATTAAATATCAGAAGACCCCCGCAAATTAAAATAAAAGGAAAAACGATAAAGTTTACCACCCAAATGAAATATCTAGGTGTCATCCTTGACAACAATCTCTCCTTCCAACCTCATCTCAAGCAACTAAGAATAAAAATTAGAAACTACTCTGCACTGGTAGCCCGTGTTACAAGGCGTGACTGGGGCCTGAAAAAGCGAACACTCTCTCTCTACTATAAGGCTACATTTATACCAGCAATCTCATATGCTGCTCCAATCTGGTTCCACAAGACAGCCATGGCCGTAAATAAAAGAATTCTTGATTCAATCCAGAGATCAATCCTTCTAACAATAACCCGCGCATGCAGGACTGTCAGTACGCATGCGCTCCAGGTGCTGGCGGGGGTTCTCCCGCTGGACCTGGAGATTGTCAGGTGTGGCCTGTCATACTACCTATCTAAAGGGATGCCCGTCACATTCATGGGGTACACCATCGAACTTACAAATGACAGAAAGACAGAAAAAACCCGATTATTAGGGCATCTAAAGCAAGAGTGGCAAACCCGCTGGACAAACAGTACCAAAGGAGAAGTGACAAGGAAATTTCTTCCGGAAATACACAAAGTGTACCCTAAATCACCGCCTTGGCTCCACCCAGGACTGCACTCCACTTACCTCCTGACGGGTCACGGACCTTTCAATGAAAAACTTGCAGCCTTTCGGCTTGTGGAGGACCCACATTGTCCATGTGGGGAACGCGAGAGCTGGCAACATTTGATGCACCAATGTCCACTGTACGACGACCTACGCGGAATCTTAATCACCAGACTAACTTACTTACCTCAGGACCAGGAACACCATCTCCTGGACAGCTTCGATGAATATAGTGCGCTCGCCAAATTTGCACAAGACTTATTTGCAAGAAGGAGAACACAAATTGCAATCAATAATGCACGCCATTAGCCCAGGGCTCCCTGCAGATGAGCATCCAAACTGAACCAGACTATGGCCGTTATGGTGGGACCTCACTCTCCCTGTCTCCTAGGATTGAACATCCATTGCAAATGATAGACGATCCGACACCATATATGCGGACTCCTACTAGACAATGATCTCTCTCTGGACGGGACTCTTTCTCCCATGTGCGACGCAATGACTGGACCACATGACCACAGCAGCTCTGCTTCAGCACGCCGCCTGGCGTTCTAAACTGGGCACCTTTGCCCAGTTCACTTTTAAAACCCCATCCCTAGGCAGGGAACGGGAAGAGATAGGCCTCTGTCTCATCCCCTCCCCTGTCCCCCCCTTTCCTCCCTGGTGGGGCTTGCTCCACTGACACTCCTGGGATCGCCTTCTCTTTCGTTCCCATACTTCTACCTGTTCCCCCCAATCTTCAGTCTTCCCCCACTCTACCTTTACCGACCGTGAATGTCCCACTGCATGCTGCTAAATTTCAATGTAAAAAATTAACCTAACCTTCATTTAAAACCTATCTCGGCCTTACCTAAACCTCTAGCGTCAACCCCATTTTTTTTTTTTTTTTACATAGGTCCTAGCCACTGAAATCTCAGGAAATTAGGTGGCAGGGCCTGCCAGAGTAAATAATTGTAAAACTGGTGTACCTGGTCTGCCTCCACGGGGCCAAGTGTGGGCAACGTTGGGCCTCAGTAGGGGCCCAGCGGCTAAATGACCAGATGAACAACGGTACACGACAGTACATATGTACAATATCCACACACTTTTAAATCTCTGGCCTCAACAGTGTTCTGTTTCACATGACAATGTATACTACGCGGAGATGGGGGAAAACCCCTGGTGCCGTTTGACACGAATACACTTTACACTTTACTACACACACACACATGAAGGGGCATTAATTCAGATTGAGAAAGGACGGTTGCAGAATGCATGTGCCTAAGTTTGCCTTTTGCCACAACCAGGGGTGGTTGATTGCTGGAACAAACTTCCATCTGTTGTTGTGTAATTTGAATAAATTAAAGAAACAACTCGACAAACTAGTGGAGGGGATGAACAGGTGATAGGTTTTTGGTGTTGTTTAAACTTGCGTCCTGACAGCATTTGCCATTACTGATTTCCCGAAAATTACCATGCACAGAAATTCAATTTTAAAGTCCAAGTATCTTCTGTCTTCTCAACTTTTAACCTATGCACAATTCTATGTACTGTAGTACTAACACTTTTCTTTGATTTCAGGTCTTAATCTTGTTTTGCAACTTCCACTTTAATATTTATGTGTTCGTACGGTGACTAACAGCACGCCTAGCAATTTACACACAACAGAAATATAATTGCGCAATAGGCGAATGTCGATCGTTAGGGAAGCTATCGAAACGATGTTAACATTGATCTAATGGGAGGTTTCCCCAAAGTCAGATCGATATGGCATTGCCAGTTGCATGGAACATTTGAAAGGCTATACTGTTGCCCCGGAGACATTAACAGATAAACAAATATTCCTTTTTGCGGAGATAGTATATACACCCGCAGTACACCCTGCTAATCAGAATCTGTAATTCATTACAACTGGATGCTTGGTGCTTTTGGATTGCACTTGGCAACCGGCTGATCCTCGAAAGAGGAACTCTGTGGATCGCAATTTTGGTCCCTTCGAATCAACAGATTTCTTTTCGTCGAGTAACTTTTCTTTGAAATCTGAGGCATTTCCAATGTTCGCTTCTGCGTATTTGGATCGTGGAAAGGTTACATTCGATTTTCCCTTCAATAGATTAACCTTAATTGTTTCCGTCTTGGTTGCAAAGTGACAGCTCCAAGGGGTGGCGGTGCTTGTGTTGCGCTCTAACTGGTTCATGAAAGAAGTCGTTAGCTTGACCTCTGGCGGCCGGAAGGTGTCCAATAACGCGAGAGCCTTAACGACGCTCGTTCTGTGCTCACGCCACCTGCCGTGCGTTGTTAACATCATGGCGCCACTGGATGGAATGTAATAGATTGGCGCGTCATTTCTGACACTGAGTTTGAAGCACACGCGATTCCACAGAGCTCTTTTTGTTTTTTTTCATCTCTGCTTGCAAATGAAGAGAAATGAAACGAAAGAGAAACAGGAAATGGATTTCTTAGGGGGTGAATGTATTTCAGGACGAAGCGTTTACCCTGATTAAGCTGCCTTCTCCGACGTGATGAAACTACATCAGGAGTAGCTGTTTATTTTCTGTAAGACGAATCTGTTAATAGATTCGACTCTGACGCGATAAATTTTCCATCCCTCGCGTTCTGCACCCACCCGTTTGTGAAGATGTAAGTAACGCTAGGAAGTGCTATGATTACGATGGTATTGACGATTTCCACGAAGGCCTGGACAGTTAATCAGTAACCTTATTATCTGCAAAACAACCGCGGATGTTGGGGTGGAGCTGACTGAGTTGAGAGGCGAACACACTGGGAAATCCCTTGAGATCCTTTTACGGGGAAAGAACAGCGACGTTTAACCCAACTCATGGGGGACTTCATCTTCCTCGTGGACTATCCATTTTACCAAGTTTTTTTTCTTTCTCTACCTCGAAATATCAGAACTCGAAAAAAAAATCTTCCTACAAGCCGAGGATCTTATTTACTGCCATCGGAGCAGCATTATTATCGAGGATGGGATTCGGAAGACCTAATTTCAGTCCTCTTTCCGCCTTCGTTGTGGCGCATAATGTAAATCTAAGGGCACAACGAGATTTCACTTCAGAGTGCAGGAATATTCTCTAGTTTTAAGCAGGCGCGAAAGTAGATTTTAAATGGAGCGTCAAAATATGATTATTAGCGTTCTCGTTCAACGATGTTGCGCTAAGGGGTTATTAAAGTGATCTCGTGATCGAGTTGAGAAGCGTCTGCCGATACTAATTACACGTCACCCTTTCCTGTTGCAGTCACGTGATTATGAGTGCATGTGGAGTTTGAGTCCATCGCTCTGTGGCCAACCGCTTAATGGGCTCCTTGCTGAGGAAGGCCTTGTTCATCGGCTGACTCAAAATTCGATTATACTTCGATTCTGTGATGTTCTTAAGCGAATAAACACCGCACAAAGGCCACTGGTGTGCGTGCCTGCCATATTAACCGATATGACCTGAAATTAAAAGCGATTACTTTCGGGTGAAAGAAATTGTTGCAAGTGCTGTACTTAGGGAATAACTTATCTCCCCTTTTCTCTTGGTGGAGCTAGAGCATTGCCGTTAATTGTTGACAAGGCCAGTACTTGCTGCTTTTCTATCTTTCTTTCTTTCTTTTCTCTATTTCTATCACAAGTAGTTGTGATAGAAATATGGTTTTTTTTTGGTTTTTTTCGTTTGATACCTTAATCTCTGTAGCAACCATACAAAATTTGGTTTCTATCTGAGAGTTCATTTTGTTTCTTTACAGCGCTGAATTGAAGTGTCACAATGGATAAAGTGGATTACGGATCAATGATTCGATTCCTTTTCTTTCAAGGGAAAATACTCAAAACAGTCCACGAAGAAATGGGCGCTGTTCATGGAAAAGACTGCCCAGATTAGTGTTGTTGGGCATTAGTATGAACAATTGAAATGTGGAAGAATCTCAGTGCATGATGAAAAAAATCCCTGGACGTACAGCAACTGCTGTAACAGAAGAGAGTTGCAAAAACTGAGGGATTAATAATGGAAGATCGTCGTAAAAGCGTCAATTTACTAGCTGCAGAGCTCCACATTACGCTTGCTTTCTTGCATCACATGCCACTATTACATTAGTGTGCTGTCCATGGAGAACATCATCCATCAACAATTGAAATGAATTTTCTTCTAGATGGGTTCTCAGACTTCTGATCCCCAACCAGAAGAAATAAAGGCACAAAATGTGTACATGAAATATTGTCGATGGGCCAGAAAAAGCAAGAGGAGTTTTTTCACTGATACTTACCATGAATGAAACTTGGATTCATCACTATGATCCCGAAACTAAAAGAATGGAAGCATATAAAATCACCACCTCTAAAAAGGCAAAGGTGCAACCATATGCTTGGCAATGTGATGCTGTCATTTTTTTGGGAGCAACATGGTGTAATACTAACAGATTACCCTCAAAAGGGCTGTACTGTGACGATGAAGTATTATTCCAGCCTCCTCATAAAGTTACTTGTTGCTATACAAGAAAAAAGACGGGAAAAGCTGTCAAACGGTGTGCGCCTGCGCATTCATTGCATGCTGCAGAGAGGTGTGACCATGAATGTGGGTTTGAAATATTGCCGCATCCTACTTATCCCCCGATCGTGCACCCTTGGATTTCTTCCTCTTTTCTACCTTGAAGTCCTTTCTTCGTGGAAAATACTTTGGCGCTGATGACGAGGTGATTTTTTTGCTGCGAGTCGTGGTTTGAACAATAGCTAGTCAGAGGACTTCTATAAAAGTGGCCTGCAAGAAGTATATTGAGAGGTGGCAAAAATGTGTCATTTTATCCGGTGACTACGTTGAAAAAGTGTAATACATGGTGTTTATTTCACCCTTTTATCACAACTATACTTTTATCACACTACTTTTGTTGAATACCAGTCTTTTTTTGAACCCTCATATCATAATTAATAATGAATTAACTAATAATATATAAATGTAACTCAATGTATAAAAGTCACCAATCCATCATATGGATTGCCAACTGCATTTTACAATTGGGTAATCTAATTTTCCAGTTCTCTCTGGCCGCTCCCACTGCGGTTGGTGGTAGATGGCTAGCTCTCTTCTCCACCAATGCTGGTGTTCCCCACTGTTCAGTTCTTTCTCCCAATCTTTTTTTCCTCTTATATATCAATGACCTTCTTCCATTGGCCGGAAATTCTATCGATAGTTTTGTTGTTGATGAATTGCATATCATCATCCAGTTTGAGAAACTTTGCCCTAAACAAACAACTTCAACTTCTCGAATATCCATTACGAATTCCTCAAATACTAATCTCCATGTAATTTTTCAGCGGGGAAAAATTAATTTCAATCATTCTAAAACTCAGTCCTGTCTTATATCTCTCAAAAAGAATTCTTCTGCTTTTGTGCTTATCTTCGACAACACTCAGATTTCTAGACAAGATTACATATCTCCATTTGGGATTGCCCTGACTTCTAATCTCTCTTGGCACAAGCACATCACAAATATTTCTTCCTCTGCATCATAAAAAAAAACTGGGATTTTTCTTTCGCTCTCGGCGTTACTTTTCTTCCAAACAGCTGTTCACTCTGTAGAAATCTCAAAATCGCCCTACTGTTGTTCCCCTGGAGTCGTGCGGTCATAACTTCTCACGCCTCTAGGCTCCATTCAAAAGAGGACAATTAGGCTAATTAAAGACTCATGTCTTTGAAAGTCTCTCCGCTCCGTCTCTCTCATAGTCGTCCTATTTCTGCTGCATGCGTTTTCTTATAGATACTTCTGTGGGTACTGTTCTGAACTGGAATTCCCTCTCTCTCTTCCAGACTGCTCCGAACACGTGCCACAACCAGTCAGCATCCTTTTACTGTTCAACTTAGACTCACAAGATTCACGTTTTTCTTCCTCATTTGTTCCTCCAGCTTTCTGGAACAACCGCCTTTCACATGTATGAGTAATGCTCGAAAATTAAAATTCACAGAGAAATTGAAGTCAAATCACGATGTATGAAGTCAAATGTCAGCGATTGTCTTCTCAATTTTTGCATCAGGTTCTGATTCGTTACCTCACAGCATAATGTTCACTCTACGTTGTTTAGTATAGTATTCATATCCTTCTGAATTTTTAACAAAAACTGAATTAGTAAACTGATACCAATAGCTGAATCCGTCAAGTTTCGTTAACCCAATAAAAGTGACTCGACTCGCTACACACTCCTTTCATTCGGCTTGTCCGTTCAGCGATCTTCTCGAAGCTGGTGATGCCAAGCAGAATATTACTTCTGCTCACACCGAATTCGAGAACACAGTTGGATCTATTGTGCCCGAACTCCTTTCTTTCGATCATTTGAGGGAGGATATAAAACTCTGAACAGCAGCCGTTGTCATTACAGCCGGGGGAGTCATCATAACGACGACTGAGTCAAGTTTTAATGTCGCTTTAGGAAGCCGAGTTCCAGGGCGCCGGTTTTGTTGCCAGAATGCGCTACTAATGAACACCACGGCAGGTTTGAGTGCCCATTAATGCCGGTAGTCCAGAATTAGTACTTATTGCCGGTAATTTCTCGTGACAGCTACATAAAGGATTAAAGCATTTACCTTTTCCGTGCTTTTGTGGGTGGGTGGGTGGGCGGCATTATAGCTTGGAGGAATTGTAACTTGACGACCAACTCGCATCTTTCGCTGAAATAGCAATGAAGAAACTGCTGAAGAAACGCAGTTAATCACCTTTAATGGCCAAGCAACTTGGCTCGTGTACACTTCCTTACCAAATGTATTAAGAGCACCGTCGCTAGTTTATTATTATAAATATCCATTTATTTCCACATCCGTGGACATCACCTGGTACAGCCTGCTTCGATTAGGACATTGCAAATGATTAAATAAGTTAATCATTTGCAATGATTAACTTATTTAGAATTCGCAGAAATCTATAATTTATATACAACACGAATTAAAACATTAAATAGTTGCACTGTGGAATACAACGAAATGAACCACATACGCCGATTCCGAAAAGCACCATAAAAAGTCAATCACGACTACATCAAAAGATGTTTAATGTCAAAATAAAGGGATATATACGTAGCATTCAGGTTTGTAATACAAGTTTGTAACACATCTCCCAGACTTTCGGGGGAAAATTCGAAATGGGAATGAAGAAGATGAATTTTCATCAACATTCGACAGCCCATGTTTTTGTGGCACTCGAGTAAATTATACACCAACATTTCATAGTTTTCTTCTTTCCTATTACCCAAAAATCCATGTATTACAGCCTTAAATGATCGCCAAACTGCCAATTCAACCTCCTTTAACTGGGTTTCGAATGTACATCGTCTTTCAGGAGTTTCCTAATGTGGGGTCATACGAAAATTCCTTCCTTAATTTTGGCATATGTTAAATTAGATTCTCAAGTATGCAACTTTTCATGAACTGATGGAAATTCGTTGCCATTATGAAGCCAAACAGCTTTTAAACCTAATTTTGAGACATCTATGAATAAACTCCATTCATATGACTTATGCACGACACCTAGTTCTTTCAGAAGTCCAATGATGTGTTTGCAAAAGCCCATACTGTCCTTCGTAGCAAAATATTTCGAAAACGTTTCGTGTCTTTTCGAAACACTGAAACCTTTGTTCCTGCTGCGAGTATATTCCACTTCTGTAACCTAGAACCTAACTGTTCAGCTTGTTCTTTCGACAAATTTACGCCTCGAACCAAATCATTCAACCCATCGTGTTTGATTAAATGTACCTCACTACCTGAACTTACTGGCTGATAGTCGACATCTTGTGAAGTGGTAGGAGAGCCGCATCCTCCTCCTCTCGATGGGCTGTTTATGTTTGGAGAACACTGTTGTTTCTGATATTCTTATAGGACATCGTTTGAGGTACATTAACAATATTTTAATGTGAATTCAGCGATTCATAACACGGAACCATAAGTTTCTGAAAAAGGAACCCAGACATTTTGAAAACGCTTCTTAAATTTTTTTTATCACTGATATTTTAAATTGAATTTGTTCACACGCGTTACTGTTTTTCAATTCGCTGTTAATAATAAATGTTTAGCAGCATATTGCGTTTCCGCGCAACACTTCAGATTTGGAGAGGTCAGAAAATGTTTGAAAAACCCTGGCCTAGAGGGATCATTAAAAGCAACTGGTTATTAATTAGCCTTCTGTTTGAGACAAAGAGTACACGTACAGTCACACTCCGGCAATTCAAAAGTTGTAACCGATAGCCATCCCGTGCTTAAGTCTAATAGCGGTGAAGTCCTCAAGTGTGTCAAGACAATTGCCGATCTACGCACTCTCACGAGTTTTAATTTACATCCGGGAGTCCATGTTATTAACATAATCACCGGTACCTCAAGGTCTAGGCACGATGGAAGGTTTCATTATAATCTGTCAAAGTTCTTTTTACTCAATTGAAGCCCTTCTGCTCGAAAGGGATCCTAAAATACTCGCCGTGGGGTCCCAAAACCACCCACAATGTTCCTACTTTCCATAGAAAGCCTTTATTATTCTACAAAATTCATTTTTAAAATTTTGGAATTTTAAACGCAGGATTTTCCACTCTTTTAGGAGTCCCTGCGTTCGGATCCTGGTTTCGCCACATCCAGGGCTCCTTCCCCTTTGCCCGGTCCAATCTGCACGTTCCTGTTAGAAACATCGATAGAAATGTGCGTTTATGTTAGTGTTTATTCAGATGTAAATCAAGAGACGTGTTTGCAATTATGAAACTGAACTGGGTTCAGAGTTGGCATTCGATGCTGTTACTCATTGATGGTAGAGAACCTCGTTGTCATGGATACAACGCCATCACCGTCTACTTGGAGTGTTTATGAAACGTGTCTGATAATGAGGTGTGAGGAAATCATAACTGTCGGAATACTGGAGCGGTCGTCAGCTGTTTATCAAGTTGTCTTGGCATCGGCGGTTCAAAATGAAGCTATAAAGGTCAATTCGTCAGCAGAGGATGATTTCGTTTCCATTTACGCATCGGTTGCCCTCATTCTGCCCTCTTCTCTACAGTTAATACTCGAAGGTTTCTCTGGAACTTGCCAAATGTAGTTGGGGTAGCCTCTGCAGCCACTTTTTACGGATCCCCCGCTTCCCCATGAAAAATGCATGCCCGTTAAGCCCCGACTTCCGAACTGCATCTCGGTTCCGCATCAATAATTCGATATTTTCTTCCCAACCCTCCCCGCCATCCGTTTCCTTTTAAGTCCTTCGACATCACGTAAGCACGATTTGTGCCAGCCGTAACGGCACAACCATCTGCTCCCACATAACCCCGAGCACTGCCGTCAGCCATGCCAAGATCTGATGGCGCCCACCCTCGTGTTTCTTTATCTTTCCGCGCGGATGTGCTCCGCACTTTACGGGGCTTACAGCAGCCCCCCCCCCCCTTGTGCCATTTACAAGGCAGCGACGGCATTATTGTTTCCAAGACGCCCTTTCGCAGCTACGCATGCAGCACCGTCAGATGCACTTCCTCATTCCTTCCAGGTGCCGCGCTGATAAATATTAACGGAGGTCGTCCGATACGACCTTCTGTCTATCGATCGGTACGAAGGGAAATGTTTCGTCATTCAGGACGGTATTTTGTGTGCGACCAAAGAAGGTCATGCTAACGAAACGCCCCAGTGACATATAAGTGGGTGTCACTCGAGGGTTGCCATCCTCTCGTGACTTCTTCGGGGTCTGTAAAGCGTCCGCTGACAGGCTGATTGTCAGGTCGAGTGGGTGGGCGTCGTCACATTACAAAGAAGCCAAGTCTCCCGACACCAAGTTGATCGATGCGTTTGCCAAAAGTCCGGTACTCAACGTACCAAACTGTACCGGCGGAATTCACATTACCTCGTTAAATATAACCGCGCGTCCTTGGTTATACTTCAAACGCTCCGCTATGCACGAAAAACACCCTGCGCAGACCTGTTCTAACCCGTGTTGCCACTCTGGGTGGTTGCAACTTGCGGTGACAGAGAGGGAAACTGTGACCTTTCTGTGCCGAGAGGTATCCGTGTTTGTTTTGCGCCAAGCTATTAAGGCGATCAGGCGTAAATCCATTGTGTCTGTAAGTTTTACGTGTACTGTGGTCACTTCACTTGATTTACTGGATGAAAAACCGTGCCGCTGTTGCTCCAGAACGATTAACTGGACCCCGACTTGAAAACCTCAAAGATTTTTAGACGAGACTTGAACTATGGTCTTTTCTACACGGTGTTGAAAGATAGCGTTCGCAACTGCGAAGTGTCAGGATTAGTCCTGACCAACGCTACATCGCTTACGTTCAACTCGAATCTGACACGCTCAGTCATGTTTCAGTTGTCGATAGTGTGACAGATTTCGCAAATCCGAACGAGTATTTATAGTTGAGATCGACATATCAATCCATAATTACGCAGTTCTGCACCTCACTGGAACCCGACGAAAGAGACAGTTGAATTCAGAAAGATGGATTCATTTGCCAATACGGGCAGAACAAGAAATGACAGAACTTCTTCACAGACGAATCACAGGTGTTTGCAGAATGGTTGCACCCATGCATTTCACAAATTACATTAAAAAATATATTCTAAAACTTGTAAAAGGTAATGAATGAGAAGGCAAAGAAGTTGATAAAATAGTATTAACTGCCAGCACACCAAAGAATCAATTGTGTAGTTTGAAAATAACCAGAGGTATTTCCAGACACGTCATATTTTTGAAAAGTGTTGTTGGGTAGATTTAGTTTCTGAGAAATATTCTTGTCCCTTCTTATTAGCCACTTAATTGAGGCAATGAGGCTACTGAACGTGGATGAATCTACCAAAACTTCAAGAGATGTCATATCGTAGCCTTTAGAGTTTTGACATCTCTTAAACGAGATTAATTTTAGAAAATTGGTCAGTCAAACTTAATAACCGTGGCTCTTTGTATCCTTGTCAGATGCGACTATTTCATAAGCTAATTATTTCCCCTCTTGCAGGGATTCATTGGGGTGTTCTTAGCATACAATCAGCAGTGACATCAAAGGAGAGGATTATCCCAGACAGATAATATCTTTATTGCAACACAGAAAAATGATAGACGTCAGACTGAAGTTTCAACTGCCCATCATGACGCATTAAAGGGTTGATATTACAATACATACACTCCTGCCTAAAAGTTTAAAATCACGTTTCATATTTTCATTAATTTTCAAAGTATTTATTAAAATAGAATCAACTTTTTTACCAATTTTTCAAAACTATTTTCTATTATGTATAAAAATAAAAAAATAATAAAATTAATTATATAATATTTAAGAAATTTCTAGAATATTCCAGAAAGCTGTTTGAGATTCCTGAATGTTCAAGATTTTGTTATAGAATATTCCAGAAAGTGTGTGTGTGTGGGGGGGGGAATTGTTTCAATATTACAGAAGAGTGTAGATGATTCTAGAGTGGTCTTCAATAATATATATTGAGCAGTAAGAGTTGTAAATTATAAAATCGAACACCCGTCATTTTGAACGAGTTTGGTGTAAGTTTGTGTGTTTCGTAATAAACACAGCAAGAAAGGAACTGAGTGTTGAAAAAAGTGCTATTATAACTCTATATAAAGAAAGTTATTCCATGAGATGTATATTGACTACCATTCAAGGAGACTGCCAGTTTAAAGGACAAACCATGATCAAAATCGAAAGAAATCGTTGGCTTGGCTAAGATCCATCAAAATTGGACAACTGGAGGGTGGAAAATATTTGATGGGTGCGGATTAATCCAAATTTGAAAATTTTGGATCCAGGAATTGAATTTGAATTCAAGCAGCATAAACTGTGACACGATCAACTGAATAAAATTGTTATTTGGTTTTTTAGGAGCATTAGCAACTAAGGCCATATTGCTCGGGGGATATGTGGTGGTCATTCCCTGACCTTTCCGTATTTGGTGGTCACGGGCTCGAACCCCGGTCTAATCAAGAAGCGTGTGCTACACACTTCCCCTCCTGCCCACGTGGCTACGGAGGCGCCAACTGAATAAAATACGGTCCCACACTGTTTAATACTACAGTCAAACACGGTAGTTATTGCTCCATTATCTGGGGTTGCTTCTGTTTTCTTAAAGTGGGTAATATCGTCAGGATTGAAGGAATTTTAAGAAAAGAAGGCTATAAAGACATTGTTGAATAATGCAGTATCCTCTGGACTTCGATGTTGCAGGACAAATTTTACATTACAACAAGAGAATGATCAGAAGCACAGCTCTGAGCTGTGCAGGGACTTTTTATCAACTAAACTGGTGGGGGATATTGCAAATTATGGTGTGGCCGCCCCAGTCGCCTGACTTAAAACCAGTACAGCTTTTACGGGATCATCTAGACCAGTGTTTCCCAAACATTTTCCGTGGAATCTTGGGCTTCAGTAAAAGTGCTGGTTCCGCCAGGAAAATGTTTAAATTTTTATTGTGTTTAAATTATTTTTTTTTAAAATTAATAATAAAGTTGATCTCATAATCATGATTTTATTAACATTATTAATAATTTTTATCTATACTTATTCCGGCTTATTCCACATATTATGTAAGAATAATATTGGGGCTCCGTAATTTGTAAAGATTATGAATGGGTTCCGTGGCCAAATTAAATTGGAAACGCTGTTCTAGACCTTCAAGTTACGTCGATGACGCGAGGATTTTTTGAGTCTTTTCCACAACGTGGCTGAGCCAGTTGGTCTCAAGCGTGTATAGTATGGTTCTTCTCACTGAAACTTTTACCGTCCATCGAACAGCAAATTGACCACAGAATAAACTCAATTTGATTCAATTGACCACAGAACAAACTCTGTTGCTCATTACCCTAAAAACCCAACAACAACCATCCGATAAACATTGATTCTTTAGTCTACTGTACTGTGACAAGTTGATACATGGATCTTCCAATTAACTTCGTGTAGGTCATCGAATCACGAATTGATGACTGTGGTAGATTATGACAATCACGGAGTATTCTCTTTCTGTACACTGTCTTGCCTATCTCAATTTGAACTGTTTCGACGAGTGCCCTTCAATAAACCAGGGGAGCCGCGGAATATTGGTCATATCGGCCACAGCTCTGGTCCAGACCAGGGATGGTAAATTTAATTTGTGCATGCCCACTTGGGAAATCAGTACTTCTAAGTGAGCATTCTGAAGATTCTATGGCGGCAGTCCCCCCTAATAGAAGTAGATGTTTGACTATTGTTTCAATGTACCCTGACCATGATGGGTTTGACTATTGTTTCAATGTACCCTGACCATGATGGGTTTGACTATTGTTTCAATGTACCCTGACCATGATGGGTTTGTTAGTTGCATATTACAAATGCTATTTACGTTGCCATCTAAATGACAGCTCTTTTGAGCAGCACGTCAGGAAATATCGGAGATGTAAATCTCCGATATTTCCTGACACTTCGATTGGTATGAGAATATTTAATCATTGTATTACCGCTTAAGACAAGTGGTAGTACTGCCTCATGAAAATCCAAGCGAGTTCACAGTACTGGAAGTTATTTATACTCAGTTTAAGTGTATGGGTATGCAGTAGATATGTTAGGAAAGCCAGGATGGGGCAACACAAGCCTGCAGTGTTGTTCGCTTTCTGGTAGTAGTTCTTCAGCAGCTTTAGGAGAGATGGAATATTCACGACGTCAAATGCTGACTGAATGTCCAAGTAGGTGATTGCCACTTCTTATCACTTTTCAAACACTCTTTGGACGTTCTATTTTGTTAGTGGCTGCTAGACAGATGGTCACTGTTCTTCTCTTTGAGAGTGCATGGTGAGTTTTGGAAATCGATGTTTTGGCAGGATCTGTCTTGTGAGGACGGTTAGATCTGCCAAAATTGAAAATACAGAGTCAAAATTTTAATAGAGCCTCTAGGATGTACAGACTGCGACTCTTAATCATAAATTAAGGAATCCACCAGTCAGACAGTTGTTGATGGTACTGAGTTTACTGCAGTGATCACTTGTTCTCTTGATATTGGCCCTCATGGATAGCACAAATTTGTAAGTTATTAGCGGCTTCCAGGGTTCCCCCTATATCCGCCGTTTGTTAGGCTTTTTGCCAAGTTGCCGGCTCAGAAAAGAATCATGGATAGCACAGTTGGCAGAATCGCCGTCCTCCCCACACCGGGTGGAAAAGCCTGAGTTCGGGAGGAGTTTTTATGGGCCTTCTTTCACAACGTCGCTGAATTAGTGGGCCTCCAGTGAGAGTAGTATTGTTTTCCTTCCGGAAACTCTCTGGGTTTTCGTGCAGAAAAACAGTCAAATCGACCAGAGAACACACGCAATTTGCAAACAAATACTGGTTTATGTAATCAATTACGGCTGACCCTAATATAATAGTTTGGTATAACAGTTTTAGACAGTATACACAGAGAAATATGGCCTTGGTCACTAATGATCTTAAAATCCTACTACCACAATAATCTATATGTTGTTATGGGAGTCAATGAATCAAGGATGGCATCAAAGATTGGTAGGCTGGCTCGTTCTATGTAGTCGGCAGTGGTGTAAACGTGATGTAATGAAGCCAGCATTGTGGATCAAACTGCAGGGAACCTGAAGGGGTATCTACTTGGGATCTTTCCAATGTGCAGTTGATGCCAGTAAGTTGGAGTCGCTACAGATCGCTTCAGGCTCTGAGCGGGCTCATGCAGTTATGGGGATGTTAGGGCTGATCTAAACGTTAATGTTGAGTTCTGATGCTAGATAGCGATATGGACGGCAGCAGAATCATTGAGTCATCATGTGATCAAGGTCGTCACTCTGCTTACTCAGACCTATAGCTCTGCAAATTTTAAAGGTCTACACGTGCCGGTATTGTGAAAGTTTAACTAATATGGTTCATTTGGTCTGTGCTTTCCTGAAATTCTCGCAGGTAGCAAGGTGGTTATAATCACTGTATCCCCCAGGCTGTCTGAAAAAGGTCTGGGTTTGAATAATTTTAGCGACGCGCTTGACTTATGTGAGCTATTTCACACCGCGGCCGTGTTAGTCGGTCTCAGGCGAGGACAGCAATTTTTTGTTTCTTCCGTTATTCAGGGTTTTACCGTCTAGCGGAACAAGTCACCCTTTTAGGTAACCCTAATATGAAACATTTGTATGGGCATTCTTGAGATGCCTCATTGTGAGGGGGGGGGGTCATCTGCTTAGCTTGCAAGGTGTTCCATCCTCAATTTCAGCTGATACCTGTTGGCATTAAGAGTTGGTTGCCAGGTCGAGTTGATAGATGTGTAAACGGGTCTGATACCAAATTTGTAGGTTAGATCTCAAAGCTCGGGGAATGGATGCAGATCACGTACTAATTCCTTCAACTTTTTTTTCACTGTGTCTAAAAGCACTTGTTGGGAGTTAAGATTTGTAATAGATTTGATTTATGAACATGAAATGCATCTGCAAAGATTAAAATTATTTGTGAAAATCTATGGTATTGTCTTTCCTTTTTTTTATTGATATCTGCTCCCTATAAACTGGGGTGAGTTTTTTGATTTTAGCCAGCCACTTGTTATTAATATCAATTTTTTCCAAAGAAATGTCCCTTTACAGCTATCGCTAGAGAACACGGATTGCATGATAATAATGAATAAATATATTGTTTACAATCTGTGTACAGAGTACTCAAATGAGTTGATACAATACATGGCCTAAAGCATCATCTGATTACATAAAACAACATAAATACTGTACGTAACCGTAGATACATAAATACATCAATAAGTGGATAACATAGCATCAACCGAAGTTATATCATCTAGAGTTTGACCAGGGCACACATATCTGCTAGAGAGGCAGATCTGTAAGTTTTGTTCTTGCACAGCTTCTGAAGTCTTTGAATATTTAATTGAATAACCAATTAAATATTTCCATGCGATATTGTTTAGCCATTTTAAAATCCAGTATTCCAGGGATAAGAACCTGGCTCGGTAAGATGGAGGCGTCAAGGACTATATAGGTGAGGCATACGATGGAATTTGGGGTTATGCAAAGGAGTATACAGTTGATGATAAGATGTGGGTTATGGAAGTTGGAGATCTCTTGTTTCACCGCCCATATAGCTGCACATGTTTTTTTTTTTTTTTTAGAATGGCATTAAAATGAGGTAAGAACGTAAGGTCTTTGTCACAGGTGAGGCCCAAATCCTTATGCTGGGCGACTTTTTTAACTAGGGAGTTCCCAATCATGATGGCAGTTTTTTCTTTGTTTATCACGACCGATTTGATTTTCTACCTGCAAGTCAGACGTACTGTAAGATGTAAAATCTTACAAATATAATATTTTGTGGAAGAGTGAGATTTATTTAAAGTAAAACTTATAATATGGCAATATGGGGGAGCGAATCTTACAAGCCAAGGGATTAAATTAGACAACGCCTATACAAGGGGAGCGGTAAGTGAAAAGCTATTAGTAAGCTAAGGACACTTCGACTCTCAGCTCACACAGGCAAACCAGAACAATAGAAACGAGTAGCACCGGCTATTAGTAAAAGGTGTCAACTCTGGTAAACAATAGCGCGGTGGACCATGTGCTGTCGGGACATTTCTTTAATCGGTGACACCTGGACAGTAAAAACGGAACAAATGCTGGGAATTAGATGGAAGTCTGGCTCTGACTGTCGGCGATGGCAAGATTTTAGATCGTGGGAAATTAGTCTGCTACATATAACTATAAGCGGCTGACTTCAAAGGTACCGACAGCCTGAGAAAGTTTACAAATTTCTTAAAATAAGAAGTCAGATCGAGCAACAAGGAATCAACGTGAGAAAGATAAAAATTAGCGAATAAGAAGAGAGAGAAAGTTGATAAAATGAGTAAGATTGGTTAAACAGAAAACTAGGGCGAGATTTGACATATGTAGGCGGTACAGAAAAAGAGATGAACAAAAAGTGAGTGAACGGGGATAGAGAGGACACAGAGTTGAGAATTTGGAAGTGTTTTGCGAAGATGAGTTAGTGACAGATCTTCGAGTTGAGATCTTGTGGGTGTTTAGAAAAATGGGTTAGTGGGATTCTAAGTTGAGTTTTTGTTGGCGCTAGGGAAAATGAAATAGTCAGCGGACACAACAGTCGAGATTTTCGTCGAGATAAGTAAAATGAGTTAGTAATATGGACAGTTGAGGGTTGTGTTGTGGTAGGAAATATGTGTCAGTTGACAGTGGAGTGTTTGGTCGTGGTGGGAATAAGAAAAGGGTAGCGCCCTGGGAAGTTTTCTTCTTAAAGAAGTTCTTAATAGGTGGAGCGTAAAAACGAGGGTAGCACCCTATGAGTTTTTCCTTGTGATGAGTTTTAATAACGTGGAGTGGAGAAGGAGTTAGAGTGAGATGCCCTATGAGTTTTCCTTGTGATAGGTTTTAATAAGGTTGAGAAAGAACGCCAGTCCCAGTGCAGCAAAGAGTTCCTAAAAATCATCTGTAGCAAATTCAGGTGAAAGCAGATGAAGGAGATCCACAGTGAGCCAAAAATGGAAGTTTGAAACCACCCCGGAAAGCAAAGGAAAGAAAAAAAAAAGATAGAAGTAGGTGAGATATTATTAAGTACTGTAAGTTAACAAGGACTGTGAGTGAAACAGTATAGTGATTAATTAATGAAAAACAGAGATAGCACTAGAAGTAACTTGACAGATAAATTATCTCTTAAGTAAATTTATATATACTAACAAAGTTTAATTCAAAAAGGTTATTGTAAAATGCAAGAGAAACGAAAGATAAGTAATAGATTAAATTGTTGTTCAAATGATTATAATATGTTAGAAGGATAATAAAGTTTATAGTGAGAATCTTGGAATGTTCTAAGGATAGATAATTGAATATAGTGTTTGTATTAATGAAGAATTGTTGATCTAACTGAAAGACTAATAACAAATAGAGACTTTAGGAAAGTTAAGATTAGTCTTCAGTGTATTGTAACAAAATGGCGAGAACACAGATTATAATGATGAAACACAGATTATAATGATGAAAATAGCATATTGATTGTTAATATAAGAATAATATATGCAAAGTATCCTTGACTTAACCTTGTATGCATATTACATGTTTTTTTATTCAATTGTATATTATGTTGTATATACATATGTAAATAAACTTTGTTGTTTGTTAATTTGTGAGTTGTTATTCCTGAACACTCAGCTTTTCCGAAGGGAATTATAATTAATTGAGAAGTTCCCTCGAATCTGGAATTCTCCTAGGAAGAAAAGTCAGATGCGTAAGTGGGGGAAATAAGAATAAAGTGGACAAACACATAAAAGGGAACAAAACAAATAAAAATAAGAACAATAAAACAAAAAAATATATATAAAATCATCATCATAAATTCCACCCCCCACAGTACCATTTTCGGTCTCATCAGGGTCGCGTTGGACTTGGAAATTTCAGCCGCCACTTGCGATTCCGTACAGCTGCCTGGTTTCTTCATTAAAACTTCCGTTGGCAATATCAGTTTTATAACAGGATGCACAATGCCAGTAAGAACGTATCGTGATCATTTTATGAGATTAAGCAACTTCTTATGCCCTTAGTTTTGCCCTTAGCCTCGCTAGGGCAGTGGCTGCAAGTCTCCTAATTGTTCGCCATGGCCTTGAGAAGAAACCTCTTCGCCCAGAAGAATGAATTCTTGGTGTTCTAAATTAATCTAATTGCAGCTGTCTCCTGGAACATCCATCTGACACCTTAAATCCTTCTGTTTCTAAAATAATCTCTACTCCTAGGACCTCTCAGTTTATATTTCAGCCAATTCAAGTGTCAGTTTTAACCTTGAAATCAGAGGCGTAACACGACCCTTCCAGAGCTCCGTTTTTTATCACCCACGCTTAAACTGTCCTTGACATGGCGATAAACATGTCTTGTGAGAACTCAAAGTGGACTTGTCCTTGGAGATGGGGGAAAAATTAACTCCATTCCCAACCAAAAAATAAAATAATAAAATAAATAATAACTTCATTATTTTTGTACACCCACGTGCGTCTTGGAATTTTCCCACCACCACAATAATTAAAAGAAAGCCCTCATTTGGTGATGAGCAATATTTTTTTGTACAGATCTCTACCGGTTAGACCTTGCAATAGGAAAAGCCCTGCCCATAAAACAGGGACATTGTGACAAAGACAGACGACCATCGTAGTGGGTTGCCGCGTGGGTGTATTCAAGATTCTCCAAACTATCTGTCTACCTTGAGAGGCGGGTCAACCGGAACTTTAACTTGACATCTAATGGTAGTCTATTATTACGCCACGCCAGCTCACTTCGCTGCTTATCGATCAGTTTAAAAAAATTAGCTAACACTTCACACGTTTGTCATTAAAGACCTGCGGCGGAAGAATTTCCTGGTCGATGGAAAAGTGGCTACAATTTAACGAGGAGAGTCTCGGAGCTTGCCCTTGATTTATCCTCTTCAAGTTTCAAGATGGGCCGACCCAGAAGGAGAAGAAAGATTGCTTTCATCGTACGATGTCCTCGAGGAATTTTCTGATTGGCCATTTCCCTCCAAGTTTTCTACCCTTTTTTAAGATGATGAGTTTCCTATACATAGTCAGTAAATCTATTCGCAGTAGGTGACACGGCGAAAGATAATCTGGCAACATCAACGATGCCAATTAGAATTAAAGCTTTGTAGTTTTGGAAGTTCGGTTATTAAATTAGCTAATTTATTATATGCGAGGCAGTGGCCTATTATTATGATATTCAATCACTTTATCGTGCAGTACTTCACTTCTGAACAGTCTTTGGCTAGGGAGTATCGCTATACGAGGGCTGTTCGAAAACTAGTGGTAATCTGCTATATATGCGCTCGACAGAAGGGACCAACTATCAAAGGCCAATTAAGATTTTTACTCGTGTTATCCTGTGAACACGAGAGTAAAACCGCGTGGTCTTGTAAGTATGCAAAAAGAAACTTGCTGGACGTCCATTGAGCAGAAAATGCAGATTATTGCCTCTTTAATTATTTGACTTCAGTGGGCGATAGACATTGTGAGAAGCAGCTGTGACCTTTAAGTTGGGAGGCCACATTTTAGGAAGGATGTAGAACTGCAGGAACGGGCGCAGAGAAGGGCAACAAGATTGGTGAAGGGAACAGTGGTTGCTGTTGCCTAGAAAGGCTTCAGTTACAAATTGCAGCGTCGAGAGACTAGGCACCTGCGAGGTGATCTGACTGAGGTGTTTAAGGCCTTGAATGGATTGCGTAAGCTCAATGCCGATGGGATTCTTCTTTCTCAGATTATGCACTGCAAATTGAGGAAACAGAGTTGTAGAATAGATGTAGGGAAGTTTTCCTTCAGCCAACGGGCGATTAATTGCTGGAGGAAGATTCCATCCTTTGTTCTGGAAGTGAATAGTTTGAATGAATTGAAAGAACTAGACAAATTATTTGAGGCAATGAGAAAGGGATGCAGATTTTTTTTTTTTTTTTTGGCTGATGCAGTAGAAGCTTGCTGTTTTTGCATTGTTTGCCACTGCTAATAGTAGGACTTTTTTCTTATCTTATGCGGATTACGAGTTCAGTTCAGTGTCATGAACTGAACTGCTACTAGTCACGAAAAAGAGAGAAACTCCATAGGCAGTTTCTTTTCTTCGTCCTTGAAGTAATCTCCACCTTGTATTTCTCTTCATTCCAACTAAGAATTACTCTTAGAAATATAAAGATAATGAAGGAATATCAGTGGGAATCACGAGAGTCATTTGGTTTGGGCCTCATGTCGAAAGGAGTTTTAAAATAAATTTTTCATCAATGACAGAGTAAATCATTCACCCAATTTTGCCCCTTGAAATAGTGGCATAGTGTTTAGGTTGGGGGACGTCTCCGGTGGTTTCCCACAGCTGCACCGTATACTCTGTGCGGTAAAACAGTACTCTGTGAAAGTCAGAAGTGTGAGTAGTGTTGTTTTATGAAGTGTAGTGTCGGGTTGTGTTGTAATCTGGCTTTTCGCCGAGGAGGGCGATGGGATTCCATGTTGCCCACCACTAACCTCTGGGAGGTAGCCAGGCAGTCCCAAAATTGCTGGCTAGTCTGTGCCAGGGTCGCCTGAGCTTCCTGAGAGAGACAAAAAAAAAAAAAAAAAAAAAAAAAAAAAAGAAAGAGAAAGTGAGTGAGCAAGAAAATAATGATATCGTTTAGGGGGAGAAAAGAACGAGATAGGATGAGCCTTGAAGACGACAGCGAAGTATCCTAAAGTGAGATGGAGATGTAGGCGAAAGAGGCGGAAGAAGAAGGGAAACAAAAGTGACAGTGCAAGGGAGCAGTTAGTAGGTCGCCATTTGGCAGGTAGAATCAAGTCCAGGTTATTTTCTTTGAGTCAAGTCCAAATGATGTTTAGCTTTTTAGATCCAGTAATCGTCTGATTGCTGAATGTTTCTCCTAGACAGGGATTTCCGCTTCTCGAAAAGGTCCTGGGTGAAGGCAATATAGTCTTTGTTTTCCAGTACTTGGTGCTCAAGGTTTTTTGGAAGATAATGTGCCCTTGTGAGAAGAGTGCATCTTACATCCTTGTAGATTTCGCAATCGTACATAAGATGGTCCCAGTTTTCAGGGGAGCCGCAACGGCACAGGGGGTTGTCAAATGATACCCAGCGCTTCCAATTTTTCTTTGATTGATCCATGGCCAGTAAGTAGGAATGAGACGTATAGGTGAGGGGGAGAATTACGAAGGTGATTGGGTAGGTTCTGGAAATTTCATGGATGAATTTTTTAGGGATACTTCCTTTAGCAGAATTAGTCCATCTTGACTGCCAAGTCTGCATTAAGCGTTTTGTCAGCATCTTTTTCTCTACCATGGTAATTGTTGGCAGGATCAGTTGTGAATCCAAGACATGTAAGACATGTAGTGGATCTCCCCTTAAAAGACTGTGCACCAGCCCACATCTGACAACCTCAAAATCCATCGGAAGCGCACTAGCCAGCACCTGCAGGACAAGGGTGCTGACGGTGTAACAGTCCCTTGTAATGGTAAGAAGGATGGCACGTTGCATTATTTCTAGTTTCCAGCTGTTTACAGCAGTAATAGCTCTGTGAAATCAGACCCCGGATCCGTAGCTGATAATGAGCAGAAAGACAGCTCCGTAGTAAAGAAATTTTTGACCCCAATTTCGTCGTGAAATTTTATTTACTAGTGCAGCGTAGTTGCGATTTTTCTTTGTAAGGTAAGTCAGGTGCGAAGTGAAAGAGAATTTATCCAATATAATGCCGAGATATTTGAGTTTTTGAGGACAGTCGGATAGTCCTGTTCTGTATCTTTATTTGTGATGGTCTTGTGGGATGGAGCGTCCCTTTCAGTAGTAGGGAGTTTGTTTATGCAGAGGAGATCTGTAGGTAGTTATGATCAGCCCGTTCCTGCAGGGGGACGAGAGCCCTGTTGTCTCCTAATTGTTGCCTGGAGTCCGCTGCCAGGGAGAAAAGAAACATTTAAAGGCGAAATGGTAAGATCATCTGGATATGCCCGGGATTCGTGTAGGTTCATGGTTAGAAAGCAGTCTAGTACTATATTCCATAGGACAGGCCCAAGGACTTATCTTAGGGGCATCCTCTGTGGAATTGTCGGGAAAACGAGCTGTATGGTGCTTTGACTGTTATGCTTCTTTGTGAGAGACAGTCCTTGATGCAACAGTAGAGGGTTTGTGGCAGGTTGGCTGTACGGAGTCTACCGAGGACGCTTGGCCACCAAAGTGAGTCAAACGCCCCGGCATAAATCCATATTGGTTTGATGATTGTAGGTCTGCATTGGGAGAATATTGTGTTACGCAGTAGGTGGTCAAGAAGTTTACTAAAGACAGAGAGAAGTGCCATGGGCCTGCATGACTGTGGCTAGTCCTGTGGCTTGTTTGGTTTTTCAGGATGAGGCGTACATTGGCTTCTTTCCAGGCAGATGGGAGCAGCCGGTGTGTAGGCAGTGGTTCAACAGTTTTAGTATGTGATCTCGGGTGTATTCTGACACTTTCATTTTGTTATTTCTGACACCCGAAATAACAATTTCTTTTATTATTATTGGGAGGGGATTTCTTCTCTACAAAGTTTAATCCTTGAATTACAAAATTGGGGGGGGGGGAATTGTGAATGAAGATGAAACAGCGGGAGACGCCGAAAGAGAGGAGAAAATCAAAGACAGAAGAACGCAGAGACAGACGGACCAACGGATAAGACAGCACGAAATGTGAGTGAGAGGAACAACGCGAGAAAGTACGAATGGAGGAAATGGAAAGATTAATTGCAGTCTGGGATTGTGTCCAGTGGCATCCCAGTGACGGATGAGGCAACCGTGCTTCTCGTGTCTTCGTTTTAACTTCGAAAAGTTTCTCCGCAAACTATTTAGCGTGGCAGAACGGCACGGATTAAACGCAAACAACAACAGTTCAATCACGTGACATCCTCCATCTGTTCGGGATAATAGAATTCCCGGTGTTCCGTTTGTTGATGGATTTCATCCGATTTTCTTCGGTATCTCAACGGGGATCATCTAGCGGGGTTGGGGGGTGGAACGATCTCCGTCTGGCGCGTGCAGGAATGGGTTGCCGCGCCCGAAAAAAACAACAACAAATAGGTTATTCGCCGTCTAATAACAATTTCTCGGAGCGAGCGAGCGGTGAGCGCGCATTCTTGCCAGTAGCGCGCGTGCACACCCGTGATTTAGATCGTATCGGGGAAAATCTGTTTCGATAATGTGGACGCTGTTCATGCCGTGCCCCACTTGGTCGTTTTCTCACTCCATTTCGCCTTTAAATGTTTCTTTATCTCGAGTGGGTCGCGTCCCCCTCACCGATTTGCCCGAATTGCGCTATTTTTAGAGAACGTTGTCTTTTTCGATCCACTCCAGATGGCAGCACACGTGCGCGATGGTCGAAATTCTTAACTAGTGGAACGCAGTGGCTTCCAGGTGTCGCTCTGTTGCCCTACTTACGAAAGATAGCGTTCGCCATTTTTGCTTCGATATCTCCGAAAAGGGCTGCGCATCTTCCCCAACATCCAACGAGTAATAATATGTAGCGTGAGAGAGAGAGATTCTCTCTCTCATTCTATCGACACACTCCTTTTAGCCACTTTGAACCCGTGACCGGAACATAAACAAAGTGATTTTGTAACGCATTACAGGGAAGTTTCCAAGGGATGATGAACTCTTCACATCTGCCTAAACTTTATACTTTTGGAGATTAAGAAGCGACCTTCGCTTCTCGTTGATAAAGTTTGCGTAAAATCTCTGACCTTTGCTGTCATATCGTATTGCAGGCTGTCTGTGGTGAAAAATTGCAAAATAAAATGAAATTACAGCTCACGTGTTATGAACGTGAGTGTTATCTTTCGGGATCCATTCAGGACCTGAAAGCTCGCACGGCTAGCGCAGTGGTTCTAACCCCACACCTAGAAGGTCCGAGTTCGAATAGCTTCAATCAAACGAGAAATTTTAATGGGTTTTTCACAAAGGCTGCGTTAGTCGATCTCAGGCAAGGGCATCACGGTTTTATCTCCCTGAAACAGCTTTTTCGTCCAGCAAACAAACAAGTCGACCACAGAACACACGAAATGTACAGACGTAATATACTGACACCTCATAGCCTTACTTGCTTTGGCATTTAACCACGCCCATAGGATCTTTATTTTTAAAAAATGGCCCCGGAGTTTTCAATGGCAAAAAACATCTACGTTAACCATCACAATTGGGCACACCTTTACATGAACTTCTTTCCATTGTTTTCCGTTCTGAATCGATCCTGAAAATACGGCTCACATTATTATTCTTATCACTTTCTTCTCCTTCCCCCCCCCCCATCCCGCGACTGGTACTGGTTCCAAGGTGCGTGCGGTGGTTGTTATCTCCGGTTATTATTGGCCGAGAAACTCTGCCTATTCTACAAGTGTTGAGGATCGCTCTTTCTGGAGTTCTTTGTAAGTGTTTCCTGGGACACCTATTGCAGCTAAGTTCTTATGGAGGCTGTTTGTCACCATGCCGGTTGTTGACACTGTAATAACAACTCTCAACTGAGTATCTTACATCTTCATAAAATAAATAAATAAAACATTGTAAAAGCATAAAATATATATAAATTAATTTTAAAAAACAACAACAACGCATAAAATTTACACTAGCAACTGATCTATAACATCAAAAACAGACTTAAACTCTAAGTATTGTCCAGGTCTTCATGGTGAAACGAATCGTATTGTCCAATTTTATCTTCAGACTTTATTGATTTGGGGCAGAACTGGGTCCGCCCCACAATAAGCCTCTTCCTTCGAGCAAAAACTTCTTTTGCAAAGGCCTGGAGTGCTGCAAGATTACTTGCTGTTTGGATTAGCTGTTTCACTGCAGTTCAGGAGAATCCCTGGATGTTATTCCTCAGCTTTTCTCTGGATTCATTATACATAGCACAGTCGAAGAGAATGTGGGACCAGTTCTCCTTTGCTCCACAGAAACAAAGCTCTGACTCTGAAAGTCTAAATTGAAACAATTTCTCATTGAGGGTCCCATCGTGAGAGTAAACCATTGCAAAGGTAACATCCGGTATGAAGTTTTTCGTGACTAGTCACTTGTTGGTTGTGTCCCATCGCGTCTATCATATATGAACTAGCTCATTATAGCAGCGCAGCTTCTCTCTTTTCACGTCTGTGTCTAAGTTAAATCGGATGTCTAGAATTGCTGCAGGAATCCTCCTCCGTATTCTATAGCATAGTCCCCTATAAACTACAAAGAGTTCCAGTGGAAGAACCCATGCAATGACTTGTGTTGCTGCTGTGGAGAGAGAGTTCTGCAGATTCGATGGGTGGCCAGGAGAAGTCCCCGTTGCACAGTGTTCAGCTTCTCTTTAATTTTACACTTAATTTCCCGGTGAAACCACGCCCCTGCAGCGAACGTGATAATGGAGAGGAACATCGCCTTGTACTAAAGGAGTATTGTGCGCTTGGAGAGCCCTCAGTCACTCCTGGAGATCCTGACTATTGAGACTGAGAAGTTTCTTACTTATGTTGAGATTCTGAAGGTGAGGGAGGAAAGTAAGTCTATGGTCAATGATGACCCTTAGGACTCGGGTTTAAAATCGACATCGCAAAAAATAAAGGTAAGAATAGTATCGGACACGCGAGTATTACGCGCTAAGGTTTTTTGTTTTTTTATCTATCGCCATACTTTTTACGTAGTTGCTAAAATTTTTTCGATACAGTAAGTCCCCAACTTAAGTTATTTATATATTTTTTATATGACTAAATATTTTCTAAAATTTTTTCGATACAGTAAGTCCCCAACTTAAGTTATTTATATATTTTTTATATGACTAAATATTTTCTAAAATTTTTTCGATACAGTAAGTCCCCAACTTAAGTTATTTATATATTTTTTATATGACTAAATATTTTCTAAAATTTTTTCGATACAGTAAGTCCCCAACTTAAGTTATTTATATATTTTTTATATGACTAAATATTTTCTAAAATTTTTTCGATACAGTAAGTCCCCAACTTAAGTTATTTATATATTTTTTATATGACTAAATATTTTCAAGAGGAGTGTTTCCATTTACAATGGATTTCCTCAGCCTACAAGTTATTTTTTCGTAGGAATTTTTTCCTGCCATAAAGTGCGATTCAAGATGCCTTGGTCGGTTAAACCTCGGGCTGTCATGCACTCCCGTACTCCATCCATCCATGTCCTCCCAGGTCTTCCTCTTCTCCTTCTTCCAGGAGGTATCCATTCCAGGATAGCCTTTGGATGGTAGTGACCTCCAGAAATGTGCTTTAGTAAAATGTGAGCTCGCGTGGGGTGATAATAGTGAGTTTTCGCCTTAACCCTGTGAAGTTTTCAGAAAATTTAATTTTGACAGCTATCGTGGTGCCGACTAAGAGAATAAGTGACAGCGGTACTAGTAAATCTATCAAAAAAAGAAAGCGATCGAGTTGGATCAGAAAATTAAAATAATAAGGATATATGAAAATGGCCAAATATTAACAAGTGTCGTGGGGAATTCAGATTTGTCAGTGGCAACGATGAACACGATAATAAAGGAGAAAGACAGAATACCAGAAGCGGTGAAGGGATCGGTACCAATGAAGTCAACTACAACCAAAGCTACAAAACACATATCAGTCTTTACAGTACTAACACGCGTTTTTCCTTCCTTTTATGTTTTCTTTTCTTACGTGCCACTCAGTTTTTAATCGAACTACTTAAAAATATATGACAATTTTTCTTCATTCTTCTGAGGATATTAACTGAGTTTTGTAATTTTGGCATATCGGGGATATAGTAGCAAAATTTTATTAGTCATTCCCGAGTTACGTAAGACGTCCTGGAAAGTATCTCTTACGTACGTCGGGGACTTGCTGTATTTTTGATTACCGGGAATTCGATTATCCGGGAATTTATTTCTACCATCTATACCGGAAAATCGAGATTCTACTGTATTATTATTGTTGTCGTTTCTTGTTCCTCCTGAGGTCCCCTGGCTTTGTTTTTTTGTTAAATGGTAAAATGTATCCATTTAACCAGAAGATGATTATAGAATTTGTATTTAGATTTCTCACAAACTTGCATGTTGTTGGGTTTTAGGAGCATCCGCGACTAAAGCCGTGTTTCTCCGTGTATATTGTCTGTAAATTGCGTGTGTTGTGTGGTCGATTTTCTGATTGCTGGACGAAAAACCCGAGTTTCCGGGAGAAAAAAACATGCTACCTCGCCTGAATCGACCAAATCAGCCACTTTGTGAAAAAGACTCGTAAAACTTCGTCGCACATCATCGACGGGATTCGAACTCGGGTCTCTTCCACCCGGTGTGAAGAGGACGGCAAACCTAGACTCTTCTACCCACACGGGCTGCGCGTTTATGTCAGAAATTTAGAAATATGGAGGGTGTGCGTAGAATGAGGTTTCTTGACAAGGTGCGAAGGAATATATGGATTATTTCGGTGCCATCTATCTCACAGTAGCTTTTAAAGAGCTATCTTCATTTCGGCGATGTGGCTTTGAGGCGGCACGTTGCCATTATCATCCATCACGGATTATTGCCTGCCGGCAGAAAAGCTTGGTCGTTCATCAGCAGAGTGTGAACAACACACTTAACACTCTGTAGCTGCGTAGGTTCCCTCCTCGTCGTCACCCCCAGTACCCCAGGCACTAATAGTACGTTGCTGGCCTTTTGAAGTTCGGTTGGCACGGATCAGCGCGATGCCCAGGATTTCTCAACCGCAAGATTGATTGTCACGTGACTCTCTGTTTCCGCCTGAACACCATCTTCTGTTCTCGTGCATTTCGCACCTCTCTTTTCGCCCATCAATATCCATCGACCAGAAACCGGGTACTTAGTGGCCTCACTCTGAAAACAGTACCCGTGAAGTGACTCCCGTAATAAAGGACACGAGCTACAAAAAGGCCGACTTTTCTCGCCGTTGTTTGTGCTTAATGCTGGCTTCCTGCTTTCCGCTTGTGCGACCATTTGCTTGTCGCTTTAATGGGTTCAATTAGTTGTGGCTGACTGTTTGCTTACGGCGTGACCGAAGTTTCTACGCTTTCTGGGCTCTGAAGTCTTTCTTCGTGGAGTTGGGAGTAACGGTCGTGCCGGAAGCATCGCCTTAATAGCGCAGATCAATGACGAGTTTGCGCTTTTGTCACCGTTCGAGTACGAGATGACTTGTACCCTCGATTTTACAGCAATGCAAGTACGTTATGAATATTCCTCCGTCTTCTGGTTTATACGAACTAAGCGATAAACTTCTTATTTGGTAAACTCCATCTGACAAAGTTATCCACCCTTTGTTGAACATTTGTGGACTGTTATGTAATATATACAGAAAGGGTAGGGGATAAGCATTACTGGTTAGCTGTGTACAGGAGAAGATTAGGAAGAAACAGATTAGGTAGTTATGGTGTACTAATCTTTATCGCTACTGGAACAGCTCATCAGTAATATGCACCACAAGTTTAAGAAGGTGGGGGTTTAACACAAATTCAATGGATGAACTCAGCTTGCCTATTAATTTTGTTTTAATGTGACAATAACTGCAAAATCACAGAACTAAAATCAATCACCATTGTCTTCCCTTACGATGTACATAGTTCCTTGAAGTTCGGGGACTGGGAGTCTTCCATCAAAGTTCTAATGTGTCATTTACCAATTCCAGAATGATGCTTTAATATGTAAAAGTACGGTTTAGTCAAGCTATGATGCGTGCGGCTCATATCATAATATTTGGTCTATCCCATTGATCACTTAACAATGCGCATGGACCCTGGCAACAGGGTGGTGTTGTCCCCCTCAACGAACACGAAAATATTTTCTTTCTTGGCTGTACTGCAAAGTTACTGTTTTTTAATTATGATAATTTTCTTTTTCCTGGCTCTACAACTCTCCCTCTCTTGTATTCTGATCATTTTACCTCATCAAAGTAGGAATTTGTCTTCTTATAATGACCTGAAATCCTTACTAAACCGCGAACATTTTAAAGATTGAAAATAGCGCATTTAAAATCCCCTCAGTCAGTCAAGTTCGAAGATTTTGTACGGTTCATCTTAATGGATTACAGTTACCAATATGTTTTTAGTTCTGTGGAACTAAAAGAACAGAATTTTCAATTCTTTGGAATTAAACTTTGCGTACCAATATTACGAAGATATATTCCCCACTGTGAAGAACTGAAAGCTCGAAGAATTGTTTCCATTTTAGCAGATGCAGTTTGAAATTTGTAATTTCTCTGGCGTTACACTATAAGTATGAAACGAAGTTGCTTATTCCTCGAACTGATAAATCAACAAAAATAATGGTTTTATTTTGCTGTTAGTAAGAGTCAAAGTTGCAAGAAAGCTGACATATAGGGGGAAAACAGACGCCGGTCTAATGATAACCAGACCGGCGGGCGTGTCTTGTGAATTTTTCAGTAATTTTCAAAATCAAACGGTATTTGTTTATTCATTGAAATAAAATTTAAAAAGTGTTACAACAATTTCAATCAGAAGCTGCTCGTTTTCGATGCAGTCCGTGATGGAACTGAATTAGAATTTAACTAAACGTATGAAGTTTTACAAATGTTGCTCCTCTTGACACGCTTATTATGAACCTTGACCTATAACCTTTTGGCACTCTTGCGGAGTCTTCTGGTCTCGAAACTAATTCGTGGCTATTTCTGAGTCTCGTGGCATTTCCGGAATAGTCTCTTATCTTTAAAAAGTAATTGCCGTGTTGCAGTATGTTCTGTCACAATCGTAAACACATGACCCGGATGTTTCTGCTTACAGGCATGCTTGGAAGGTCTTTGTTTGACGCTCCGTCATGATGTGCTTAGCTACACATCGTAAGCTCTTCAAGTTCTGGCTAAAAGGGATCTCATTAAAGATTCGGTTGTTGCGAGTCTACAGGGTTGTTATGACTAAAATTCCCACACACCCGGCACTTTAATGCAAGAGCAGGTTTAAGATAACTTCTTGTATAAGCTAATCAATCATATGATGAACTTTGGACGAACCAATGATCCTCTGTTGCCTTTAAATTAATTGCTAATATGATATCCTGCGATGACTTCCAGTTGGAAATCTGCTCGACCAATCTACCATATTTCGTTGAACTTCTTGTTTGAATGGAATTGCTTTTATACCTATTTGAGTTGTGGATGGTGGGTATGATTCATTTTTTTCAAAGCCCAAGGGCTTCTGAATACTTTGAGCAGTGTAATCTGTTAATATAAGACGTAATGCCGACACAAACAGTAAAGGAATAGCACTGCATCTTCCAAAATACGTCATACATCTATTAAAAACTACTTTCACATTGGGAGTTTCCATTATTTTGTCCACTCCCTGTACGTGTTTCTTTGTTTGGTTCATCCGCCTCTAGAAATGAGCTTCTTTTCTCATGTTCTTGTTTGGGCTTTCCTGTAATCTGTTATTTTACTCCCACATGCAAAAGTTCCTTCGCCGAAGTCCTATTCTTCCTCAAAGACTTTTCACTTGTATGGATACATCAATGTCTGAAAGGAGCTATCTCTGGCTGGCTGGCTCATTTCTTTTTTAAAAAGGTTTTTTATCAATCTCTTGTTTTTCTATCTCCTGTGTTTTGAAAGTTTAGACTTCCCATTTTTTGTTTTGCCTGTTTAACTAGATGTAAACAATTTAGAAAGACATAATTGTTATCAGCGAAAAGTGTCCAAATACAAAGAGCGACTGCTTTATATTGCTGTAAATTTACCGAAAAGAATAAAAATAGATTTTAGCCGTGGTTATCCCTCTGGTGGCAAGTTTGGAACAAATTATTTGATACCAAAACAAGAGTCAAATTCCCACTTTTTTTTATGTGTATTTATTTAAATAATAAACTTGTTAGTATTTTTTTTTTTTTTTTTTTTTTTTGGTAGTTGTTGGCGCATCGGCTTCTGTGGCTATAATGCACCTCCCAAGGTTTTTGCAGTACTTTGATCCAAGCCCGAGGCGGGATTCGAACCCGCGACCTTTGGGTTGCTAGGCAGGTACTTTACCCACCCGGCTAGCCCGGTCGGCAACTTGTTAGTAGTGGTCAATGGTACAAAGCAGCAAGCTTAAGTAGCATAAGCCAAAACGCACGCACACATACACACACGAATTTGTCTAGTTCTCCCTTGAATTGATTCAACCCATCCACTTCCACAACAACAGATGGAAGCCTATTCCAACGATCAACAACTCGATGGTTGAATCCGCATATCTATTCTGCAACCATCCTTCCTCAACTTAAATGTATGGCGCACTATGGTCATAATTGCTGATGAGTCCAATAAATTCCAAAACAAACTTAAATGTATTCCCCCTCATTTGTGTAGTCTCATCAACGGGAAGACTGCCATAAACATTTAGCTTACTCAATCCATTCAAGGCCTTAAACACTTCAATCAGAATACCCCCCGCAGGTGCCTAGTCTCGAGCCGCTGCAGTTTGCAGAACTGAAGCCTTTCTAGGTAAGATCACCCTTTTGTTACCTTCAATCTGGTTGCCTTCTGTGCACTCGCTACAGCAGTTCTACTTCCTTCCAAAAGTGAGGCCTCCAGACCTGTATAGAGTATTCAAGATGCGGCGTAACCATGGCCTTGCACAAGTAGATAATTACTTCTTTATCCCTGCTAGAAAAATTTCTCTATATCACTGACAAAGCCCAATGACCTGTCCTAGCAGCATGCCTGGACTGCTCAGAGAATTTCATATTTGACTGCACAATTACCCCCAAATCCACTAACTTGAGTGCAGTTTCACACAGTTGATAAGTTACTCTGAGATTACTGCTGCCCATATGTGCAGTACCTTGCATTTGTCAATGTTAAACTTCAACTGCCATTTCTCAGCTCATCAACCTGATTTTTCTAGCTCCTGTTGTAGAAGCATACTGTCATTAACCACTCTGCCAAACTTGGACATTAAGCCTGACATACCTTCATCAATATCATTAATAAATATTAAAACCAACAATGGGCTCAACACTGAACCCCATGGAACTCCACTGATAACATTAATCCACGAAGAGCAGTGCCCATTGATAACCACTCTGTCTTCTCTCACTCAACCATCTCTTTATCCATAACAGTGACTTTCTCTTAATGACATTGCTTCAGTTTATACAGTAATCTTTTATGTGCCACAGTATTAAAAGCCTTCTTGAAATCCAAGTATATGATATGAAAATTATTTTTTGCATTCAGTTCCTTGGTCACTGCATCATAATAAGCTATCAGATTGGTTAGACAAGACCGCCCCATAACAAATCCATGCTGCGGCTGCAGTATATTTGCATTCCTGTCTATATGGTCCTGCATTTCTTCTCTAACCAGTGACTCCATTATTTTCCCTGGAAGAGACGTTAAGCTAACGGGTCTGTAATTACTTATGTCACCTTTTGATTCCCCCTTTATGTATTGGGGATATATGCGCACATCTCCAGTCCAAAGGGACCTCCTCTGAATAAAAGGATGCTCTCATAATTATAGCTAATGTTTTACTCACCTTCTTTGCTGTCTCCCTTAATATGATTGGATATATCCCATCCACCGCAGGTGCCTATTTTATGTCCAGATTCAATAATTTCTCTGGTACTTTCCTTTCAGTTATCACAAAGTTCTTTAGCTCCCCGTTGGAGTTTGAAAAACTTCTGACATCCCCTCCCGCAAAGAATTCCTCATGTGTGAATGTAGATGCAAAATATCTATTCAGATTTTCAGCAACAGTTAACCCATTGACATCAAGTGTCCCAATGTGATTCAACCCTTCCTTCTACTGTCAATACAAGCAAAGAAGTCTTTGCTGCTTTTCTTGGCATTCTTCGCCATAGACTTCTAATAATCTGCCTAGGGGAGATTATGAGCAGTCTCTGGCTTCGTCTCGAGCCATTGTTGCCACAATGTTACCCCTTAAAATTTACCAACGCGCTTTCTAAATTGTCTTTGGGTTCAGCTGACTTTTTAGAAATAGTTTATCGCCGAATTAAAGATGGCAGATGCAAAAGATCTACAAAACGTATAAGTGCACACTTCTTCACGAGTGTAGAGGATATGGACTACTGCTTATTTTAGATCTCTTGAAGCCATCTGGCAGTATTAACCAAGCCTTGCTTTTCAGCGCACACAGTGTGGTCCTTAGAACAAGCTTTGTGAGCTGAACAGACGCCTTTAAGAATTCATTGTCTCCAAATGGACTTTGAATCGAGACCTCTCTGAACAAGTGACAATCACAGGGTCAGTCACTTGATACAGTTGAAATATCTTTCTAACTCGGTGTGCATTCATGGTTAACTTTGCATTTTTCAGAGCAGCTCTCTGAAATGGTTTCAGTGTTAGACTGAAGATAACACGCGACAAAGTGGACTGGACCTTCCCCAAAAAATATATACTCAAAGTATCGTTTACTGAGTTTTCAGAAAATAACGAATTCTAGCAAAAGGTGTTGCTAATTTTCAGCATTGCTAAAGTTGGATACTCAATATTGAGTATTCTCAACTATACTCATAATTTTTATTACCCGTTCATTCTCTTTTATCGATGAGTGATTCTACGCGTTTTCTTTGAAAGGGTGACTATATTTTAGAATATGTGCAGGTAAATATTAAGATATAGGCGTAAAATTATAAATTAAATATTCTTTCAATACAATATATATACAAAGCAGTAATTTTACTTTAACCGGCGTTTCGCCGGGTCCTGTAATCAGCTTGCTTTATTGAAAATCAAAATAAATCTGATTTCGAATATATATAAAAGTTCGAAAGCAGCAGCAGGTATCGTTAGTGCCAGAAGCAGTTTCTGAGGACAAAAATCAATATTTGCAACAACTACTCCGAACAGCTTGGAACTAGCAGTTAGGTAACTTGTGTACATAATCTGAATCCCCGGAAGGCCAAAACGTGGGAAGGAACTCTTCTAGACTGCGTGGAACTTGATCGCGATGTTCAGTCTGTTAGGAGACTGTATGATGCCTGCGAGGAGGGGGGGGATCAAATATCAAACTCCTCACTTTAGTTTCCACGTAGCGCCGTAGAGCATTCCAAGAAGGCATTTCGCTGTTGTTTTCTGCCATGGTCCTCCACATGATTGCGATTTTTTTTTTCTTTCTTTCTTTCCCCTAACTCATTTGTTGTCCTTTTGTTAAGCTTTAGCTCCACCTCTGGCGGCGATACTTCAAATAGCTGCAGTGACTTCACCGCACTCGCGAGCGTCATCCATCAGGGATGACCGCTTAGAAAAACTGATTACACGTGACAGGGAGGATATCGATTGTCACATATTCGCTCTCGCATCCTGTTACGATTAACAAAGCCTGCGGTCAAATGGCAGCTCGACTCTGCTATGAAACATGAAGTTCATTCTGATATCAAGCTCTCCGCATCATCATCATTGGAGGTTGTTTTTATGAAAACCACAAACACGAAAGATACCAGAACCTCGTACTTACAATGCATGGGTTGAAGGCTGAGAAAACGAAAGATACTTGCTGACATTAAAATTCAATATCTGTAGATTGTAATTTCCACGAAATGCATGCGAGGGAAGGTTTTGCCAGTGAACAGAAGTGGAAGAGAAAAAGATGGTTGAGTGAGTTTGGAGTTGGACAGTGAATGGATGCTGACTGGTTGACGCACGTGTTCAGAATGGTTTGGAGGAGAACGGTAGAATTACAGATGCCAACTCAGAAGAGTGTGTCGAAATATCTATAGAAAAGGCAAGCGACAAAAACTGAACATCTACGTGAGAGAGAGAGCGCGCAAAGAGATGGGTCATTAATTAACCTGCCCGCCCTTATTATAATGTATAAATAATGCAAGGAGGTGGACCCGTCAAAAAAAGGAAAACTTTCTCAATCATTCCTACCTTCCCTGTAGCCAAAAAATTGGCTATCCGCTCTCACTTTGTACTTTACCAAACTATTCGCCTCAATCACTGTGGAAAATAATTCATTCTAATTATCTACAGCACGTTGCCTGAGAGTAAGCGTCATGGGACCCAAGCTTCTGTTAACTCCCCAGAATTCTGTGTTTCAGTTCTCGGTCTTCTGCCGGGGAAAATATACCTTCCTCATTTATTTTATAAATTCCATTGATGACCTCTATTAGGTTTCCCACCCTGAGATGCCCAGTTACCAAGCTCTGCAGTCCGCACCTTCAAAGCCATTCTTTATAGGAACATCGATTTGCACAGCTTACCAGTCTGGTTGCCCGTCGTTGAATTCATTCTTGGAAGCTCCATTCCTAGACCTGACAATAATATTCCATAGCAGGGAAGATTTAGGATTTGTATGGAGTGAGTAGTTGTTTAGAAGAAAACGAATGCCGAGCACGAAAGAAGAAAACCCAACTTTTTGGATGGAAAGGAAGAATTATTTTGGATGTGGTATGCCTATAGAGATTAGAAGATAGGGTGATCCTCAATAGAGATGTGTGATTTTGTCTAGAAATGTGAGTGTCATCGAAGATGAGAATAAAAGCAGTAGAATCATTTGTGTAAGAAATAAGATAGAAGTGGGTTTTGGAAGATTGAAGTTAAGTAACTTTCCTTCGCCATGTCGAAGAATTCTGCGGAGATTGCATCTGAGAATTGGCATGCATATTTTTGAAAATTATTTGACATTGTTTTTTTCAGGGTAAGGTTTCTCAAACTGGAAGATGAAAAGTATTGTATTTTCATCAGCAAAACATCTTCAGCAAGGTAATTGACACAAATGTTAGAAGAAAAAGTAGAAGGGATAAATCAGGAAGAAGATGCTAATAAATCATTTTTTCTTCCGCAGAGAATGCAGTAGAGTCACTGGATTATAACAGAGGTGTAATATAGATGGACAGTAGTTGCAGTCAACAACTTTGGAAAGAGACCGGAATGTTCGACTGCCATTTGGACAAGAAGCAAGTTTTATATTCTTAGCCTGTTCAAAATCTAGTTTGGATTGATTAATAAATGATTTACAATTGTTTCGCTTTGGTGTTAGCAGAAAATAAGTCTGGAGCACATTTATTGGATGACCAAGGTTTAGATAAGGACACGAGATTTTAGGGTGGAATGCTGAATGATGGATTTCGTCTCTACAAATATAATTTTACACGCACGATTCTTGCAAACAGTGGAATCAGAAGTTTAAAAACCATAATCCAACCAAGTAAAATAGGAATAAAAATGGCAGAGATCATCCCATTTCACAGCCTTGTAATCTTGCAAACGATACATGGTTGAGAATGCTTATGAGAGACAGGCTTCACCAGAAAAGAGCCCATCACTAAGTTGTGATCTTAGGAATCTAGAGGACCACTAAAACCGACTGTTTGAAGGGTGCTGACCAAGCGTTGTTGGTCTTTAGCATTGTGTGGTATATTGGTAGGTCAATTAGTTTAAAAATGGAAGAATTACCTCTATGATGTCTTGCAGAACACTTCGGTGCTGATACTCTCCGTAGTTGAATAACTATACAAATCGATTACATCTATTCCACTCTCGTAGACAAGATCAGTGATCCAGTGCACCGCGGAATCGAGAACCCCCGATTGATATTGAGCTATTGCTGCTCTGATATCCATTAATTGGCAGGTCAATGTACAAGCTGCGTGAGGTCATTAATAATCAAAAAAATCTCGACACCTTGACCAGCTGAGTCCATATGATCAAAAAACTTAAGTCAACTGGCGCTGTGATCATTAAAATCACCAAGAAAAATTACATCACTGTTAAGAAAGTAAGAGTGTCGAAGGTAAGAATGGATGTTAAAATGCCAGTGACACATCAATTGGCCTAGCGAGTTACTGAAAGTAAAAGGTTGATAAAGAATATTCATAACATAAAACTGATGCGAGAATACCAGGTCCTCAAGGAGTCGACCTCTGGAATCAGTATTTTCTCTACGCCAAAGACTGGACTTCTAGTTTGCATCCAGTAGTATGATAACTGCCTCAGGGTTAAGAACATTTATAGCAGAATCAAGGTACTGAAGATAAGGAGTTATATCGTCCAAAGGCGGGCAGTACAAAATCAAGTAAAAAGGACGAGTAGCACAACTTATTTTCACGTAAGCAGAAAACTGTGAGTACAGAAAGAAACTTTTAATACGTCTAAACTTTTATTAAAAACGATAATGGCAGTTTTCGGATTTTCATGTTGAGGTTGAATGATCCTTGAGGAAAGTGAGAAGCCCATAATTTTTCCAGGAGAGTGAAAAGTCTCTTGTTAACAGATAATGTCGTAAAGCATAATATCAAAAAGACTTCTGGCCTCGTCATCAACTGAGCTGGCCCCGTGAACATTTAGTTGAACAAGTAATAGCTTAGATTCAAACGTAACTGGTTCAGGGTCATAATTGATTATAGTAGGCGTGAATAGAACGTGATCTTATTGTGTCTTGAGCTCACAGATATTTCGAGCAAGCAGCATCCCTGATTGAATGCTTGAATGCAATTCAAGCATTCAATCAGGGACGTTTCTTACGCTTACAGTTTGCAAATGTAGGCTGATCATCTTTGAAAGAACTGTCGGTATAGATATGTCATGTATGGACACAATTCCCACAGGTAGGAATATCCTGTCGACAGGAATTTGAGGTTTGACCGTAGGATAAACAGTTAAAACACTAAGTCACAACTGTGAAAGATTTGATCTTATGGGCTGCCCAGCTAATAAATGAAAAAAAAAAAAAAAAACGAAGTAATTATTGAAAATAGCTGAGTGGTGAGGCCAAGCAGCCAGTTGTACGTTGTATTTGGTTTTAAAACGGAAATTAATTTCAGTACTAACACCTTCGAGTAAAGTCATGGTCCTTTTAGGTCTTAGAAGAATATATCTTCGACAATATCCTCCTTAGAAAGATCCCTGTCTATATCAAATACGAGGATTGTTGGATTCAACTCCTTAGGTGCTTGCATCTGACAAGGATTTAGAAGTGATGGTTTGAATTTCATCTTTAGAGCGAGTTTCAATTATAACACCTTTATTGTTTATTAATCGACTGCTTTTACTTCCTTCATATCACTTTCACAGCCCTGTCTTTTACCTCCTTCCTTGTAGAAAGTGATAAAATATGAGGAGCTTTAATGATAACAAGATTCTGTTGTTTCGTAGTAGAACCAGAAGGTTGAAAAACTCTGGATGGTTCTGGAACGGAAGGAGATTGAGAAGTTTTTGGTAAAAACCTGGGGGCAGAAGACTCCTTAACAGCAGCGGCATTGGAGCGGAAGCCAATTAAGTGGGGAATGTTTCAATTCTTGTATTTGAGGACGCTGAAGCTCCTCCTGAACGTACAACCTTTCATTATCAATGAGGACAGAGTTGAAAAGCTGTTCTAAATACTCCAAGACTCGAGGATTATTTTAGCCTGCATCACAGTATTCTTATTGCCTTCGTTGAACAGGAAACCTTTTAATTCTTTCCTTAAGAGAGAAACGCCTTCTTGTGAAAGCGCGTCAGTTTGAAGAGCACAATCTTTATTTGACTTTTCTGGCATCAGATGTTCCTGTAGGGTCAGAAGTTGCTTTGTTCTGTAAATTATTATCTGGAAGAGTAAGAATATCTTTAACATTTTCATATACAACAGCAGTTCTGAATCATCAATGTTGAATTTTAATTTTGTGAGCTCCATTTCATCCAGTGGAACAACATTTCCAACACTATCATCCTCCACGTTAAAAAAGAAAATGCCAACCGGGCTAGCTAAGAGGGTACAGTGCCTGCCTGGCAACCCAAAGGTCGCGGGTTCGAATCCCGCCTCGGTCTTGGATCAGAGTAAAATGCAAAAACTTTGGGAGGTGCATTGTGGCCAAAGAAGCCGATGTGCTAACGAAAAAGAAAATATACTTTTTAAGCCACAGTTAAAGTTAAGAAAAATCATGAGTTGCCTAGTAGTTTGTAAGAGAAGAAAAAGTTTTTGAGAATTTCTTTAAAGAGGCAAGTGCAAGGTCCATGCCCTCTGAGATTGTACTACGGGAGAAACATGAAGAAATGGCAAGATGCACGCAAACTTTGACCTTGGGGTGGCTTAGTGTTACATTTTTGAACTATTTTAACCCGTTTTCTGATTTTTATGAGTCTCAGTTACGCTTAAATTTCTCTGCCTTAATTTGAGTCATTTCTGATAATCGAATTATGATCGCTAACTAAAAGAAAGTAATTGTAATTCGACGTACACTTTTAATTATATAAATCAGTTTAATGAAATCGCTATTATAACACCAGTCCGACCTACTTCTGGATGTGCGTGTGGTTATCAACCGATCTTTGCTCCGTTGATAGTCAAGATTAATGAAAGTTTTATTTTATTTCGTGGTTCCCTCGTACAGATATATCACGGCCAGCTTTACAGCGATGCTTATTCCATTCGAAAATGAATCGCACGCAAATGGATTGAAACAGTGGCTCTGACGAAAAATTAATTAAATCTAAAAATTGTTCTTCGGAATTTGTCATCGTGGATGGAAAATTAGCAGACAGACGGCGTTTGTTGCGAGTGGATTAATTAATAACCCAGAAGAAGGATGAAAGGAAGCGTTTACCTACTGATTTTAGATTATTAGGAGTTTAATTTCCGCTTTTGAAGACCAAACACGCAACCATCACACGCACTCCATATCAGTTTCACAGTCAGATGTAACGGAAACAATGTAGCTTGGAGAGAGAGTCCAATTTCTGAATTCTTTCAACCAGGAACCATTTTCTGCGAGTGGTTATTTAGAGACCAAGGTCTTGAGTTTGTTCTGTAAATCCTGTAGTTAATTTGCGGAATGACAAAGCAGTTTCAGCAGGGACATCGTGCAACCATTACCCGAGACATTGTGTTTTCGTGTACCTAGTTGTTTTTTGCTGCAAAAGACTGATATCGCTATAAGCGAGGTTTGTGATAATCTTTCATATGCTGTGTGTACGGTAGCGTTCTCTTAATTAGCCGAACAAGCATAAATATTTATTTGGCATTATTCTTCGGACTCTGAGCAGCACGCTCGTTGTTGTCTCTGCGACCTTTGCATGTTCTGCGAGATCATACAACATTCTGTGGGGTCTTTAAATGTTTTTACGGTAATGAAAGAACTTTTAGGTTCCACCCAGGCTAATTATGAAAGCCAGATCTCCATTTTATGTTAGGAATCACGCAAATGATTCATTAACTCAGCGTAGAAAAAACATAAAACAGCCGAATGGGTCAGCAATTTCAGAGAGAGTAGGAAAATTATAATATTCGTCTTTATTTCCATGATTAGCATCTGGATCTTTTCCCATCGCTTTGATTCAATAGAAAAACTTGGTTTTCTTCTCGTAAGACGTGGAAGTCTTGTCAAAGCATTGGGCCAATTTCACAAGTATTTTTTCCCCCTCGAAAGTCGAAGTTAAGAATTCGATCATATTAAGTAGTGCCTTTTCTTATTCCGATCCCGAGTGTCAAGCGAGTGACTATAGTGATTTCTAAGCAATTTTCTTAAAGAGCGTCTGATTATTATAGTATTATTCTGATAATTTCCAGAGTTATTTAATTTTGCTCTTCTAAAGTAAAGAAGTTACTTAATTAACAGAAAAGAAAGACACCTTTCTTCTTTACATAGGACTAACGCACTAACCTTTTATCGCTTGGTCACTGGTGGCACCGCTCCTGCCTCCACGTGGCGGGGCTGGAAACTTGGGAGAAGAAAGATACCCTTCGAGGACTGAAAGGAGCAACGATGGATAAAACTAAAAAGTCCTTAAGGATCTTTTGATCCAGATCTAGATAAACGTGATCCAGATCATGACGACATAAATACATCCCATGCTAAGAAACAAAAAAAGAAGGAATGGATAATACTTCTCTGTTTTTCATACTACCTCTCTCTCTCTCTCTCTCTCTCTCTCACACACACACAGATCAACCATTGAGTGAGCTCTCCCCACTTCTGATACATAAATATCTCGGAAATGCGGCTGGCCTTCCAAAAATGGTTCCGCGATTAAGATCCGGAGATTTATTACTTGAAATGACTAAACATAGACAATATTAAAAGTATCTACTTTTGGTGGAATTCCCACAAAGGTTGCCACCTGAAACTCCTCTAATGGGGTAACATCAGAATGAGATCTATTAATTGTATCGGAGAATAAACTTCTCCATGAATTACGAGGTCAAAATGTGGTACTCTCCAAAAGAATCGTCATCGAAAAATGGAGAGCCTGTTCCTACTCGGAGAGCGATACCCGCATTAAAAACACCAAGTCTACCTACTTCCATAAAAGCTGGTTACCTTAGATGCCACGTAAGGCCATACATTCCGAATCCAGTCCTGTGCTTGCTTTAAATGCCAAAAATCTGGTCATTCGCAAACTGTCTGCAGGGTTGTAGCCACTTGTACTCCTTGCAGATCAATAGCACATACTCAAACTGCAACACTGAAACGCAAAGTTGTTCTAACTGTCGTGGTAACCATTTTGCCTTGTATAAGGAATGCATTAAATGGAAACGAGAAAAGAATATTCAAAAATATAAGATAGAGCACAAATTGTCATATCAAGAAGCAAAGAAACGTTTTGCAGTACCTATTAAGCCACCTATACATGCTTCAGTTATTAAACGGCTACGCTCAGTAGCAAACTAGACTGAGTGCTCAGTCCCTCCAAATATCTCAATATCTGGTGGGGCTAAATCACTCCTTTACTCATCAAAGAAACAATCTACTCCCAAATATGATACACCTGTAACAGTACCTCCAGATAAGAAACCCAATGAGCAAATAACAGAACGAACCAAGAGCCCCGAAAGAAGTAACACGCATGAATTAATATCCGATACCATGGACATCGATGAAAAGGTAAATGAAGATGATACAGTTCTGGAGATTCATCCAGAGGATGACATTGACACGGAAACGCCAGTCTTTCCAAAGAAAGAAAAAGCAACAGTAGAGACAAACAAAAATATCTCCTGTGAGTAAGCAAACATACCAGTTAACACCAAGCAATGTACACAGTGATTCAATGGAATTGTAGTGCTAATTCAGATGACCCATACGATCTCCTAAGTGAATATAAGGCTGTGGCAGCATGCATACAAGAAAGGAACCTGGCAAATGCAATATGTGTAACAATAAAACACTACACCGTGTATAGAAAAGATAGAAACCGCTCTAAAGCAGCCCATGGAGGAGTAGCGCTCTTAGGCAATTCTTTAATTTCCTCCAGACTTGTTCTCCTGCAAACACTCTTGGAGGCAGTTGCATTCCGCATCACCATTGGCGTAACAATAACATTAGTTTCATTATATCTCTCTCTCAACATACACCCTTGTTGATTTAGTAAGACAAATACTTGCTCCTTTCTGGGTGACTGGAATGGCCATCCACCTCTATAGAATTCTCAACATCTTGACTACTGCAGAGGACAGATAATAGAAAAAAGTGTAAGTAAACATAACATAACTGTTTTAAACACCGGTGATCATACATATGTGCATCTCTCATGACATTTTTTGTCTTCTTGTATTTGGGTAAGGGGAAGGTCGATTATCATTTTCATATTAGATTTCTTTGGTTGATCACTGTTTGTCTCTTTGGCAAGATTGTTATTCGGCTGTCGACGAATCATTATTTAATGTTATTTTTGTGTTCTATAGAGATATTATAAAAGTATGTTCAAAAGACTGGGTCAAATGTAAAATTCAGTAGAACGTCTTGCGACTTCATTATAAGAGGCTAGAAAAGTTGTAAGAGTAACTGGTTTTAGAGTAAAAGATGGAAACTTGGAAATAGTTTTCGGATGCACGTCGGGGAATGTAAGTCCACGTAAGACTTCACAACGGTAAAGCTCCAAGAAAACAATACAAAAATCCCTGGATTTGTGCCGATATCAAAGAACTCGCATTCTTAGGAACTTCTGACAAAAGATCTTACCGGGATTATTTTTTTCTTCGATGACATCTGAGTAGAAAGAGGTAATCCTTGGGTAAACAAACAACTGACGATTGGTATTGCAATGCCGGGAAATATTTTCTTCAATCAAGTATTAATCGTAAGGCGAAAAGAGGATCTCATTTCCCAACAAAGATTTCGGACTTCAATGGCGAAATAAAACTTTTCTAAAGAAGTTTGGCATTCTTTGTCTTCTCTTGTAAATTTTAACGCTGAGTAATGATTTTTTTTTTTTTTGACCAAAGTCCAGGACAAGCAGAAAGTCTTGGAAAATCTGTTTCTTCATGCGTAAACGTCACAGAAGAGAACTTGGACGACCGGCGATAAATTGTAACGAGACTCTAATGATTACTCAGCTTTAAGGTAACCTAGTTCTCAGCGTTTCTCTCGATGTACGAATACATTCCTCAATTACTGAAGTTTTCCTTAATTTTAATCTTACTCACAGTAACATTAAATTAATTTAATTACCAATTTCTTATAGTTTTGTTGTTTGCGAAGCATACCCAACTGATCGCATCACCTTCTAATGAGCTCGAAGGTGTGGGCTACGCCCTTAGTCGCCGTAATTACCTTCTAAGAACGCCTGATCACTTTCTGGGATTACGATGTGCTTAGAGTGGTGGTGAAAACTCCTGTTGTCGAGCAAACTTGTTCACAAAGTGCACCGATGGCGAACAACCCGCTGCAGTACACTCTGTTATTAGCCGGCCACGTGAGGGCTGCTGTGAGATGATGTTAGAGCCGGGTGATCTTCTTAGTTCGACGGATACGATCCACTAATTAAGCGGCCTCGGAGGCTGAAAGAGGATTTCGTGTGCCACGTCCAGGTATGGTTCACTACATTCAAGGCAAAGTGTTAGAAAGTGTTTTCTTGAAAACTAATAACGCCGCTCTGCTTGCTGTGTTGGAAGTTAAGCGTAAAATAAATTGTTTCAACAAGAACCTTGGGGCTGTTTTAAATGCCAGGGTGCAGAGTCTCGAATTTTCGTGATAAAGTTAAATACACAGAGGTCCCTTAAATTTCGCAAGCGTTAAAATAAAAATTGAACCTTATCTAAGGTTCCAGCTAGTACGAAATTAGTTGAATTATTCGAATTTTGGATTAGTTTTCCAGAAAACTGCATGTTAGCCGTTTGTGATTCACCAGGAATTTTATTTACACCATGTTGTTAGTTTTTATGAGCAGAAACATGCACAATCCCAAAGCACAGGCAAGTTGGCGGTAACCGATCCTCCTTTTACGAATCCATTCTTTGACAGTCTGTGGTGAAATGATCAAGGTTATTCTGCTGAGGTGTTTCTGTACTATTATGTTAAGAATCTTGATGTGGTTGTTGTGTCAGACTTATCTTTGCTGTTGCCTTTATGTCGTATGAATGTAGGATGGCTTGAAGTGAGTTGAAAAGTCTCGGTACTCACAGATAGAGGGAAAAGCGAGAAGTACGGGAATCAGTCTTTAAGCATTTCTTCTATTTAAGTTGTTCTTAAGTACTGAAAATGATGCGCCGAATTCCAGAGTGGGTTTAAGTCACCTCGAACTGAAAAGGTTTTGTTGTTGTTATTTGGTTTTTAGGAGCATTAGCAACTAAGGCCATATTGCTCCGGGATATGCGGTGGTCATTCCCTGAATGACCTTTCCGCATCCTCCGTATTTGGTGGTGACGGGCTCGAACCCCGGTCTAATCAAGAAGCGTGTGCTACGCACTGCTGCTGCTCCTTCCCACCTGGCTACGGAGGCGCCTGAAAAGGTTTTGTTGGACTGAGTAAATATGTATTTTAAAGTTGCGTCTAATGAGCATTTTACCTTCTTCCCAAGTGATTATACAAGATGTGGCTAAAATGAAAATGAGAATCGTTGCTTACAAACACCTTAGACCCGGGTGCCAAGCGTTATAGTGATCAAGCTATTCTCTGAGTGATTCCTAGAGTTTTTCTGAAAGCTACAGTTCTGTTCATTTGTAAAAGTTTTCTTACTTTCCCATTAATTAAGAATAAACTTAGTCTTAAGAATTTTGCGTTTCAGAAAGGAAATCCAGTCCACCTTTCTTTTTCCATTAAACTAACATACTAACTTTTATACCGCTTGGTCACTCTAGGGGCATTGCTCCTGCCTCCTCACCACGAGAAGGCAAGTGCAATGCCCCTAGAGTGACCAGGAGAAGAAATCCACTCTCCCAGTGCTGATAGGAGTAAATGGAAAACAGTTTCCAACTTTAGAGCTATCGAAATCAAGACTAGCTGCAATTGACTTTTCTGACCCCCCCCCAAGAGGTGATACCAGCATTCTGCACTCTCTATCAGACCAATCTCTGAGTAAACAATCCCCATCCTTTGTGCAGATATGCAATGTCTGCTGCAGGTTCCCCAAAATCAGTAAAGCGACTCCAGTCTGGGGATCTTCTGGTAGTGACCATGAAATCCTAGCATTCTGATTAATTTTGGCAGACAACCAATAAAAGTTACTCCCCATGCCACTCTAAACTCGTCGAAAGGAGTAATCGCAGAATGGGACTTATTAAAGTATCTGAGGAGGAAATAGTCCAAGAGCTTCGTGAACAAAAAAATCATCCAAGCAAGGAGAATCCTGACTCAGAAAGACGGTCTTCTTGTTCGGACAAGGAACATAACCCTCATTTTTAGCTCTCCCATCCTACTGACATTAGTCAAAGCAGGCTATTTCCATTGCCGTTTCCGCCCTTATATCCCGAACCCAATCAGTTGCTACAAGTGCCAAAAATACGGACACTCCCAAACGTCGAGGTCAGGCAATATGACCCAATTGTAGATCAAAGGAGCACAATCAATCTGATTGCAATTCTACCACACCTCGTTGCCCAAATTTGTAAGGGAAATCATCCGGTTTTCTTCAACATATGTGAACTACGGAAGGAAAGAAAAAATACATAAAGTGGAGAACAAAGTCACATATTCAGAGGCGAGAAGAGAAATAATCAAAACAGAGCGAAAGCATAATATATGCCATAACTGCTCAACATTTCCAGTCAGTAAGTATTCAAATAGCTGTTACAGTTCCTCCGTCTGCGCGGGTAGCACAGTGGTATCGTCACCGTCCTCCACACACCGGGTGGAAAAGGATTGGGTTCGAATCCCGTCGATGACGAGAGGAACTTTGATGGGCTTTTTTCACTCCGTGGCTGAGTTAGTTGGTCTCAGGCGTAGATAGCAAGGTTTTTCTCCCCAGTAACTGGGGTTTTTACGTCCAGCAAAACAGGCAAATCAACCACAGAACATACGCAATTTACAGACACAAATACGGGTTAATGTATTTAATTACGGGCAACCCTAAAATAATAATTTGATTTGTTACAGTTCCTCCTAATTTATGTCGCCAATTGGGCACGTCCCATGTTCTCTGCTTCCAAACAATGCCCTTCGCAACAAAACACTGAACAAGCCAGTAATACTCCAATTACTATTCCAGCCGATGTGCCTTCAACAGCAAAACTAAAATTGACAGAAACCACGACACTGCAACAACCGATTTCAACTGGAATGGATATTGATCAAACAATGATTCAGATGACGGAATTTCAGAATCTTGCAACCGAAGAGATGGACATGAAACTCCCTTTCTTTCCTAAGAAAGACAAATCAAACAATCTATAACCAAAAAGCAGTCAGAAACAAAAACAACCAACAAGAACGCATAATAGAAAGAATCATTCAATGGAATTGTAGCTTCTTCCGTAATACAAAAGTCAATTTGCTGGATCTCATCGGCCGCTATGAACCAGCCGGCATATTCCTTCAGGAAATCTATTTAAATCCGCAAGTGTGCCCAACCACTAAAACTTACACTATCTTCAGAAGAGATAGGAGTATTAACTCGCCAGCCCATGGAGGGGTGCGGTTCTTGTTAGAAACAATATTCCATCCAAACATGTTACTATTCAGAATCCTTTTGAAGTAGTTACAGTGCGCGCTGGAATTGGTATCGATCTATATATATATATGCTTCCTAATTTCCCATTTTCTTCAGATGACCTAGAAAATATAGACCAGCTACCATCTCCGTTCTGCTTGCTCGGAGACTTCAATAGTCATCATTTGCTGTGGGGATCTCCAACAATCGACAAGGGAGGTGAACTAATGTAATCTCTTCTCGATGTTTGTCAACTTACCCTTCTGAACACTTGCCAGCCTCCCTATATTCATTTTTCTTTCAAAATTGTATTAAACAGGCCATTCCAGGCCTCTGTGTAATGTAGGCCCTGTATTTATAAATATGTTATTTTGTCCTATGTTGTGATTCAATGTACAATAATCAATGTAAACCAGAGTCAGTTGAGGTATTAATACACTCAATGTTGAGAATCTGTGATTTTTAAAAAATAATATCTAAATTCAACGCTATTATCAGGCATTGGATGAGGACCTCTGTTGTATGGACTGTCCTGTCTAGCCAAAGAAAGAAAATTGATTCGATTACCAAGGATTTCTAAAGGATTTAGTCGGGGAAAATAAAAGAGTTGGCAGTGAATGAGCTAATGCATGCTCTGAGTGAAATCACAAGTCTCGAATTAATGTTTAGAGTGGACTTATAGTAAATGTGTATATTTTATGTTAGTTTTTCATATATGTATTTGTTCAATTGAACGTGCAGTTCTTTGGAAACCTATATTTGAAAAAAGAAATTGCTTCAATGGACAGAACCACCTCTCGGAATCAATGATCGGTCACGAAGCATCGCAGTCAGATGGCATAGTGGATCTAAGTGCTCGAGGAGAGGCGAGCTGATAATCATAAAAACTGATTCTCATTGGGAGAACGAACTGAGAACTCGTACGGATATACTTCACGATTGGCGATAGCCAGCAGGACATTCGCAACAGGCGTTGAAACCAGTGCCCAAGTAACACAACCATAGAAATCCGATTTCAAAATTATTGATTTCAGTTTATAATTTTTTTTCTTGTATTCTACTTTCGCTCGTTTTACCATCTTTACTGGACTGGAAGTGGTTCAAAGATAGCATGCACGGTCTGCAGTTAGCATAGTACATAGTCATAATGAGTCAATCCAAGTTCCTTTAAAGATGACTCACTGCTTAAGTGACACGAACCTCTGAAACTAACCCATATTATTGTAGATGAGGCCAATTTATCAGAGCTATTTGCTTACTTAAAATGATCAACTTATACATTCGCTTCTATATTCTTCCTAAGTTGATCAACACTCCAATGTAATTGGCGCAATTTGGCCATAGTAGCCGTTGCGCTATCCCCACTCCAAAAACAACCTTTAAAGGTCTGACAGTTACGGTCTACGTGCCTTAATTTTGCACGCTCTTTCCCAACGCCCTGACATTATCCAACAGGCAACGAATCCGCAGTGCACGTGCGGTCATGACGACTTGAATCCTGGTGCTGCTGCCGTTTGCCGATTTGTTAAGGAGTGAGTTGATGATCGTGCTCCGAGTGAGGCACAACACCTTAAGCCATTTGGCCATCACACGTGAGGGCCCGTCTTCATATGGCGCAGTTAGCCACCTAATGGCGATCACGTGGCAACTATACGTTAGCGCGTGACACCAGCAAACACCTTGCCGACATTTCAGAGGGTCGTTATGTTGTCGGCGATGAAGTACGACGGCACTTTTCGGAAATTTCTGGTTGAGCTGCTGACCTCGGACGTTGTGTGGACGCTGACAATAAAAAATGAAAAACGTGGCTTATCTGGTGCTCGCTAGGTGGCAGCACATAACCGGTAGTGCAAAAAAGTTGTACAAATTGATGGCAGTAGGCCTGGCCGAGCAAGGAGATGCCTGGCGAAGCATCGTTGCCATGGTTACCACGATGACAAAGCGACTTCCTCGAAATATCTCTAAAAATGATAACGTACGCGATTACTCGTATCCAATGCCTCGGGCAGGTAGAAGAGCACAAACGGGCAACTAACTGGAATTATCGGTAAGACCGGATTAACCTCATTAATCTGGAATGTTCGGGAGGGGATTAGCCGTTATTGTGGGATGACGGTAGTTGATAATTTGAGGGATGATATTTGGCTCCGGGTTGCCACTTCGCCGGCTGATCGGGGCTGGGATCTTACATTAGCTCAGGTAAGTTTCTCAAGAATCGTCGCTCTTATCCGGATAATTAAGTGGCGCGATAATTAGCGGAAAATCAGAAACTTCCCCCGCAGCGAGTTTCGTTATTTTGCCGCCAAATCGATATCCACGACGGTGGGATGGCAGAAGGCGAAGTTAGGAGAGAAAGCTCGATGCTGAGCAGATGCGACGTCTGTTTCGTGCAAGAAACTGCATAAGTAGCGTCCCCCTGCTTGGTAAACACGGTTGTCGTACACGAGAACGCACTTAGAAATAGCGACGGACTTCGGTAAGAACGTCAGATGTTGACTGCTCCCGTCACGCCCCTTTCCGATAATTAAGTCGTTTGCTGTAAATAAATTTTTTCATGACTACGTATACTTATAATGCAAAAGACCAAATTACATCTTCATTGCGAATGTAGTTTTAAGTGGTCGAGACAAACGAAAATCAGAAGTTGCAAGATCAGGGCCCCTAGGTAGATTTGATAAGGCCACGCTCCTCTTGAAACTGAACCTTTCCACAATTACTGGCCTGCATTCATTTCATCATTAGTTTCATCCAAATTTATTCCTCAGTTCCGAATAAGTTCATCAGCATGTTTAACTGTCTCAGTCTCTACAACTGGTCTTCATTTCTTAAATCTATTGCCCGAATACTAAATATACGCCGTCAAGGGAGTGGTATACCCAAAGCAAATAAACAACGTATACCCTCGGAAAAAAAAAAATGACACGCATATTAAGACAAGCATTAATAAGCGCGTGCTCTAATAAGTACGTATAGGGTGAGCCAAAAGTTAGGGTACGCATAAGTATTAATTGAAAATATTAAACGGCAGTTTTTTGTTCGCTGTAGAGAGAAGTTATATGCATCTTAGGGGAAATAGAAACCCAACATTCAATTCTGGTAGTTACGCTTCCAAAGTAGGCTAAAATACTAAAAATTTCAGTCAGAATGAGGCAAAAGACTGCTTTGTTAGGCTATAGGACACATTTTAAAATTTTGCATCCTTTTTATATGGCCATATATATTTTTTTGGATTTGTTAAAATAATAAGAGGTTTATAAACTTTTACAGAGAAATGTTCTCCCGAATTTTGGCACAACCTGTCTATTGGGCCCTTAACTTTTTGAAAATAAACTTATTTTTTCCACCACTGTCCTTTTAACTGACTTTTGATGTGTTTTCTTTTCAGCCTTGCTAAGTGTTGTATACGGTCAGAGGTGCCGTGACTCAGAACTTAAAAAATGTATGGATGACCTTCAACTCCTCACCAATAAACAGGATTTGGCCTTCGCTCATACCGAAGACGATCTCAACATTGTGTGTTCGTAAGTGATCTTAATTCTTCTTTCACTAATACGTTTCTATTTTAGCCATCGAATGCAACAACGCGTGAATTCATCTCTCTATTTATGTGACCCCACAGCTCGTAATGCAATATGATGGAATCTGAAAATAGTCTAAACTTAAAGAAGGCTGTCCTGCTTTTTTACTTTGAATAATCTATTACAGCGGACCAGACAGCAGGTGGGCTGGCATTCCTTAATAAATTATTTTTCACCTTTTCAGCATGATGTTTACAACGTATGCTTAATAAATTCATTCGGTTCTCTTGATTTCCACATTTGCAAATCCGTTTGATCAATATCCGTATAGCAGGAATGCTATGCGGCAGAAACCAATTTACAGGGGTGGGCTGCGCCTTTCCCGATCAATGGGATTCACTTCATTCATCGCATTTTAAATGGAAATAATTTTTTTTTCGATACCCAAAACATACTTTCGTTTCTAATTACAATTTTCGTTTATTTCTGAGTGCCGATTAACTTTTTTTCTTTGACGATAATTAAAAATCTGACAAATGCTGCAAGTCCCTCCATCAGATCCTTGAATGTCTGCTCTGGGGTATTGGATAACATTTCCTCGCGAAACATCTGGTATTGCTTCCACCGTACTTACCCTGCTTGTGGCTGAAAGAAGCAGATCTTAAAAAGACAAAAGGCTGAAAAAAGACAATCAATAAAAAGATTAATAAAATGCAATCCCTGATTCTTGTGATAATGGTGTCGGGAAGCATTTGGTAGTTGGAAAATCGATGTAGCTTCGGTGGTATTGGTACTTTACTTTGAGTGATGGAATCGTTTTTTTCCGCTTTGAATGAACGATTCTCCCCACTACTCAATTTCTCGCGCCGCGTCCCTTCTTTATCGGGTGTGACGTCATACTCTACAAGTTTTTCGCCCCCTCTCTTCATTTGTCTGTAGAAGTGGACGAGCTCATCCATTTATTCCTCCTCTCGAACTGCTGATTCCGGTGGTCTCATTTAAACTTTATATTTGGGATTCAGATAAGAAAACATTACTTCTTCATCTTTTAGGAAGTCAATCTCGGCAGCATCTTTGCCCGTTTGTAGGGCGCCGTTCTTTGGCTTATCTCCATACATTTGAATTTAGACAGCGCGGGACCTCATCGGATCGCAGAAGACGCAACGCTTCCAAACTACTTTAGCGTGGGAAATGAGCTGACTTTTGACATACGTACGGCGAATTATGTTGTTTCCCTTCTAGTACCAGAGCTCGTTACGATTGTAGTTCTACTGTGTGTGTGTATAAACGGCACTGGAATTGCTTGTCCAACAGAACTTCCTGAATGATCACTTTCTGTTTACATCAGCTGGTTTTCGTATGAGAAATTCTTTGTCGAATTCTTTCGAAAACTTTGAAATTCTTTCCACTCAAAGTTAAGATAGATTACTGCAGCATGGTGACAGAGCAATGATAATTGCAGGGGGAGGATTAAACTGTTCTGCCAAACTTCTGTAGATTTTTAAGGAATTAATCAAAATTTCATATTATTAAGGTTAGTAAAATTAATTTCATAATCGTGGGTCCCAAAAATCTCGGGTTGAAACTACTTGAAATATTGACCAGCTTATATTTCATGGAGAGCGGAATGTCTGCTGATAGCCATGTACAGGTTTTGTGGATTTTGCTCAAAGATGTCTCAATTTTAAATTAATAGTAATTTGATCATGAAGTCAACAGATTTTCTAGCCGCACTATGTAGTAATTCGCAAGACTTATGAGAAATCTTCCGAAAATTCCCATCAAAATGGTTAATTAGCTTGTGTTGGTTATTTAGAATATTTACTCCAAAGCAACTATAACTAGGAGGCGTTGTCTGTGAAATGGCGTCTACAAGTTTTCCTGTTTTGTGGAATGTCTAACTGGGTCCCTGTGTGAAAAACCGCAATAGGTTCGTCCAGTGGAGAGTAGATTCCAATCCACGCTTTTCCAGATAGAGAGTAGAAATGACAACAGTAACCAACGTATCACCTTGAAGAACGAACGGTGCTGATGTTCAGTTATAATAACGGATACACAGATATAGGACTAATGATGGAATTGTTCAACGTTTCTCCTCTATGGACAAAACTTGCTTAAAATTGAAGAAATTAGTTTTTGCATGCAGTACGTTGGCAGTATGTCACGCGTTGCTTGCATTCAAGTTCAAGATGCGAATATTACGCTGGTAATATTTTTGGTGGATAATACTAGCGTGCATCGTCGCTAAATCAGACGCTTTCCATCAATCAAATTCTTTGCGAATGCACCACAATAGATGGACTTTTATTACAGCCATGCTGTATATTTAGATCCAAAGAGACTTATAATAATACAGCATAAGAGAATTTCTAATTCAAGGAACTGGAGATTTATGACCTCTTCCCAACGCATGACTGGCGTATCTACTTCCTGGTTTCATTGGGCCTATCTCGCCTGGCACACGTGAATATGTCCACAAAGTCTTCTTGAGATTTTAGTCGCAGAATGGTTTTAAAGAACAAAAGAGTTCTTCGTATAACTGAAGTCCCTGCAAAGAATCCCGCCCTCTTTTATCCACTCCTTCCCCACGGCGTTTCATTCTTGAAACTTTTCCCAAAGATCCGCGCAGCATCCTGCTTTACATGACACTATTGTGTCCTCAGACGGTTTACCGCTCAGTTAATTAAGTTTTCTGTATCGCATCCAGTGGTTCACTTCCGTCTTCGTCCGAACTTTGACGTCTTTCAACTGCGAACCCTCCATCTAGAGACAACAGAAGGAGCATGCGCTACTTCAGCGAGGCACTTTCGATCCCGATAGCTGCCCGTCTAAATGTCATAAATATCCACCTTTTGGCGTTTGAATGGAACTCCGCTAATAGCGCGTGCACTTCGGATAACATCGGCTCCGATGGAATTATGCGATGCAGACTGGAAATTCTTCGTTTCAGCGGGAGGAAGCGATGCCTCGAAGTGAGCGAGCCAAAGAGGCACAGTCAATCGAAATCGTGAAATTCTTAAGTAAGCAATTTCACCTGCAGGCCACGAAGAAGCGATCCTCCCCTCGGCCCACCCCTCCGCACAATTCTGCATGTCTCGTTCTCATCAACGCGTTTTGTTATCGAAGTCACTGGAACTGATCACATTAGCGTTACTTATAGCCATGACAACGACAGTATTGGAGTTGCGCACGTTCTCGTAACCATGACAACCCACGCACCGAAATCATAATTCCAAGAACAGAGAAAGCATCGATTTCTTTTGTTTTTTGTGTTTCTTTTGAAATTTTAAGATAAACATCTAAGAAAATGACTCCGATTTTATCTTTCTTCGGCATTTTTCTTCAGTTGCGGTTTTAACTTTTCTAACTCCATTTGGTGAGTCTATTTTTAGTTCCTGTTTATTTAGCTCAATCTTTTATGTATAAAGCCCTCTTTGTATGCAAATTAGTAATTATTATTTTTTAATTCACAGCAGAATAAAGCATTTATTGCTAAAACAGAACACCGTACAACCTTTTTGTAGGTTTTTTCATTCTTTCTCAAGTGTGTGCGCTCGTGTCTTAGTTACGTCTTGTAATTATTGAGAGAATGGCCTTAGCGAAAGGGATTTTTTGTGATCATAACCACGTACAGTCTCGCCAGCAGGACTGAAATTCGCTGACGTAACGAATAGCATTGGCAAATCGTCGGATGCCCTAACAAGTGCATTTCTTTATTTTCGTTACATCACAAAGAGGATAAGCAGTCTTCTAGCGCACAAAAAATGAGGATCTTGAAAGATTGCATTTTCGCGTAACTCCTGGTCTTCTGCCGAAATTTAATTCCTCAGATAAGATGAAGGTTTTGTGCTCTCTTGAGGTTTAAAGAGAAATTTCCATTAACTCAGGCATATTACACTATTTGCTTCTTATCTTCCGAACCTACTGCGAAATGTGAACTAATGGAATGAGCACATTTCGTTTTTTTACGAGGAAAGGCATCAAGCAAAATACAGCAATGGAAATGTATGCACTAAGTTTCCCGTTGATTAGGTACACCTTCCTAATAGTGAGTAGGTTCCCATTCAATCAACAGACAGAACAACCTGGATCAGCCATGGCATGGATTCAACGAAGTTGTAAGATGTAAAATCTTACAAATATATTATTTTATAGAAAAGTGAGATTAATTTAAAGTAAAACTTGTAATATGGCAATATGGGGGAGCGAAACCCTATAAGTCAAGAATATTACTAAGATCACTCGCAAGGGATTAAATTAGACAACGTCTATACAAGGGGAGCGGTAAGTGAAAAGCTATTAGCAACCTAGGTACACTCAACTCCCAGCTCACACAGCAACCAAACAATAGATGGCAAATGATGTCAAGTTTTATAGATCGTGAGAAATTAGCCTGCTAAAGTATAACCATAGGCGGCAAACTTCAAAGGTACAGACAGCCTGAAAAATTTTACAAATTTCTTAAAATAAGAAGTTGGATAGAGCAATAAACAGAAAGCTTGGGAAGAAGATAACATGGGCGAATTAGGACAGAGTGGAAGTTGATAAAATGAGAAAGATTGGTTAAGACTCAGAACAAGGGTGAGCCTGACACATAGGGGTAATACGGAGTTGAGATGAAAAAAGCGAGTGAACAGGGGGAGAGAGGGAGTCAGAACCCAAAGTTAGGATTCAAGTGGGTGTTTATGGAAATGAGTTAGGGGGAGACAAAGTTTAGATTCTCGTCGGCCTTTGGGAAAATGAGTTAGGACGGACAGTTGAGTTTTTGTCGTGTTAGAAAATGTGAGTAGAAGACAGAACCCAAAGTTGAGATTCATGCGGGTGTTTATAGAAATGAGTTAGGAGGGAGACAAAGTTGAGATTTTTGTTGGTGCTAGGGAAAATGAAAGAGTCAGCGGACACAGCAGTCGAGATTTTCGTCGAGATAGGCAAAATGAGTTAGTAACATGGACAGTTGAGGGTTCTGTTGTGGTAGGAAATATGTGTCAGTTAACAGTGGAGTGTTTGGTCGTGGTGGGAAAAGAGGAGGGCAGCGCCCTGGGAAGTTTTCTTCTTGAAAGAGTTCTTAATAGGTGGAGTGGAAAAACGAGGGTAGCACCCTATGAGTTTTTCCTTGAGATAGGTTTTAATAAGGTGGAGAGGAAGGGAGCGAAATCCGCAGAATTAGTAGGTCGAGAGAAGGAGCGAAAATGCGGAATTAGTAGCTCGATGAGAAGGAAGGAAGCAGCGAATGGATGGTAGCCCGAATAAAGTGGAGAAAGAACGCCAGTCCCATGCAGCCAAGAGTTCCTAAAAATTATCTGTAGCAGATGAAGGAGATCCCCAGAAGGTAGCCTGAGAGCCTAAAATGGAAGGTTGAGACCTCCCCGGAAAGGAAAGAAAAAATATAGAAGTAGGTGAGATATTATTAAGTACTGTAAGTTGACAAGGACTGTTAGTGAAACAGTATAGTGATTAATTTAAAAAAAAAGGGGTAGCACTAGAAGTAATTTGATAGATAAATTATCTCTGAAGTAAATTATATATACTAACAGAGTTATTATGTTAAAAAAACAGGTTATTGTAAAATGCAAGAAAAACAAAGGATGAGTAACAGATTAAATTGTTGTTCAAATGACTATAATATGTTAGAAGGGTAGTAAGGTTTATATGAGAATCTTTGAATGTTCTAAGGATAGGTAATTGAATATAGTGTTTGTATTGATGAAGAATTGTTGGTTCATCCGAAGGACTAATAACAAATAGAGACTTTAGGAAAGTTAAGATTGGTCTTCAGTGTATTGTAACAGAATGGTGAGAACACAGAGCTGAATGATGAAAGTAGCATATTGATGGCTAATATAAGGAACACAATTGCATCCAGGGGTAAGTGAAATAGGTATGGTGAATGTGTATAAGTGTTAGGAGTTAGGGGAAGAAGAATGAATCAGGTGTTTTCGTATAATGGTCAACTCAGATTAGCTAGTGAAGGGAAACAGGAATAAGAATAATTTATGCAAGGTATGGATTTAACTTTGTATGCATATTACATGTTTTTTTATTCAATTGTATATTATGTTGTATTGTACTTTTCTCACCATTAGAAGTAATCAATGCAGTTCCTTAAATTTCACGAGCATGTAAAACTTGACCACCCGCAGGAAGACAGTTTATTCCAGTGGTCGAAAACATACTGCCAAATGTAAACTAAAACTACCTGAGGATGCAATCTATTAATTTACTGTAATAGATTATATTTCTGACCCCTAATTTTTACTCCATTTCAATATGAAACCTTTAATAGTTTATTCGTTTTGTTCCTTTCAATCGAATATGCCTAAATTGTCTAAAATCCTTCCATCACTTGAGATGGCTACTTTCCAAGCAGTGTAATCCGCAACGTAGTCTCTCCTCATAAGATATCTCTTTGCTATTCTCACCTGCAAAGACCGTCTTTGAATCCTTTCTAAAAGCTCAACGTCTCTTTTTAAACGAAGCCTACAAACCTGAAAATGAAATTTCCCAATGCAGTCTTGTATAACAGAATTATACCTTCCTGCTTAGAAGCGTTGATAAAACGCTGTGCGCATTCCTAATCTCCTGCGTTCATTGCTCGCTGACTTCCATGTCTGACTGTATGAAAACACCAGTTCCCTTTCTTTCTTCATTTACACCCTTCATCGGTACCCCACGAAGTGCATACGTTATTCTTTGGTTATTTTCCAAATGTAGAAACATACTGCGATTTCTCGAAGAATCCATGAAACCTGTCCAAACCATTCTGAAAGAGCTCAGTCTGACTTGTCATTAGCCACTTTCCAAAAATCTTTAATCGCCTTGTCGATATCATTCAAGAAGGTCAGAAATAAGAATGGCGCTGGCATCCTGAAGAATCCAGCTTATAACCCTTTGCCTCCTCTCCTTCAGCAATCGTAATGCCAACGGACTCCAGCTTTACAGCAACATCCCATGTTTAACGGTGTAAATTTACTAAAGTTGAAGTATATAATGTGAACATTTGTTGCATACCAAGTTATTTCATCATAGATTATCAGGTTTGTAAAACAATTTTCTTCTTATAAAAGACATTCGTGATCCAGTTTCGATGTTACACTTCTCAAGATGATCCTGAGATATAATATAACCTTAATCATAAACTCCATATGTAGAAAATGCTGAATCCATACGTAGAAAAGGTGCTAGCTGTGCTTATCTGTTAATTTTCCATCTGCCTATTTTCTTAATTCAGGAAACGTCTTAAAGCAGTGGTCAGCAACCTATGACCTGTAGTTTGTTGGGATGATTTCCCACAAAGGTCGGGAGGGTCGCTAACGATGCCAATCCGGCTTGATTTTCCAGTGTGATTTGGACAGGCTTCGGTGGTGGTCGGAGAAACCGCAGTTAAGTTTTAAAACCGGAAAAGGTTTTATTTGCAATTAAAACTCCAGTTGCTTGGCAATCTGCTGAAACCGTGCAATAAAATTATTCAGTAATACCAGATGATTGTTCTGAGTGTCAAGTTATTTAAATTAAAATGTCATTGATCTTCTCTGTTTAATAAACAGAGAAGATCGATGACACTTATTTTAATTTACTAAATCTTCAATTCCGAACTGCCCACTTAGTATTGCTGGGAGCTGCAATGAGATCATTTTCAGGGACAGCCAACATCGAGAAAGAAATTGATTTGTAATGCATAGGCAGAAAGATTGATCTGCACGAATATTACAATTATTTCAAGGAAATAACTGTGCAACAGAACATTAGAGAATTATAGTCCAATTGGACTTGTAAAATCGTCAGGACGAACGGTAATGGACAATAACAAACTGAGGATGAAAACTTCCCTCCCATGATTTAAAAGCAGAAGCTGGCAACTGCAGACTCAGCAGTACGAAGAAAGCAACGTAATCCAATTTAAAAATAAAATTCCAGCTTCGTGAAACGAACAAAGGCTGGAGAAAACAAAGATGAATGAATAAAGGAAGAATTTCCACCGCATAATAGGAACACGGCAGAGAAGAATTTAATAACTTTCGCAGAAAGCGGAATAAATACAAGGCCCAGGTAAACAAGTTAGACTATACTCTATTTTTAGTACGTAACAAAAGATACGGCCAGAGAAAAATTGGGTTGCCCAATCCAGCCTTCGGTAGAGAAATGTTGGCATTCCTCTTAATGAATTCTCAGTGAAGATTGGGCAAAATTGTGCCTCATTGTATCTGCTCTTTTGATGCATACGAATTAATAAAAGAGCTATTAATTTACATATTTGCCAACCTATTTCGTTCCATAACATAATTTGGTTTTCAGTTCAACGTTACGTGCAATATGCAATTTTGTTTTCTGAAAGGTAATAAAAATCATAGCCAATAACCTGGTGGTAACTTTTTTTGAGTATTTTTTTCCATAAAGAGAAAATGTTGTTTGACCAACCTGATAAACTAATAAGGCTGTTGAACCTAAGAACCAATTTTGACATTGTACACTTCGACTTCGCAAAAGCACTTGACTCAGATCCATGCTGAAAGTTGCCGAACTAACTGGACTGTGTTGGCATTATGGAGGCAGGGGTAGTTATAAAGAGTCGTTCGTCAGAGTGAGCTTTTTCTGGGGACACTGTTGTTTCTGATCTTTTTGGTGATAATGGCAAGGGAAAAGGTACGATTTTTAAATTTGCCGATTATATAAAGGTTGGTAGGGTGGCTAACGATGCAAATCATCTGGCTTTCATTGGACAGGATTCAATGGTTGTCAGAGAAACCGCAAACTACATTTAGGAAATAATAATCCGAGAAACACTCAAGTCTCACTGCACACTTAGTGTGCAATGAGACTTTGGTGTTTTGATACAGCCAGACATGAAGTCTGGCTGTGATAAAGATTTACCGGTGATTTATCATAATATTGCATGTAGAGGAAACGGAGGTTACAGTTCTATTTTGTTATTCACATTAATAGTGGGAATGCATTTGGAACACTGTTTGGGATTGACCGTCGCTTTTTGAGAGAAGACATTGATCGTGAAAGAGTTTCCAAAGACGGGCGACTCGTCTAGCATGAAGAGAAATGGAGCGTAAATATGACGAGAGATTGCAAACGTGTGGGTTACCGATCTTGAGAAAAGGACATCTCAGAAGAGATCTCATTGAGACGCTGAGGGTGAGGGAAAGCAATTTAAATGATGGATTGAAATGTTCCAAAAAAATTAGGGAGCATAAATATGAACTAGTGTGGAAAACTAATAGACTGGACATCAAGAAATTTACCTTTGCTCAGCATGTTGTCCATTACTGGAATCAATTCCCTTCCTCGGTTTCTGAGAGACTGAAATTTAAGGAGGAGGAGAGGAGGCTAAGGTTTGATACAAATATAAATAACTCACTAAGGATGGAATGAAGAAGACTGTTTTTTCGCGCCATGTTCTTACAGTTTCGGATAACTAAAAGCAGCTTGTACACTTCTTATTGTCACTTCCTTAAACGGCCGTTTATTAGCTTGTTCTGAGAGGCCCTTTGATTTTATAAAAGGAAGTCAATCGTTTATGAAAAATGCATTCATACTAACACCCACTGTGCATTCATACCCACTATGCGGATTGATACCCATTGAATCGAGTTATACACATTTAACTTCCTTTTAGTCGGCTGTGCGAATACGAATTCAAATCAAATAAGTAAAGTTAAGTTTTATTGTTAATCGAAGAAAGAACCTCAAGAGTGAAATGCTGAAAGTATCGGAGAATGTTTTGAGAAATTCACTGAACTGTGATCCTTCCTTTTTTTTTTTTTTTGAAATAATCGTCTGTGGAAATCAATGTCATAAGCGCGAAGTGCATGTAAATGATGGGATCTGTGAGGTACTCCGGAAGCAGAAAGGAGTACTTAATTAATTAAGGAGTTATTTGTTGACATGCGTTATTTTCTTGCAGGCACCTTCAGGATGCGATGGATTGTGTCGATCGATTCACCACTGATTGCTTTGACAAAGCCCAAAGGGAAGCGTACAAGACCCTCACGAGCGGCGCTCAGAGCCTTCTGAGGGACCTCTGCACTCGCAACTCGGATTTCAGGAAACGTAAGTCGGACCACCGAAGGTCCTCAAAATCTTTATTATAATTGCAATTGTTATTTAACAGTGTACATATTATTCAGTATCTTTGCCCCTTCCACGACACCTCAATTTCTCGATTGAAGTATTCAATCCATTGCTGAAACTGCCCAGAAAAAATATTTTCTGACTGTTTCTGCACAGTTAAGTTTTCTCTTTTGTTATCAAATATTAACTTTTTTCTTATTTCTATTCAATTTTATAATTTTCCATGACAGTATGGTGGTTTCGTCACCTGCCATCATTCGGTGAGTACTGGGTTCGATTCTTTCTCTACTAGCGAATCTCTGAAAGGTCTCTTTGATCGGGGCTGAGTTATTTGTTCTCACGTGGCAGGAGTATGGTTTTCAATGAGGATACTTACAGGACTCAACCTGTCTGGTGAACGTGGGGACTTATAGCCAATATCCCCAAGTACAAGAGAAGGCTTGTTGTGCTCCAAAAAGGTGTAATGAATAAGTTCTATATGCTGGATACCGTAACAGTAATAAAGATCCGGAGTTCCCCAAGATTCTGTTCTTTCATCCACTTCCTCTTTGGCGTCAATGATCTCCCACTGACTGAAAACAGAAAATAAAATGTACATTTTCCTGACGACAGCACTATATGTTCCATATTTCACTTCGTGAATGCTGACCTCCAGGTAATTTTGTCGTATAAAATAGAATACGCTGTTCTTAGTTCTTCTTCGCCACCTGCGAAGAAGATATGTGATGTCGTCTAAATGTTTAGACGACATCACATATCTCTATTGAGAATTACTCTAAATTCCAGTCTGTATTGGCATTGGAACAGAAATATTGCTTGTTTTGTTTCTTTTTTTCTAAACAACTCACTCTCTATAAATGTCAAATCCTCCCGGCCATGGAATATTGTTTCCGAATGTGAGGCGGTCTCCGTGAAACCCCTCTCAAACTGCTGAACTCCATTCATTCAAAAGGGGGAGAGGACTGGATAATCGCGGCAGTTAGGGTAATAAATACTTAGTCTCTTACGAACTCTCTCCACTCTCTCTCATTGGCGTTCTGTGAACGTGGCCGTCGACGTCTGTCTCGCATTGTTTCAGCCAACCGGAGAGCCACAGTGGCACAAATCACCGCTGACTTCAACGAGGGAGGTGCCATAAACGTCTCCACCAAAACCATCAGGCGATCATTAACCGCAATAGGTTATGGGAGCTGCCGACCCACCAGATCCCATTGCTAACACGAAGACAGAACTCTACGCATCAATTGGGCGAAAGAGCATCAACACTGGACCTTTTTGATGATTGGAGAAGATCGGTCTCCTGGTCATGTGAGTCCCATTTCCTGTTATTTCAAGCTGACGGGAGGGTGAGTATCTGGCGGAAACCGCACGAAGCTATGCGCCTGTCATGTCAACAAGGAATTGTTCAGGCAGGTGGACAGCCGGTAATGGTTTGGGGTGTGTTCAACTGGCACACGTTGGGACCTCTGGTACGTCTAGACGCATCTCTGAACTGTCCAGGTTACGTGTACATCTTTGCAGACCATCTGCATTCCTTTATGACCATCGTGCACCACAGGGCAATGGACTCGTCCAGCAGGACAATGCGCCTCCCCACAGAGCCGTGGTGACTAGAACATAGTTTGAAGACCGTTCCACACATTTTACTACCATAGAATAGCCACCCCGTTCACCGGAAATGAACCCTGTGGAGCATCTTTGGGATGCTGTGCAAAAGTCCGTTCGAGCTTTGGATCCTCCACCCAGGAATGCGACGGAATTATGGACAGCGGTGCAGCAAGCACCAATGGAAATACCGGTGGAAGTTCAGTAATTAAATATTTCTTCGAATTAAATATTATTATTATGGGGTTTTTTCCTCCCCGTAACGGGTATTGTTACCAAGTGCATTGGAACCATGTGGTTAGTTAGTTGGTTGTGCCCGGTTACTATTGTTATTGCTGTCGAGAAACTCTCTATCTGCCCTACAGATGTTCGGGATTGCGGCTTTATGGAGTTCCATTTAAGTGTTCTCTGGGAGGCCTATTGTTGTTAGGTTGTTATGGAGGCTCTTCGGTACCATGCCGGTGGTTGACACGATGATCAGGCGCCTCCGTAGCCAGGTGGGAAGGAGCAGCAGTGCGTAGTACACACGCTTCTTGATTAGACCGGGGTTCGAACCCGTCACCACCAAATACGGAGGATGCGGAAAGGTCAGGGAATGACCACCGCATATCCCCGGAGCAATATGGCCTTAGTTGCTAATGCTCCTAAAAACCAAATAACAAACTAACAATAACAGACACGATGATCGGGATGGTCAATATTCCATATGCCACATATCTTTGACTTCCTGTCTTAGGTCTGGGTATTTCCTGATCTTTATCTCGTATGTTTTCTGGAGGTTGCTGGTGTTAGATACCGCTATGTTGATCAGGTAAGTAGCTATTTCCTTCTTTTCGACAATGGTTATGTCCGGTCTGTTGTACGGGATTGCCTTGTTCTTTATTATAGAGCAGTTCTAGTATAGTTTGTGAGTAGTGGTCTTTAGTACGGCCTGAGGTTCGTACTGGTAACATGGTTCCCTTTCTTTCTTCAATTGGAATTTTTGTGCTAGCTTCTGATCTTATCCTCGCCACCTGGTCTTGTCTGTGAGTGTACTCCTCCTGGATGATCACCATGCGTCCCACGGTGATGTGCTGGATTGCTTCCAGAACCAGGTGGCATTGACGACATGTGTCATGTCATGACTCCGGGATCCTTGGCGATGTATTTCTTGTAGTTCCTGGTGTTGATTATCTGATCTTGGATGCCGAGCATGAATCCTTCGGGCTCGATGAAGAGCCTTGCTTTCGCGAGCCAAGCGTTGGAAGCCATTTTATATATGTGGTCTTGATGGAGATCATTGTAGTGTCGGCCATGGAGTGTCTGTCTTCTTCGTCCATCTTTCTGTCTTCGTTTGCTCTATCTGTGTGACTATGGTCTGCTTGTTGAGGTTCAGTATTATGTGCCGTTTGTCTGTATTTCTTATGGCATGGTAGATTGGAGTTGAGATTTCCTGTAAGTAATCCCACAGGTTCTTTATCACCTTTTCTTGTTCAATGAGGTCAGTAAATCCCCTTCATGTGCTATGGTTAGTCTCTCGATGTCTGATTTTCGGTGGTGTTGGCGGCCCTTGGTCTTCATTTTCCTGGTCTATCTCACAATCTCCTCCAGCTCACCGTTGGACCAACACCGAGCTGGGGGAGATTGTGAGTTGGTTGTAAATCAGGAGCGTCGGCGTTGGTCCAACGCTGATGCTCCTTATTTAGGAGCATCAGTGACTAAAGCCATATTGTTCCATTTATTGTCTGTAAACTGCGTGTGTTCTGTGGTCGATTTGCTGTTTTCTGGATGAAAAACCGGAATTTCCGGGAGAAAAAAGCATGTTACACTTTTCTGAAACCGACGAACTCAGCCACATTGTGAAAGAGGGCCATAAAAGTTCCTACCGTCATCGACAGGACTCTGACTCAGGTCTTTTCCATCCGGTGTGGAGAGGACGGCGATTCTACCAACTTCGCTACTCACGAGGACTACTGGAACCGCGCACGTGTTTATGGCTGTGACTATATTCCCACCATTCAGCTTTGATTTTAGCAGGCTTTTCAATCTCTAGTATTTCTCAGTTAGCCGGGCCTTGACCTCCTTGTGTTCTAACTGGTGGGCCTGCATCATCCCCAGCTACTAATGTCTCTCCCTCTGTCATGGCTTTAATACCTTCACCGGCCTTGAGCCGGTATTTTCGTCCGACTGGATGTCCCTGATGCAATTTATGGGTCTTGAATTTGTCTAGGCCAAATTGCGTCCCGATGTCAGTGTTGAACTCTTTGGTGATCCGAAGTAGCTGTTTGAGTTGATTCTCGGTTGCGGCATAGTTTGTCCTCTATGTACATCAGGTGAGAGTTAGTGTAGTAGTAGTAGTAGTAGTGGCATGTGATGCAAGAAAGCAAATGTATGAGCTTATGCAGCATCAGCCAAAAAAAAAAAAAATAAAATAAAATAAAATAACACCATTCCCTCCAAATGCCTGTCCAGTTCCTCCTTAAATTTATTCTGTGGGGGGGGGGGTTATTATTTTTATGGGGATAGAATTCTGGGGGAATAATAGTTCGTGTATGTCTCCTCTGGACTGGCTGAGTATTCAGAATGACTCAATACTACACATGATAAACATATACAAATTTGTTTATTTCACAGTAGAGAGAGAGAGAGAGAGAGAGAGATAATCTTTATTACCCTTCACGGCCATAAAGCCAGGGGCTTACATTTTCCCAAACTTCCGGGAAAATTGAACAATTATTTACAAAACGGTAATTTTACAAAGAAAACATTATAATACAAAGGAGAGAACTCCTTACGAGAGTTAATCTGATTGAGCTGGCTTAACATCGAGATAAGAGCACCAGCTCAATCAGACAGGAACAGATGCAAGGTACACATCAGTCATTGCTGATGAGTCCTACTCGTCATAATTTTTTTCCGGTAAGTCCGGTCAGCAGCGAATTTGTTGAGGTCGGCGTCCAGTGCCTGGGTTTGCTTGAGCATCTGCTGAGGAAGGAACCTGTCCGAGAGATGGAGTCGTGCTGAATGCGAGTAGAGCTCGGGATTGGCCCTAAGGGCAGCAGGGGGGATCCTCCAGCCACCGGTATCCCAGAATGAAGGTGTTGCCATTATGCCTGTTATCATCTTGACTGTTGCTAGGAGGCGTTGGTCGTCGACTAAGGTGGGAAGCCGTGGAATTCCGAGAGAGTTGGCAAGCTGCGTGGTACGAATCTGTATATACATTATATACATTATATAATGTATATACATTATATATACAGTATGTATATACAGTATATACAGTATATACAATGTATATACAGTATATACATTAAAGAATGGTATCATACAACATCAATTGGTATAATGTTAATAACTGGCATTATATGTGTGTTAAGATGTAAAATTAATAGCAAATGATATAATATGTCTCTTCGTGTCTTTCTGCTTTTTCTCCTTCTGGTTTAGGTTACATCTCATAACATTATTTTTACTTTCTAACAGTTAAACTTCCCAACTAGAATTACCTCAGTGGGCTTAACACCTCTATGGATATTGTCCTAGATTTATAAATCCCCGCTATAATCTTTCATTAATTTATCCCTTCCAAAATAATTCAATCTTAATATCTTGTAACGTTCAAGTACATAGAACACCTTTACTTCTTAACTTAGAACATTCCAGTCTCAAGTACATGTATCTAAATCTTCCTTGCTTTAACTTATCCTTGAGATGAAGTACATACATCTATGAACCCTTTTCTTCCTTTTATACTAATCAGTACCAAATCTACTATCAACTAAATAAACATTTTTCTAAAGTCCTTCTCTTCAAATCTAGCTTAAAATTATTATCTCGTACTTACATATTAACTTAGGGAATCACTCTTTACACTACCTTTTCTCAGTTCAGGGGCGACCATCATCAACAGCATAGGGCATCATCAGGCTCCAACTGGAATTTTTCATCGGCAAAGTACTGCTGTTCATCTACAGGGATTCTCCTACGTTCAGGAACTCGCTCTTCTTTACATACGGCTATTAAATAAGTTGCTCCGGCCTGCTTTTTGGGCGTCTGATCAGTTCGACGAAACTGGGAAGCATAATAGGATTATCAGGACTCTTCTTATTGCTTTATTAAGAAGCCTGGCTATGTAGCTCTTCCTTATCGTTCTATGGTGAGGCTTTTCGATCCCTTTTTACTCAGCTCCAGCATAGGTGTTTCCATCTTTCAAGGATTATCTCCTTCCTATTTCAACAACTCTTAAACAGCATCTCCCACAACTCATTACTCTGGCTGCTACTTTCTGGCGATTCTCCCGGCACTTCTCGGGATTTCTTTCCAGCCGCACATCACTCAGGCATCTCCACGGGAACTCTCAAAAACTTCCAAACTGCCAAAACTCACAACTCTCCCACAAAAAACCTTCCTCACTCCTTTCTTGCATCTGCCTTTTGTTTCAGCCGCTCATTCTATTTTGATCCAATCGTCGTTCGCTCTCCATCATCTCATTATTCTCATTCGCTCTCTCCCACTTCTTCCGTTTTTCTTGGCCCTTCCCTCTCCTGGGGTAACTTCCTGTTTACAAAATTTCCAGCAACTTCGATGAACTTAGGGCGTCTAGAAATTTCTAAATATTTCCTTGTGATCATTCCCGATTCACTTACCGCCATTAGTCCACTCTGTTTTTTCTCTACCGCTCCTTGAAATTAATAAGTGCTCAAGGAGTCGGTCTCTTTCATCTAGCGGCTAGCCATTACCACAGGTGTATGTCGCATCCAGGGTCTCCTTCACCCTCTTAGTTCTTAAAATCTTTCTCTCCACAAGGGGGAGTCGGTTCCCTTGTTCTTTCCTTCCAAAGAGCTGCTCACTTTCTGTTTATGCGACCATGAACTGGCCTTGCGGTGCTCCCTTTGTACTAGTGTTCCAGTGCTCCCATTGTCTTGTGTACCGTCCTGCTACCCCCCGTTGTTACGTTAATCTTCCCCTACTTGACTGTATGGTACAGAGCGATCGCAATCTAAGCTGAAAATCATCCTATGTAAATAATATTATTTAATATATACATATTTTTTCCTTGTTATGTTATAATTTTTATAACATAACATTCCCTAGGATAAGTGTAAGAATTTTGTTCTTACAATTCAACCTATCAACTTCCACAACGACAGATGGAAGTTTGTTCCAGCAATTAACCACCCGCTGGCTAAAGGCAAATTTCCGCACATCTATTCTACATCTGTCCTTTCTTAATTTGAATTTATGCCCCCTTAGGTTCGTAATCTGAACAAGTGGAAGGATCCCATCAGAATTCAGCGTGCTGAACCCATTCAAGGCCTTATACACCTCAATCAGATCACCGCGAAGGTGCCTAGTCTCCAGCCACTGCAATTTGCAGAACTTAAGCCTCTCTTGATAAGAGGATCCCTTCATTCCCTTCACCAATCTTGTTGCCCTTCTCTGTACACGCTCAAGTAAATCTAAATCCTTCCTAAAATGAGGTCTCCAGACCTGTACGCAGTACTCAAGGCGTGGCCTGACCATTGCCTTATACAGAGGGATAATCACCTCCTTTTCCCTGCTAGCAAAATTCCTATATATCATTGACAAAACCCCATGACCTGCCCTGGCAGCCTGTCTGCATTGCTCAGAAAACTTCATATCTGCCTGCACAATTACTCCCAGGTCTTTTTCATTTTCTACCACCTTAAGTGTAGTAGCACACAGTTGGTACGTTTCTCTGGGGTTATTTCTACCCATATGCAGTACGTTGCATTTGTCAAGGTTAAACTTCAGTTGCCACTTCTTAGCCCATCTGCCCAAATTATCTAGATCCTGTTGCAGTAGCACACTGCCATTACTGTCATTAACAACCCTGCCAACCTTTGTATCATCTGCAAACTTCGACACTAAGCCTGATATACCTTCATCAATATCATTGATAAATATACAAAACAACAGTGGACCCAACACGGAACCCTGTGGGACTCCACTAATAACATTAGTCCAAGAAGAGCAGCACCCATTGATTACCACCCTCTGTCTTCTCCCACTTAACCGTCCTTTTATCCATTGTAGCAACTTACCCTTAATACCATTCTCCTCCAATTTGTACAATAGTCTTCCATGCGCAACAGTGTCAAAAGCTTTCCTGAGTGTACAGGTTGTTCCTCCCATCTTTTAGAATATATCCGTACTATCTGTTATTGAGCATGATAGCTTGACTGCCAGACAGAACCATAGTGGGCTCAAGGCATCTGCCTGAAAGATCCTCTTCTGATGGACGCATTATAGCCTTAGATGCTAATGCGCCATAAAACTCTAAAACAAAACAAAACAAAACAAAATCTTCTGATGGATATCAGTGTAGTTGTGATGTTCTTGACCTTGATGGTGTCCTTCATTTTGCCGTGGTTGCTTCTAGGAAGTATGTCAGTGTCTGGTTTGTTATTAAATTTATTATCATTATTTATTATATTATTATTATTAAATATTATTAACTATTTTAATTTAAAAATTTCCTGTGAAAACGCAAGAGCTTGTGAAATAAACAATTGTTCTGTTTTTTTGATGTTTTCGATTGTTTAAAATCATGGAATAAATAAACTGTTTTTTAAAATTTGGATATATTTTATATTGTCCACAGAAAGATATCTGGTCGGGCAGAAAATCCTTTCTGTCCTCCCCTGAGATCGACTAACTCAGCTATAATGTGAAAAAAGCTGATAAAAGTTCCTCGCCTGATTGTTGCGCTAACTTCGTTGAATGCTGATCGCTGTAACCAACTTCGACTCTACTGGGCTCTTGTCTGTCCTAAGCTCGATTATCCTTCCCAGATTTACGCTTCTTCTAGGAATAGTGCACTTCGATGGTTAGATCCAGTCCACCACCAGCAATCGCCACATTAGCTGCCCTAAAATGGGGAACTTTCTGAGCCATCCTGGCTGAAGTGTATATTTCACCTTGTCCTAGGTGTGCTCCGTGGAAGTTAAATCTGGGGATTATTGTAAATTGGTGGAACAAATCATTATAAAAAAGATACTGTATGTGTTTGTTCGATATGATGGTTGGTTGTTTCTTTCTGGAATTCGGTGTTATTGAAGGAAAGAGCGCTGTTCTCAGGATGTATGGGCTTGATGTTGGGTTGATACAGCACCTTCATTAAGATTGCAGGCCTGTGATGGGGAACGGATTTCTCTACCATAAACCTCTGTTCATACGGTGACGTGCAGAGTTCTTGACTCCTGTTACATGTCTCAGGAAGCGAATAAAGTCGTCGCTAACTTCCAAACAGATTTGAGGCTCTGAGATTGGAGACTAATGTCAATCGGATCTTTCCTGGCACACCATCGTTAAACACTGACGACAATGGTATGGCACGAGAGGTGCACGTAGCAATGGATGAAGAGGCACGAACCCAATTTTCTGCTATCAGCTAATAGTAATTATTGAAACAGAGCGCAAAGCCTGTCATCGTCATGTTTGGAAGCTGGCTCATCTTAATAAATCTGTATTCCACTGATAACGTCAGAGAACACAGATCCTGAACGCCAACATCGTTATAACTGGCCCATTCTTCTGGTTGTTGGACCAGGATGACGGATAAAGTACCTTCCTGCAGTTCTAACAGCATGACCTTCATGTTGTGGGGGGGAAGAAGGTGTCCTTAATATATATACATATGTCTTTACTCTTCTTTAAATTTTATTTTGAATATGTATAATAATAATGCTTTATTAAATATTCCTTATTTGTTCTGTTCCCTTATAATTATAGACTTCTATTTCTTACACCCCCACGTACACATCTGACTTTGCTTTACAGGAGAATTCCAGATTCGTGGGAACTTCTCAATTGTGTATAATTCCCTTCGGAAAGGCTGAGTGTTCAGGAATAACAAACTCACAAATTAACAAACAACAACAAAGTTTATTTACATTTATATATACAACATAATATACAATTGAATAAAAAAACATGTAATATGCATACAAGGTTAAGTCAAGGATACCTTGCATATATTATTCTTATATTAACAATCAATATGCTATTTTCATCATTATACCCTGTGTTCTCGCCATTCTGTTACAATACACTGAAGACCAATCTTAACTTTCCTAAAGTCTCTATTTGTTATTAGTCCTTCGGATGAACCAACAATTCTTCATCAATACAAACACTATATTCAATTATCTATCCTTAAAACATAGTCAAAACGTCTCATATAAAATTTGCTATCCTTCTAACATATTATAATCATTCGAACAACAATCTAATCTATTACTTATCTTTCGTTTCTCTTGCATTTTACAATAACCTTTTTGAATTAATTAAGCTCTGTTAGTATATATATAATTTACTTCAGAGATAATTTATCTATCAATTTACTTCTAGTGCTACCCCCTTTTTTTTTAAATTAATCACTATAAAAAAATTGAACGGCAAATGCCTAAAAAACGGTACTCACCTTGTATAAATCTGCAATAAATTTATTGGTAAATGGTGGCTGAATTTAGTTTGGAAGAAGCATTAAAAAGAACTACGGCAGAGAATGGGGTAAAAATATTTTTAAACAAATTTTAAAATGAGCGCAAGGAAGTAGAAGTGCAGATCTCCAATCCTTGGTTGTCACAAAAAGGTTGAAGGACGCGAATGAAAGAATGAAATAAAAGAGAAGACTGGTGGTGCCAATAGTCGTTGCGAGAGACTTTCGTTAAATGAACCGTCATCAGTTGGCAAATGGAAGAGAAGTGAGCTTCTCTATATTTATTTTCCCTGAAAATAAATATAGAAGAACTCTTTATTGCATAGAAAAGAGTTATTCTTTATTTATTTTCAGGGAAGGATGTAAAAGAGTTTTATTCGCTGTGTTCTAAATTAGTGCTGTATCTCCTCGAGCTTATCCAGTGGTCCCTAAATACGAGAAAATCCCTATTAGTAGCGGGTAGTGTATAACTGCATTTACTGTAATTCACTTCTATAAATTAATAATGTTTGGCCCATTTCGTCAATATTCATCCCAAACTTCTTTGTAACCTTTCAGAATACCTGAAACACGCGCCTTGCTATAAGGAACTAGCGGAGAGTTACAAGCAGTGCTCGAACCGTTACTTGAAAGAACAGAATTCGATTAGACACCAGCAGATGGATGAAAAGGAACAAATCCGAGTGTCGTGTTGGTAAGTTCAACGTTCCTCTACTTATTTGAAGTAATTTATGACCAGGAAAATGTTTTTTAAGAGTTTTTACAAGAAATAATCTTTGCGATTTTAGTTATATTGCAATCATCAATGTAGTGCGCTGCCAACTAATTTCTTCTTTCTCTCCTTTTCCAGTCTATTCAATGGTTACAGCCATTGCACTAAAACTGCAGTTCTCTCCAAATGCAGTGCCGAAGCAGCAGAACTGGGCGAGCAGATTGTGGAAAAAGCGGGTGGACCCTTAGTTCAAACACATTGTGCCGAGTATAAGCACAACAGTGACCTCTGTAACTCCGCATCCCCTGCACTGGGGAAGTCCCTACTTTTACTCCTTCTAGTGGGTATGCTGAGTCTGCTCAGAGGTGTTCACTTCTGATAGCTGCAAGTGCCAACGGGGCTCGCCTTCTCCTTCATAATTCAACTACAGAAACTTCAATCCATCCAAAGTGAAATAACGTCGCATTACCCTCTGATGGGTGTTTAAGGGAAACAAAGCACTTCTTGCATCATTGGATAGTTTAAACAAGGCGAGTGCTTCCAGATGAGTCTTGGAATCAATGTGTATAGGTGTGGTCACTCATACACAGCAGGAACCAGTTTATTAATATATTTCTTTTTTGTTTTCTTTTTGATGTTTTAAAATTTTATTGAATTTGTTAAGTATTAAATTTTATTTTTTTCATTGTTAAATTCTAGACTTTCAGTGTTCAAGCTGGTCAATACAAAAACGAAGGGTTACTTGTTGAGGGCAGCTGTGAGCATTAGAAATTGACCATCTTCATCCAGTTATTCGTCCTAGGGTCACTTTGTTCTCTATTTAATAAGATTATATCGAACCTGTATGGGTTGTTAATGCCCAGTGTTTTTCCATAGTTTCTCTTTGGCTTCCGACCTACTGTTGGAAGTGAAGTAGTTCTAATCCAAAAGAACTGAAAACTGCTAAGGAATCCATCATTTAAAACTCCAGAAGATGGTGAAAAGGAAATGCTCTTGAACCTTCAACTCGTCATTGCTATGCCTTAGTCTTGTTACTATAGTGACAGGTGTTTACATCTTCTTATACTACTCTACTTCGGAGTCAAGACTCGTTCTCAGCTATGGTAATATTTGTAACATTGGATGAAGCTTTGTTACACCTAAAGTAGTAGGTGAAATGCTAAAAAGTGGTGATTGAAGAAGGCCAAACTCATCTTCCCAGAATATGATGGAACTTTGAGTCTGTAAGATTATCCGTGTCATAATCGAAAACATTTTTTTTTTGAGAACATTATCTGCAATTTTCCTAACTAAAACATTTTTCTAAGCATATTTTTTAATCTTTTATATGAACATCGATTGATTAATATGGCACCCTTTCAGCGACAAGTTATTATACTTCTTTCCAGATATAAGTAAGGCTCTGTACTGAGTCGCAGCAGAAATGAACGCAGTCTCATTAAATATAAATTTTGTCTGTGGGGAAGGTGTTCTCTTCTCAGAGTGTTGGCTCTCTGCAATCACCGGAAATAATCATTCCTAGATTATAATTATTCCTTTAATTCTCAATTTTGAGCAAATGCGTTTGCATATATCCAAGGCCAACGAGGTATCACTGTGCCATATCAGAAGTAAGTTTCGAATTGAAATTTGTCCCTTTAATTTCATTTGAGGCGCTGTATTTTACTGCATTGGTCCTGTCTATATGCAAAATACCGGTGTGTACTAATAATAATCATAGAAATGTGGCGCAAATGTCCAAGAGCGCATTTGTGTTTTTCAACATTGTCTGATGAATGCCTTCTAAGAAAGTGTCACTTCATTAATATTTAGCACCTGTGTTTTTCTTTGTACGCAGACAAAACATGAAAGTTTGTATATTTTGTTAATATTTCATGTAACAGCTTGTTTCTGATTAAAATAAAACGTGAAGTTTGGTGTCTCTTTGCTCATCCAAATTTTATTGTCACAGTGGCACGCTTAAACGAAATTTCACGCTTTGTGCTCGCTAATTGCCTCCTGCTGGACCCTTGCTAGAGATATTAGCGCGTAATTTCCGTTAGAAAGAAAACGTGGCCTTGAAACTAATCTTACACTTCCGCTAATTACATCCTGGTAGCTTTGCGTGAAGCCACCCAATTATTTTACCTCCTGTTTGGAAAGATCGTTAGATGAAACTGTGCAGTTATTGGATCTCTGCCAACCCATCCCACGTCGTTTCCAAGCCGAATCCTTTGAAAAGAGTTTGGTTGTTGGGGGCGGTCCCATCCATCTGTACGAGTTAAGTACTCAAAGGAGCTATTTGACTTTTTTTGGTGGGCAGGGATAAAAGGCACTTTAGAACAAAGGATCACAGCTGTAATTCTCGTTAGATTCCCCAATTAAGTTTTACACGGATGATGGGCAATAAAAAAAAAGTATTTGAGAAAAACTACTTTTTGGTAATGAACAAAAAGTGAACACTTTTTTTCTTTTTCATGTTGGCTTTGACAATAGGTTTCGATTCGGGCCGTGTCTAAAACATCTGTTTGTTTCTGGTCAAAAGACATTGTGTTTGACTATTTTTAATAAACATCGAAGCAACTAAGGTCATAAAGTGGCAGCATAATAATGTCTGCGAGCTCCATCTAGTTGGTTTCAAACAAAATATCACGATACCATCGCTGGCACAATTCCTTCTTTGAATCTGAATTACTTTAACTAACGGCTTCACTGCATCTCAGCTGATTTACTTTTGATGTTTAAACAATGGCAGAAAGTTAAATTTTGCAAGTAATACAGTAGACCATAACAGATCTCGGAAAAAAAGAAAAATTGAATTAAATTATGATGAAATAGCAAACTAGATGGACAACCTTCTTAGGATTCATCGTAATATCTTCTATTTAATGTTTTTGCCTATTCCAAAAGCACGCGAAAATTGTACTTTCTTGGATTGCTGAATACTAAACTTAATTAATTTAATTCTCTAAATACTGATGTCTCTCTCTCTCTCTCTCTCTTGTGGTGCCACTGAGAATTGGCAGCGTGTTCTGTTCTTTTGGCCGCTTTATCTATAGCTCTTTGACACAATAATGCCAACGATTTTTATGGTTTTTCTTCTGTACACGAGTATGATTTTGATTTTATTTTCGTCCTTGCAGCAGTGCGGTGGTTATGATCACCGTCCTCCCCACACCGTGTGGAAAAGATCTGTGTTCGAATCCTGTCAATGACGCAAGAAGTGTGTCCTATGAGAATGGTTCCTGTGTTTTGTCTGTCTTTATGGCGGTATTTACTGACGCCTCTGAATTGAGCCGTTTTTCTTTTCTCATTTCATTGGTTCGGATATATTTTTGAACCTCTCCGTCCAAATTTCCTATATCCAGTCCACATAATAGAAACTATGTATCTATAACATGTTTTGGGGGGCACTCAGACACAAGTCAAACTCCACCTTGTAAATCTGTGTTTAGAAACAGTAAAACTGTCTAAAGGACTGAATGTTGTGTGTGTTTATGTAAACACACACAAGCACAGCCAGTACCTGGTCGGTCGCGTCCTTGCACCCGTTTCTAGGCTCTTTTTGCTAGGACCGGTCCTGCTATCTAGTGCTTATATGCACCAAGTTCGCATCCATTGGAGGTAGTGCAATACCAATGGATGCACTCTATCCCACAGGTTGTCCAACCTATTGGGGAAAAAAAAAACTCGTGGTAAAATATACAACCCTCTAACCGAGCTAAGGATAGACATGATTTGTGTCAAAAATAAGACAACCCCTTTTAGTGACAGAGGTAGATAAGCATGTCAGCTATCTTGAAAGGAAATAATCAGTAAAATAACATTATTAACAAATCTAAAAATCAATCAGATTTAAGTTATGTACACATTAATTCCCTCCAATCAGACTTTTAATTATAATAATAAACTGTGTATCAAATAAATTTGCATTTAACATCCAAGCTTAAGCAACACCGACGATATTTAAGCTATACTTAAGTCAATACCGTACTGAACAGTAATAATTGTTCAGAAATATATAGTACATCAGTAAAAGCATTAATAAGAAATGTTAAATAAAAACTTCTCAACTTGGCACAAGCCGGCACTAAACAGAACAGAAGATAATTCTCAATACCAAATGACGGTCCAGTACCAAGTTTTCTATCCACGAGTCCTCCAAATAGCCCTAGCCATCAAAATAAGTCTCTTCTTAGAAACCAATGCCGAAAATCTCTGCAAAGCCCCAAAGTTCTTGACGTCCTGTACAAGAATCTTGACATTATCATAGGTTACTTTATGAACAACACTAAGTAATTCAGCTCGAGAGAGACTCCTCGTACTCTGGACAGGAAAGCAGAACATGGCTCTAGTTCTCACTGTCCCCGCAGAAACACAAGGGATTTGTTTCCAATCCCAGTTTAAACAACTTATCCCGTAACGAACCATGACCCATTTTGATAAAAGAGTTGCTTATCGATCCATTGCCTTTTTATTTTGAGCAAAAAGTGCATCCTATATAAACTCGTGTTGTTGCTCCAGTTTAACTCTCAGTTCAATATTCTCTGCCACAAAGCAAAGAATTTGGACTGAGAGTAAAACTGGAGCAACAACACGGCAGTTTATAGAGGAACAGTTTATCTTAGAAAGGACAGAAGCCCACAGGCTCCATTTTAAAGTTGGCGCAGTGCACACACTGGCCAAAAAAATCCTAACCTTTATTCAGTATCGAATCGGACCGCCTTTGTTTAGAATAACAGGAAGTCTGTGGCACAGCATGGATTCTGTCAGGTGTTTTAGTGCGTTTTGGTTTAATTGTAGCCAGTCTTTCAGAAAAATATCACGTACCTGCGACAAAGTGGAAAGAAGAGAAATTAGTTGCCTAATAGCTCTCCATCTCTCTCTCCAGTATATCCTCCACATTCTTAATAAAATTGAGGTCAGGTGAATGTGGGGGCCAAGAACAATGGTGAAAATAAGTGTCATGTTCTCCGAACCATTCTTGCATGATCCTGGCACGATGAGCTTTTGCATTGTCATTCGTAAAGTGACCATCACCTTCGGGATAAAACTCCAACATTGCAAGGTGCAGTAGATCTGGTACAAAATTCAGGTACTCCCTGGAAGACATTTCAACATTCACCAGTATCTAAGGGACCCAGTCCATGCTAACAAAACCCATACCACTTCCAGATGCTTGTGCTGTCTTACTCATCACATTCTTCGCCTATCATCAGTATAAATCAAAGTGTACCGTGATTCATCTTACCACATGACTTTCTTCCATTATTCCACTGTCCAATGACGACGTTCTCGACACTACTAAAAGCAGGTGGTAAAAGAGATGGTCATAAAAGAAGTGGTTTTCTTTTAAACAAGTAGCTTCCGAATAAGCAAGAGACTGCCAATACCCAATTTCTTCAATTACCTGCGATAGGTACGGTTTGAAATAGGGCAGTTCCGGGCTTGGTTGAATTCCGATGTTATTTGCTGCACACTGGACCTCCTATTTTTCCGTACAGTCCTCCTTAGAGCAGAACGGCTTTGCTATGTATTTGTTTTTATATTTATCTCCCTTGTACTGTACTGAATTTATGCCCCTAGCCTAGTGCTGTGATGGGCTTGCTGTATTTGCAATAAATGAATATTTATTTATTATTGTTTTTCTGCCACATCTACGCCTTTCACATGAGGAAGAACTGCTTTCTTTTCAGTCATTAAAAACCTAGATGGATTCTTTTGAGAACTACTTATATCTTTCGTTTCTTGAATTCTTGAATCGTGGGCCCTGCTAAACATACGCTCACGAGAAAACCTTTTTCAAGGTCTGGTAGTTCAACTTCGAAAAAGCTTAGTTTCTTTTAATCTGTTATTCGATTTTTGGACTTGGCTTACACACGATTTACTAAGGCATTTGGAACCTCCCAAGAACAATTGAATCACTAATCATGTTCCTTATAGGATGCGGAAGAACTGCCAAGGTCACATCGCCATTATGTGGTAAAGGGACAACCAATTACGGCAACCATGCAACTACAAAATGAACAAAGGAACAAAAAAAAAAAAAAAAAAAAAAGAGGAAATGGTTTCATATTTTCCAATTCTTATATCGATGTCAGCAGATCAAACTTTGTGCAGTTAGTTGGTGTCTGTTTGGAGAACGATGCCGCAGAAACATGAATCCCACTGTAGCGATTGATTTATTCGTCTATGGGTATTGTAATCTGATTTTAGCAGCATCAGCGACTAAGGCTTCATTGCTCCATGTGTATTGTCTGTAAATTTCGTGTGTTCTGTGGCCGATTTTCTGTTTGTTGGGCGAAAAACCCGAGTTCCTGGAGAAAAAGCCACAATGCCTTCGCCTGAGGCAGTCTAGCTCAGACACGTTGTGAAAAAGGCCCTTAAAAATTTCTCGTGTCATCGACGTAACTCGAACTCAGGTGTTTTCCACCCGGTGTAGGAAGATGGCGATTCTAACAAATGAGTCTACCCAAGAAGGCTTCATCTATGCATAGTGTCTTATGTAGGTGGCTCCCAAACGCTAGTTCAACTCCTCCGTGGTACACTTTGATGTTACAAAAACTCTGCAGAAAGGCCAGAATTGTGTGTAATGCTATGTTTGTGCCGTGTATGTGTTTGTTATGTTGTTTAGTTGCTTCTGGCCGCTTTGCTATCAGGAAGCAACAAGCACCAGGGTGGTGCGTCCTGATACCCGTCTACGCCGCGAGGAGGCGGGCCACAACTGAGCTTGAACCGCAGCAAACCTCGAGTGTCACGTACTGAATGTCGAAATCATTCAAAATATGAGCAAATAAGATTAATTTTAACAATAAATTTAAAAATATATATAATAATAATAATAAAATCAGAAAAATTAAAGATAAAATAAGTTAAAAAATAAAAATTAAATTCAGTAAAAATAAAGATAAAATGGGGGGAAAAAATAAAAATAAATAAAAAAAATCATCCCGCACGAGTCTAAGGTGGTGCCAGCAGATGACCCCGCCTCAGGACCAGCCTGTGGTTAGCAGGAAATAAAAGTCAAGAAGACAGTGATGTCACTCGACGTCATGCACGTTTGTTAACCAACTGTCCAAGACGAAGATAGTACTTGAGCTAAAAAAAAAAAAAAGGTGGTAGTGACGATGGTAGTGGTATCACGAGATGGCGATAATAGAGATGCTGGGTCTGGACTGGACTGGAGGTAGAGCTGGAATAGGAGTAGTTCCTGAAATATTGGCACTACTGATGATTTATCCACGTCTGGCAAAGGCTTTATGTGCAAAATCTTGCAGAAGATGAAATTTTACTTTGGAGTCCAAAAGAGAAGACCCATTGCCTGGGGAGAATGGTTGACACAGAGTAGACAGAGGCTGACGAAGATCCAAGTAATATGGACAGGTGAAAAGAACATGCTGCCAGTCTTCTGGGCTGCCACAGTTACAGAGGGGAGAATCAGACAGATTAAACACAGCAAAATTAGCACGAAGGGAACCATGACCAGTTAGAAGAAAAAGAATGCGGAGACTCGGACTGAACCATTTTAGAATAGACTTTTGTAAGGCAAAGGACACAGATGGAATAAATTTTCTTGTGACCATACCTTTTGAAGAAAATTTATGGAACTGCATGATTCTTGATTGTTTAGTGCTGTAATGCAAGTGGTTAAGCATTAAGGTAGCGGAATATTTACTCAACGAATCCCGCGGTCTAATTCTAAGCTTTTGATTTAGCAGTTAGAATTGTTAGAAACACCAGAATGGTCCTCTCTCATCTTCTGGGAGAACAGTGAACTGAACCAGTGCGCCAACTGCATGGACGGAATGTCGCCTTCCCAAAAAGGAAGAAACGGAAATAGTGAAGCAAATATTAAATGAAAAGCCTTGGTATTACAGTTTTATATCTGCAATGTTTCTATTCAATCTGACATTGAGATCCGTCAGTTGCTTCCCAGTGTGGAATTTTTATCCTATTTTTTATTTTCTTCTTTCTTTTTCCGATGTAGTGTCAAATGCATTAAAGGGGAATGATTGTGTTCAAGAGCACTGCACGTGTGCTGGTGATTTCAGTTCAGTTTCAGTTTAGTTTATGTATAACTGTCTCTGGTGGCTCCCAGACTGATGTCCATCTCCACCTATATTCATGTATCCAAGTGGAACATCCAAAAAAATATATAAAAAACAGTAGGCAGACCACTTATCCACCAGGACGTAGGCAACACACAGGCAACCACATCCTGGTGTCCGCCCCCGCACGTGTGTGTCTGCTATACTGTCTGTGTAAGTAACACAAAAATCCCGCATCTACTAGCAGTCGTGCAAGTCTGATGGGTGCCAGCGTCTCCCGTTTCTAGGCTGCGCAAACCTAGGAGCAAAAAAAAAAAATAAATAAATAAAAAAAATAAATAAATAATAAATAAAAATTTGTCCCCAAATCCCCAATTCTCTTCAATCAGCCCGCAGGGAATAATCCCGCATCAGTAATATTTAATTGACGCCAGCAAAACAAACAAACAAACAAAAAAAAAAAGGTACAGTGATGCAATCGTACTAAAAACATAATCTACACTAATCAAAATAGAGAACTGCTTTCTTTTAAGGAATACGCTCCTACAAAATTCCTGTAATAGCTTAAAACGTTTTTCATCAATCAACCATTCTGTTTCAGTTCCCCTATTTAATGTAGGCAAGCTAGCCCTTAATTTACTTCTAAATTGGGCAGTTATACAAAGCATGATCCCAAGTCTCGTTGAAGCTACAGAAGCACAAGGGATATGTTTCCAGACCTAGGTCACATAGATTAGATTTTAATGAGCCATGGCCCGTTAGCGAACAAGACACTTCGATAGTTGAGTAAAACCACTGAATCTTCTTTCCCGTATTAAAACTTAATTTTGGAATAAACAGCATATCCAGTATTACTTGTGCTCCAACGGTTCTGCCATATTTCGTTTAACTTTAACCATATATTCTTTTCCTCAATTTTCTATCTACCAAAATGTCATTAGTAATACCCAATAATGAAATCCGAATTCCCTTTCTCAAGGAATAGCTGAATGCCCTAAACGCTATATACAAATCTTAGGTAGGGTCCCAGCAACCTTTGTGCGCAATACCTGCATTGCATGAGTAGAGCCGGGTTTACGTACTCTTAATATTGTTAGCAACATGGATCTCTGAATTGAGTTAATTTTATTCCTAAATTTAATTACATTAATTCTCTTAAACCAGACAGAAGCAGCGTATGATACTATAGGTAAGAATATAACCCAAGGACCCTTTTACCGAGTCCCTAGTCCTTTCTAGTAATCCTTACAATAGAGGCAGTAAATTTTTTAACATTGCTACTCAGATATTCAAGATGTGCCACAAACGACGTATTATCATCTATAATTAAGCCAAGGTGCTTGACCTTTGAGACCAAAGGTATCTGCTTATTATTAATAAGTACACGAGGAGGCCTACTGTAATCACGTTTCCCTTTAGTCTACATCATAACCGTCTTAGTAGAAGATATACTAAGTTTATTATCTGTAGCCCAATTGGCGAGACTATCCACAACCATCTTAATTTTATCCTCGATGTCCCTCCTTGATTTTCCTTCCACGCACAACACTAAATCATCCGCATAACGCGGTTTTATGACAATAAAGTATATCATCATGCAGCCACATATTAAGTACCATATTCCAGAAGACTGGTCCTAACATTGATCCCTGTGGACAACCCCTGTTAATATCTCGTTCAAATTTAGAATGTGGTGCCTTAACAATAATTCTCCTCTCATTTAAATAATCTCTAATTATTCTGTATAATAAATCCGGGCACTGTGGTGTTCTCAAAGAGGCCAACACATTCTCATTCCAAACAGTGTCAAAGGTCCCCTCAAAATCAATGAAGAGGGCCAAGACATATTTGCAATTAGAGTTTATATTTTAATTAACAAGATCGTGTATTGCATCTTCTGTCGAGCTTTTTCTTTTAAAACCAAACTGATGTGGAAAATCTAAATTCCTGGCCAAAAATGAAGCCTCTAATCTGATTAATCTTAATCAATCTTTCCAAGATTTGGTAACAATGAAATAGGCCGGTAGCCTCTTGGATCAGTAACCGGTTTGCCAGATTTCCTTATTAATTTTAGTAAAGCCATCTTCCAGAATCCAGGTACAGTCCCAGAAATAAAACAGTTATTAAACATATTTAATATAAGATCAGGAAACATATATACAATTTTAATAATATAGCTATTCTCAAGCTTATCAATTCCTGGAGATTTATTAAATGCCCTAAGTTCAGTAAAATTAAACAATTCAACATCATTATTACCAATATACATACGATTCTCTTCTCTAACCTTCCTCTGATACTCAGAATCCTCACTATGGTCATCCATCAAAAATAATTGATCAGTTATTGTAGTTATAGTTGTTAATCAATCTCAATCAGTAGTTTCCTCATTACCAGAAGTAACTGTACTTATTGAATTATTTAAATTTAGTTTATTCCTGGTTAGCTTAAACAGAAGTTCCCAGGGATCAGTATTTCCAACATTAAAAACCAGATCTTGCCATGCCTTAATCTTATGATTATAAATGGCTTTACGATACAGCCTCCTTTTAATTAATTTTATACAAATCCTTATACACCTCGAGCTCAAAAGCACCCCAACTTCTCAGCCTGTGATACTTCCTTCTTAGGTCAAACACCTCATGCCTTAATACAGTTAATTCAGCTAATTTATGTGAAATGCTTCTCTTATTCTTAACAGCAAAACATAAAGCATTCTGTAACATAAACTGGACATAAAACACATATTCTGTCGTGGTAACATCGTTCAAAGATTGGACATTATTTGAACCTAAACTATTATGCAAACAAGACAAACTTTGTCCAATTAATTGATTTAAAGTTTAACCTAGTGGGATCTTGTAACACAGGCTTATTTAACCGACCTTTGTATAAACTCAAAACAAAATGGATCTTTCATCACTATTAGTAAAGTTATCCTTAACATCCCAATACGAAATTCTTCTATGTAAAGACTAACTAAAGTGATATGGTGATTGCTCACCGGTACGGAACTCTTTTGAATGGTACCAACTCTTCCCGGATATTCAGTACATGACAGTCGGGGTCCTCCAGTGAATAGTTGTGGCCTACGTCTTTGTGGTGTTGAGAGACATTGGACAGGCAGTAATATATATATTTTGCCTGTTCGAGGACATGAGATCTAGAAAATGCAAATGCAGATATCCTTGAATAAAGTCCAACGGTGGATAGTGTTCAATAGTTATCATCTACCACAAGAGAAAACTGTTGCAATCCACTTTTGCAATCAACGTAATTTACATACAGATCTTGAACTTCAGATGTCCAACTGTACAATTTCGTTCACCAACAACATAATATTGTTAGGATTTATCCTTGAGAGCAAAATTTTCTACCTGTCTCAAAAAGCTAAACATTCTATCTTGTGGAGCAGACTGTACACCTTTGCTATTCTTATATGGAGCACTGATCAGACCTTGTTTGGCTTATGGTTCTCCAATCTATGATTCTGCCCGAAGGAATATACTATGCTGCCTCTATCCTATACAGCACAGTGCATTGCGGATTACGCTTGGTGCTTTCAGGACATCTCTAAGCCATAGGTGTCATATTGAAGCTCATGCATAAAAACACTAAGTATGCAGCCATAATACGCAATTGCTGTCCGCACCCTATTGAGCTATACCTCTTTAATCCACCGCTGCGAAATTTCTATAGAAATAAACCTATAAAAATAAGATCAGCCGGCCTACGCCTTCTTGAACTAACACAGAGTTGGAATGTTCCTATTCTCAACAAGTGATAAATTACTCTTAACAATCACTCTAAGATATTTCCCAATTTTTACAGATGGCTCTAAATCTTAATTCAAACGTTGGATCAGGCTGTAGTGTTTCCGAATACCATTATTTCAGCATCCCTTCCATCTGAATTCAGCATCTTCTCAGCTGAATTATATGCAAACTAGATTTCCAAAATCTCTGTTCTGACTGTTCCATAAAATCTATAATTTACACTAATTCATTCCTCTAAATCAAGGCATTGTATAATTCTTTAGATAAAGTCCACCCTGTTCTAGTTGAAATTAGAAACTTGTTACTGCAAATTGAAGAATGCCATCAACTGGTCACCTCCTGTTGTATTCCAGAACATTCTGTTTTTTTTTGGTAATGAACTGGCCGATAAATCTGCAAAAATCCAACCACCTTATATTTATCCAATGCCCCTGTTTCAGTACTAGACTATGCACAAATCATTCATGCTGCATGCCGATCAGAATGAACAGCACTATGGCACTTTCAAACTACTAAGAAACTCTTTCGATTTAAGCAGGATCCGAAATGGGCGCTCCAGTGTCCGTACATCAAGATGAGAAGTAGTCATTTCAAGGTCATACTCATCTGACCCACATTCATTTATTCACAGGAGATGATCCGCCACGGTGTCCACATTGTTCTATAAATTTGACTGCTATTAAACATATCCTCATTGACTGCCCCTATTATAAACAACACAGAACTTCAATTTCCTACTATCACGTTTATTTTTGTAAACCAATAACTCTGGGGAATCTCATTGGTAACAAGGCAAATTTCCGAATTTTTCAACTTCTTCAAGCAAACTGAGTTTTTAATCATTCATGATTTCTGATTTTACAAGAAATTTTCTTTTCTTTGGATAATAAATAAATGAGGACATTATAGCCAAAGCAGCTTATGTGCCATCAAATCCCCATAACAACAATCAACATTTCTTCAAAACCTTGGATCCCCCCCCCTCCTCAACTGACCTGTGATACTTAAGTTCGTTAATGGAGAATGAATCTCCTGCGTATATTCAATGTGAAACAACTCCGTGCTGGCCATATCCAGAAAGGTTCACACTATGCTAAACCAAATCACGAGTAAATCGAAGAACGTCAACAAACGGTGACATTTTGTTGGTTTCCAGCGCATTCTGAGATAAAGAGGAATGAACTTGCTGATAAAACTGCTAAAAATTATTCGTCAACGTTTCATTTAACCTCCGTTTCCAACTATAACACACATCATACATTGGTTGGTTCTGTTCATTTCAAATCTCCACACAATGCTAAAGAAGTTTTCCGAGTTTCTCAACGAACTAAAATCCACAATTTGTAAAATAAAAGCCAAAGACAAACTAAAAGCTCACACAAAGCTAGAGACAGAAATTAGAACAGTCACCTTCCCTTAAAGGCTGATTAAGTAAAACTAAATCAAAGTGTACTAAAAAAAAATGTGAGAAGAATGGAGAACCCACATTCTTTAATATATCCGAGGTAACTATGAAACAAAACGCATAAAGTAACAATTCAGTGAAAGATGTTTTGTGGGGGGTGGAAAGAAATTTTTAGATTGTGGGGGAATAGAAGTTTTAATTATTATATGTTATTATCTTTATTTTTATTATTTATAATTTCTGTAATTAATAAATCTCTTTGAGCTTTCAGACCCACCTCTCTTAACTTTGTAATTCCCAGTTTATTTTCCCCCTAATTTACCCCCTCCACATTAACACCTAACTTGTATACTGCACAGAAGATCACAGATTCTGGGGGAATGGTAGTTCGTGTATGTCTCCTCTGGACTGGCTGAGTATTCAGAATGACTCATACTACACTTGATAAACATATACAATATTGTTTATTCGCAGTATATACATTAAAAGAATATATCATACATCATCATTTGGGGATTATGTTAATTAATAGCATTATATGTGTGCTAAGATGTATAGTTAATCACAATTCATATATCATGTCTCTTCGTGTCTTTCTGCCATTTCTCCTTCTGGTTTAGGTTACATCTCATAACATTCTCTTGTCTTCTAACAATTTAAACTTCCCAACTGGGATTACAGCAGTGGGCATAACACCTATATGTGTATTTTCCTACATTTATAAATCCCCGTTATATTCTTTCTTTAATTATCCCTTCCAAAAAGATTACATGTGCATAGAACACTCTTTAGTCTCAACTTAAAACATACCAGTCTCGAGTACATACACCTAAATCTTCCTTGCTTAATAAACTTATCTTTGTGATGAAGTACATATATCTATATCTTATGAACTTTCTCCTTCCCTTTATGCTAAACAATACCAAATCTACTATCAACTAAATAAAGACATTTCCTAAAGTCCTTTCCCTCAATTCCCTCAATTCGACCTGTTAACAATAACCAGGATTGTTAACAGGTCGAATCGGGGTTTCAATAAGGAAACTAAGATGGCTTCCATCAAGAAGCAGAAGGCCTACAGGAAATGGCAGAAAACTCAACTTTCCTCAGACCGTTCCATCTTTAAGAAAGAAAGAGCTTGCTTCTTGAAAAAGAAAAGGCAGGTCCTTAACCAAGCTGTTCTCAATAGGTTGAAGAGTGGTAGAAGGATCCTTTCACATCATCATCATCTAGCCATTGACAAAAAGCTTGTCCAGGAATGGGCACAGTTCAACATACTGCAGGCAGATTTTCCTGACTCTGATTCCTCTCTCTCTCAGGAGGGCTGGTTACCTAGGGCACACTTGTCTGAAATAGAAATAACTAGAGAGACCCTAATTGATGTCATCAATAAACTACCCAACAAAGCCACTGTAGGTCTAGATGGTTTCCCACTCTTTATTATCAAAATTTGCAGCCCATATATAATCGACATTCTCCTTCACCTTTTCCGACAAATTCTGCAATCTGGAATAGTTCCTTCAATTTGGAAAACCTACCATGTTAAGCCCATTCCAAAGATCAAGAAACCCAAATTTCCTAAAGACCTGCGACCAATCTCCATCAGTTGTTCTTTACTCAAAATTTTTGAAAAAGTAATTCAGCCAACAATTGCCCAGCATTGCTTTGCACACAGGCCCGAGTACCTGCATACCGTTCTACAAAGGAGATCGACAACTACCAATCTTCTTGATACCCTCTTCAGAATTCAGCGTACCCTTAACAACAAATCACAGATTGATATCATATTCCTCGACATAAAATCGGCTTATGACAGAATAAACCTCCCAGCTCTTTTTACCATTCTGAAACAATACTTCGGCCTGGCAGATACCTTACTTCAAATTTTGAAGTCTATTTTACTTCCTAGACATCTGTCTGTGACCCACAATGACTTTCAAGTAACTATTGACGTCTCAAGAGGCATTTCACAAGGAAGTGTACTGTCAGCTATCCTGTTTGCAGCAGTTTTGGAGCCTTTCCTTGCTCAGAATCTGAACTTTGTCTCTTATGCCGACGATCTGAAGTTCTACGTGAGCTCAGATCATAGTCATCAGATTCAACATATCAACGAACAAGCTTCTAGGCAGATATTAAGCTTGGAAAGTTATCTTGCCACAATTGGGCTGCATCTGAGCCCTTCCAAATCAGCGCAACTGACGATAACCAAGAAGAAAGTCAAAAATGATATCCAAATCTTTGTCAGTGGGGAACCGGTGCAAAAGGTGACCTCTCATACTGATCTTGGCCTCACCTGGGATGTTGGATTCACTTTTCAGCCTCACTTTGCCAGGATGAGGCAGAAGACGTACGCTGCTCTTTGGGCAGTGCGTCAAGAACTCGTTGGTGTGCATCAGCCAGCGCTGCTTGTTCGGCACATCCTGAGGTGTATTACGCCGATTCCTCTCTATGCTTCAGAAATTTGGTCATCTGCCCCTGCCTCATACCTTCAGAAGTTTCTCAGTTTAGAGTACTGGTTGCTTAGATGGATGAACAGGGTGGTAGGCCACCCCCTAACTATCTCTAGATCTATCCTACAAGCAAATCTGGGCACCACTCCCTGGAGACATATCATCATGACAAAAAATGTCTTCACGCTCGCACGGCTTCTAACGAGGCGAATTGATTCTCTATCAGTATCCACATTAATCTCTGGCCCGAGGAGGGCAAGGGGGGAGCACCCCGGCTCCTGTCTCCCTCTACGCCTTATGCTGTCAAACATTGATTCCCTGAGGAACATGTTTCCAGCCAATTGTCCTCGGATCTTCAATAAATTTAGGATCCACCCTGATAGGTTCTGTGAAGACAAGCCCTACAGGAAGGAAATCCTCAAGAACTGCTACCAGATTATGAAATTATAATACTCACCTGCTCCTGGATGACAGACTTTTTTTTTTTTATATATTACTGTTTATCTTGTATATTATTGTATATATAATCCTGTAAATGTCTCGGGTCGAGCACGCATGTACTCTTGTTTATTGTGCATGTGTTCCTCGCACCTTAGTCTGTAAACATTCACACCCTTCTGGCACAGAGCCGTCCCAGGGTGACCTAAGGTTTCTTGGGAAATAAACTGATTTAATAATAATAATAATAATAATAATTCAAGCTTAAAACTATTATCTGGTACTTACATAACAGCTTAGGGGATCACTCTTTACATAACCTTTTTCTCAGCTCAGGGGCGGCCATCATCATCACTATAGGGCATCATCAGACTCCTACTGGAATTAGTCATCGGCAAAGGAACTGCTGCTCATCTACAGGAACTCTCTTTCTCCATAAATGGGTTGCTCTGGCCCGCTTTGGGCGTCTGATCAGCTCGACGATACTGGGGTGCATAATAAAATTATCAGGACTCTCCTTACTGCTCTATCGAGAAGCCAGACTGTATAACTCTTCCTTATCTTTCTATACCGAGACTTTTCGATCCTTATCACTCAGCTTCAGCATATGTGTTTCCATCTTTCATTGGGCATCTCCATCCTATCTCTATGTTGCGACTGACCTCTTCCAGAACTTGCCTAACGAATTGTCTTTGCGACAAACTGCTTCAATTTCCACTACCACATTCCAGCGATTCTCCCGGAACTTCTCGGGATTTCTTTCCGGCCGCACATCACTCAGGCACACCCACAGGAATCTCAAAACTTCCCAAACTGCCAAAAAAACTCTGTAACTCTTACTCCCTCTCTCTTCTGTTGCATCTCCTTTTATTCCAGCCACCCCTTCTATTCTGATCCAATCGTAGTTCGTTCTTCATCATCTCTATATTCTCATTTGCTCTCTCCCACTTCCTCCGTTTTCTCGGCCCTTCCCTTTCCTGGGGAAACATCTGAGTTCTCCAAATTTCTAGAAGCTTCGATGAACTGCCGGAAGTCTAGAAATTTCTAAATATTTCTTTGTGATCATTCCGATTCACTTACCGCTATTAGTCCACTCTGTTTTTTCTCTACCGCTTCTTGAAATCAGTAAGTGCTCAAGGAGTCGGTTACGTTTATCTAGCGGCTAGCCATTACCACAGGTGTATGCCGCATCCATGGTCCCCTCCACCCTCTTAGTCTTTAAAATTCTTCCTCTCCACAAGGGGGAGTCGGTTCCCTTGTTCTTTTCTTCCAAAGAGCTGTCCACCTTCTGTTTATACCGACTTGAACTGCCCTTACGTTGCTCCCATTGTACTTTTGTGCCCTGTCCAGCTACCCCCCGTTGTTACGCTAATCCTCCCCTACTTAACTGTACGGTAAGGAGCGATCGCAATCAAAGCTGAAAATTATCCTATGTAAATAATATTATTTAATATATACATATATTTTCTTGTTATGTTATATTTATTTCCCTAGGATAAGTGTAAGAATTGGGTTCTTACAGTTTGATCTTCCAGAATATCGTATAGTCAAATTAACAAAAATATCAACAAAAATATCGACGAATAATATATCGGATATGGCAAAGTGGTTAGAATTCATTTTCAGCCAGAGAGTAATTGATTGTAGGAACAAACTACTATCTGCTGTTGTAGAAGTGAACAGTTGAGGAAGCATTAGGTAGAGGGGATGGACAGATGAAGTGGATAATTGTTTTCCTGTGTTTCGACTGCTATTGTGTCAGTTTCATTGCTTGCATCATTTCCTCCTACAACTAATGCTATTCGTATTCGTTTACGTAATGAATCGAGCCAATTATATGTGGTTCCTTGGAGTCTGGTGGGTATTTGAAAAAGGATGCTTCTGTAAGAGAAATACCACTCTAATTAATCAAAGTGGAATTTCTCAACGGACTGAAATCCAAAGACCACTCTAATCAGATATGGATTTCTTCATCAGTGAGAATGAAAACATCTTTGAGTGTTTACTACTATAATAAGCCTACTTGCTCAGAGCTCAGTGTACGTGTTTATGACCGAAAATTTGGTCTCAGGTTCCATAAGAAGTATCGATTTTCGGACATGCCCGCATCTCCGAAAACAGGGATGATTCTAATCAGTTAACTTACATTCGTCTGCTTAAACTGCAAGCGATTGAGAGTGAAGGAAGCAGACCCATTACATAATTCAACTTTTCATTTCGAAGAAAGAATCGTTGGAAAAACCGGAGAAAGATCAGAAAATAATCGTCGTTTACCTGGATGAAGAAACGACAGTTGCAGAGAGAAATCCAGAGAATGACAAAAAACGACCACGAGTTAAATTGCCAGAAATATTCTTCTCATTTTTATGTCATCCCAATCTTTTCGATTCCTGTAAGGCATTCCTCATTTCACTGATGTCACTGAAATGAATTCACATTTTCAAGAACTGAAACGTGAATAAATCAAGATATTTACACATATTTCAGTGACGTCATTGAAATATTTGTAAACAACGTAACTTATTCTGAAAGTTACGATGAAAGTTGCAGCTGCTTTTAGAAATTTTCCCTTTGGTACGTTCTTGCGGGTTGCACCAATAATACTAGAGGCATTAGATTCAAAAATATCTGTTAAATCGAAAATTTGCATTCAGCATAACTGTAATTTGTGGGTGTGCCTTAGACCAGCTCGTTTTGGTTGGTCATGACTCCAGTTCACGCAACAGCTAAATACTCTGAATGACTGTAGAGTCCAAAGAGTCCTTCCAAATAGCGTAATCCATTATTCGAGAGTAGCAAAGTTCGATTATATTTGGAAAAAATCACCTAAACCTTCATTTAGGTGAAGCCTACACATGGTGTAGGCTTCCTTTCACAGCCCGAACATAACAGACTGCAGAAGGACCACGCTGCTGCATTCTATCCTTATATTCTAGTAGTAGAATAGAAATGGTATCATGCACCATTTACAATCAGACCTGCCAAAGGGCTCCAGATACATTATTGAAATGAATGGCAGCAACGTGTACTATTTAGAGTGACTCTTCATTTATGTGTTCCCTGTACGCACACTCTCCCTCACAGTTCTGTTTATAGGCAGTAGTCGGTGTTCCTCTATTCTTAAACAAGATTCTCCTTTATGTACAGAATATAACTGGAGTTTTCCAATAAGAAAATGACAATGAAAATATTTTATTAAATTGGAGAAGGTGAATGAACTCTTTTTATTAGTGTTTGACTACTTATTGTATACAAAGCCAGTCATAATTTAATCCCACGCCACTCCCACCATCATATGTTGCGTTTTCATTTAGATGCCTTTCAGTCTTTGATGCTCAAAGACGGAATGCCGCTGGCTGTCTGTCAAAGATATCCCCTTAAGGGGATTGCTTTATGACGAGCTTCACCCGTTGACAAAGTCAAAGAGTGACTGTTTTGCTGCATGTCAAGTAATTTTGGATCAATCTTTTCTGATAGAAGTTTTTTATCACAGTCCGCTGTTTTCCATCTCGATTTTTTTGTTGATCCGAGCTCTCAGGCGGAGAACTCCTCCATTCTCAGCTAATGAACACTCATAACTATTACTCATTTGGTGTACACAACTGAATTGAGTTTCGAGAGGTCTGAATTGCTCATATCAGGCCTGCTAGCAGTGAAGAAACTCTCAAAGCTTTTAATGTACGGTCGCGATCTTCCTGTGCAGGCTTTGTGCTTTACGCTATCACAGACCCTATTGCTTATGTTTTAGGATAATTGCCCAAGGGAATCTGTGGCCTAACTATTCTGTCTCGTAGTTGAATATGAAAAATTGTATGAGCACCTACGGTTTTGTGTCTGTTAAGCATAATTGTACCGAATGTTTTTTTAGAAAACTGATTAAAGCATTCAGTCTTTCATTTTTAGATCGTTATTTCCTTGGGTTGTTTCTTCGTGTCTTCATGTTACATGCACACATTCTGCCAAAAAAAAAAAGAAGAATATTGTGCAAGCAATATGTAGAAATACATAGCCACGAGGAAATCGTATACAGAATTAACGTACAACATTAAAAGCGAGTGTTGCCAATAACCTTCTCGGAAAGAAGGGACAAACACAGAATTTGCAAATAAAATTTTCAGGACAAACCACTAAAACGTCAACGCTGGCAAAATACGATTGAAAAGTACAATAAACGTAGACACAGCGTGTACGTGATGTGTAGCGCACCATAGGGATCGTCATACTTATTAATTTCCCGCATGCAGTTCACAAAGACTGACGCTGTCCACTGACCTTCGAACAATTCCACTCAAAACATAAAAATCACAATGCCTCAAGCAGCAGAGCACTGCAGCCTCACAGTCACGAGGACGCGAGTCCACTCGCTCTGAAGTTGTCATCACTTCAATACCACGAAAAATGCCAAAAATAAACATCCGCGACAAATCTCGATAAAACTCAACCCAATTCCATTCACGAATAATGAATTCAGTTGGTGAGAAAGTTCGTTACCGCTGGTAACGGACTTAATTATTCTCAAGAGGCGCAGATCACAAAAAAAAAGTAACTGTCAAACATCTCTAACAGAGGTCAAACAAATGGGAAGCTCCGCAGCCACTTTGCATGTCCAAAACATGAAAAGTGGCTGCGGAAGTTTGAATCTTTCTATCACCACATCACACAACAAAACACAACAAAACCATGTCCAAAACGATGTCTTGCGTCTTTTTCTTTCGCCGCAAATGGGCGTCAACATTTATGCGCGTCTGAGACCAGAGGCATCATTTTTAAGTGAAGGCAACTAAACTTCCACGTACATATCCCGCACCACGCCACACCAAATTGTATGTACTATTTAAGATGGACCTCCTTTCTGTGTCGGGCGTTTTCCCCCCGATAATCTCTATTCATCCAGTTCGGCTTGGTTTAATATTTCGTTTTTCTTGACACAGGAGGTGAACAGCTTCACCGATTGAAATGAATCGAACTAAAATCACTTCCAAACGAAATGTGCTCTGATACTGTGCACACTAAAATAACTTCCTTCCATAAGAAAACACTTTTGATATTCTTTCTCAGATTTATTCAGATGTTAATCTCTCGCCACACCCACCTTCATATGCTCGATAATAATTTCCGTGATGATCCTTGTAAGAGAATTCAAGAAATTTCCACCTGCATACGACTTACCTCACCTCTCCTAAGGTGGTATGCACAAAATCTTCTCATTTGTGTGTCCGAATCCTCTTTGTGAATTGCTTCAAGCAAGTAAAGCGAAGACCTTGCACAAAGTTAAAGAAACTGGGATATTCTCTATCATTTCTTTGAATGATCTCCTTCGCTGAACCACTAGTTAAGCCAAACTATTCAAGATCCAGCTTCTGTACGAATTAGAGAACTGAGAACCCACTTTCCTTTATATTTGAGATACCAATGGAACCAATATTGTTACGAAACAACCCAATGAAAGACACTTGGATGTTCCGGTTCCGGATATTTGTGTTGTAATGTTGTAATAACAAGAAACTGATCGAGTAACATCAATTGTGATGTCAGAAGGTCGATATGGAGAGGAATTGATTGTTGGAACAAACCTCTAGCTATTGGCGATGGAAATGAGCAGATGAGAAAGAATTGGGTAATTATTAGAGAGCCTGGACAAGTGAGGTAGAAAATGCTGTTCCTTTTTTGACCGATATTTTGAAGACTTGCTTATTAAAACTAATATATGGTTTAAGATCGTGCCCAGGTTTTAAGTCGCTCGGTTCAGTTTCCATACTGAATCCATCCGATTCGTCTTTTTAGCTTCACAATTAGGAAATTACGGAACATTAAGTCTGAAATAGACAGAAAAGAGAAGAAATTGATTCATATTTCCCCATTCTTATTTCGATACTAACAGATCAAACGATATTTATTTTGTTAGCTCTCGTGGGATAGCACAGTTGGTAGGTTCAGTCGATATGAATTCAATTGGCGTGAAAGTACATTACCACTGCTAACGGATACACAAAGAGGGCCAGATCACATTAAAACGAATGTGATCTGGCACTGGCAAACATCCTTAAGAGAGGTTAAACGAATGAGAAGCTCCGCAGCAACTTTGCATGTCCTCCAAAAATGTGTAAGATTGAACCTTACAGTGACGGTAAGGAGTTTGTTGTACAAATTGCTTACCATTACAGATACCGTAGCAATCAAATCCTTGTTGATCCTGACCTATGGATGGACCACATCAAGAGATTTCAATCTTGAAGTGTACTGTCCCTTAACCTAGACGTGCAGAACACATGTCCCATCTCGATATCCTTCGCAGTTATAATTTCACTACATCTCAACTTATGAAAGCTATCAATTCATTGTCTTCCACTGCTGTCGCAGAAGCTGGTAATGTTCCCAATTCATCGTTAAGTGCCTGAGCCCTTTTATTATTCAACTCCTGCAGTCCATCTAAAATGACTTCCTGAAGACTAGTTCGTTCCTGATTGAGTGGAATAGCTAGAGCGTTAGGCTTACCCAAGAGCCCTAATCCATCACTAATTAAGCATTACTGTCCACTCCCAGAGCCTCAGCAATTCTGAAGTTATTTGAAAAAATGATGCATGCAACTAGTCCTCACTGAACAAATTCTTGCAGATAAGCCTTCCCAGATTCATTACGCACTCCACAGCGATTGACGACTAAACCTCCTCGCAACCACAATGTCATATTATCAGTGTTCGAGAGCAATCAGGAATTAGCCTAACTTACTTGAATATAGAGGCCGCGTTTTATGTTGTGAATGTTCCTTCTCTATTGTGGCTTATGTCACATTGAAGGAGACGTTCTGTGCTTTCTCGAGAGAAAGCACAGAATGTCTCCCTTTGGCTGAACCTCTTGTCAATGCTCTCATTGGCAAGAGGTTGTTGCGACTTGACAGCGACTTGACATAGGAGGAAGCTGCTATTGGAGGACTGTTGCCGCTGGAGTTCCCCAGAGTGGCACCTCTCTGGATTGTTATTCACGTAAATTATAGCCCCGCTGGTTCGGAATAACGAACAAGTCATTTGATACGCCGATGACCTTAGGATTTTACCCGAATTGAACTCAATCCCAACAAGTGTCATCCTAGCCACTAACAACATTAATAATAGTGCATCCTTTCTTCAGCACTTTAGCATTACGTTCAACATTGGTTAGACCAAGATGAAGATATTCTCTCTGTGGACCAATCCCACAATAATCTCTCCGACTTGGTAACATCCAAATCCCTGTTGTAACTACGCATTTTTATTTAGGTGTAACGTTCGACCCTCAACTCTGTGTTAATGCTTAGACGGATAAACTCGGCTCACGAGCCTCGAGTCTGCGTTGAACAACAAAACAAAATCTGTTGCATATTAAAGATCCTGGAATCATTAAGAAACACATTAGAAGGATTGTCTACCCACATTATCTACACTACTGTACGTGTCGGAAGTATGGGTTTCGGCAACCCTAACGACCAAGAAGCCTCTCATTGCATCTGAATATTGACTACTGAAGTGGGCCAATTAGAAGTCCAATCTGCCGCTGAAAAACAGAATGATAGCATTACCAAATGCAATGGTGGTTTCTCGTTTCTCCGAGGTTTTGGATTTCTGGAGGCTGTTCATCAAGGTGAAATGGTTGCCGGACTTATTTCTGAAACATCCATATGTGATTCATGTTGCTGGAGAATTTCTCTACCAGCCTTGCAGATTGCTCCAAGGCTGCTCCCCCCAGAATACGAGACGTTTCCTGACAGATGGTTTCCTCTCTTTTCGGATGCCATTTCAGATCTTTAAATTTGATGCTGACCTTCACGAATTTGCATATGGGAAAATATGTTTATTTTTAATACTCTTTACTTTGTTTTTAATTCGTTCTCATTGTTTCTTAGCATGATAACCTCTGCCTTGCGTGCCTGACGAGTAGGTTGCAACATTAAGTGTACTGTGGCCATTTCAAGTTGCAATAAAGTCTCCCTCCCTCTCTCCCTTCTCTCTCTCTTTCTCTCTAAATTCGCTTCGATCACCAAGAGAAGCTAAAACAAGGTATTTTTGTTGGTCCTCAAATTTCACACACTGATGACGGACAGAGATTTTGAGGGAACTATGAATAGGTAGATATTTTACACTCCCACATCAACTACTTCGCAGAAAATCTAGGAAGTGTTAGCGAAGAACAGTGTGAGAAGTTTCTTAAGGTAAAGACACGCACGGATATGAAGTAGTACCGGGTGGGAGAGTGAAATGTCATCATGGCGGCTGACTGTTGCTGAATGCTGAAAAGGGTCAGAATTCTCTGCAAGAAAATGAAACGAAAATTTTACCCATCGCAGATCAGTTTTCCAAATGAAAGATGAGTGTCAAGTAGACTTTTACCACACTGCCCTTCTTACTGTTGTTTTCAACACGTAAATATAAAGACTTGTAAAAGAGCATTTTGTTGTAATTTAAGTGCACAAATGCTACTAAGAGTAATAAAAATTTATGAAAAATCAAATTTTCTTTCCTGAAATCTGATGTGGTGGAAACAGACGGAAGTCATTTTTGAAATCAGTATTAGAATATGATTTAGAAACACCCTTTTCTGAGAAAACATTGCTTTTTTTTTTTAAATACAGAGTATTAGGATGGATAAGTGAGGTGGAAAATTGTGTTTCATTCTCTGGTGTTGTGTCACTTGGTTCAGTTTGAATACTGAATCCAACCAATTCGTCTTTGCAACTTCGTAATCAGGAATTTATGGAAGAAGACACAGCAAACAGAGCAAATTGGTCCATATTTTTCCGTTCTTATATCGATACCAGTAGAAAGCTTTGCAGAGAGCATTGGAACAGCCTTTTTAAGGAAAATCCCAAGTATGAGAGGTATTTGAACCTACGGTACTATGTACCGTGCGTGGGTTGAAGGTTGAGAAGATGAAAGAAGATACTTGTTAATATTAGACTTGAATTTTCAGGAAATACGTACGACAGGAGTGTGCCAAAAACGGATGTTGAAAGAATAAATGAGAAAAAATAAAAGTTGGTTCTGTGAGTTTGAAATTGGACAGTAAAGAACAGGGCCCATGGTAGTATTTATACAAAAGGCATGCAGTGGAAACAGAACGTCATTGAGACAGAGGGTAGAGAGACTTTGTTAGAGATGGGTCATTATTAACCTAACTACCATCTTTTGAATGGAATCTGGCAGTCTCAGAGAGGTTTGGGAAGCACCGCATCAGATGTGGGAACAATGTTCCATGGTAGGGCAGGTTTGCGATTTGTACAAAATGACGAGCTGTTTGGAAGAAAAGTAACGCTGAGAGCGAAAGAGAAAACTCAGTTCTTTAGATGCAGAGGAAGCAATATTTGTAATGTGCTTGTGCCATGACATATTAGAAGTCAGGTAATCTCTAATAGGGATATGTGATCTTGTGTGGAAATCAGAGTTTCATCGAAGATAGGTACGGGAGCAGAAGAATCCTTTACGCGAGATATAAGACAGGATTGAGTTTTAGAAGGATTCAAATCCACTAAGTTATCTTTGCCCCACTGGAGATCAGCATTTAAGGAACCAGTAGTCGATATTCGAGAAATTTTTTGAACAGGGCAAAGTTTCTCAAATTGCAAGGTAGGATGCAATATGTTATCATCAGCAAAACTATGGATAGGATTTCTTGTCAATGGAAGAAGGTCATTAATATATAAGAGGAAAAAGATTGGGAGAAGGAACTGAATAGTGTGGACCACCAGCATTAGTGAAGATATCAAAAGACAGAGAGCCCTCTACCATCGCCCTCAGAGGGCGGTTAGAGAGAAAACTGGAATATTTAACTTGTCGTTTAACTTGGCTATATACTGTAGTTCTAAATCTTCTGTGTTCTGAACATTATATTAATGCAAGTGTACACATCTCTTAACTTAAGGTTTATTGTAAATTCTTAATTTCATAGTAATTTGCATGTTGTGAAGATATTGTTATATTCTCCCCATAGCAATTATGTTTTGAAGATGGAGTTCGGCAAGGTTCGTGAAACATCACCTGCTATCAAATTATTATAGTATTGAGCTTCTATTATATATATATATGCGTTTAATAAAACCTATTACAAGGACGATCCTGATCCTGTTCAGTCAATGTGGATTTTACTTCGTAAACTGCGCGTGATTGAAAGTAAACGAAGCAGAATACTTTGCTCAACTAATACTGTGACATAATTCCAAATTTTCATTTCGAAGAACGAATCGTTGGAGAAGCCGGACAGAGATCAGAAAAATGTCCACTGTGTTTTAACTGGATGAAAAAACGAGAGTTCAAGAGAGACATTAATGTAGTACAACCAGAGACCGAAAAAAAAAAAAAAAACCATGCACGAGTGAAAGTGCCCCAAATATTGTTCTCATAAAATGATTGTCATCCCAATCATTTTATTTCCTGTAATGCCTTCCTCACTTCAGTGATGTCACTGAAATGAAGGCATTAGGAACTGAAACATGAATAATTCAGTTGCAGAATTAACTGCGGATGTTTACATTTATTTCAGTGATATCCCTAAATACCTGTAAATATCCCGCGTTATTCTGAAATAGCTTCTCGATAGCAGCTGCCTTTAAGATGCCAAACAGTTTGGATGAAACTTTTCTTTTGGTACGTTCGTGCAGGTTACACTAATAATATTAGACCCATTAGGCTCCAAACTAGTTATGAAATTAAAAATATTCTAATAATACTTTTTAAAAGAGCTAAGTGCTTTCAGCCTGCCTCTAATTTACGGTTGTGCTTTAGACCTGGCACTGTTGTGTTCAAGTACAATTGCACTCGTTTTGGTTGGGCATGGTTCTAGCTCACCTCAACAGCTAAATATGACTGTATAGTAGCCCTCCAAAATAGCGTAAACCATTATTTGGGAGTACCCACGTTTCCCTTATGTTGGGGGAAATAGAAGAATCGGTAAATCCACCAAAATAAGATTTGCCATTCGTTATCTCAGCATGGCAGAGGAGACGGCGCGTGATGGAGTCTCACCCCACAGCTAGAACAACAGACTGCACTTCTGGTTGGAAATTGAATCCTGCACCATTCATAATTAGTTCTACCAAAGGGCTGCTGACACATTGCTGAAGTAAGTGGTAGAACGTCAATGCGAAACCGATGTGTCCTTTTACATTTTGCAGCTACTTAAACCTCTTCAATTATGTATTTCATTTACGCACAATCATACTCATGGTTCTGTTTGTGGGCAGTAGTTGGTGTTCCTCTGTTCTTAATCATACTTCTTGTTCATGTATAGAATATAACTGAAGTTTTCTAAAAGGAAAAGTAATCTTACAATGAAAATATTTTATTAAAATGGAAAAAAAGAAAATCAATGAAGACTTTTAATTGGTGTCTACTTCACTAATTCTTATATACAAAGCCGTAATTTAATATATCACGCCACTCCTCACCACCCTATGTCTCATTTTCATTTAGATGCCCTTGATTCTTTGATACTCGAAGATGCAATCTTTAGCTCTCAAAGATGTCCCTTAAGGGGATTTCTTTATGACGAGCTTCACTTGTTCGCAATTGCAAAGAGTGACTGTTTTGCTGTGTTTGAAGTAATTTGGGATCAATCTTTTCTGGTCGAAGCTTTTTGCCACAGTCCACTGTTTTCCATCTCGATTTTTTGTTGCTCGAGCGCTCGGGTGGAAAACGTATCCAATCACAGCCTAATGAAAATTCATAACAACTATCACCCATTTGGTTAGTTTCTGGAGAATTTTGGTGTGGTAAAAGAAATACCACTGTAATGATTCAATTATTAATTTTTTCATCTGTGGAACTAAATAACCTCTTTGATTGCTTAGTGTTGCAAAGTGTCTATGCACTCAAATCTCAGCGTATTTATTACTTAAAGTGAGCCTGTGGTTGCGGAAAATTATCAAATGTATCCGCATTCCTTAAAACAGCGGCGATTCTGGTCAACCGACATTCGTCAGCTTAAATTGCAAGTGATGACTCTTCACTTGGTTAATTCTAACCTGTTGAATGGTAGAGTCACTAAGCTGTCCACGAAATATCCTACCTACGCCTCCTTTAAGATCGATGTAGCTGATGCAGATTTTGAAGCACTCTTCAATCCTGAAATCTGGCCTGCTGGAGCTCTTGTTATGCCATATCTCGGGCAGCGATATAGAAGTAATGGAAAGGACTCCCACCAATGGTACCCTGATTCATAGCAATCCCAGATCTTCTTACCGCAACCAGAATCACAGAACACCAATATGCCGATCCCTGTGCTCGTCAATCCTAGACACACCCTGCTGAATCGAGTAGTGCCATGTCAGAGACCACCCGTCCGTATCAAAGTACCCAGAGTACCTGCCTGCACCATCTTTTATCAGAACGTGCGTAGTCTTAGGAACAAGCTTGATACTATGGAACAAATTCTGCTCCCCAGACATTTTGACCTGCTCGCCATCACCGAAACCTGGCTGAATGATGATGAAGAATTCCTAGCGGCAGCTGCCCCAGCTGATTATGGGGTCGTATTCACATCTCGGATTGCACGCAAGGGTGGAGGCGTCGCAATATTCTACAAGAAATCCGCTTTCAAGCTATTGGATAATAAATCCAGTAACTCTCCTAACTATGAAGCAATCCTCGTTACGTTAGGATACAACTTCGTGACGTTTGACGTCTGTGTGCTGTATATACCCCCAAAGCCGTCCCAGCAAATCATTCTTGAAGTTCCCAACTGGTTAATCAATCAGCTGCATCCCACAGCTTCTCACTTAGTTTGTGGTGATTTCAATTTACCTCCTCAGCTATCTAATCTGAAAAAGGATCTTCTGGCACACTTGAGATGTGCTGACCTACAACTTATTAATGAAGCTCCAACCAGGAGGAACAACCTCTTAGATCTAGTTCTAGCCTCTTTCCCCTGCACCCTTGATTACATTACAGAAACGTCATTTGACTCTGATCATGTCCCGATACATATGACCGCATATCTGCCAGCCCCCAAATTAGAAGCCAGAAGGACAACAACAAAGGTTGACATCACTAGCCCCAACTTACTTGACGTAGATAAGTGCATCAGAGCCGCCTCTCTCATTCCCTGGGTGGCCTTAGAGACTTGTGACCCAGAACTAGCTGTGAACATTCTCACAAACTGAATCAACACGGTTGCCAAATATGCTGCCTCTAAAAAGATAACAATCAGTCCATATACAAGACTTTGGTGGAATTCTGAACTCAAAATGAGTTTCCAGCTGAAGCAACAGCTCCATCGCACATGGAAACAGTCTCAAAATGTCAATGATCGTATCGTTTATTCAAGGGCACGGGCTCAATTTAATCGCCTAAAATCTGAGGCAATCAAATTATACGTTAACCGTGAGCTGGCTAAAGGAAAAATTCCATACAAGAAAGTGAACCCTCACTTTCCTTTACAACTCGATCCTGAATTGTGGCTCGATTTCGTCGCAAGATTTAACCGTAATCCTATGCCAAACTCAGATCTAGCTCTACTAACAGAGCCCATACAGCAAGAAGTGTTGAACAACATTCAGATTACAAAACAACAGCTGATCGTAGCCATCAATTCTCTACCTGCCTCGTCAACCACCGGTGATGATGGAGTTCCCAAATTCATGCTCAAATGTCTAAGTCCGTACATTATTCAGCCACTTTTAATTATCTTCAACCAGTTACTCTCGAACAAAATTTTCCCACAGCAGTGGAAAAACTATCTCATCAAACCTTTAGCCAAAGTTCAGTCGCCATCGAAACCTAAACACTTCCGACCCATCTCCAACTCCTCTAGCCTACTGAAGCTCCTGGAGAAGGCCTTACTCCCTATCCTCACTAAGCAGATCTTGCCCAGTAATTCAGCCCAAATTCACCACTCCCTTCCAAACAGATCAACGATCACCAATCTGCTAGCCACCACAAATACTATCTTGTCAGCATTGGAGAATAGGCAGGAACTAGCTGTGACTTACTTAGACATTGAAGCTGCATTTGATGCCGTCCAAGTAAACCAATTTCTCACTCTCCTGGAATGCCACTTCCAGATCACAGGGAACATATTATGCTTTCTCTCCTCTCTTCTGAATAACAGAGTTATAAAGCTTCATACAGGAGATCGCACCCTTACTAGATCCGTCACCGCAGGAGTCCCACAAGGAGGGGTCCTTTCGGGCCTTCTGTTTTCATCCATTATCTTCCCACTGGTTGCACATTCTCGATGTCTACTGAGCTATGCGGACGATATCAAGATACTCACTCCTATCATCCCCGGTCAAGACCTAAATCTGGTAAAAGTGGAAATTAACAACACTCTCACCACAGTCACATCTTACCTCTGCCAGTTTGGGCTCAAAATCAATCCTGCTAAGTCCGAATTCATGGTGTATTCATTGAAGCAAACTTCTTCTTCTCTCCAACCTTCGGTCGGCAACACCCTCATCCCAATTGTGTCCAGCCATCGTGATCTGGGCGTTGTATTCGACCCAAAACTTAGATTCAACGCCCACATGGATATGCTCCTCACACGTGCTTCAAGACTCCGGTAGATAGCAAAACAACATCTCCTTCATATCACGGATAAAAAGATAACCGTGAAGTACATAAGAACAGTTGTCTTTCCACCTTTACTCTATGCTGCTGAAATTTGGGCGTCAGCGGCACCGTCAATAAAGAAACCACTCTTTGCCACAGAATTCTGGCTCCTAAAGTGGGCCAACAGGAAGCACAACCTTCCAGCTCTGACTCGGACCACACAGCTTGCCAACTCTCTCGGAATTCCACGGCTTCCCACCTTAGTCGACGACCAACGCCTCCTGGCAACAGTCAAGATGTTAACAGGCATAATGGCAACACCTTCATTCTGGGATACCTGTGGCTGGAGGATCCCCCCCTGCTGCCCTTAGGGCCAATCCCGAGCTCCACTCGCATTCAGCACGACTCCATCTCTCGGACAGGTTCCTTCCTCAGCAGATGCTCAAGCAAACCCAGGCACTGGACGCCGACCTGAACAAATTCGCTGCTGACCGGACTTACCGGAAAAAAATTATGACGAATAGGACTAATCGGCAATGACTGATGTATACTTTGCATCTGTTCCTACCTGATTGAGCTGGTGCTCTTATCTCGATGTTAAGCCAGCTCAATAAGATTTAACTCTGGTGAGGAGTTCTCTCCTTTGTATTATAATATGTTTTCTTTGTAAAATTACCTTTTTGTAAATAATTGTTCAATTTTCCCGGAAGTTTGGGAAACTGTAAGCCCCTGGTTTTATGGCGGTGAAGGGTAATAAAGATTCTCTCTCTCTCTCTCTCTGTTATCTTTCTTTATTTAAGGGAAAGTATCGTATAGTAACAGGCCTCCGTAGCCGAGTGGTCAGGAGCGGCAGTGCAGTGCAGTAACACACGATCTTTGAGTAGACGAGGGTTCAAGCTCCTGACTGCTAAATACGGTAGATCTGCCAACCCGCATTGGACCAGCGTGGCAGATTATGGTCCATTTCCCTCAACATGAATCGTTGAGGAGGCTTCCACCCTGTAATGGATTGATTATGGCTGCAGTTCACCATTTTTTTTTTATCGTGTACTAAAATCATCAGAAAGATAGCGTTTTCAAAATAAAAAACCTGAGTTTTCGAAAGACAAATTCTTATAACTGCAACCAGAGATTGAGAAACATTTTTAAGAGTGCAAACACCTGAAATATTCTTCTCTTGTGTAATTGCATTCCAGGCTTTTGCCAAATTCAATTTAAAAAGCGAGCGATCTTAACGGGTCTACCAACTCGCTCGCTTGGATTTGTAAGTCACTTGAACCTTTACGTAGAAACAAAGCAACATGTGCAGAAAATATTGTGTAGAAATGTTCTGTTGGGACTCAAAAAAGAAATGACTGTACACCTAAAGAGTCATTTATACCTATTGTCCGGTATTTAGTAATCTCACATTAACCAGCACGGAAAACTTAGTCAACAGCCACTCCATTATGGATACATGCTTGTACCCCAGCATTAACAAAAATCAAACTGTAAAGAAACAGCGCAGAAAACTCCACCGCCAAAGGCAGTACAAGAAAAGTGCGTGTCGAAACGAATACCTGACGAAACAGTCTTGGAACTCTTTGCAGAAGAAGAAATGAAATAGTACAATGTTCATACTTCCCCAAAAACGATAAACCAAAGACTGAGAAAAGTAAGCTGTCAACGGTTCTAAAACCAACCGACAAAACCACCTAGCTCAAGTTAAGTCTAAATTCCGAGACTGGAATTGTGGTGGATTCCGGCAAAATGCAGAAGGCATCAAGACCCTGTTGCAAAAGTATGAACCAGTATGCTTTTGTGTACTGGAGACTTGTGTAAAGGCAAATTTTGTTCCCCCATCCCATTATGCGTAAAACCACGATTATTCGTAAGGATGGCATTATGGATGGCACTGCTCATGAAGGAGTCGCAATCCTCTTGGGCAACCAGACCCGCATTTCAGCCTCTGCTACGTACAAATATCTTAGAGGCTGTAACATTTTGCCTTGCAGTGGGATTTTCATTAACAGTCTGTTCCATTTATTTCTCCCTCGGGCTGACTTCCCCCAGAAAGACTTCGATGATCTTGTAATTCAATTGCCTGCAGCTTTCTTAATTCTCGAGGTCTTTAAAGGCCATAACACCGTGTGTAGTATCACTGATATCAACCAACTGGGAGAGGTCATACACATATATCCTCACTGTCGATGTTCCTTCTAAATGTCGGACAAATATCTTTATCCACATGCCTGCCCGTACGTTTTCTGCCATTCGTTTTTGTATCCCTTCTCCCCTCCCTATACTTTCTGGGCAGGTGAAGCAGAACTCGTATGGAAGTGATCACTTTCCCGAAATAAATACTCTGATTTTTTGGAGACCGTGCCTTCTTCTTAGGTTATCGTGATGGACGATCGATCACGCTGACTGAAATGCCTTTCAAGATCCGGCAACTTTTTGCATCACTGCTGCCAGTCAGGAACATATCAATGATCCAGTTGCGTACACAGCAGAAACTGTTATTAAAACAGCTACATTTGCAATCTTAAAGACATCCATCCCGTTTCTATCAATTTCCCAAGCATAGTGGAATTCAGAATGATGTACAGTATCAAAAAAAAAAAAAAAAAACAAATCCACAAAACAAAGCTGTTGTGGGATGTTCCGAAGATATCCTTCAACGTCAATCTGATAGTCGCAAACGTGCACGAGCACCATTACATTCGCTGTCAGATTGAAGAGGAATCCTGGACCGTTTTACCTGGTTAATTATCCAGTCCATTAGTAATTGTTTGGTAGATGACAATATCCGGATAATGAAAGGAAAATATACATCTTACCCTTCATCAATCCTAGAATAGAGTGGATGTATCATTGTAGAACCAACTGCAATAGCTCCAATATCCCCAATAATCTTGGGAAACATTTAATAAAGTCTTTGCGATATTAAGGATATAACCAATTTAACATTGCAATTGTAACGGTATAGGAGTACTGTATATCTTGAACTTCTTAGCACAAGGTATAACCTAAGTTTTGATAGCATAATACGTATCACTACATTTAGGAATCTATTAGCTTAGTGTAGTACTGTAAATTAATCAAATAAATTAATTAAATTTCATTGCTAATCAATTAAATTGTAATTAAAAACATAGCCCAAAATATGGCAGCAATACAACATGCACAAAGCAGGGGGAGTGCTGTGGCTCGAGGGAGAACCAAAGGGGGAAATTCTCAGTGCAACACAGCCTAAAAAATGTGCAACGTGTGAAATGTATGCAGAATCTCTGGAACAGGACATGAACTAGCCAAGGAGAATGTCTTTGTGTGTATTAGATGCAGAGAGTGTCAAGAAATTAGGCACCTCCTCAGCATTCTGATGGGCGTATTTGAGGATTTGAGGAGTAGGGTAGATGCCTTCGAAGGTTTAAATGGGGGCACATCAAGCTCTCAGTTACCCAACTGAACACCAGAGCTCACTGTTGTGCATCAGGGAACACAGCGGTAATCTTCAGGGTAGAATGCACTGGTCCCACAGCAGCTAGTTATTGTCGGTGATTATGTTATCAGGGAAGCGGGAAATATATTATGCAAAAATAGGTTGAATAGGACGAAAAAGGTGTGATGTTGTAGAGCAGATATCTTTTAAGGGAGCAAATGGTGATGTTGTAGAGCAGATATCTTTTAAGGGCGTAAATGGTGATGTTGTACACATTGGCACTAATGACATTAAGAGTAGAAGATCCGACGTAGGAGATCCTACCTGCTGTAAACGGATTGCCGCCCACCGCAATGTTGACAAACGTCGCGGTTTAGGATTGGATTTAAAATCGTCGCGGTTTAGGATTGGATTTAAAATCGTCGCGTACGTGACGGCAATCTCTTGTTTAGCTTCTGGTGCTCTGAGAATAGTACTGGTTATGGATGTTAAATTGGTAACTGTGGATCTTTTGGGAACGGCATAGTGAATCTATGGGGAGTGTGAGACATGATTTGTTTGGTGATGGCTGAAAGTAATGTCTTCTCTATGAGTTTCAAGAAGCTGAAAGAGCGAGAATCGGCCCGAGCTGCTTAATGAGGGTCACAGATCGGCATTTAGGATGTGGCCTCAAAGAGTATCTGTTCCAGAGATGTGGAAATTAGTGTTATGTTAATTTTAAAAATTGAAAGGTAGTGGATCGATGATAAACTGTGCTGAGGCATTTGATCATGATTTGCGGCACAAGGTCGGATCTGCAGTTGCAGTAGACGGCAATCCATTTACAGCAGTTATAAACTGCTTCCTAATAATGAGAACGGTGTTGAGCATATCATTTGGGATGTGGTTGAAGAGTAACTTGCCTGGATACGTCGGTGCCATAGTGTTTGAGAACTTTAGTGTATACATGTGAGATGTAGAATGATCTGTGCAAGGCGCTCGTCTATTCTTAAACACATTTCTTTTTCATCTTATAGATCATAAGTGGAGTTTTCTAATAAGAAAGCTAACATTATGTCATTAAACTGGAGCAAATAAGATTATTGAAGACTTAATTGCCATTTATTTCATTATTTATTATATACAAAGGCATACTTTAATCCCACGCCATTTCCACCATCATATGTCCCATTTTCCTTTAGATGCCAACAGTTTTTGATTCTGAAAGACGCAATGCCGCCGGCTCTCGAAGAGATCCCATTAATAGAATTGCATTACGACGAGCTTCGCCTGTTTGCAAAGTCAGTTCAACTGGGTGTGAAGTAATTTTCGATCTATCTTTTCTAATCGACGTTTTTTACCACAGTCCATTGTTTTCGAATTCGAATTTTTGTTTCTCGGGTTCTGCTGGAGAATTGCGCCAATCCCAGCATAGTAAAAACTCCTTAGAACTATCACTCCTTTGGTGTATACAACTGAAATGAGCTTTGGGAAGTCTGAATTATTCATGTCAGGCCTTGTAGATATCAGCGAGGAAACTCTCCAAGCTTTTAGTGTACAGTCGTGATCTTCCTGTGCAAACTTTGTGCCTTACTCTATCAAAGGCCATGTTCTACCTGCTTTTGGATGATTGCTGAAAAGAATCTGTGACCATACTATTCCGTCTCGTAGCTGAATACGAAAAACTGAACGTGTTCACGTTCCCACATGAGCACCACCGCCTCACGCATAATTTTACTAAATGTTTTAAGCAAACACTCAGATTGCTGAAAACATCCAGTCTCTCAATTGTAGAGCGTTACGTCAACCATGGTTTCTTCTTGGAATTTGCATATGTTCTACATATATTAAGGCACACACATTGTGAACAAAATACAGAATATTGAGCAGGTAAGATGAAGAATACATATAAATGCCATGAAGACCACCATACAAGAAATGAAGGTACAAAATGAAACACAGACGTTGTCAAATACCCTTCTAGGAAAGAAGGCAAAAAAGTCCAGTTTGAAAATAAAATTTTCAGAAAAACTACTGTAATCTCTCGCTGAAAAAATTGTATTGTAATTAAACGCTTCTAAATAGAAAACATGGGTGGATGCACAGTTTAGCGTGTATAAATCATTACACGTATTAACAACTCCCGCATGCAGTTCACAAAGACTAATGCTATCCACAGGCGTTCGAACAATTCAACCAAAATCATAGAAATAGCGAGCCCTCAGCAGCAGAGACCTAAAGTGGTACAGTCAAGAGGACGAGTGTTCACTCGCTCTGGTGTAATCACTTCAACACCAAAAAAATGCCAAAAATAAATATCCTCGACAAATCCCTATGACATTCAACTCAATCCCATGCACCAATAATGAGTTCAGTTGGCGCGAGAGTTCATTACTGCAGAAATCGGACATAATTATCCACAAGAGCCCCAGATCACATCAAAAACGAACTGGCAAACGTCCTAAGAGAAGTAAAATTAATGGGAAGCTCCGCGACCACTTCGAAAGTTCACCAAAAAAGTGTTTGAATTTTTCTTCACCACAACACGCAGGGAAACGATGTCTTCTCTTTTCTTTCGTCGCCAATAAGCGTCAACATTCAGGCCCATCTGAAACCAGAGGCATCATATTTAAACGAAGGCAAGTAAACTTCCACGTACATATCTCTCGCCAAATCGGATGTACTGCTGTATTTACACATTAAGGTGGTCCTCCACCGTGCCTTTTGGTGCATTTAAAATCTTTTCCTCCCTATAATTTCTATTTATCTAGTCCGACTTGTTTCCATATTATTTTGAAAATACTGTTTTTCATGAAATAGCAGGTTAATAAATTCACTGATTTAAACGATTAAAACTGACCTCATTTCCAAAGAAAAGCTATTGATATAGAAACAATCTTGATATTCTCAGTCCCTCTCCAATTTATTCAGATGTGAATCTCTCGCCACACCCACTTTCATATTCCCGATGACCATTTCTACGATGATCATCTTTAGAGAATTCACAAAATTTCGACCTGCATACCCTCACCACACCTCTCCTAATGTGGTATGCACAAAATCTAATTTGCGTGTCCGATTCCTCTTTTACCTAAACGAATTGCATCACGAAAGAAAAGCAAAGACCTCGCACAAAGCTAAAGAAAGGAACTGGAATAGTTTGTATCATTTGTATGCATTGTCAAATTCGCTTAACAACTAGTTAAGCCAAACCGTTGATGATAATTGTTCCAAATCTCTGTCAATTCTCTAATTCTGAACGAATTAACGAATTGACAACCCACTTTTTTATATATCCAAGATAAGAGTGGAACCGATATTGTTAAGAAATAACCCAATGAAAGACAGTTGGATGTTCCGGAATAACTGGAGACGGATCGAAAAACAATTGTGATTCCATAGGTTGATGTGGAGAGTTATTGATTGTTGGAACAAAGTTCCAGCAGGGAATAGGCACGAGAAAACGAATTTGAGAAAATTAATGGAAAAGTGAGGAGGAAAATTATTTCCTTTTTTTTAACTGAAATTAATACTATTAGTGCTCCGGTGTTGAATCGTTTGGTTCAGTTTGCATTCTGAAATCATGTGAATCCACTTTGCAGCTTCGTGATTAGGTATTTATGGAACATTAAGTCGGAAAGAGACAGAAAAGAGGGAATTAATTCAAATTTCTCCATTCTTATATCGATACCAATAGATCAAATGATGCGCATGTGTTTTAGAAGAATGTTGGCGTTATAACAGAAATATCACTGCAATTATTGATTTCTTCAGCTGTGTAATAAATAGCATCCTTGGCATTTAACTTCCTCATCAGGCTAGTTCCTTTCCTTTAAGTTTTGGCGTGCTTTATGCACTTGCTTATACACGACAAGACACAAATCGCTTCAGTCCACCAAGGGACAGTGTTTTAGCGAAAGTTCTTAGTGGAGGGGTTGTAACCATAATTAGAGCGTTTTGCTAGTAAGTGACATATTCAATAGCAGACAAGACCAGGGAAGAAGATATATCTGGAGAGAAGTCACGTCGGATAGACGAGCAGAAACTATTCCACTTGTTTTTCATTGAGTATCTGACTATATCCTGTGGGGAAGACCAGTTTCAGCCTGTTAAAGATCCTAGAGAGATGTTAAAGATAATCGCCCGGTGATAACCATTTTTAAGGTTAGTATTTGCTTTCCAGTCTGCAATTTTTGAAGATGCCGTTTCTAGACAATCTATATTAGATTCTCCCAGAGTATTGGAGAAAGAATATGTATATGGCTGATGTGGCAGATTATGTATAACCAGATTATATGCAATGATGAACTGTTCAAATAATCTTCATCGCTTGTCCGAGGAAGATTTGATGAAGGTTACTCGAAGGATGCACTTGGTTACTCAACAAAGGATATGCCATAACTGTAGTTTCTAATAGGAAAAGTGAGACATTTATAAATGAAAATATTTTATTAAACTGGAGAAAAAGATCAAGGAAAACTTTTAACTGCTGTTTATTTCATTATTTATTATGCAAAGACATACATTAATCCCACGCCACACCCACCATCATATGTCCTATTTTCATTTAGATGCCTTTGAATCTTTGATTCTCAAAGACGCAATGCCTCTGGCTCTCCAAGAGATCCAATTTATGGGATTACTCTACGACGAGCTTAACTGTTTCAAAAGTCAAAGAGTGACTGTATTGCTGTGTGTGAAGTAATTTGGAACCAATCTTTTTTGATCGAAGCTCTTTACCACTGTACGTTGCTTCCCAACTCGAATTTTTGTTGATCGGATCGCTAAGGTGAACAACTTCTCCATTCACAGATTAATGAAAACTCATAACTCTTTAACTCATTTGCTGTACACAACTGAAATGAGTTTTGAGAAGTCTGAATCATTTATGTGAAGCCTAGTAGATATGAGTGAAGAAACTTTCGAAGCTTTTAATGTATAGTCGTCATGTTCCTGTGCAGACTTTGTGCATTACTCTCTCAAAGCCAATATTGCTTACGCTTTAGGAAGATTGCTGAAAACAATCTGTGACCTTGCTATCCCGTCTCGTTGATTAACATGAAAAATTGAAAGTGTTTACGTTCACACTAGTGTGTTCGTTAGGCATAATTGTACTGAATATTTTAAGCAAACAGTCAGTTTTCTTTAAACATTCACTCTTTAGCCTGTATTTCATTTGTAGAACTTTTTTTTTTCTTTTGCCATTTCTTCGTAGCATTTCCATGCATTCTACATCTCACATGCATACATATTCTGAACAAAATACAGAATATTGGGCAGGTAAGATGAAAAACAGATACAAATGTTGCAAAGAAACCATTCAAAGAAGAAATCATTCATTAACCTACAACATTAAAAACAAGTGTTGCCAATCACCCTTCTCAGAAAAAAGGAAAAATACACAGGCAATGCATAGTGTATTCGTGTGAATCATCACATATATTAACATTTCCCATGCATTTCATAAAGACTAATGCTATCCATGGACGTTCGAACAATTCAACCAGAATCATAGAAATAGAGAGTCCTCAGGAGCAGAGCACTACAGCGTCACATCCAAGAGGACTAGTGTCCACTGGCTTTGGTGTTGCCATCACTCCACTACAATTGCCAAAAATAAATATCCGCGACAAATCCCGATGAAACTCAACTCAATCCCATGCACCAATAATGAATTCAGTTGACGAGAAAGTTCATTATCTTTGCTAATGGATATAATATCCCGAAGAGCCCAGATGACTTCAAAAACGAACTAGCAAACGTCCTAAGATAGGAAAAATTAATGGTTAACTCCGCATGAACTTGCAAAGTAGCTCCGCAGCTACTTTGCATGTTTGCCAAAAAAGTGTTTGAATCTTTCTCATCACTGCAACACGCAGCGAAACGATTTCGCCAGTCTTTTTCTTTCGCTGCCAATGGGCGTAAACGGTCATGCCCATCTAAGACCAGAGGCATCATATATAAATGAAGGCAACTAAACTTCCACGTACATATCCCTCACCACACCACTCCAAATCGTATGTACTTTTTACACATTAAGGTGGACCGCATTTCTTGTCCACGGTGCCTTTTATTGTATTTGAAATCTTTTTCTTCCGAAAATCTCTATTCATTTAATTTGGTTTGTTTAATATTCTGTGGAACACGATGTCTTTCTTCATCAGGCAAACGGCTTCACTAATTTAAATCACTCCAACAAATCTCACTTCCATAAGAAATCTACTCCGACACTCTGCAAATTGTACTGATTTCCTTGCACTAGAAAACATTTTGAAATTCTTAATCCTCCTCAGATTTATTCATATGTGAATCCCTCGCCACCTTCATATGCCTGATGACCATTTCCGTAATGATCCTTGTAACAGAATCCTCAAAATTAAGAGAGTCCTCTCCTAATGTGGCATGCACATAATCTTCCGCTTTGTGTGCCCAATTCCTCTTTGTAAGCTTCTAAACGAATTGCTTCAGGCCAGAAAAGAGAATACCTTGTGCAAAGCTAAAGAAAGAAACTGTAATACTCTATCGCTTAGATGCATTATCAGATTCGCTTAAACACTAATTAAGCCAAGCCATTCAATTCATCTATTCCAAATCTAGCTTCGGAACGAATGAGCCAATTGAGAACCCACTTTCTTATATATCCGAGATAAGAGTGGAACCAATATTGTTACGAAACAACCCAACGAAAGACAGTTGAAATAACCGGAAACAGATCCTGAATAACCGGAAACAGATCGAATAACAATAATTATGATGTCACAGATCGACATGGAGAGTAACTGATTGTTGTAACAAAGTTCCAGCAACTGTCATGCAATCAAGAAGAAGAAAAATGAATTAGAGAAAATTATTAGAGAGGCTGGAAATGTGAGGCGGAAAATTTTCTTTCTTTTTTTTTTTTTTTTTTACTAAAATTAATAACTATTCGTGCTCTGGTGTTGCGTCGTTTGATTGGTTCAGTTTGCATATTCAGAGTATCCAATAGAAATCGATCTACTACCTTACAGATGCGCACATTATGCAAATTATTTATGCCTATAAAAACACGGCTTGCTCATTGGGATAGCTACATCTCCAGTACTGAGGATGGTAAGTCTTCGTCGTTTAGATGATTCTTCGAGATGGCAGCCCATTGGACGACTTGAAGCCGGGCAGTAGCAGGTGGAGGTGGTATGTTTTGGCTTATCGTGTCAAGCAGTGCCTTTTCGGCATTGTGGAAACAGTTTCAGAAGACAGGAACCATTACAAGAAGAGCTGGGCAAGATCACCCGAGGGTTACATCGAGCAGAACAGACTGCTATCTGGCTCTAACAGCAACTTGGTCACAGGACATCGTAGGGTTTCGAGTTGCTGTTAGAGCCAGATAGCGGGCTGTTCTGTCGATGTAGCTCTCGGGTGACCTTGCCCAGCTTTTCTTGAGAGCTGGGCAAGGTCACTCATACTGTTCTAAAAAGGCTCGATTCAAGTGAACTGTATGTAGAGTGTGTTTAGTGTCAAACGGCACCAGAGTTTCCCCCCATCTCCGCGTGCTATTCATTGTGGGTGTGAAACAGAACACTGTCAATTCCAGAGGTTTAAAAGTATATGGATTTTGTATTTGTGTAGTGTCGTGTACCGTTGTTCATCTGGTCATTTAGCCGCCGGGCCCCTAATGGGATCAAATGTTGCCCCACTCCGCCCCGTGGAGGCAGATCAGGTACACCACTATTATAGTTATTTACTCTGGCATGTCCTGCCACCTAATTTCCTGAGATTTCAGTGGCAAGGACCTAAAAAAAAAAAAAACCGCTATAGATAGGGGTCAGCCAAAACAAAGGGAGTACTAGTTGGGCGATTTGATGTTATCATGTTTTTGGGTGTAGGGCTCGAGCAATTTGGAGTTGATTCGGACGCTAGTTGTAGGTTAGAGAAGGGGATGGAGACTGAAGACTGGGGGGTAAAGATAGAGATGTGGGGTCCATAGAGAAGATGACTCCAAGTCAGTGGAGAAGGCCCATGCCCCACCAGAGTGAAAAAGAGGGGTGGCGATGGGGGAGACCAGGGGTAATCTCCCCCTCCCGCCGGGGAGTGGAGGCAAAGGACCACGCAAGGGAGCGTGGCTAAGGAGGCCTAATGGCAGCAGCTGAGCTGTGCTGGTGGGTTCTGTCACTCCTGGGACGAAGGAAGGAAGGAGGTTTTTTTTTTTTTTACTCCTGAGGGGACTGTCATATCCAGGAAGTTTCTTACTTTGGTCTTCAATGGGTGGTGTTTGGGTGCCTAACCCGTCTAGCAATGAAGACAGACTGCACAAACTCAGTAAAGGCGGCGTAGGGCTGCTCGTCCATTATAATCAGGTGCTCACAATGCCTTGGATTTCAGTGGCAAACCTTAGCCGGAACTCGTCATATTCATGGCAATCATACATTACGTGATCCCACGTTTCTTCAGCCCCGCAGTGACACAGTGGATCATCTTCAATGCCTAGGGATGTTAGCTTCGCTTTAAAGGGTCCGTGGCCTGTCAATAGAAATGTAGTATGGAGGCCTGGTGAGTACCAGGGAGGAGGCTTTGGACTTATGAGGTTCACAGAGGGAATGAACTTTTTGGTTATCAATCCTTTCTTGGTGTCTCATGTCTCTTGCCAGGTCCTGTACATAATTTCAGAGATTCTCTTCCTTTCCTGTTTGGGTTGTTATCAAGGTTAAGAGTGATGCCTGCTGTTTCAGTGGGAATACTCTTCTTCAATCGTTGATACAATCCTCTTCTTATTACCTCTAGGTGTAGGGTTATACATCCAGCTAGAATCTGTAGAGCTGGGATGCTTACTGTACGGTACGCCCTTGTTACGGCAAGGAGCATAGAACGCTGTATGGAGTCTTGCGATCAACTATTCTCTTGGCCGCTCTGTGGATCGCGTTTCGCCAATACCAAGAGATGTAGTGCGATTCTGCACAAAGAAAGCTGACTGGTCACGTTTTCAAGCCGAACTTGTAAGAAGACTTCATGAAGATTCTTCACACCTCAATCACATCACCTCTGAGGACTGTGCAGTTCCCCTCTCCAAGATCATAAAAGAGGCCTGTGCTATGGCAATCCCCAAGAGAAGGCCCTTCAAAAACGCAGTCCCTTGGTGGAATGCTGAACTACAAGACATGAGGAAGAGAATCCACCAAGCTCGTAAAACCTTTCAGAGAGCCCGTGCTCACCTCCCACCCTTGGAGGTCGAAGCCGCAAAAGACAGTTACCGATTATTAAGGAACAGTTACACTACGATGATTAGACGCTGCAAAAAAGCCTCGTAGCAGAATTTGGTCTCGATCACAGGAAATGATAGAGGTGAAGGGAGTTGTGAACAAACTCCCTAGAGGTGAAGTCCTCAGTACAACTGTAAAATCTGATGGTTCTTCCACCTTCACGTGGGAAGACTCTGTCCACAACATGCTAAATGCCCTCTTTGCAACAGATGATGCACACTAACTGATGATGAGCTAACTGAAGCACACTAGATGATGAGCTAACTGAAGAGCAACTACAGATTGTTACCGATAACGATTCTTACACAACAGAAAATACTGAAGAACCTTTTAAAAATGACGGTCTAAATAAAGAAAACAAAACTCCTGGCAATAATCTCCTCGAGGTGGATGTTATCAAGAAATTTGCAACCTACTTCCCTAATACCATGCTCACCACTTTCAACAGATGCCTAATGGAAGGCCACTCTCCTGCTATCTGGAAGAAGGCATACCTTAAACTCATCTTGAAGAACCCAAACAAACAACCTGAAGGACTAAAATCTTACAAGCCAATTGCTCTCTTGCCAGTCCTCGGCAAACTTTTGGAAAGGCTTCTACTCGGCAGGTTGTCAAAATGCTACTCTAAAGAAAACCTTATTTCTCCACTTCAGTACGATTTCAAAGCTCGTTGCAGCACTGAAGATGCTCTTCTTAAATTAATATCAACTGTTTCAAGCACTGAAGTCAAGTATGCGCTAGCCATCACAGTTGACTTTGCTGGAGCATTTGATCGGCTGTGGTGGCCAATTATTCTCAGAAGACTCCGACAAGCTAAAGCACCACTCAACCTTTATAGCTGTGTCAAGGAGTAACTGAGACACCGCACTGTCCATGTTAGTACCAGGTACAAATCTGTCACTAGCCAGGTATCCCGAGGCTGTCCCCAAGGCTCGCCCTGGGGCCTTTCTTTTGGTCCATTGTCCTGGACGAGTTCCTTGGGATGAACTTGGGGATGACTCAACCCCTTGCGTTTGCTGACGATTTGGTTTTGACGGTGCATGATGACACAAGAGCTGTTCTAGAGGAGCGCGCAAATTGCGCACTAACTAAGCTCCAGGATTCGGCAGCCATTCGCCGACTAAAGATCTCGGGAGAGAAAACAAAATCTATATTGCTCAAGGGAACGCTCCAACTACGAAGACCACCGGTTATCACAATTGACAACACCTCCATAAGATTTTAACCAGAAATCAAGTATTTAGGAATCGTCTTAGATATGAAGCTAAATTTCCATCCTCACTTGAAATATATGTCACAGGAAATAAAAAAAATACTCGGTCATGATCATTCGTATAAGCCGTGCAGACTGGGACCTTAAGCGCCGGGCTCTGACCCTCATCTATAATGCCATATTTGTCCCAATAGCTTGCTATGGAGCCTCAGTATGGTGTACTAGGGCCTCCCTCGACCGAAATCGCAGTAAAGTGAACTGTACGCAAGGAAGCCAGTGGATTTGTATCTCATAGCAACCAATACTTCGTCTCTCACCCTTGCAGACAAACTCCCATTACGATTCCGCGCCAAAAGGGTCCTATCTGATCTTCTTGCTTGGGCAGCTGCTAATAAGTTAAGTATATCTCATTCAAAGACCAAGATGAGGAATTTCAAAGGAAAATTTGACTATGAAAGACCCCCCCCCCACTCATTAAAATTAATGGCAATTCCATCGAAATGGACCTGCAGCGTAATTATCTAGGAGTTATTGGGGATGATCGATTGAATGTTGTGGTTCACGTCAACCATCTGACTTCAAAGCTCAAAAACTATATAAACGCTCTAATCAGAATCACCGAGCCCGAATGGGGATTAAATAGGAAACTCCTTGCCTGTATTACGAGGCTGTTTTGATCCCAATGGCTACATACGACTCGGGTGCGTCGTTCCACAGGGCAAAAAAAAAAAAAAAAAAAAAAAAGGAAAACAACAAATTATTATATTAGGGTTACCCGTAAATGATTACATTCGTGTCTGTAAATTGCGTGTGTTCTTTGGTCGATATGCGTGTTTTGCTGGAAGGAAAAACAGTAGTTTCTGAGGGGAAAAAACCTTGCTATCCACGCCTGAGACCGACTAACTCAGCCACGGAATGAAAAAAGCCCATTAATGTTCCTCGCGTCATCGACGGGATTCGAACGCGGGCCTTTTCATCCGGTGTGGGGAGGACGGTGACGATACCACTGTTGTATCCGCGCAGACCGTGCCACTCGTATACTTTTAATTGTATTTATATATCGTTTATACCTTTTTGATCATCTACTGTTTTTATATATGACCTACAAACGTTTTCTTGACACAGTCACCAATTTTAATGGGAAATTGCGAACTTTTATCGTCTTCTTATTATCACTTCTATTAATGTTTGTGCGCCAATAAACACCAAACCAAACCAAAAATCATAGTTTTGTGTATAGGCAGTAGTCGGAGCTCGTGTATTCTTAAACATATTTCTTGTTCATATTAAAGATTATAACTGGAATTTTCTAACAAGAAAACTGTCATTATAATGAGAATACTTTATTAAAGTGGAGAAAAGATCACTGAACACTTAATTGCTATATACAGTATTTCTTCTTTATTATATACAAAGCCACACTTTAATTCCACGCCACTCCCACCAGCAATATGTGGCATTTTCATTTAGATGCCCTTGAGTACTCCAGGCATTTAAAAGACGCGTCATATTTCAGCGACTCCAAGTCTTTTAAATGAAGGCAACTAAACTTTCGTGTCCACCTTTTGGTGCCTTTAAAATCTTTTGCCCCCGATAATCTCTATTATGTAGTTTGTTTTAATATTCTGTGGATCATGGTGTCTTTCTTGAAACCTCAGGCAAACAGCTTCACTGATTTAAACCACTCCAACAAATCTCACTCCCATAAGACATCTACTCTGAGAATTTGAAACTGCGCTGATTTGCTTCCACTAGAAAACACTTTTCATATTCTCAGTCCTTCTCAGATTTATTCAGATGTTAAATCTTCGCCACACCCACCTTCATAAGCTCGATGATCATTTCAGTGATGATCCTTGTAAGAGAATTCACGAAATTTCCACCTGCATGCCCCTCACCTCACCTCTCCTAATGTGGCATGCACGTAATCTTCTCCTTTGTGTGCCCGAATCCTCTTTGTGAGTTTTTAAACGAAGAGCTTCTCGTAAGAAAATAGAAGACCTTCGAGAAAGCTAAAGAAAGAAACTGGGATATTCTTTATAATTTCTTTGCATTGTCATCTTCGCTTAAACACTAATTAATTCAAACTATTCAAGATATCTCGTTGAAATCCAGCTTCTGAATGAATTAATGAATTTTCGTTTATTCCCGAACAAACAATGGAACTAAAATTGGTACATTTACAGAGTTATAACCAGAAACAGGTCAATATAGCTATAATAGCGATGTCACAAGATAGGTTTGGAGAGTAATTGAGTGTTGGAAAAACATCTGGTGTTACTGAAGTGGGCAGAAGAGAAAAGAATCAGGAAAATTAAGAGAGAGGATTGACAAGTGAGGCAGAAAGTTGTTTTCCTTTTTTTTTTAAGCACTAGAGTACTCCTGTCATATAAGTACAGTCTTTCGCAATACTGGAATTAAAGCAAACCCTAAAATAATCAAGAAACGGCCCACCAAGTCCTGATGGGAACTACTATCTCATGTTGGGACATCTAGAAAATCAAGCACTAATCTCTTTATTGCTCTTTATGAATCGGGTCTTCGCTGAAAGTTACTATCTTGGCTCATGGCTTCATTCTTAGCATCTTAGCGTTCCCTAAACCTGGAAAAAATCAGACAGATTTGCATAACTATAGACCGATATCTCTTTTCCAGCTGCTTAGACAAGAAATTAGAAAAGATGGTCTTCAACAGACTAGTATTGTATTGCAGTCATCACTGAAATCAATATGGCTTCCAAAAAAATCATCATCCACGTTAGACCTTATTGTTAGAGCTGAGTCCAATATACGAAATGCTTTTATTCGCAAAATCATCTTTTTATGGTATTCCTGGATATTGAAAAGCCTTTGACACTACCGCATCCTCCAGGACTCATATGCCGTAGTCTTTCGAGGTCGACTACCGATTATCTTAAAGAGATTTCTTAAAACGGAACTTTCCAAGTTCGTTATTGCAATGCAGTTTTACTAACTTTTGTCCAGAAAGGTGTGTCGCATGGATCGGTGCTCAGTGCTGCTCAGCATAAATGACATGGTACAAAAATTTACGGCTAATGTTGATATCTACTTCTACGCAGACTACCTTACAATATCTTACCATTCACAGAATATGCGTTCTGTGGTCAGCCTAGTGGTCAGGCGTGACTGGGGTTGAAGCCCGTGACTGCTTTCTGTCTTGTGAACTCCACTGACCGTGTAGTCGTCCCGCAGCAGAAAATTTATTTATTTAAATAAAAACTGCTCATAAGATACTCCCTATTGCGCACATTGTCCCGGTATAGGGACAAGTCCGCATAAATACACTCAGACTGTCCTAAAAGACAATTGCAACCTCGTTGCAATTGTCCAATTAAAAACAGGAATCATAACCATTCAGTCGGGGATTCGGGGATATAAATTCCCGGAATATTTACTAGCATTAGAAGCACATGGATGGTTTTTAATAATATACCTGAAAATAGATTTATTCAACGGGCTCTATTTCCAATAACATTCCTGTAAAAATACTTAAAATAAAAGCGTATAGATGGAAAGTTAACACGGATGAACTCATTCAAATAGCTGTTGAAATATCAATTGATGTGATGGTTGTACGAGAACAATATTACTTGAAAAGTAAGGCCATTTATGTTTGAGATTTGTATGCATTCCACATGTATTTCTAGCAGAGTCACTTATATAATGTCATGGAAATTCATCAAGTAAAAGTCGAGTTTTTACTTGGGGACAGACGGACAGAGAAATAATAATTGCCAGATTCATACGAGCCAGAACTCAATGGAATTTGGGAGGAAGGACTTCAAAAATTTTGTAAACGAGCCCAATATTAAATTTCATGAAAATTCAACCATTTAGTCATGAGGACGGACAGCCGGATGGATATGATGATTGTCATCATATCCGTTTTATCTTGAGCTTTATATACAGACTCGTTCCTTTCAGGAGCGGGCAGTATCCCAGGTTCGAATTTCATCAATGACGCGAGGAATTATTTTGGACTTTTCACAACGTCGCTGAGTTAGTCAGTCTCAGACGTCGATATCAAGGTTTTTCTTCCGGAAACTCGAGTTTTTCATCCAGTATACTGTCAGATTGAACATGGAACACTTAGAGACATACAATATTCACGAACATATCGGATTACTACAAACTTCGTTTTCAAAAGTGGTTTCAAATGGATAAGCGTAAATGGAAAATGAGAAGGATAAAACGGGAAATGACCTCTCCCAAATACCATTTGGGATAGGTGAGGCAAGGATATGCGAATGTAACTTTGATGTCTTCTCTTGCGAGGACACTCACGGAAATGAACGTACGAAATATAAAAGTGGGAGCAGCGAGGGATAGACATCTCAATGAATCAGAATATCTTCTAAAATTGCACACTTCTTCTTTTGGAAGTATGCGAATCGTCGTTTTTAATTCGTCTCGTGATTGATGAATGCGATTTTATTATGTTTCAATGGATCAAAATTGATGATGGTTACCTTTAAAGGTGCGCTGGATGAATAGAAATTACATCGGAAAATGAGCATGGTGGACACGTGAAAAAGGAATTTATTGTTTCCATATACTATTTGGAGTGGTGAGGAGAGGGATATGTACGTGGAAATTTAGCTGCCTTCATTTGAATACGTTGTCCATGGATTGTGAGCGCTAATTTTGACGCCCATTGGTGGAAAATGAAGATGAATGCATCGTTTTGTTGAGTGTTGTCATGAGAAGGTGAATGCATTTTGTTCATGGATGTACAAAATTGTTGAGGAGATTCCCGTTGGTTTGATCCCTTTTTTAGGAAGTTTAACCATTTCGTTTTTGATGAGGTTACGGTTCTCTTTGCGGGTAGCCATGTCCGCTACAAGCTGCAATGGACTTCACAGCAGCTCAGGATATTCTTTGTTTGTGGATAGGTTTGCGTTGGGTTTCATAGGGATTTGTCGAGGACCTTTATTACGAAAGTTATCCATTATGACTATTGGCTTTATTAGTTGTTCATAGTTTCAAAATTTTATATCGGACAGACAAGAGGCGAGGTGGTGCACTTCTTCTTCCTTGGGAAAAGTTTAATTACAGGTTTTTATAATCCCTACTCTATTTTTAATTCCTTTTCTATGCAATTCAGTTGAATTTCCACAACTTTGCCTTAAACACATGCAACTAAGCGGATTATTTGAGGCGAGTTCCGTCAGCTAAGCTGTATTTGCTATTATTCTCATTAAGTCGAATTTCAATTAACGGTACATTAAGAAGCTTTATTAATTAACTAAATGACATAAGACATTAAAGAACAAAACAAGATGACATTAAATGATAAAGGGTGCCGTTAATTAAACAAATGGCATTAAACAATTAAATTACAAATTAAATTATATTACAAAAATTACTAAATCTTACCATGAGATTAAGAACATTAAAGTTAAATAGCCAAATGACAACTGATACATATATGATTTTCATATACTATTGTCCTCACAGTTCATGGGAGGGAGCAGCAAGAGCAGTGTCAGGCTCATTTCCCCGTTATGTTCATTCGTTAATCCACAAGGATCTCCAAGTGGCGATGAAGGGTATGCTGTCTTTGGATCTGAAGAAAGGTTTTCCTTGTGCACACTGTCTGGACCAACGTAGAGTATTCTTTACTCAGAGCAACCGGGACCGTTTCACCTCCGTCTAGACGGTTGCGATTGGTTGTAACGCTTTGTCGAAGGATGGTGGTGGTGCCATGTCTGCAGGGATCGCCAATCCCAGTTTTAGGTAAGTAGTTTGGTCATTTGCAGATGGAGCTGACAGTTCGAGGTATATGGGGTGCGTGGGGCCAAGTGTCCCACGTCTATATTGTCGGTTGACAGCAAATTTCGGAAGGTCGACATAAATGTCTCTGATTCGTCTGAGCACCTGGTATGGTAGGTTATTTTGGTTTTTCTTAGGAGCATTAGCAACTAAGGCCATATTACTCCCGGATATGCGGTGGTCACTCCCTGACCTTTCCGCATCCTCCGTATTTGGTGGTGACGGGCTCGAACCCCGGTCTAATCAAGAAGCGTGTGCTACGCACTGCTGCTCCTTCCCACCTGGCTACGGAGGCGCCTAGTATGGTAGAAAACGATCTGATAAGTGTAGGCATGAATGAAGAGAGCGGATAGTTGGGGTGGCTCTGAGCCTGGCAGGTGAAATCCTCCAGCCACAGAGATCCCAGAATGAAGGAGACGTGGTCAGACTGGTCAACGTCTTTACTGTAATTACCAGTCTGTTTTCATTGATTCCCAGGGCCTGTGCCATTTAAGTTGTATGAACATGGGGCGATAACCTATACTTGTAGGTTACCCATTTGAGGAACAAATATCTGCAGCCCAGATAGGTTTTCTGATCGTAGGTGCTGTTGATGCCCAGATTTTGGAGATTCATTTCTTTTTCCATTTATTAACACATACATTCTCAAGGTTGTATATTAATCAATTTATATACAAGTTTATACGCAAATTTAATATACATACTCTTATATATACTGTAGCCCTTGTGCATGTGTGTGCCCTGGTATGAAGAGTGGCTTCTAGACATAATCCCATCTCCACCTATTACTCCTGTGGTAGCTCAGAACCTCTGCATAACAGGTCTGAAAAAAAGTATTTGAGGCCATTTCTTCTCCAGGGACCAACCAACCCCTGGATCACCCATTCTCTGTGTGCGCTATAATGCACAAATCCCGCACCCGCCGGATGAAGTGCTATACCGGTAGGTGTCCACAATCTCGCCCTCAAGGCTGCCCACACTTCGAAGCTAGCGAGGAAAAATAAAAGAAAAAAAATTGAACTACGAACAATGTACACTTGTTGAAACGAAAGCAACATTCATTATACAGTTATTTACATGTAAATAGAAGGAGATGAACTTTCGTTCCGGTGCCGTCCTACATAAGATACTATACATGTAAATAGAAAATATATACACCGATGAACCCGCTCCACCACCTCTTCCAACGAATAATAAGTGAGGGGGTTTTCCCGAAAACATGGAAGAGATATTACGTAAAACCAGTTCCAAAAATTTCGAACTGTTGCCTTAAGAGCCAGTCTTAGGTCAAATGGAACATTAAAAAAGGAAGAAAGACTCTTCCGGTAGCTCACATCGACAGGAGACCGCTGTTGTTATTTGGATTTTAGGAGCATTAGCAACAAAGGCCATATTGCTCCGGGGATATGCGGTGGTCATTCCCTGACAGGAGACCTCAACAGAAAGTCTGAATTGTAAGGTTTTGCGTAAAGCGAACCATGTCCAGTGGCCAATTTGTACTAGCCCTCTTGAATCATTATTGATTGTCTATGGCTGCCCACGCTTTGTGCCTACACTACCAGGAACCGCATCACACAGCTGTCTTCCGCGGCACAAAGAACCGCCTTCCAGTAATCTAATGATCGCCAAATGAAGCAGCTCACCTTAGGACATCGTGTTGTAGGACCTGGTGACGTCTTGGAATTACAAATTCAATATGATTTATCAGGAGGATCAACTCATACAGCGAGGATCATTAAAGAAAATGTTGTAGGAGTTTTTCATGGCATGGTAGAAATTGTTTTCAATACGATATTGCCCAGTTCACGATTTAAGGAATAAATAGTCACCTCCTACTGAAGAGGATGTTGATTTTCACATACACAAGGATAGAACGTAGTCGTCTACTACTGTAGAAGATGTGAGTTTGACACGAGTGTCGCCTGTGGTTAAATCACTTCTTCCGGTTTGATTGCCGTATCTGAAAGAAACATTCAATATGTATCAGTTTGTCAAGAAAAATTGGCTGGTGAGGTTTACTAGCAGTTCTTAGTAGACGACGTGCACCCTGCCATGTCGCATTTTTTCCAGACAGAAACGGGATCTTCCAATGCGCCTTGTCATTGGGCTCACGCTGTGCACGAATAGTTCGAGGAACACAATGAAGATATCACCCGTCTTGATAGCTCTCCAAATTCCCCTGACCTCAATCCAATTGAACCCTTGTGGGACGTTCTGGAACGGGCAGTGAGGCGTATGGACATGCAACCGTCGTCCTTTCCAACACTGTAGAAAGCCTTGAAGCATCATGGCTGCAGATCCCTAAGGACGTCTTCACACATCTAGTGGAGTCAATGCCTCGGCAAATTCCAGCTGTTTCCGTGCTAATGGTGGTCCAAAGCGACATTAGGTAGATGGTTATAATCCAGTGCCCACTCAGTGTATATCCAGGCAAAGAATGCTTCATGAGTAGGTGTTTATATCACAGATTCGCTGTGACGCCTGCGTCGTTTCCCGTGGAAATCACAGATTCAAAACATTTTGCATCTACTTTCACACATGAGGAGTTATTCAGGGAGGGAAATGCCAGAGGGGTATTAAACTAAGCTAGATAATCTTGTAATAACTGAGAGTAAAATGGAGGAAAAATTGTTGAAGATAAACATAAGAAAGGCACCAGGGTGAATGGAATCTATCCAGTTATATTAAAGGAGGCAGCAAAGGAAGTAAGCAAACACTTAGCCATAACTATGAGAGCTTCCCTGGACTCAGGGGAAGTACCCATGGACTGGAGATGTGCAAATGTGACCCCAATTCACAAAGCAGGATCAACGACTGACTTAAGTAATTATAGATCTGTGAGTTTAACTTCTGTTGCAGGAAAATTAATGGAGGCACTGGTTAAAGAAGCACTGCAGGATCATGTAGACAAGACTTCAGTTATAGCTCGGACACAGCATGGTTTTGTTAAGGTGAAGTCTTGCCTGACCAATTTGATTGGATACTATGATGCAGTCACAAAAGAACTGGATGCAAAGAATAAATTGCTATCATATATTTGGATCTTAGAAAGACCTTTGATACTGTTGCATATGGAAGACTGTTGCACAAATTGGAGCAGTGTGACATTGGAGGCAAATTGCTGCTGTGGATAAAGGGGTGGTTGAGGGGGAGAAGACAGAGAGTGGTAATCAATGGACGCTGCTCATCGTGGACTAATGTTATTAGTGGAGTCCCTCAGGGTTCAGTGTTGGGTCCATTGCTGTTTTCTATATTTATAAATGATATTGATGATGGTACATCAGGCTTAATGTCCAAGTTTGCAGACGATACGAAGGTTGGCAGGGTTGTTAATGACACTAATGACAGTAAACTGCTGCAACAGGATCTAGAAAAGTTGAGCAGATGGGCTGAGAGGTGGCAAATGAATTAATATCAAATTACTGTTGCTTAGAGCGAAACGGATACAAAAATAGATTGTGACAAGTTTAATTATAGGAAAATATACGTATATTAGATTAGATACATAAAACTAAAAGATTTCGGTTGTTTTGACAACCTCCCTCAGTGAAACTGAAATGAAGTTTAACATTGACAAATGTAAAAATACTACATATGGGAAGCAGTAATCCCAGAATAACGTTTCAACTCTGTGGTACAACACTGGCAGTGGTAGAGAATGAATAGGACCTGGGGGTAATTGTGCAGGCAGATATGAAGTTCTGAGTAGAGCAGACGGTCTTGGTGTCTTGTCAATGATATGAAGGAATTTTTCTAGCAGGGATAAGGAGGTTATTATCTTCTTGTATAATGAGGCAATGGTCAGGATACACCTTGAGCACTGTATACAGGCCCGGAGGCCTCATTTTAAGAAGGATATAGAGCTGCTGGAACGAGTACAGAGAAGGGTAATAAGATTAGTGAATGGAACAAAGGGTTGCTCTTAAGTTTTGAAAATTACAGTGTCTGGAGGCTTGGCACCTGCGAGGTGATCTGATTGAGGTGTATAAAGCCTTGAATGGTTTGAGCATGCTCAATGCTGATGGGATTCTTCCTCTTGCTCAGAATAATCACCTGAGACGGCATAAATTCAAATTGAGGAAAGACGGTTGTAGGATAGATGTGTGGAAGTTTGCCTTTAGCGAGCGGGTGGATTGCTGGAACAAACTTCTATCTGTCTTTGTAGAAGTTGATAGCTTAAATAGATTCAAGACAGAACTTGATAAACATTTGGAGCAAGTGGCTGGGTGAAATAAGGTTTTGTTTTTTTGGCTGATGCTATATAAGCTTGCTTTCTTGCATCATGTGCCTTTGCTAATTAATGATTCGCTGGTTTATTTTGGCGTCATATTTCGTCGCAAATGAACTCGTTTGCATAACTCTAAAATTTCAGACAGAAATCTGTCCAACCTTTCTCCATTAAAACATTTTAAATCAATGCTTTGATTTAAATCAAATCAAGACAAATTGTTTTTGTTTATTACCTTTTGAACATCATAATACGACAATGCGTTTAAAAACAAAGTTTCTTTTTTCAGAATCTCCAAATGAAGTTTATTAAATTCCCGTTCTAATCGTACAAATTCGCCTTGGTGCTGTTCGCTAATCGACACGAGTACTCGGAAAGTTGAATCTCCTCTCTTTGACAACGAACATTCAAATGATCGGTCTTCGCTTTTACTTCATTTGATTTGTTATCAAAACAGGTTGGTTGGTCATTAGGAGTTTCATGTACCAATACAAAGTTATGTCAATTATTGTTTAATATCTTACTTGGTGATAAAGATTTCCAGATATACACACGTGTACTTGTTTCGTTTGATTAATTAGTAAAATAAATTAACTTCCAGGAAGTGAACTGTGTTATCTACTTTGAGAAACCCCCTTCAGTTAACATTTCCTTGAAAAACAGCGGAACCAACTCATTACACATTTTCCGCCCTTGAGCAGAAGCTAATTAGGGAATTTCAACATTTTACATCCGGCATTTCTGGCTGTTATCAGATAAAATGAGATTTGGAAAACCTGTCAATAATGTCTACACTCCTCCCCTGAAACTTCGAAATCGTTGACAACGTTGAATTTTTTACGCTTTTGTTCGGTGTCTCAAGTTTGTGTATAAACTTTGGTCCAAATAGTTTTGGATTCGATGCACGATTCTAAGAATCCCTTTTGCGCATTCAATTTGAACACTCGGCATCTTGTAAACAAATTCGGACTGAACTTGCTGCATGGAATCTTCTTCTTGGTCTCGTGGTTTTCGCCATCATGATTTTCTCCAGAATCAGCAATCCATTTGACAGGTTGATAAATCTCGCAGTATTCGAGTCGGATAATTGCTACAAACGAAAGAGAACGGTCGGATTGCTATGGAAACGCCAGAGAAATTACGTGACACGTGTCGGTAACCGAATAATTGTAGTAATCCCTTCTAGGATATTTCAAAAGGCTTTCCGATGTTTCTCCAACAGGTTGTTTATTAATATGCTACAAGCAATAAGCAATGCTCAGTGGCTAATTTATTTAAACGGTGAACTACACTATATTGCCAAAAATCCACGGACATCCCTGGGATTCGGGAAAAATTAACCACGCCCCGACATCCACGTGTGAGGAGTAGGTTATATAATGCAACTGTGTTCTCGCTAGAAGCAAGGAGATGAGCGAAGTATAGCACACTGGTTCAGGCGCGGAGTGTTCATAAGATGACTAGCTCCTCCTATAGCTGAAGGTTGTTTAGGGGTGAAGCATAAGCAATAAATTGAGTAAATAATAATGAGCTGCAGCACACAAACAGAACCAATAAAGCCTTCGGATAACGTGCAAGATATAGAATATGCAATTAACAGCAGTCTTACACAATTAGGAAACTACCTGAAATTCTTTGGGCTGAAGATTAATCCAGACAAGTCCGCTTGCATGGTATTTTCATTGAAGCCCGATCAGACAGTCATTCACCCTGAGCATGACGGGAACTCGTCAAACGTGTAGCAAAACATTGTAACCTCGGGGTGATCTTCGACGCAAAGTTACGGTTCAGCTACCAACTTGAACATCTGCGCCTTCAAATGAGCCGACATCGCTGGATGGCGAAACAGCACCTTCTGTACGTCATAAACCAGACACTACCAAGAGGTACATCGGGTCTGGACTCACCTTCCAATGCATCCTCTACGGAGCAGAAATTTGGGGTCCTGCGATCAAAACTACACTAAAACCGCTATATGCAGCCGAGTTTTGGTTACTTAAATGGACCACATGAAAGTCTCAGTTACTTCCACATCAGCGAACTATAGAGATGGCCACGGCTCTCGGGTTGGAACGATTGCCAGTGAAGATGGAACAGAGACGCCTAATCTTCACTGTGAAAATTCTCACGGGAAATATCTCCGCCCCCAAAACATCTGGGACGTGATCTTCTGAAGAGTTCCTCCTCCTGTGCTGAGAGCAAAGCCACAGTTGTGCTCGACCAATGGGAGTCTGCACATGACTGAAATATTTCTTCTCACGAATGTTGACGATTATACAATCGCTGGACGTTGATCTGTACCGGTTTGCCTGCGACAAGCAGTACAGGAGAAGGATGTTAAGAAAAGCATGTGGTCTGTACTCCACCCAGTAAGGAAACGCATTTGAACTGTAAAATCTATCTCTTAACTATGAAAAACTTGACCTCCGTCACTGTTTTGTGAACCACAAACTCCTGTAATCTAGAAATATAAATTAATTCACACATAAGTTAAACTTTAAAATCGTTATTAACTTCTTTCAAGAGACCACCTTATTCGGTTTGTTACCGTGTTCACAAGAAGTACAAAAGTGATTCACGAATGCTGTCCCCCCCTGTTTTATATCAAATTAACGACACCTGGCACGAGATTCTAGCCATATTCCTTTGACCTCTCTCATCAACAAGCGATTTTCTTCCACAAGAGTACCATTGAGAGTACGTTTTCTGTTCGATGCACCATGAGAAACAGAAAATACACCCTTAAAATAATACACCCTGGAAACTGTGGTGCGTGAAAAGTTCAGGAGAACTGCCGTTTCAGAGATGCTTTGTCCAGCACGTCTTGCACCTACTACCATGCCACGTTCGAAGTCTGTTAGGTCACTCCTTTTCCCAATTCTTGCTACGGTTTGTACGCTTAACTGATACTATAAAGGTTGTTCTACTGCATTTATATCCACAACTGTGGTCATGTGACTTGCAACGTTGTCGGACAAACCATTTTTCTGCATAGCAGGGGTGTACCTAATAAAGTGGCAGCACAGTGTATACAGTAGATGTAATCATTTACGGGGGACCCTAATGTCATAATTTGGTTTTGTGCAATCCTCCAAGAGCAGGCGTTCCAAATATTACAGGAGATATCTGGCTTGTGAGAAGTTTGGCTGTGTAGACTTGATAACTTTGATAAAGTTGATCAGGGCCTTGATAATATGATCGTTTCTGACCATTCCCATAACAGTCACAATTGCTTACTTCCACATCACTGATAGGCGCAATATGGCCTAAGTGTCCATTGCGCCAAAAATAACACAAAAACATATCACCCTACGTCAGAGTTTCCTTTACATTTATTAGCACATTTTTCTCTCGACGTGGGCCTGTTCGTGGTGGGGGGGGGGTTCTACCAGATTAGCATCACCAGGATCCAACGCATGCAGCCTAAGTTCCAAGCTACCACCATAGGAATCCGGTGTGTTTCCTGTGCGCTGCGAACCGTGTAAATTCCGAAAGGGGAATTCTGTTGATTGAGGGGTCCAGCTTCAACACACCACTTTGGCCCCTGTTTTGGAAAGACGGGTAGTCCTGGATGTTTCGTCTCGGCCAGGATAAATCGGCTAGTGGGTTCGCCTGTAAGGGTCAACAGGGTCAATGACATGCCCCTACCCTCATGATCCGAGGGACTTGATTAAGGCTGGTGGCTGTGCGGGCTTTATTGCAACTTATTGAACATGCTTCACCCCTGAACAGCCTTCAGCTAGGAGTGTGCCTATATACATCTGTACATCATAACTTAGACAGCAAACATAGAGTCGTACATAAATTATGCATACATAAACATTAGTGTCTATAAAATAATACAACAAATAACATCTAATGCGAGCAAATAAAGCACATTCACATATGTACAGTGACACGAGCAAAAGGTACAGACACATAAATGCATACGTATCGTAATATATACAAATAACATATATACATCCAAATAATAATTAAAAACAACTTAATTCTTCTCTGTAGAGGAGCAAAGTAGGGTTAAACGAAGATTCCATCCTGATGGAGATAATCAGGAAACCTCTACATTTGTATTTGGTGGTACATGTCCTGTATCTTCTGAGATCTGTACGCTTTCTCATCACAGAACTAGTAGGGAGCAATCTTCAGGATGTTATACGTTTGGAGGATGTTAGACGGAAAAAATGTTCTAAACATTGTTAAATTCTGTAATAAGCTGCTTCTTAGAGAAATCCGCGGGATAGCCTAGGCCCACAACAAGATTGTGGACATTTCTGGCTCCAAGATGATTGGTGAGGAGCTGGCAGAGGTTACGCAGATTTACTGCAATGAGAAACTGATTCCAAGGGGTGAAACCAAGTTTGCATACATGATTGATCTCTCTCTATACCCATGAATTTTTTGATGTTAGTGAGAGAAGAAGAGGACCAGATCGTCGGGTCTTACATGGGAATCGGAACAAGACATGTTTGACGTAGTGAGTGACAAGTTTGTAGTTGTTTACTCCAGTAATTTCCTGTCTTATCGCCCACATTGCTGACAGAGTTTTAGCCTTGGTGTTGGCAAAATGCTGTTGGAATGTGAGGGGTTCATCCCAGGTAAGCCCTAGATCAGTGTGATGCGAAACCTTTCGGACCCTAATACCATTGATGTAGAAGTCTATATTCATCTTCTTCTTCTTCAGGTTGTGAAAGACATATGTGCTGACTTGGTCGGGTGTATGGATAGGCCAATGTTCTCAAGATTTTTTTTTTTTTTTTTGATTTGGTAGTTGTTGGCGCATCGGCTTCTGTGGCCATATTGCACCTCCCAAGGTTTTTGCAGTACTTTGATCCAAGCCCGAGGCGGGAATCGAACCCGCGACCTTTGGGTTGCCGGGCAGGTACTTTACCCACTCGGCTAGCCCGGTCGGCTGTTCTCAAGATAATGGTCAAATTCTTCTATTAGGCCAATGGCATGGGCGTTGATTGCGTCAGATTTGTCACCGTGTTTCGACGAGATGAAGAATTTTATATCATCCGTGTAAGAGCTGTAGTCAGGATGAGTAGAGAGATAGGGGTCCAAAACGGCAGCAAAAAATAAGACAGAAAGGATGTCACCCTGGGAGACTTCTCTGTAGGTGGTATGGTTCGATTGGAAGGTCCTGTGTTCAACCCTCAAATGCCTTTTTTGAGAATGAAAACGATGACTTTTAATAAGCCTCCCTGTATTGTGAAATATATTTTATGAAATGGTGTATAGTGTCTGGGTAGCCCTGGCATCCCACTCTAGAGCGCATTTATTGCATGCCGGGTAATAGGCATCCCATTTAGGTTCCGTGGTGGGTGGGAGCCCGGACGCTGTGAACCTAAACAAAATCTTCAAGATTCTTGATAAAGTAATTTTTCTGGTGCACCAACCCCGTCACTATCTGAAAACTTGAATGTTGCTCTACATAATGTCTTTTCGGCAAAGAAACAAAGGACTGAAGAAATATCAGGTCCCATACCTCGATTCCTGATAATTCACTCCACTATTGAGTAGCTCTTTGGACAAAAATCCCTCTTTACGCATCTCAGATTTGGTCTTCTGCCCCAGATGCTACCATCAAGGCTTTCCTGGGTTTAGAGTACTGGATGCTGAGATGGTTAAACAGGATCACTACGCAGCCATTTACAATCTCAAGAACCATTTTATATGCCAACTTGGATGTCACGCCTTGGTCTCACATTATTGTCACCAAGAACATCTTCACTCTTGCAAAACTACTGACAGGGAGAGTCGACTCGCCGAAAACTGACCACCTGCTGACTCGACCCCGCATGACGCAAAGGTTAGAGAATAGAACAACATCCCTTCCAATCAGTAGCGCGCTCACACAGCTGGAAAGCCTTCGGCGATTTTTTCCTTTGAACACCATTAAGATGTTCAACGATCTACAAGCAGACCCAGAAAGGCTTTGCGCAGAGAAGAGATACAGGACTGAAGTGTTTCAAAAGGCATTACTCCACCTATAAATGTCGAGTGATGCCGACTGAGGGAAACAAAAGAGAATGCAGGAAATGAAGAAAATGAACTGGTCGGGACTGTTTTTGCTCCTGTTATGTTTATATTGGACGTCTTGTCTTTCTGTGAACTCGCTGTAAATAGTGCTGTAGATGTGAACATTCTCTAATTCCTTGTAAAATTGTAAATTATGCTTGTGCTCTCTTTCTATCTGCCTGTCATGTAAAATAAGGCAATGATGTGTATGATATAATATAATTAATTAGACATTGTATGATTTAGAAAATGTATAATTTAGACGTTGTATAATTTTTATAATTTATAAAGACTGATTTGTATAAATTATAAATAGATAGTTATGTATATAAATTATATTTGCATATATGAATGTGCACCCCCTGGTTAATAGCTGTAAGCGGGTGTCTCTTAGGAGAAAATAAAGATAATAATAATAATAAAAAAAGCACTCTGGTTTATGGAAAAAGGGTGTAAGAGTCAATCTTACAAATATGGAGATTAGAGGTTTTGGGAAATTATGTTTTTGGTAAGTTATCAACATTTTCGCAAATGTGAAAAGACGAAATTGGCTATCCTGGGAGACGACGGCAGACATGATAGGATTGCGCTGCCCTGAGAACTAAACAAGGAAATTACGGAACAAGGCTTGGTTCGCACAAGGGGCAAATAGTTGTGGTAAATTCTTTAACGAATAGAAAATTTGGACAATTAGGTGAAATCCTGGGATTGGTAGAAAGTCTTGGGGAAGGAGGTTCGAACGGTGGAGAAAAGGTTGGGATCGTCAGTGTGAGGAGGGACAGAAGTGGCAAGAAGAGGAGGGTGGCTAAAGAGGTGATCGTGGAGACAGAGTGAGAGCAGTAAGTCGGGCAGTGCAAAAATGTAGGGAGTGCAAAAAGGGCCCTAGACAGTAAGGGGGAAAATAGTTAAGAGTACAAAGGTAACGGGAAGGCTAAGGATGATAAGAAAAAGGTTATGAAAGACAGTTAAGTGAACCAGGAAAGGTAACGACCTCTTGGAGAAAGATACATCTGAATGATCCGTAGTAAAGGAGGAGTTGTGTATTCAAAGCAGAAGAAAGGACGCCAGACCCATGCAGCCAAGGGTTCCGGAAAATTATCTGAAGCAGATTCAGGAGAAAGCAGATGAAGGAAAGCCTTAGAAGTTAGCCTGGATCGCCTAAAATAGAAGCCTGAAACCTCTCTGGAGAAGAAGTGAAAAAAGATAGAAGTAGGTGAGCGATATATTAAATACACTAAGTTAACAAGACGGATTGCTAGTGAAATAGTAGGGTAATTAATGAAAAGGGGATAGCCATAGAAAGTAAAGTGAAAGATAAGTTATCTCTAAGGTAGATATACTAACAGAGTTTATTATGTTAAAGGGGGTTAGTGTATAATGTAAGGAAAACGAAGGAATGAGTAATAGATGAAATTGATACAAATAGCTATAATGTGTTATAAGGGTATTAAGGTGTATAAATAGGGATTCCGAATATGTTTTAAAATGATAGATAATTAAGTTAGTAGAGCAACTCTGAATATAGTGTTTTAATTGAAGAAGATTTGTTGGTTTATCTGAACGACTAATAACAAGTAGGGACTTTAGGATACTGAAGATCGGTTAACAAGTGTATTGTAACAGTGTGGTGAGAACACAGCTGAATGATGAAAGTAGCATATTTGATTGTTAATATACGAAACAGAATTGTATCCAGGAGTAAATGAAATAGGTATAGAATGTATAAGTGTTAGGAGTTAGTTAGGGCAAGAAGAATGAATCAAGTGTTTTCATATAATGGTCAACTCAGATTAGCTAGTGAAGGGAAACAGGAATAAGAATAATTTATGCAAGGTATCCCTGATTTAACTTTGTATGTCATATTATATGCTATCTAGTTCAGTTGTATCTATATATGTATGTAATAAATTTCATGTTTTATTTTCACTTTGAGTCCTGTTATTCTAAATAGCACACGCCTTGCTTGCCTAATTAAGAATTTGCTCTCCCACAATTTGGCGAGAGAACCCTGGAAACTGATTAAGGAGAAACAAAAGAAATTACCCTCAAGATGTTGAGAATCTTCTGTGAGATATACAGTGCATAGCAGTAATGTGACAAAAGGTGGGGCCTTGTAGATGTGAGGAAGACCTAAGAAAAATCTAAATAAATATAAATAAGGGTAGTAATCTTGTGTGATATAAATATATATAAAGTAAATAAAAATGTAGATAAATAACCCCCCCCCACAAGGGTTAGTAAAGTTGGCATAATTGTAGAGACCACAAGTGATGGACATTCAGAACTTTTTCTCAGCCACAATGCCTGACACATCTAATCTCATGGTATTATCGCCGAATGGGATCTCATGGAAGCGTCTCAAAAGGAAATCATTTCTGAATTCAAACCCCATCCATCTCTAGCAAGTTCTCTTAAATGATTTCATGGTTGCATCACTCCAATATCAATATAAATACAGCGCACATGCCACGAGCCCAATACTCTGTGCTGTTTCAATGGCAAAGTTTTCAAAATTAACAGCACGGAGGAAAAGTGTTGCTGCTGCTGCTGCGTTGAATGCGGAAGGAAATTCATGCAGTAAATGGCTAAAAGGATTCATTGTATTCAGTCAGCACTGGCATCTTTATTACAAAAATTGTAATAAACAGAAATAAGAAATTTCTGGCAGATTTCTGGCCCGTTTGTGTATCCGAAACAGAAGATCCTCATCGAGAGATCTAAAAACGGTATGGAGGGAGGATACAGGAGTAAACGCAAGCTGCTACAGTGCGTAGCCACCCTCGTAGATAGCACAATTGGTAGAATCACAGTTCTCACCACAGCGGGTGGAAAAGGCCTGAGTTCGAGTCCCGTCGATGATGGAACGAATTTTTATGGACCTTTTTCAAAAGATGGCTCAGTTATTCGATATCAGTCGAGGGTAATATGGTTTTTTTTCTCCCGGAAACTAGAGCTTTTCATTCAGCAAACAGAAAATCTCAGAACACACGCAAATTACAGGCAACATACACGGAACAAAATAGCCTTAGTCGCTAATGCTCCTAAAACTCTACTACAACAACAGTACATAGACGCCTTTTCTCATCTGGATTAAAGAGCATGCTAGTTGGTTTGAGGATCAGTGGAAATGTGTCTATTCTCTGATGAATCAAAATTCAACTTCCATGGTTCGGATAATCAGCAGACTGTTAGACGATGAAGAGGACAGAATTTCTGAAAATTTTTGAATTTGTGAAAAGTACAGTGAATTCTGAGGGTGTGTACAAGGACATTCTTGAGACAAAATTATTTCCCACAATTAAAGATCATTATGAGGATGCTGCCAATTAGATATTTCAGGACGACCCTGCTCCGTGTGATAGAGCCAAAATTGTAAATTCTACTTGATAAAATTAGCAAATTTTTATATTTACGAAAGGTCGCACTCTTACTTAAATAAATGTAATTTATTTCGCAGTCTTTACTGTTCACACGTGCAAAAATGGTCGAAGGATAAATCAATGCACATAATGACCTGCCAAGGAACAGTCCACACCTCAATCCAATTAAAAATTATTAGAAAAAAATTCAATAATTCAAAAGAAACCAAAACCACTTAGATAACTGCACGAGACTTTAATCTTTGTTTGATACCATGAAATTTCCCAGAAATACATCCAAAACCTTATCCGGTCGATACCACGACGATGTGCAACAGGTCATCAAAGCAAGGGGGGTGGGGCAACGAAATATGCTACTTGATAAAATTAGCAGAATAAAGTGTTTTTCATGAATATTTTATTGTGAACAGTGTCGCCCAAGGGGAAGATTTGATATAATAGACATCCTGGCATGTAAATTCCATGTAGCCAATAGAAATTAATCTGCCACCTTACAGGAAGGCACGTTATGCAAATTATTAATGCATATATAATGGTTGCGAGCACATCATTTAATTCGTTTTTTTGGCTTACTTAGTTAAACAGCCATATCTCCAGTATATACAGCCATATTTATCCCAAACAATCATTTAACCAAGCCATCCTAAAGAATCATTTAATCAATCCATCCCAAATAATCATTTAATCTTCGTTTAAATGATTATTTTTGGATGGCTTTTCGTTGGACGACTTGAAGCCAGTTATAGAAGCAGTTTCAGAAGACAGAAGTCATTAGAAGAAGAGCTTGCCAAGGTAGCCCGAGGGCTATGTCAACTAGACAGGAGTAGGATTCCGTCTGGTAGACGGAATCCTACGATGTTCTGCCATCAATTGTCTCTTTGAAGTTACTGAGGCCAGACGTGAAAACATTTCCAACCAGGCTGTGTTAAGAAGGCCCAGTTCAAGGCATGTACTTTATAAGTGGCATTTATTATAGACTCTACGCAAGGAAGGAAGGAGTTTGTATTAGTGTTTGCGTCCACCATGGAGTACACTTTGAAGTTAATATCTTTTTGCGGGATGATTTTGGCATGGCATTTTGTACAATATTTTGGATCAAGACAACAAGTTCATCAGCAGTAAAGTGAGAAACATACTCAATATTATCCGAGGAAACGTCGGCATAAACAACTTAACAAAATTCTCCGATTTTATATGAAGTAAAGAACAGCGTAGCAGCTCTCTATGGGGGGAAAGAATAGTTTTAGATGATCCCAAGGTCTTATTTGATTTCATTTGGGGTTTATTGGCACAATAGCAACCTAGGCTATAATGCGCCAAGATAAAGGAAATGATTCTGTGGTCAGTAGTAGTATAATCAGAGTGCACCTTTCAGTTATGGATATGCGGAGCAGGATTATTAGATGCCAGTGACACATCAAAATATTCGATAAGCCTAGCGCGTCAGAAAAGGTAAAATGTTGATTAGGAAAATTCGTCACATAAATTTGACGCGAGAATACCAGGTCCTCAGTGAACTCTGGAATCAGTATATTTGCTGTGCTAAAGACTGGATTTGGAGTTTGCATCCATTAGAATGATAACTGGCTCAGGCTTTAGAACATTTATAGCATAATCAGGGTACCGAAGAAAAGGAGTTATATCGTCCGAAGGTTGGCAGTATAAGGAGATCATGTAAGTGTGTATACCCTGTCAACGGTGGCCTCAAGACATATGTCCATCTTCACCAACTGTCACTGTGTTGGAATACAGAATCTCTGAAAAGCTGGCTTCACGTGTAGTATTTATGCGTGTTTGTGTTTGTGTTAGTGTGTGAACTCGGTGTATGTTGTTTAGGTCAGGCCTCTTAGCCATCACATTCCGAATGTTCCATATTATTTAGATTCAAGGGTTGTCTTTGACACAAAACTGAGATTCAACCAGTACATTGAAAAACTCATCTGAAATGGAGAGCGAAAAAACACCTGCATTACTTCTGACAGAGTTACAGCAACAAAATGTCAAGAACCATTATATACTCCCAGCTACTTTATGCAGCTGAAATCTGGACGTCAGCAGGACCTACGACCAAAAAAACTATCTGGGCAGCGGAATATTGGCTAACCTAATTGGCTAGCCAATATTGGCTCCTCAAATGGCTAACCTAATAGCATAGGTTACCATCCCATGTTCCTACGAATGAAATGGCGCAGGCCCTGGGAATCCCCAGGCTACTCTCTGTGATTGATGAAAAAAGACTGGTAATTACAGTAAAGATGTTGACAGGTCTGATCACGTCTCCTTTATTCTGGGATCTCTGGGGCTCGAGCCATCCCAACTATCTGCCCTCTTCATTCATGCCTCCACTTATCAGATCGTTTCCTACCATACCAGGTGCTCGGACGGATCCGGGACATTTATGTCGACCTTCAGAAATTTACTGTCAACCGACGATATAGACGTGGCCCCAGGCACTCCACAGATCGCGAACTGTCAGCTGCATCTGCAGATCACCAAACTGCTTAACCAAAACTGGGATTGGCGAACCCTGGAGACGTGGCACTACCATCCTTTGCCAAAATGTTGCAACCAATCGGAGCAGTCTAGACGGAGGTGAAACGGTCCCGGTTGCTCTCAGTAAAGAATACTTCACTTTGGTCCATACAGTGTGCATAAGGCAAAGCCTTGTTTCTTCACATCCAAAGAGAGCATACCCTTCATCGCCACTTGGAGATCCTTGTGAATTAACGAATGATGATCTTGCTTCTCTCTCTCTCTCCCATGAACTGTGAGGACAATAGTCACTACTGTAAATCGTATGTGCATCTGTTGTCATTTGGCTATTTAAGTTTAAAGTTCAAAATCTCATGGTAAGGTTTAGTAATTTTTGTAATATAATTTAATTTGTAGTGTAATTGTTTAATTAACGGCATCCTATATCATTTAATGTTATCTTGTTTTGTTCTTTAATGTCATTTAATGTTATTTAATACCTCTTATCTGTAAACCCCTGGCCTTTTGGCCGTGAAAGGAAAGTGCAACGCTATTTAGCCTTTACACCAGTTACAATCAAAGGTTGTTGCAATAAAGATTCTCTCTCTCTTTCATATAACATATGGCGCCACGATTCACATGCTTTACAATAACAAAATGGATCCTGTTCTTGTCCAAGATGGTATAACTTCTTATAAAGAACCGTGTCCAGTCAAAATATATTAATAACATATCTGGATAAAACCAACTCGTCTTCTTCTGATTATAAGCAAACGTCGCAACACTTATAAAAAATCTTGTTACAGTCTATCCTGCGATAGATTTTAACAAGTTTAATTGCATAAATTGCTTTTGTTCTCCGCAGAACAGACGCAATTTATGGGCAATACGGCTCAGTATCGCCTAAGTTGCTGATGCAGCTACAACTCTGCAATCAAGGTCAATTGAAACTAACTTATTTATTCATTATAAAAGTATCGTTAAACACGTGCACATACTCCAGATTAAAAACAAGACCCGGAGCTAGTGAATATACAGAACGAAATGATGTTTATGTCTTAAACATAAACAAAGAAATTAGAGTTTCATCATTTGTGTATTGAAAAAAATATATATATATTTATTTAATTTGACAGGACAAATTCAGGGAACAAAATGCAATTTTGGTTTAATCGTACTGGAGTTTGTTCGGTTGATTTTTTAAATCCCACCATTCCCAGTACACTGCTCAATGCCTCCTGTGGTCTGCCGTGAAAAGGATGTCAAAAGGATTTTAATCAATCTTGATGCTAAGAAAAATCCGATGGAACGTATGTGGGTCACCGTTGTGCGTCGCCCTTCATGACTACAGCCAATGTCATCTTGTTTTGTTCTCTCGGTCACTTAATGAGCTAAAGTCTGCGCTGGTGGGTGGAAGAATGGGATTTGTTGCCACAGAATCATATAGACGCTCTTGTATCGAGCAGGGTTCAATGCTGCCAGGCCTATTTAGACGTTGGAGGAATCATACGCCCTACTGATCTGACGAGAAAACATGCTTCTCCCCTCAACTACCTGCGATGGCAACTTGTTCCAGCTATCAACGACTCGCTGACTAAAAGAAAACTTCTAAACCTCAGCCCCCATTATTTGAATTTATGACCCCGCGTTCTGGAATTCTTTATAACACTGAGAATTCCACCTTCACTTTACTAATCTCTCTCAGAGCCTAATAAACTTCAATAAGATCATCTCTGAGGTGCCTGGTTTCCAAGCTCTGTAGCCCATATAATCGGAGTCTTTCCTCATATGGTCGTCCTTCTGCCGATCTCACCATCCCAGTTGCCTGTCTTTGGACCATTTCAAGAAGCTCGATGTCTTTTTTTTTCAGCTGAGGTCGCCATATATGAATACTGTATTCCAAATGTGGTAAGACCACATTTGGAACACTCTAGATAAGAAATATCAACATTTGGAAGATAATATCCAACATCTGGAATTCTGTAGATAACATTGCTTTATACAGCGTGATTATGACCTCCCTATCTCTACAGGACAGCGTTCGATAAATCATTGATAGGGCGCCACGGCTTTCCTGGCTGCCTGTTTACACTGTTCCGAAAACGTCATATATGTCCGTATTGTAACTCCCAGATCCCTTTCCTCCTCCACTGTTTTCAATTCAACCCCACCAAGTGTATAATTTATTCGTGGGTAGCTATTCCCCAACCTTGCATTAGCTGCAATAAAACATTACTGCCACTCCTCTATCTCTGAAGTCTGTTCAAGTCATTCTGAAGAGCACTACATGGCACTGATCATTAACGACTCTGCTAATCTTTAGGTCATCTGCAAATTTTGACGTCACGCCTTCTATCACTTCTTGGACGTCATTTACGAAAATGAGAAACAACAGTGGTCCAAGAACCGATCTTAATATCTCACTTTGGCAAACTCTTTGAGAGATTAAAAGCTTATGAAATTAATTTACTTCTTACACAAAATAACGTTACAACCACGCCCTGGACTAAGTCCAAATTGTAGAATTTGGATTTAAACCGGTGCGTGGTTGTGAAGATGCATTTATCAATTAATCAAACCGTTCTGTACAAGTCAGGATGAAATTCCAGTTTATCTCTCGAGTTTGCTTTCAAGGATCTATCCTGGATCCCCGTGCGGTGGAACCTCATTTCAGATAACTGGCTTGCTAATAACGTTGATCTTAAAAATATGCAATGTTTATATATTATTAAGCCATGCGCTACATAAGATACTCAACTTGTTCTCATATTTTACATGAGAAGAAGTTGAGTATAATGATAGGAGGTGATTATCCAAAGATAAAATAATATAATAATGAAATATTCTTATACTTCGTGAATAATTCAAAGTTAATTTAAGTGCTGGTGACCTAACTGTCCTAAGTTTGACACAAAGGTGACGTTTCAGAACCCTTGACAAATCCTATCATCAGAAAACACGTGAGTGAAGTTAAACAGAGTAAAAGGTAACAAATTGGCATTTTAAGCTTATTAAAAATTATGAAACTAAATATTTTACCGATGGTCAATTGTCCGAAATCTGATGACGCGTTGCTGTATCAGCGTGGTTTTTCGTCTTTCTGAATTCTTGTCCAACTGGCTTCCTGACGATATTATAATTTTCGTGTTCGAACACCTTTTCTTGTTTTCTGTTTACGGATTTATTAGTATTAAAGCTGTGGAAAGGAAGGCATCTGAGTGAATTCCAGAAATCGTTGTTATTCCACCTGAGATAGTCATTCAGAACCTTAAAAAGCAATTAAGATGGACAAATGACTCACTATAACGATGATTTGCTATAAGTCCTTAGTGTGTTTCCTCGCATTAAAAACAAAGTGGGTTTTGCTTTCGATTTCGGAAAATAGTGCCAATTGCAACCAGAGAACTTACCAGCAACTATTAAAAACTCTGCCCAGATGTTAAGTGCCTGATAACTATATATACGTCTTAGAACAAAACAAAAAAGGAATCTGGCAGAAGTGTCAAGTTATAAGTTTCTGTCATCACCTCAAATAGAGAAGAGTTGGAAACTTCTCGAATAAATACTTAAAAGGAACAGCTTCTCTGCAACTCTCTTTTATGGAAGATAATGCTTTCCCCCATCGAGCAGAACTTGTTCGATGGGAGAAAGCATCTGAGGATGCTTCCCAAAGAGATGAAATTGTTCTCGGGGTGGTCCCAACATAACAGATTTTTGTCATAACTCCAGATATTGGGCTGTAAATTCAAACAACAAGGGAAGATTTTAGACTGGATTGCTGGAAGTTTTCTTTTACCCAACAAGTTGTTAATTGCTGGAATAAATTACCCCCGTGCACACTTGAGGACGACAACTTGATGAAATTCCAAGATCAGTTGGATGGGAAGCTATGTCAGAAGCCTACGGCTTCATCGGACTGTAATGGCTTTTTTTATGTAACACCCACATCTGAAAGTCGTTAGGACCTATAATATTTGATACCGTGCATGGGTTGAAGGCTGACAAGTATGAAAATGAAAGTTTCTCCGAGTCACTAGAGAATTATCTGAAGTTGGTGGTGGATATTCGGGTCGTTGAGACTGTTTGAACAGGATAAGGTTTCTCACAGTGTAAAATGAAATGTAGTGTACTGTCCCAGTTGGTGGAATGTCATTAATATAGAAGAGGAAAACTGTGGGACTTTACAGGGGAACTGGCAACTCAGTTGCAAAAATCGTCCATAGGACTTGAGATAGGAACTTGCTTAGAACATAAGACGTTACGCCAAACGCGATCAGAAACCTTACATATGACAGCAGGAACTGCTTGAGTCTTAGAACTGCTTAGAGCTGCTTGAGCCTTACAAATGTCAAGAGCAACTGCTTCATAAGGCTGCTGACAATAATGAACGCGAATAGGGTCACGGACTCAAATGTATCCTTTTCATGAATTGCATCCACTCTGCGCACACATGCTCCACGTTCAATGATAATAACCTCAATCTGTGGAATGTACCTTGAATGGTCAGCTTTCCGTGATTTTGTATTAGAAAACAAGTAAGGAATTTTTATACCTTTACATCCCGCTGGACCATAAATATGGGTTTGAGTCTTTTCGAGCTTCAAAAGAGAAAAAGCTGAGTCGTTTCTGAGGAGATTGATGGATTGAAGTGAAAGGAAGAAATCAATGGATCTGAGGAGATACGCGATCAGGATTGCGGCTGTAAATTCACTTCCACAAGAGATATAGAAAGGCAACAGACGAGCTGTCTTGTAACGAATGGGCCCGTTGTACTGGCGTCCATGGTCATGAAAAATATATAGAATGATAACCTAGTTTAATATAATACAATAAAACATACAGTGGCAGAAGCTTCTGCCATTGTATATTTTATTGTATTATATTAAACTGGGTTATCCTTGTATACATTTTTCAAGACCAGCTGCTATCCTGCCATAAGATTAAGGAGGACGAAATGGGAAATCATCGTTTCCACTTTCCCTGCCTCCTTCATTGTTGCTGTTGCATTGTTGTCATTAGGATTGTTATTTAATGAAACTCTCCGGAAACTGGTTTCTTCTTGTTACGTTTGGATCCACTGTTGAGAAGAGAGTGGACACTGGAATGTGTTTCAATGAATTATTACGTGTGCCTTTTTGATCCATTGTTGTTTATTATAAAAGAAAGCTCGTTGTTCTTTACTCTCGTCCTTAAGGATTCCTAGATTCAGTGAAGTCTCTTGAAGAATTTTCCAATCGTTAGTTTGGATGGAGATAATTGGAAAGGATTCGTTACTGATGATGCAATTAAGTGATCATATAGACAATCTGTTTGTAATTAATATGAAAAGGTTATCTGATCACGTAATTGCCACATATCGGAAGGAGCGGTGAGGTGAGGGGTTTGTACAGTTAAGTACAGTTGCCTCGATTAATACCGTATGTATTTTTCATTGGTCTCTTTGAAATGGGCTTAAACAGGCAGCTTTACGACTATTGGGCTTACCAAGGCGAGGATGAGGCGAGGGTATTTTTAGGTGGTGAATTATGGTGAAATTTGGCTCAATCAGCCCTTGGCATCCTGGCAAGGATTGATTATTATTAATTTAAATAAATTAATTAAATAAATAAATCTTTATTGTGTAGTACAGAATTATTATTATTATTATTAATTATAATTAGCCATATGGTGCAAAGAAGCCTGAGGCTTATGCTGAACCGGCCAAAAAAATTTGAGTGCCCTGAGAGAGAGAGAGAGAGAGAGAGAGAGAGAGAGAGAGAGAGAGAGAGAGAGAGAGAGAGAGAGAGAGAGGAATCACCAAAAAAGAGAAGAATGATGCTATCCAGCTCAGGACCCTGGGGGTGCCAAGCCCATACTCACCAGATGTGAGGCCCTGGGATTGAGTTATATACAACACACACAACATCTCATCACTGCAATATGTAATATGCGATGCTGTAATATGTAAAACTGTAATATGTGATGCGAATTAAGCAAATTACTGACAAATAAATATATGGGTAGATGTAATCATTTACGGAAGACCCTAATATAATTTTATGTTTTGTGGAATTCTCCAAGAGCAGGCGTTCCAAATATAGGAGATCTGGCTTGATCAACTTGATAAAGTTGATCAGGGCCTTGATAATATGATCGTTTCTGACCATTCCCATAACAGTCACAATTGCTTACTTCCACATCACTGATAGGCGCAATATGGCCTAAGTGTCCATCGCGCCAAAAATAACACAAAAACATATCACCCTACGTCAGAGTTTCCTTTGCATTTATTAGCATATATTTCTATCGACGTGCGCCTGTTCGTGGTGGGGGTCCAATCAGATTAGCAACACCAGGATCCAACGCCTACAGCCTAAGTTCCAGGCTACCACCATAGAGATTCGGTGAGTTTCCTGTACGCCGCGACCCTTGTAAATTGCGAAAGGGGGATTCTGTTGATTGAGGGCCCAGCTTCAACACACCACTTTGGCCACTGTATTGACAAAACGGGTGGTCCTGGATGTCTAGTCTCGGCCAGGATAAATCGTCTAGTGGGTTCGCCTGTAAGGGTCAACAGCGTTAATACCATGCTCCTACCCTCATGATCCGAGGGACTTGATTCAAGCTGGTGGCGGTGCGGGCTTTATTACAACTTATTGAATATGCTTCACCCCTGAACAGCCTTCAGTTAGGAGGGTGTCTATATAAATCTGTACATCATAACTTAGACAGCAAACATAGAGTCGTACATAAATTATGCATACATAAACATTAGTGTCTATAAAATAATACAACAAATAACATCTAATGCGAGCAAATAAAGCACATTCACATATGTACAGTGACACGAGCAAAAGGTAGAGACACATAAATGCATACGTATCGTAATATATACAAAAAATGACATATATACATCCAAATAATTAAAAACAACTTATTTCTTCTCTATAGAGGAGCAAAGTAGGGTTAAACGAAGATTCCATCCTGAAGGAGATAATCAGGAAACTTCTACATTTGTATTTGGTGGTACATGTCCTGTATCTTCTGAGATCTGTACGCTTTCTCATCACAGAACTGGTAGGGAGCAATCTTCAGGATGTTGTACGTTTGGAGGATGTTATACGGAAAAAATGATCTAAACATTGTTAAATTATGTAATAAGCTGCTTCTTGGGGGAATCCACGCGTAATTGCAAAGGACGCGGGAAAGCCTAGGCCCACAAGAAGATTGTGGATATTTGGGTCGGTGAGGAGCTGACAGAGGATGTGCAGATTTACTGCAATGAGCAACTGATTCCAAGCGGTCAAACAAAGGTTTCCATACATGATCTCTCTATACCCATGAATTTTTTGATGTTAATTAGGGAAGCCGAAGGCTATATGACGGGTCATACATGGGATTCGGAACAAGACATATTTGTATGTAGTGAGTGACAAGTTTGTGGTTGTTTACTCCAATAATGAAGAAATTGATGAATACGAAAGCCCCCTAGGAAGATGAAGCTACTGTAGAGTTGTTAAAATTGGGAGGAAGAGACATGACACAAAAACTGGCAAGAGTGTTCACAAAGTGCATCAGAAAAGGTGTGACGCCTAAGCAGTGGAATAATGCAATCATAGTTTTGCTGCATAAGAAAGGAGATAAATCAGAAATTGGAAATTATAGACCAATTAGCTTGTTATCCCACATCTACAAGTTGTTCACAGGGGTCATTACTAACAGATTAGAAAGAATACTTGATGAGAATCAACCGAAAGAGCAAGCTGGCTTTAGGACAGGATTCTCAACTATGAATCACCTTCACGTAATGTCACAGGTAATGGAGAAAGCAAATGAATATAAAACACCATTTTGCCTGGCATTTGTGGATTATGAAAAGGCATTTGACTCCATACAGCATAAGGCAATGTTTCGGGTACTGTAAAGACAAGGCATAGATACACCATATGTTATGATTTTGAAAAAAATATATGAGAACGCTACCTCCTTTATTAGACTAGACAAAGACAGTAGGAAATTTAAAATCGAGAAAGGAGTTCGACAAGGAGACGCAATATCTCCGAAGTCGCAGAAAGAAGTCAATGTGAATGGAGACTACCTAAACCATTTACGATTTTCAGATGACATTGTGGTCATAAGAATTAGAGGAAAATCTTAATCAGTTATGCACAGTTAGTAAGGATTTTGGACTAAAGATGAATATGGCTAAAACAAAAGTAATGGTGAACAAGTATGAAAGGGATATAATGATTGATGGAGCTGTAATTGAAAAGGTGGAGTCATATACTTATCTGGGACAAGTTATTAGCTGTAATAATGATAAATGGCTGGAAGCCAAGAGAAGAATAAATTTTGGATGGATAGTATTCAGGAAATATAGTCATATTCTGAGGAGCAATATCCCAATTTGTCTGAAACGTAAAATAATGAACCAATGTATACTCCCCACCATGACTTATGGAAGTGAAACTTGGGCACTCACCAAAAGAATGGAAGAGAAGCTGAGAACTACACAGCGAAGAATGGAACGAATTATATTGGGAATCAGACTGTTAGATAAGAAGAGAAACACATGGATTAGGCAGCAAACTCAAGTAAAGGACATTCTTATCAAAACTAAAGAACTAAAATGGTCTTGGGCAGGACACATAGCTCGAAGACATGATGACAGATGGACTAAGAAAATAACAGAATGGTACCCAAGAGGAGCTAGAAGAAAACCTGGAAGACAAAGGCGGAGATGGATAGATGAAATTCATGAGCTTGTGGGTAATAAATGGATGGCCATTGCACAAAAGAAAAGGAACTGGAAAGTTGCTGGAGAGGCCTTCATCCTGCAGTGGATTGAAAATGGCTGATAATGATGATGATGAATGACTCCAAAAATTTCCTGTCTTATTGCCGATATTGAAGACAGAATTTTTGCGTTTGTGTTGGCGAAATTCTGTTGGAACGTCAAGCATTCATCCCAGATAAGCCCTAGATCAGTGTGATGCCAGACCTTTTGGACCCTAATACCATTGATGCAGATTTGCTCCCTTCAGGTAGGTGAAAAACATTTGAGCTGACTTGGTCGGGTGTATGGATAGGCCAATATTCTCAAGATAACGGTCAAGTTCATCTATTAGGGCAGTGGCATGGGCGTTGATTCTTCACATTATTCAGATGTTTCAGATTTGTCACCGTGTCTCCATGAGATGAAGAGTTTTATATCATCTGCGTAAGAGCTGCAGTCAGGATGCGAAGAGAGATAGGGGTTCAAAACAGCAGCAAAAAATAGGGAAGAAAGGATGCCACCCTGGGAAACTCCTTTGTAGATGGTGTGGTTCGATTGGAAGGTCCTATGTTCAACTCTCAAATGCCTTTTTTGAAGATAGAAACGTTGACTTTTAACAAGCCTCCCTCTATTTTGAAATAGTGTCTGAAAAAGTGTATAGTATTTGGGTAGCCCTGGCGTCTCACTCTCGAGCTCATTTATTGCATGCCGGGTAGTAAGCATCCCATTTGGGCTCCGTGGTGCGTGGGAGCCCGGACGGTGTGAACCAAAACAAAATCTTCAAGTTTCTTGATAAAGTAATTTTTTCTGGTGCGCCAACCCCGTTACTATCTACGCATCCTTTGACCTACATAATGTCTCTTCGGCAAAGAGACAAAGGACTGAAGAAATAGCAGGTCCCATATCTCGATTCCGATGATTCACTTCACTAATGAGCAGCCCTTAGGACAAAAAAGCACAGTTTTATGCAAAAATGGTTAGTAAAGTTAGCAGGAGCTCCTAAATCTGCCGGCATACTTGTAGAGACCACAAGTGATGGACATTCAGAACATTTTTCTCAGCCACAATGCCTGTCACAGTTAACCCCCACAAGACACAACTCACCCCATGGTGTTATTGCCGAATGGGATCTCATGGAAGCGTCTGAACAGGAAATCATTTCTGAATTCAAACCATCCATCTCTAGCAAATTCTCTTAGATGATGTCATGTGCCATTTATGGTTGCATCACACTAATATCAATATAAATACAGTGCACATGCTTTGAGCCCAGTACTCTGTGCTGTTTAAATGGCAAAGTTTTCATAATTAACAGCACGGAGAAAAAGTATTGCTGCTGCGATGAATGGGGAAGGGAATTCCATGAAGGAAATGGTTAAAAGGATTCATTGTATTCAGTCAGCACTGGCATCTTTATTACAAAAATTATCAAAAACTGACAGTGAAAACAGAAAGGAAGTGGACGTACAGTAGTCTTCTACAGCGTAGGACAGATTTCCGGCCGTCTGTGATGAGGATCTTCTGTATCTGAAACAGAAGATCCTCATCGAGAGATGTCAAAACGGCATGGAAAGAGGATACAGGAGTAAACGCAAACTGCTACAGTACGTAGCCACCCTCGTGGATAGCACATTTGGTAGAATCGTAGTCCTCACCACAGGGGATGTAAAAGTCCTGAATTCAAGTCCCGTCGATGATGGAACGAATTTTTATGGACCTTTTTCAAAAGATGGCTCAGTTATTCGATATCAGTCGAGGGTAATATGGTTTTTTCTCCCGAAAACTAGAGATTTTCGTTCAGCAAACAGAGGATCAATCTCAGAACACGCGCAAATTACAGACAACATACACAGAGCAAAATAGCCTTAGTCACTAATGCTTCTAACCCTCTAGAACAAAGGTACATAGACGCCTTTTCTCATTGGGATTAAAGAGCATGCTAGCTCGTTTGAGGATCAGTGGAAATGTGTTTTTTTCTCTGATGAATCAAAATTCAACTTCCATGGTTCTGATAATCAGCAGACTGTTAGACGAAGAAGAGGACAAGAATTTCTGAAAATTCTTGAATTTGTGAAAAGTACAGTGAATGCTGAGGTGTGTACAAGGACATTCTTGAGACAAAATTACTTCCCACAATTAAAGATCATTATGAGGATGCTGCCAATTAGATATTTCAGGATAACCGTGCTCTGTGTGATAGAGCCAAAATTGTAAATACTACTTGATAAAATTAGCAAATTTTTATATTTACGAAAGGTCGCACTCTTACTTAAATAAATGTAATTTTTTTCGCAGTCGTTACTGTCCACACGTGCAAAAATGGTTGAAGGAAAAATCAATGCACATAATGACCTGCCTAAGAACAGTCCACACCTCAATCCAATTAAAAATTGTTAAAACAAAATTCAGTAATTCAAAGAAACCAAAGCCACTTGGAGAACTGCCCGAGACTTTAATCCATGTCTGATACCATGAAATGTCCAGGAATACATTCAAAACCTTATCAGGTAGATACCACGACGATGTGCAACAGGTCATCAAAGGGGGGGGTGGGGCAACGAAATATGCTGCTTGACAAAATTAGCAGAATAACGTGTTTTTCATGAATATTTTAGTGTGAACAGTGTCGCCCAAGGCGAATATTTGATATAATAGACATCCTGGCATGTAAACTTCCAGTAGCCAATAGAAGTTCATCTACCACCTTACAGGAAGGCACGTTATGCAAATTATTAATGCATATAAAACCGGGTTGGGAGCATATAATTTCATTTTTTTTTTGGCTTACTTAGTTGAACAGCTATACCTCCAGTACATCCCAAACAATCATTTAATCAAGCCATCCTAAAGAATCATATAACCAATTCATCTCAAAGAATCATTTAATCAATCCATCCCAAATAATCATTTAATCTTCGTTTAAATTATTCTTTTTGGTTGGCTTTTCTTTGGACGACTTGAAGCCGGTTATAGAAGCAGTGTCAGAAGATAGAAGCCATTAGAAGAAGAGCTAGCCAAGGTAGCCCGAGGGCTACGTCAACTAGAACAGACCGCTATCTGGTAGACGGAACCCTACGATGTCCTGCCATCAACTGTCTCTTTGAAGTTACTGAGGCCACACGTGAAAACATTTCCAGCCAGGCTGTGTTAAGAAGGCTCAGTTCAAGGCATGGACTTTATAAGTGGCATTTATTGTGGACTCTAAGCAAGGAAGGAAGTGATTTGTATCCCATGAATCCCAAACAACCGCAGAGCTCGTCGAAACTAGTGCTATGAATATATGACTTGGATCTATGAATTGGAGCTGTGAACATATGATTTATTTCATCTAGTGACAACGAGGAAAGTGTGTTGATGTCTGACGGCACCAGGGTTTTTCCCCATCTCCGCGTTGCTTTCATTGTGGGTGTACAGTTCACTGGGAAATGCCAGAGATTTAAAAGTGTGTGGGCTTTGTATCTGTGTGATGTCGTGTACCGTTGTTAGTGACAACGAGGAATGCAGTACCTTAAGGTGGAGACGGTGTTCTAGTGTGGGGAGGAATAATGATCAACCGCCTCAAGCCCCCTTTATGTTTTTGTTAGGGATACCATAACTGCGCAGAGGTACCAAAAATTCAAATTCAAATTATTGTATTAGGGCCACCCGTAATTTCTTACATATACCTGTGTATGTATTATGTCTGTAAATTGCGTGTGTTCTCTGGTCGATTTGCCTGAGACCGTCTAATCAGCCCATTAATGTTCCAGGCGTCGTCGACGGGATTCGAACCTGGGTCTTTTCCACTCGAAGTGTGGAGGACGGTGACGATACCACTGTGCTACACGTGCTGACTGCACAGAGGTACCAAGAACTGCTCCTTGAACCCTATGTGCGACGTTTTTGGGGTGCGGTTGGCCCAGATTTTCTTTTCATGCACGACAGTTTTCCACGCCACTGCACAGAGACCTCAAGTGGTGGAGGAATCTGGAATCTTGAAACTGAAGATATCCAACGACTACCGTGGCCAGCACGATCGCCAGACATAAATCAGATGGAACGTATGTGGGTCATCGTTGGGCGTCGCATTTCATGACTACTGCCAACTCCTTGGTCACATAATGAGCTAAAGTCTGCGCTGGTGGGCGGATGAATGGGATTTGTTGCCACAGAATCATATAGACGCTCTTGTATCGAGCAGGGTTCAATGCTGCCAGGCCTATTTGGAGGGATCATACGCCCCACTGATGTCAGGTGACCATTTTGTATCGACTCATTCGAGCATTTTGTATCGACTTCTGTAAAGTGACCTTTTTGGTAATTCTTACACAACCGCCCCTGAGTGCTAAGCGAGTGACATAGCGATTTCTGAGTGATTTCCCACCGATTTTCTTAAAGAGCGTTTAATAATTAGAGTGTTATTCTTCATTTCTTCCATAGTTATTTAATTTTGAGCACTCTTTAGAGCGCTCTTAGTAGCGCTCTAAAGTAAAGAAGTTAGCGTACCTAACAGAAATGAAAGACACCTTTCTTCTTGTACATAGGACTAACTTACTAAAGTACTAAATTATTTACATAAGCTTCAGTTATCAACGGCTACACTCAATAGCAACTCACACTGACTGCTCAGTCCCTCCAAATATCTCGATATCTGGTTGGGCTAAATCACTCCTTTCCTCATCAAAGGAACAATTTGCCTCCAAATATGCTACTCGAGAAGCGAATTCACCTGTCACAATAACTCCAGATAAGAAACGCAATGAGCAATCAACAGAACACACCAAGAGTACTGAAAGAAGCAACACGCGTAAATTAACAACTGATACCATGGACATCGATGAAAAAGTGAATGAAGATGATACAGTTCTTCAGATTCATCCAGAGGGTGACACTGACACGGGTAGGCCAATCTTCCCAAAAAAAAAAAAAAAAAGAAAAAGAAAAAGTAGACAAGCCCAAACAAAAAAATCCGTTGTAAGTAACCAAACCCATCAGTTAAAACCAAACAATGCACACAGTGATTCAATGGAATTTTTGCTGACTTGGTGCTAATTTAGATGACTTATACTATCTCCTAAAAGAATATAAGCCTGCTGCAGCATGCGTACAAGAAATAAACTTGACGAATGCAATTTCTATAACAATCAAACACTTCATGTATAGAAAAGAAAGAAACTGCTGTAATGCAGCTCATGGAGGAGTAGCGCTCTTAGTAAACCCTTTAACTCCTTCTAGACCAGTTCCTCTACAAATAGCAATGCAGTGAATTGCAGCTCACATCACCATTGGCATAACGATAGCATTAGTTTCATTTGGGCCTGACGTAGCCCAGTGGTCAGGAGCGAGGGTGCATCGCACGCGTTCTTTGAGTGGACCGGGATTCAAGTTCGTGACTACTAAATACGATAAATATCTGTATTGACAGTTTATTGTAAACTCTACTGACTTGGTTGTGTGCCGGAGTATAAACAGAAAATTTTTTTTGTATCTGTCACCAAACCACACTTACACCCTTGCTGATTTAGACGACTTAGTAAGACATATCCGCTCCTTCCAGTATTCTAGGTGACTTGAATGTCCATCACCCCCTATGGGGCTCTCAACATCTTGGCTGCAGAGGAAAAATAATTGAAAAATTCTTAGATAAACGCAACCTAACTATTTTTAATACCGGTGATCGCACATATGTGCATTTAACATCCGACTCAAGCTCTGATATTGATCTGTCAGTATGTTCTCCAACAATATTTCCTCTCATAGACTGTACAGTTACTGACAACCCGCTTGGTAGTGGCCACTTCCCGAGCATCTGTAATTTCTATACAAGTTCTCCTCTGCAGAGTAACATTAGAACATTTGGAAATTTGACAAGGCCAACTGGACTAAATATCACGAAACAGCTCATTTAGATTCCTCAATCACAAATCCGACTCCCTCCTAAAATTTGGTGGAATAAAGCATGTAATAATGGAATAAAGGAATAAATTCTGGAATTCTGGAAAAAAAACTCAACCACAGCCAACTCCTACAGTGTAAGAGAGCATGGGCTAAGGCTCATCATGTAAGACGAATGAATAAAAACTAAGCGTGGGCGCTTTATGCTGTCACACGTGCCTTGAGTGACCGGGGTTCAAGCCCGTGACTGCTGAATACGGTGCTGTTTCTTGTATTCTGTCTATCTTGTGAACTCCTCTAGAAAATTTATTTTTATTTTTATTATAAACAGATTCGCAGATACTTCTGCAGTTTGAAAAAAAAATCAAACGAATTAATGGCAAATACTCACTTGCAACTTCTCCGATTCTATTTCTAAAAGGGAAGGAAATTTCTGAACCTGTGGAAATTGCTAATGCATTCGGCTCGTCTTTTGAAACACATCTCAGTTGTTTCCACATATCAACCCGCCTTGCAGTCGCTAAAATCCAGGACAGAAAAGTATAAACTGAATTTCAATACCGCTCTCCGACATTCATAAAATCTGCTATTGACTATGACTGAATTGCATAATGCGCTCACATGGGTGAAGAACAGTTCTCTGGGCCTTGATGGAATTCATTACAAATGATTTCCCATTTAAATGTCTGCGCGGATAGCACAGTGGTATCGTCACCGTCATCCCACACCGCGTGAAAAACGCCGCGGTTCGAATCCCGTCGATGACTGGAGGGACTTTAGTGGGATTTTTTTACTCCGTGGCTGAGTTAGTCGGTCTCAGGCGTAGATAGCAAGGTTTTCCCCCAGAAAGGCAAATCGACCAGAGAACACACACAATTTACAGACAAAATAAAATATGGGTAGATGTAATCATTTACAGGAAACCCTAAAATCATAATTTTTTTTTCCCCATTTAAATGAAAGATTGTTAAGACTCAATTATGCTCCCTTACAACTCAATAATACAATTTTTTAGAGGAATATTACCCCACTAGCTGGTACCATTCTTATATATGCTAGCCTTCCCAAAACCAGGCAAAGACAACACAGATCTAACAAACTATCGGCCTATCCCCTTAACTAGTTGCTTTGGGGAAATTGGAGAAAATAGTTAACGCCCGACTAACTTCCTGGAGACTTAAAACATTCCGAATCCAAGCCAATAGGTAGTAGTTTTCGGAGAAGTAGATCGACTCGTGATCTCATTATCAAAACAGAAGCAAATATTCGGAACGCTTTTCTAAGAAATGAGCACTTTGTCATGATATGCGTTGACATCGAAAAAGCCTTTGATACAACTTGGGTTATGGGATTCTTCACGGTTTACATAAATCTGGTCTTTGGGGTCATCTCCCGAAATTAATTCAGAACTTTTTTAGCTAACAGATTCTTCCAAGTACGATTCCATTCTTCACTTTCAGGAAGAGCTGTACAAGAAGAGGGAATTCTTCAGGGCTCAGTACCGACAGCCACACTTCTTACCATCAGGATAGATTCTATAACCATGTGCATACACGATACAGTTGATGTATATCTATATGCTGACGATCAGTTCTGCCAGATGCCACCATCGTCAATGTAGTTTTTATACCACAGTGCTATATGGTATCCTATTAACCCTGGAGAATATAAAAGAAGCCTCATATACTCAATCCATCATATATACCGATTCCTTAATTGCTTTGAATTATGTACAAAGTAAGTGCTCTAGTAGTCATCCGCTGCTACAGAAAATCTGGCTCAATTAATAGAAATTCATAGACGTAGTCATCACATATCTTTTGTTGGATTCCTGGACATTCTGGAATCACAGGAAATGAACAAGGAAGATTTAGCTGCTAAAAGTGTTTCAAACCCTATCTCACCCAATTTCAGGACACTTGTTGACTATAAATCCGTTATACAACACACCTCTAAACAACGGTGGAAAAGCATGTGGGAAAAACAAACGCATAATAAACTCTTTGAAATAAAGAGAGAACCCAAAGAGTGGCAGTCTAGTCTGAGAGGAAATGGAAGAGAAGAAACTATGCTAGAGAGAGATAGCGCATCGGTCACACACACACCCCACTCACAGAATATCGTCAAGGAATGCCCATAAAATCTACGAGAACGAAAAACTGCTTTCTCGCTGCATTTCAATAATTGCGATCAATTAACCCTACAGAATGTTCTAGGAGAGCGTCAGAATGTGGATGACATTTTTGTTTTCCTAAAATCCATTGATATACACCAACTTGTGTGAACTCTTAGAAGTAGAAAAACAAATAAGATGTATTAGACAGCAATCAGTGCATCATAGAAATGAAACACAATTAGAATAAACGTACATGTGGCTCAATCATACATTGAACAAAATAAATCAGGCAGGCCACAATAATAAGTGATATCATTTGAGACAAAACAAAAGGAGACATTAAAACATTAAGATTCGCAGTGAAAATGTACAAAGGAAGAGCAGTGACGTATCAGAGGTAATTAGAAACACATTAGAAGCAGATGTGGAGGTCAGGAACCATGCAGAATCACCTCAATTACTTCCTTTTGTGTTGCAGGCTCACTTAACAAAGAGGGTTCGATCTGAATTTTTTTTTAATGTCAGAAAGGGATAATTTTCTAACAAAACAAATTTGTGTTTCCCTGTACCAGTGGGAGAATTCAGCCATTCACGAGTATGCAGTTTAGGGAAAGTTACCTTAAATTGGCGAGCAAAGGAAAATTTACAGTAGTGGTCATTTACTTCTTAGCTACTGTCTAACTAAATCCAAATTATATTATTATTATTGTTGTTGCTCTTATATTATTTCTCCCTGATTGGGGGATTCCACTCCTTGACAGGTACTGCTACCAAGTACACAGGGTGGTCGTAATGTCTGGTGTTACTGCTGGTCGAGGAACTCTCTGACTGTCCTAGAGGTGTTTAATATTGCGACTTTGCGGAGTTCCTTGAAGGTGTTCTCTGGGAGACCTATTGCTGCTAGGCTGTTACGTTGAGTCTTTGGCACCATACGGGTGGTTGACACGATCATCAGGGAGGTCGATACTTTTTGCATATGCTACATCTCCTTGACATCATGTCTCAGGTTCGTGTACTTCCTAATTTTTTCCTCATGGGTTTTCTGGACATTGCTGGTGTTGGGCACTGCTATGTCAATCAGATAGGTAGCCTTTTCCATCTTGTCCTCAAGGGTTATGTCCGGTCTGTTGTGCGGGATGGTCTTATCCGTTATTACGGCGCGATCCCAGTACAGATTGTGCGTTGGGGTCTCTAGTACTGCCTGGGGTTCGTAGTACGGTACACTTTCTTTGGTCAACTGGAATTTCCTCGCTAGCTTCTGATGTATTACCCTGGCTACGTAGTCGTGTCTACGAGCGTACTCAGTCTGGGTGATCACTTTGCACCCCGCGGTGATGTGTTAGATCGGTTCTGAGGCCAGGTGGCATCGTCGACATGTGTCATCTAACACTCCGGGCACCTTGCCGATGAATTTTCTATAGTTTCTGGTGTTGTTTATCTCACCTTGAATGGCCAGCACGAATCCTGCGGTCTCTGGAAAGAGCGTCCCGCTTGTGAGCCATGTATTGGAAGCAATGTTATCGATGTGATCTTGTTGGAGGTCATTGTAGTGTCTGCCATGGAGTGTCTTCTTAACCCATTTTTCTAGCTTCGTTTCTTGTGCCATCTGGGTGGCAGGGGACTCCTCGCTTGGGTTGAGTGGGAATCACTTATTTATCTTCCGTATGGCCTGATGGAGTGGTGCTGTATTGTTCTCGAAGTGCTCTGTCAGGCCTATTCCTCCCTCTTTCGGAGCTATTCTTAGCCTCTCCACTGCCGACTTCGGGTGGTGTTGGCGGCTCTTGGTCATTGCCCTTGTCTTTCGCATGATATCCTCTAGCTCAGTGTTAGTTCAATCTATGACCCCAAAGGAGTGTATTAGTACTGGAGCTGCATAGCTGTTTATGAGTTTAACTGTGTTCTTTCTGTTCAATTTTGCTTTCAACAGGCTTCTGAGTCTCTGATGGTATTTTTCTGTCAGGCAGGCCTTAATTTCCTTGTGCTGTAACTGCTGAGCCTGCATCATCCCCAAATATTTTTAGGTCTCTCCTTCTGTCATAGCTTCGATCTCCTTACCAGTCAGCAGCTGGTAGTTTTGGCCTACTAATTTTCCCTGGTGCAGTGTGTGGGTCTTGCATTTGTCTAGACCAAATTCTATCCTAATGTCCTTGCTGAATTCTTCGGCGATCTCGAGTAGTTGCTGAAGGTCCTTCTCGGTTGCCGCGTTGAACTTGATGTCATCCATGTACATCAGCTGGGTGAGGATGTGCAGGTTCTTTCTTCCTTCTTTGAGGTTATATCCATACTTGCTGCCATTGAGCATGGTGGATAACAGGTTGAGTGCTAGAGAGAACCACAGTGGGCTCAGAGCATCTCCCTGAATGATTCCCCTTCTGATGGGGATTGGCCTGTTTGTGATGTTCTCAACCTTAATGTTGGCACTACATTTCGTCATTGTTGCTCCTAGGAAGCGTGTAACTATTGGATTGACCTTGTAGATCTTCAGGGTCTCTATTAGTCAGCTGTGAGATACGGAGTCGAAAGTATTGCGGTAATCGATGTAGGCCGTGTATAGGTTGCGGTACTTCTTGTAGACTTGCTCCATAACTGCGACATCTATGGTTAATTGCTCCTTGCATCCTTTGCTCCTCCGCTTGCATCCTTTTTTGCTGTTCGACCATTACGTTCTGACTTTCTAAGTGGTCTGATATCTTCCTGGTTATGCAGCTGGTCAGGATCTTGTACATCGTTGGGAGTCAGGTGATTGGCCTTGCCTGTATTTCGCCGGGTTTCTTGTATCTTCGTCTTTAGGCTTCAGCTATGTGACTCCTTCAGTGAGAAACTTCGAGAGTGTCTCAGGGTGTCTTATCATTCGAGTGAACTGCTCTGCTAGGTGCTTGTGTGTGCAGGTGAACTTCTTGTACCAGTAGTTGTGGATGTTATCAATTCCTGGGGTTCGCCAGTTGTGGGTGTCCCTGATCGACTGTTTTACTTCTTCTTCTCAAAGCTCCCACTCTCTCATCTCTTGTATGTCCTTCGTTTTCTTCCGTTCTACTTCTATCCAGGGACCTCGGCTGTTATGTCTTGCTTCACTGCTCCAGATATTTCCCCAGAACTCCTCGATGGGCTTCTTCTGGAGTGGTTCGTTTCCTGCTTTTTCATCTTCTCCCAGTTTCCTGGTAGAAGGCTCTTTGGTCCTCATGGAAGATTCGATCGTTTATTTTCCTCTCGAAGCTCTCTTTTTATCGGTGTAGTCTCTTACTGAGTGCCAGGAAGTTCTGCTTCAGTGTGTCCATGTATTCTCCTATTCTCTGATTTATGGTCTCATGTTTGGTGTGGACGCTGTCTCTGGTTAATTGTTCCTTGCATCATTTTCAACTAATTGGAAGATTATAGTTACTACTGGATATTGTTGTGATTGCTGACTGAATGAGTAATATTTTTTTGTTTCATTCACGCTGTGAGTATGGATAGGACTTATAGGAAAGTACAGGGAGGGGGGAAGAAGATGAAATTGGTTCCTTTCCCCCGTTACCGTCAAGACTTTCTAGAATACATGCAGAAGGAAGTAAAAAAGTAGGTGATAGCAAAAATCTCAAGGGAAAAGTTATGAAGGGGGAATTACCCCTGGCTTGAGTTCTGATATTAATATAGGAGTTGGAACTAGTAACTCTGTGGTTAATGTTGAAACTGGCTCAGTGGTAGTTGTCGATAGACAAGCTGAACTTATAGATCAGGGGGTGCAAATAGAAGAAATTAGAGAAGATTTAGAGGATCCTCAGATAGTTGCTGAACAAAAACTTACAGATTTATCTGATGGTTTGAGTGTTGACAGTTTTTTTCGCGACTTCAGTCGAAAGCGATATTATTGTGCGTAATATTCATGAGCAACGATGGCGGTACGGGGATGGTAACACAATTTATGAATTAATAACGAAACTTAAGAAATTAGTTGTAGATTATAGTAGTAACGAAGCAAATAAAGTTACCAAAGCGGCTTCTAACTTCCTTTTGGACAAGGGGGTCTATATGGAGATTGATATGACTGCGCTCTTAATAGATGACGAGCGGTTAAAGGCTAAGAATGAAGAAATGCAATTACGTGCAAATTTGTTTGATGATTTAACACATGGACAACCCATGATGACAAATTTGGTGAAACTTATGTACATAGGGATCACAAAGCAGAAATTGGAAATAAGGCAGGGATTAAACATAAAGGGAGTACTGTTAATGAAACTATACAGAAAAGGATGGAGTTTAAGGACAGACATAAAAATACTTTCATTCTGAGAGCAGAAAGCGAGGCGCAATATTCTAATAGCAATGATGTAAAGGAGGTTGTTGTTAAATCAATAAAGCAGGATATGAAAGAAATCAAGATCAGATATCAACCAACTAGAATTTCAGAATACTTGATTCTGAAATTCTAGTTGGTAAAGGGATAGGACATGATAGGGTTAAGTTTTCGAATCCGACTATATTAGTGTATGATGTGTTAAAGGAACTTACAAAGGAGGAGATTATGGCAGATATATGTACTTTAAGAACTGCAAAGAGTGTGGTTATGCGGAAAGTGAGGTTCAGCAGGGAGTCGCTTTCAGATTAAATACAGGAACAAAAGCAAAAGTTACTAATTGGGTTATAGGGCTGTCCTAAACTTTATAAATCGGTTTTTGAAAATGACAGAATATTTTTGGACTTCAGCTCTCATAAGTTTAGAAGATTTACTGTAGTTAGTAAATGTTTTAAATGCCTTCGCTATGGGCATTCAGCTGCGTATTGTACTCAAAAGGTGGTAGCGTGTGGACATTGCGCGCAAGGTGGACATATATTTGCTGACTGTCCTAATAAAGAGTCAGAGGCTAAGTGTATTAACTGTAAGCGAAGGGGAAGAGATTGTGAGCACTCTGAACGGGACAATAAATGGCCCGAATATATTATGGCTTGTGAAAGAATGTGAAAAAGGGCCCTGTTAGGGCCCTTTTTCACTCGTCTTCTATTCTGAATATCATGACTTCGTCTCTTTCCAATTCAGCTACTCTGTGATGTATTTCTTCTTGCTGTTCCTCCTCTGGTTCCATATCGACCATATTCTTTGTGTTCTGTAGTTGATCGCTGACATCTGCTTGATTTTTTTCCAAAATAGCAGGAGCAATGAGGTTCTTCGTGACGATGGTCATTCTTTGCTCCGCTAATCGCTGTTCAGTGACCTGAATATCCGAGAATCGTTCCAACCACTTGGTATGTAGTCGAGACCTGTACATTTTCATATCGGTCTCTAGCCTGGTTATTTCATAATATTCTTGCATGATGTACGTATTCATTTCGATGCTCCCCTTCATGCGTTGGCGTTTTCTTCCTTCCTGGGTGGTCACTAGCGGAGTTGCGCAGGAAGCACTTCCAGTTGATGGGGCTGGATGGTCTTGCCCTTCTCTTGTGGTGTCCGTAAGGGAGACAGGGCCACTTGCTCCACTGCCTTTCTCGGGAGACAGTCTCCAACTTTACGAATCGACCCCTCTGCCTAAGGCCTGAAGGCGAGTGATTGTATACTGCGCCACACTTGATGCAGTATGATTATTTCTCAGCGAGATCATCCATCAATGGAGATGGACTTGTTTAGCTTCGGCTTATGACCAGTGATTTTTTAGTTCTCGCGAGCGACACCAGATGGCGGCACTAACTGTCTCAGCCACTGTCTGCCTCTACCTTTGCCACAGCGTCACTCGGACCTTAGGGGAGGTAAGTCCAGTGGAGCAACTTTGGCGATGTTTTTTTAGTTATTTTATCGGTCTCCCATCGTAATAGAGCCGCTTTCGCCTTTCCACCAAGGTGGGATTCGAGCTCGGGTCCATCGGGCTGGTAGTCCAGTGTCTTAACCACTGGACCATCGCACCCATTATTATTATTATTATAATCAATTTATTAACCCAGGAAACTGTGCGCTACCCTGAGATGGCAGTGTACCAGGAGGGTGTGAAATTTACATACTGAGGTGCGAGGAGCCACACGTACAATGTAGAAGAGCACGTGCGTGCTCGACCTGACATATTTACAGAGCTCGAAATAAAAAGAAAGTTCGTAATAAACAGCAAGATAAATGCTGCAGGAAAAAAAGTCCAGGTTGAGTTCCTTTCTGTAGAGCTTGTCCTCACAGAACTCATCAGGGTGGATGCCTAATTTATTGTAGATCTGAAGGAAATTGGCCGGGAACATATCTCTAGGGGAATCAATGTTTGTAAGGTCGGGGTGTTTTCCTCTTGTCTTCTTTGGCCCAGAGATTAATGGAGATAGAGATTGAGCATCAATTCGACTTGTGATAAGCGTGGGTGCATTTCTTGTCGTGATGAGAAGTCTCCAGGGAGCGGCCCCTAGATTAGCTTCGAGGATGGATCTAGAGATAGTAAAATGGTAACCCACCACCCTGTTTATCCATCAGAGCAACCAATATTCCAGACTGAGGTACATTTTAAGCAGGGAGGCAGGAGCAGATGATCAAATTTCAGATGCGTAGAGAGGGAGGGATAGGGTAATGCACCTCAGGATGTACCGACAAAGCAGCGCTGGATAATGCACACCAACGAGCTCCTGACTCACTGCCCAAAGTGCCGCGTACATCTTCTGTCTCATCCTGGCAAAGTGAGACTGGAAGGTGAGGCCCAGATCTGTGTGGGAAGTTACACTTTCACCGCTAACGATAATTTGAATATCATGTTTGACTCTTTTTTTTTTTTTTTTTTTTGTTATCGGTAGTTGAGCAGATTTGGAAGAGTTCAGATGCAACCCAATTGTGGGTAGATAGTTTTCCAGTTTCGTTATCTGTGTACAGGCATGTTGGTTAATATCAAAAATCTGATGAGGATGATTTGAACTCACGTAGAACTTCATATCGTCGGCATAAGAAACAAAGTTAGAATTACACGCTAGGAAAGGTTCCAAAACAGCTGCGAAGAGGATAGTTGAAAGCACACTCCCCTGCGGGACGCCTCTTGTGATGTCGAAAGTTACCTGGATGTCGTTGACGGTAACAGACAGATGTCTGGGAAGTAGAACTGACTTCAAGATTTTAAGTAAAGAGCAACTGATGGAGATTGGTCGCAGATCTTTCGGAGATTTGGGTTTCCTAATCTTTGTTTACGTTTTCTCACTTGAGTAATTAAAATTCCAGAGGCTGGAGAGTTAAGATATGAGTTAGCAGAGGTGGACCCCACTTCTGAGGAAAATAGTATTGAAGGAAAGAGCAGGATCGCCTGGGGGAACACAATAGAGCCCTTAAGACTGCAAATCATGGAGGTTCAGCTGTAGCGGAACATGCCTGGGAAACCGGGCATGACATTAATGCTAAAGAAGCCGTGATCGTGGATAAGGCACATGGCTTTTGGAACTGGAAATGGCAGGAGAGTTTAAGAATATGTTCGTCTGAGAGCTACAGTCTTAATAGGGATAAGGGCTGTCGCATTCATCCACTCTTTGAAGCCCTTATCCTACGAAGAGACGAACGGTTTAGAGTGGCCCGTTCACTTTCCGGTTCCAATGCATGAGGAGTGAACCGTGCTCAGATAGATTCGAGTCAGTGTTATTCAGTAGCATCACAGATGGATATAATGTATTTCTACCTATCGTGCAGTCTCGAACCCTCTCGAATATTTCTATATTATGAAAGGAGATATTCGCCTCTCAACTATGACTTTCGGCTTTGGGTACACAAGGGACTCACTGCTCCTTGGAAATCCATAACCCAATGAGAGATCAGTACATTATTGCGTATGACGTTTGCGCCCACAATCATTTCAGAAAATATAAATCATCAGTAAAATGTTTCAGTGAATTGTGACGTACCACTTTTGGGTTCACTGTTGCCTGCTATAAAAGGAAGTCCTTCATTAGTCGTATTTATTCAGAATTCTGTATTGGGAGAGCTCTCCTGAAGTGGTCTCCATTCGGAAGATGATATATTTGGAAAGAATTGGTTAATTCTTATCCTCAATTTGTGCTTAACACGCACCTAACAAGCGATAGCTTTTTTATAATAAATTAATAATCATCTAATTTGTACCTATCGTATAGGAGAGGAGAGGTGAGGGATATGATGGACTGACATTCCTTACATTAATATGTGCACATGGATTAGATGAAATGAGCGAGAATGTTGATTGTTCTTTGGCACAGACGAAGTCAAGTCATGGTTTTGCTGTGATATTCACTTTACCTTGCTAATATTTGGTGCGCAGTCGCAGCCCATTTTGGTCATGTACATGTACTAATGCATTTTCAATGCCATGGAAATGGTGCACCACATTTCTGTCATTGTCGACTCCTTCTGGGGTTGCAGTGTAGGCAATGAAGATTCGAAGGAACGTTAAGGCTACTGCACATATAAAGGAGGAGCGGCGAGGGATTAATTCAAAAATTTCTCAGTTTCTATTTATAGTTAGAAGAGGAATTTGGTTTGTAGATGGAAATTATAAATGAAATATTACAAACACACTATTAGGCGGGTGAGGCGAGGGATATATCTTTGGAAATTTCGATGCCTTTTAATTTATACTTCGAATAATAGATTTTGATTGAAGAAACCGAAGGCACTGAAATTACCATCGGACATATGAAGGAGAGGATGTGGCGAGGGACAAACTGTGTAGTGAATTTTATAAAGACTAAAAATTTTGCACAGTTACTACGAAATATGTCCGTTCTAGAACAATTTTGTTTGGGAATTTCAAGTGCTTGTCATATAATAATCTGAATTAAATACACTTATCCGTTGTATTTAAATTCAGTTGAAAAAGAGAACTCGTTAGTCTTGAAAGCTACTGCCTGCTACTTATTATTATATATTTTATTATATTAAACTGGGTTATCATTGTACGTATCTATTTTTTTCAACCATGGACCCCAGTACACCAGGCCCATTCGTTACTATATTATTATTAGCATAGGGTGCAAGGAAGCCTGAGGCTTATGCTGCACCTGCCCAAAAATTTTCAGAGTTATCCCGAAAAAGAGAGCAAGAGAGAGTCAGAAGTAAAAATGAATCACCATAAAAGAGAAGAATGATCTCCAGCTCAGAACCCTGGGTTTACCAAGGCCATACTCAACAGATGCAAGACACTGCTGGATAAAGTAGAAGCCTGTACTACCAAATATTTTCTTGTTATCAGTATTGACTTTGCAGGAGCGTTTGACGCCATCTGGTGGCCGAGCGTCCTCACGAGACTTAGGCGGGCTGGAGTGCCCCTAAACCTGTATAACACAATCAGGAGTTACCTAACACAGAGAACGATCGAAGTACATGTACCGTATAGGAAGCTAACTAGACAAATCCACAGGGAGTGCCCTCAGGGCTCTGTCCAAGGACCCCTGTTATGGAATATTATTTTAGATGAATTCCTGGCCCTTGATATTGGCGAAGTTGGCGCGCAGGCCTTCGCCGATGATGTGATAATAACTGTTGCTGGTGACTCACGAGCGCAGTGTAAGATTTGAAAATCTTACAAAAATAAGATTTTTTATTAAGACTTTGAAAGTTGGTTTTCCTTTTCGATTCTTGCCGTTAGTAGGATAATATGGTAATAGCGTCAGTTTCAGTAGCAAGAATTATTCAGTAAGAATTGTAAAATTAGTGGGTAGTAGTAATGAAAAACAGAGCCATTAGCATAACTTCCGTTGTAAGCAGGGAATAGACAGTGAATACTACGGCAAAAGTAGCAAGTGGTTTAATGTTTATGCAAGGTCAATATAGTAAGGGCAATTTACTTCAGTCGCAGACCGGAAGTGGGTTCTTAAGCAACACACACAAGTTTCCAAAAATAGATGCTGTGGTCACTAATGTCACTTTTGTGGTTTTAGAACGTTATGGAGACAAGGCGTTATATGAGAGGGATAAAGTTTTTTTTTTGGCACTCCCGATGGCTGCAGATCCAACAGGTTGAAAATAGGGGTGTATTGATCACGTGCTACTGGGCCGGCGGAATAAGGGGTTTTCCAACAAATGGAATGAAATAGAATCCGCAAGTAAATGTTAGATTGGTAGAAGTCACTGGGAAATGGGGGTGGCGAAATCGGCAGTAAGAGGTAGGAAAAAGGCAGTGAACGAGTTGCGAGAGACACTAAGTTGTGATTTGGCGTTGTGAATGAAAATGGTTTAGTCAGACACAAGTTTAGATTTTGTTCGGTGCTAGTAAGAATGGGTTAATCGTTGAGAAAGTCAGTTTTTTTTTTTTTGAGTGGAACATAGTCAATGTTGGCTCTTTGAGACGTCTAGGAGTTGGGAAGAAATATGTGGAAGACAAAATGAGTCTCTCACAAGGAAAGGGTAGACTCAAATCTGCCGTTAAAGACCAAGATTCCTGAAATCTTGGAAAGCAAAGTGCTGGAATCGGATGGAATCGGAACCCCGACCAACATGATAGTAGCCATTCTGGAACAGGAGAAGTGCATCAAGCGGGCTGAATAAAATGAAGCCGAAACCTCCTGGCAGCACAACTACCAGTGCCTAATTCTTCAAGAATAGTAAGACGTCGCCCCAGATGGTAAAGATAAGCTGTACCTGATAGGAAGGATGAAAGATGACGCCCCGCCGAGTTCTACAAGTAAGTCGCTAGATTGTAGTACATAGTACCTTCACATACACAAAGAACTGTAGAAACCCAGTAAATTGGTCAGCAGGACTTTAGAACTACCTAAATGTAAAGATAGTTTAGAGAAGAATCAGGAAGGAAGAACATTAAAAAGAGGGAGATTTATTAGATATAAGATATTTGAAAATGTTGGATATATGATAACGTAGAAAGGAATGGAATGGAATTGATATTTCTTGTTTAATTGATGCAGTATTAAGTATATGTAGGGAGGAAGGAAATGGAATTGATAATTCTTGTTGATAGTATTTAATTGTTGCAGTATTAAGTATATCTAGAATAGAATGGGATTAATATTTCTTGTTGATGGTATTTAATTGGTGCAGTACTAACTATATGTAGAAAGGAATGGAATGGAATTGATGTTTCTTATTAATGGCATTTAAATGAAGCAATATTAAATATATGTAGGATGGAATAGAATGGAATTAATATTTCTTGTTGATGGTATTTAATTGGGGCAGTATTAAGTATTTCTAGAATGGATGAAATTGATATTTCTTATTATTGGTATTTAAATGAAGCAGTAGAAAGTATATGTAGAAAGGAATGGATGGAACTGATATTTCTTGTTAATAGTGTTTTAATTGATGCAGTATTAAGTATATGTAGAAAGGAATGGAATGGAATTGATATTTCTTGTTTAACTGATGCAGTATTATACATGTAGGCTTGGATAGAATGGAATTAATATTTCTTGTTAATAGTATTTAATTGGTGCAGTACTAAATATATGTAGAAAGGAATAGAATGGAATTGATGGCACTTATTAATGGTAATTAAATGAAGCAGTAGAAAGTGTATGTAGAAAGGAATGGATGGAATTGATATTTCTTGTTTAATTGATGCAGTATTAAGTATATGTAGGGAGGAAGGAAATGGAATTGATAATTCTTGTTAATAGTATTTAATTGATGCAGTATTAAATATATGTAGGAAGGAATGGAATGGAACTGATATTTCTTGTTTAATTGATGCAGAATTAAGTATATGTAGAAAGGAATGGAGTGGAATTGACATTTCTTATTTAACTGATGCAGTATTAAACATACGTAGAAGGGGATAGAATGGAATGGATATTTTTACTAATGGTATTTAGAGGATGCAGGATAAAATATATTAACAATGGAAGGGATTAATGTTAGCTGGTTAATGATTTTTACTGATGTATGAATATGATATATATATACATGTAGGTGAAAAAATAATGTTGTGATATGTTCGAGTAACAATCCTTTTAATTTTGATATATAAATTGTAAATATGTATTATAATCTAATATTTTGTGTTTTTTTGTTATTCTGAACACAAAGCTCCACAAATCCCCCCCCCCCCCACACACACACACAATTGGCGATATGCCATCCAGAATATAATTCCCAAACGGAAGGCAGTGTACCAGAATAGCAAAGAATTAAGTTAAGCCCAGTTGCTGAAACTGAGAAAAAATTCAGCTGGCGAGCCAGAATACATATCATATCGATTTAGAATTTTTGTTTAATATAAAATTGATTATTGGTTGAAAAATATTAAGGTAAATAATGGTGGAGATAAAAAGTTAAGCATTGAGTTTGATTATTTATGTGGTATTGAATTGATCATCAGGTAAATGTTAGCAGAGCTGAGTCCTGGGAACGCAGTAGGGAAGAGTCCTAATGAAGACACTTGATGAATGTCCATCTTATGAAGACACCTGACCATTCAAAGAGTGTAACTTTGTAACCAGTGTGTGGTGCAAAGAGAAAGGTGGAATAACAATGGTGTAAAAGAGTCAGGTAGATAGGAAGAAACGGAATAGGTTGTAAGTTACCTTGGTTCCATTCTTAATGAGATTTGTTATGATTTAATGGTAAATATTTGTGCATTCCAAAGGGTAATCAAAATGAGTAAGTGCTTTTGGTGTTAGAAGTTAATGAGTGTTAATGTATATTAAGGAGTGAATAAATAGATGTACGGTGGTTAAATTCCAGGGAAAGTGTTGGAGAATACAGAAAAAAAATTACACAGCTATAAAGTTTTTGGGAAAGGAGCTTCGATTGTAAGATTTGAAAATCTTACAAAAATAAGATTTTTTATTAAGACTTTGAAAGTTGGTTTTCCTTTTGGATTCTTGCCGTTAGTAGGATAATATGGTAATAGCGTCAGTTTCAGTAACAAGAATTATTCAGTAAGAATTGTAAAATTAGTGGGTAGTAGTAATGAAAAACAGAGCCATTAGCATAACTTCCGGTGTAAGCAGGGAATAGACGGTGAACGGCAAAAGTAGCAAGTGGTTTAATGTTTATGCAAGGTCAATATAGTAAGGGCAATTTACTTCAGTCGTAGACCGGAAGTGGGTTCTTAAGCAACACACACAAGTTTCCAAAAATAGGTGCTGTGGTCACTAATGTCACTTTTGTGGTTTTTGAACGTTATGGAGACAAGGTGTTATATGAGAGGGATAATGTTGTTTTTTTGGCACTCCGGATGGCTGCAGATCCAACAGGTTGAAAATAGGGGTGTATTGATCACGTGCTACTGGGCCGGCGGAATAAGGGGTTTTCCAACAAATGGAATGAGATAGAATCCGAAAGTAAATGTTAGATTGCTAGAAGTCACTGGGAAATGGGCGTGGCGAAATCGGCAGTAAGAGGGAGAAAAAAAGGCAGTGAACGAGTTGCAAGACACACTAAGTTGAGATTTTGGCGGTGCGAATGAAAATGGTTTAGGAAGGAGATAGTTTAGATTTTGGTCATTGCGAGGGAATGGGTTAGTAGTCGAGAAAGTCAAAGTTCTTTTTTTGAGTGGAACATAGTCAATGTTGGCTCTTTAGATTGTCTAGGAGTTGAGAAAAAATATGTGGAAGACAAAACGAGTCTCTCACAAGGAAAGGGTAGACTCAAATCTGCCGTTAAAGACCAAGATTCCTGAAATCTTGGAAAGCAAAGTGCTGGAAGCGGATGGAATCGGAACCCCGACCAACATGATAGTAGCCATTCCGGAACAGGAGAAGTGCATCAAGCGGGCTGAATAAAATGAAGCCGAAACCTCCTGGCAGCACAACTACCAGTGCCTAATTCTTCAAGAATAGTAAGACGTCTCCCCAGATAGTAAAGATAAGCTGTACCTGATAGGAAGGATGAAAGATGACGCCCCGCCGAGTTCTACAAGTAAGTCGCTAGTTTGTAGTACATAGTACCTTCACAAGTTTCTACAGTTCTTTGTGTATACAAAGAACTGTAGAAACCCAGTAAATTGGTCAGCAGGACTTTAGAAATACCTAAATGTAAAGATAGTTTAGAGAAGAATCAGGAAGGAAGAACATTAAAAAGAGGGAGATTTATTAGATATAAGATATTTGAAAATGTTGGATATATGATAACGTAGAAAGGAATGGAATGGAATTGATATTTCTTGTTTAATTGATGCAGTATTAAGTATATGTAGGGAGGAAGGAAATGGAATTGATAATTCTTGTTGATAGTATTTAATTGTTGCAGTATTAAGTATATCTAGAATAGAATGGGATTAATATTTCTTGTTGATGGTATTTAATTGGTGCAGTATTAAGTATTTCTAGAATGGATGGAATTGATATTTCTTATTATTGGTATTTAAATGAAGCAGTAGAAAGTATATGTAGAAAGGAATGGATGGAACTGATATTTCTTGTTTAATTGATGCAGTATTAAGTATATGTAGAAAGGAATGGAATGGAATTGATATTTCTTGTTTAACTGATGCAGTATTATACATGTAGGCTTGGATAGAATGGAATTAATATTTCTTGTTAATAGTATTTAATTGGTGCAGTACTAAATATATGTAGAAAGGAATAGAATGGAATTGATGGTACTTATTAATGGTAATTAAATGAAGCAGTAGAAAGTGTATGTAGAAAGGAATGGATGGAATTGATATTTCTTGTTTAATTGATGCAGTATTAAGTATATGTAGGGAGGAAGGAAATGGAATTGATAATTCTTGTTAATAGTATTTAATTGATGCAGTATTAAATACATGTAGGAAGGAATGGAATGGAACTGATATTTCTTGTTTAATTGATGCAGTATTAAGTATATGTAGAAAGGAATGGAGTGGAATTGATATTTCGTATTTAACTGATGCAGTATTAAACATATGTAGAAGGGGATAGAATGGAATGGATATTTTTACTAATGGTATTTAGAGGATGCAGGATAAAATATCTTAACAATGGAAGGGATTAATGTTAGCTGGTTAATGATTTTTACTGATGTATGAACACATGTAGGGGAGTCCAAATCATGTTGTCATATGTATGAATTCAATTATTATTTGGTTTTATTTATGCTCATGTAAATATGTCTAATAAACTGATTTTTTTATACAATATTTGTGTGTGTCTTTTGTTGTTCTGGGCACAAGCCTATCCAAAGGGAATTAAACACATTTAGGAGATTTTCCCCTTGAACTTAGAATTTTCTGTGAAGCAATAGTCAGATGCGCAAGTGGGGAGTTAAACTAAAGGAAACAAAGGATACAAAGATATATAAATAAATAATATATGCAATAAATAAAGCCACAAATACCCCCCCCCCCCACAGCAGATCGAAGAAAAACCAACCACGCGATACGAATTTTGCGAAACTGGGCTACAATCCATTGCCTGCGGATTTCTAGAAGTAAGACCTGCTCGGTACTCCTGAAGGGCAGACTCGACCTTGCCAGACCACAGCAAGTGAAAATCCAAGGAGCCACAATAAAACTTGCTACAGAAATCAAATATCTCGAAATCATCATTGACAAAAATCTGTCTTTTCAGCCCCATCTAAAGTACATTAAACAAAAGATACGGAAATATTCTGCATTGGTCGCAAGAGTGACCAGGAGGGACTGGGGGCTATGCAAGCGGACCCTATCCCTCTACTACAAATCTACCTTCATCCCGGTCATCACATACGCTTCACCAGTTTGGTACAAAAAGGTAACCTTGGACATCATCCAGCGGTCAATAATTCTGACAATCACACGAGCTGTCTCCACAGTCAGCACGCACGCACTCCAGGTTCTGGCCGGAGTCCTCCCGCTGGACTTGGAAATCATCAGATGCGCCCTGACATATAATATGGCAAAAGAAATACCGTGCAACTATCCTGAACTTCACGTTGGATCTCGCCAACAACAGGAAGCTTGAAAAAACCAGACTGCTCGACCACCTCCGACAGGAATGGCAGGATCGGTGGACAGAATCCACTAAAGGGGAAGTCAAGAAGTTCCTCCCTAGCGTAAACAGAGTCTTTCCAAAACTCCCGAGTTGGTTCCAACCAGGGCTCCACGTCACTTTTCTGCTCACAGGGCACGGGCCATTTAATGCCAAACTATCTAGCTTCCGAATCACTGAGGATCCTTGTTGCCTCTGTGGCCACGAGGAGACATGGCAACATCTCATGTATGACTGCGACCAGTATGAGGACCTGCGACTGGGATCTGACTCCTATATTGAAAAAGAACACCAAAGAAGATCCGGTTTAGATCGCTTGGACCCCCACGTGCTCACAACTGTCAATGCCTGATGGCGATCAGTACCAGGGCTCTCCTGCCTGGTACCTTTACTCCCTTTCTTTCCCCTGGCGGGGAGGAGGAGACAGTCTTGTCTCCTCTCCACCCCTGCCAACCCTGATTCTTCTCCTGGTAGGGCTTGGGCCTGCCTCACTGAAAATCCTGGGGTAGTCTTCTCTATCGTCCCCATACTTCTGTCTTTTCCCCCCAGTCTTCAGTCTCCCCCTCTACTGTGCCTAATACGCCAGCGTATAACCTCACACAAACTGCAAAACTTAACTTCGTCCAAATTAAAACGCATACATCTCAATTAGCTTTTCTAATTCCAACGCTCACCCCTACCGAGTCTTTTTTTTTTTTTTTTTTCAGGCCCTAGTCACCGAAATCTCAGGAAACTAGGTGGCAGGGCCTGCCAGAGTAAAACTTCATTCTGTGTACCTGGTCTGCCTCCACGAGGCCAAGTGTGGACAACGTTGGGCCTCAGTAGGGGTCCAGCGGCTAAACGGCCAGATAAACAACGATACACAACACCACACATATACAAAATCCACACACTTTTAAATCTCTGGCCTTCCCAGTGAACTGGTACACCTACAATGAAAGCAACGCGGAGATGGGGGAAACCCCTGGTGCCCTTAGACATCAATACACTTTACACTTTACACTCACCAGATGTGCCCCTGGGGTTCATCCTAGAGAAGCTGCAAAGGTCTTCACACCGGGTGGAACTGACCCGAGTTCGAGTGTCGTCGATGGCATGAGGAACTTTTATGGAGGGCCCTAGTTGCTGATGCTCCTAAAACCAAAACTACAACTGCGAAAGGTTGCTGATGATTTGAAGGAAGAAAAAATGGTTACCAGTTCGAGTCAGACAATGTTGCTTCGAAAAGAGTTGGATAGGTTACATGTATGGCCCGAAAAATGGGAAGTAAAGTTCAATCTGATCTGGTAATAAGAATTGTATGGAGCTTGAATAAAAACACTTAAAGCAGTATTCCTTCCAATTGTGTCATGTGTTTCAGGTGTCTCGTATCACAGGGTTACTAAAGATAAAATTAAGGCTAATTTTTTGTCTGCTCAAAGGCTTCTTGCAACGTTCCAAGTGTGTAGGATGTCATCAACAAATACACTTCAAGTTATTGTAGGGTTATTATCGACGATAATTTCGACTTACATTTGATTGTATAGAGTACCAATACAATAAAATTTACAATACCATAAAATACTGTCACGCACAAGAAGTAGAAATAGAATTACAATATTTAATTAAAGCCTTTATTAAAAGGAAACACAGTTTATACAGAAAACTATATCAGAAACCAAAAATAGAATGGTTCCAGCAAAATGAGATTCTAAATGCAAAACTACTAGCAAATATGGCGTCTAACGCGCATAAAATTCTCTACACGTGATTCAGCAATGCACCCTGGAAGTTGCGTTCACTATGAAAAAAGTTCGTAACTGCTTTTCACGATATAACCAACCGATGATCTTTTTGAAAGTCTCGTGTTAAGGTTCTTGGTTTTTATCTTGGTCTTGCCTCACATGCAAGAAAATTATGGACACTAGGCAATGGATTTTGATTGTTAATTATTTTGAAGTGTGATTATTTGTTTCTCCTGAGTGATAATTAAATTAATCGTTATTGTACGTAAAGGTACGATACAATAATTGTTTAATTACACAAACATTTCGTTATAGCTAAGCAAATTTCAACTTTTTTTCCCCTCCTCCTGGTTTAGCCACAAGGAGCCTCTTCTTTCTTTCTCTTTTTTCTCTTTTTTTTTTTTTTTTTTTTTTTTTTGCAACATCAGGTGGGTCAAAGTCTCTAATTGAGACAGCACGAGCACTATTGGGACTGGCCCACTTTCCCGTGGCGTGGACGAGTACTCAGAATCACCTCTCCTGGTGATTGATGCTTCTGGGTAGGCAAGCGGCCAGACACAACAACAGAACACACACACAATAGACACGTATCCGGTCCTTTTTCCGTGATACTATTCTTCACAGAGATACGAGGCAGAGTTTGTGGTCTGTAATGACCCCTAAGACCCTTGTCTGAATAACTAAGGGCAGTTGCGCACCGGAGATCTTGACTTGTGGGGTATCCGCAGATCAAATTTTCTCTTGATGATCATCATTTTGGATTTTGCTTTACCTGGTTCATGTGGAGCGATTGGACAAAACATGCTGAGCATTAGCTTCCAGAGCAGGGGAGTTTCCAGGCACGATGATGGCGAGGTCGTCCGCAAATGCTACAATTTTTGTTTTGTCAAAGGAGTTACTAAGCCAATTTTGGAGAATCACGTTCCACACCAATGGTCCCAGGACGGAGCCCCGGGGACAATCCCGGTACACAGGGCCGGCGATCTGAAGAAATTTTGATTTTACTACTACGGACCGCTCTGAAAAGTAGTTCTGGAACAGGTTGTACAAATTGGAAGGGCAACTGGTGGCACAGAGACGTTCGAGGGCGCTTTCCCACCAAACAGTGTGAAAGGCTCCCTCGAAGCCAATGAATGCGCACACTGAATTTGCTCAATAGCGATTAGGGAGAGCACCGGTAACGGCAGTTATGAAAGTTCGTGGGGTAAACATGAAATCAGCGAATTAAATGATCACCCCCTTGTAGATGAATGATTTTTGTAGTTGTGATGCGTGCATCTGGATGCCTCGGGGAGGAATATTCCACCAGTAGCGGCAGGATCTGTTGAATAGAATGATTCACTGTGAGTAGAATGAAAGCGCGCTTCCACCTTGGCCAGAGGCGGGTATCAAGCAGCAGCCGCCCAGGTGTTGGCTGCTCCCTTAGTAACCAAGTGTCCTAAAACAACACAGAAATACACGCTCTAAACAGATGTACATTACACTACTACATTCAAGCCCTTTTTGCAGAGGTTTTTTTTTTTTTTTTTTTATTTTAGCACCTAACTCCAGACAGATTCCACTTAATCGTGATGGCCAGCTTTTCATAAAAACATAGAATACTCTGGACAGATTACCAGTGGTAAAGGCATGACGAAGCATTCATTGGGCTTTAAGAAGAATTGTTTTCAGAGATGATCCGTTAATGACGTATTAACATTCTTTAAAACTTAATGTAATCGTAGCATAAATCAGTCATAGATTAATCTTTTCATCTGTTCATGGGACCTGTAACTATTGTTCACTAGAATATATATCTAAACACGTCATAAACAGATCATCTCTGAAAAGAATTCAAATTATTTTATGTTAATTCAAATATTTCGAACAATATCCTGTAGAAAACGCAAAGACTGAGAGAGGATGACTTGAACAGGCTCCATGAATGGTCAGAAAAGTGGCAGCTGTATTTTAACGTAGCAAAATGTAAGGTCTTGTGAACAGCAACCCCAAAATCAATTATAATTTGATTCTGGTGTTGAATTGAAAACAGTCGAGGAAGAAAGGAATTTGGGAGTTACGGTAAGAGCAGATATAAATTTTCTGAGCAGTGTAAACAAGCGGACAGGAAAGCCGATGGTGTCCTATTCATGATTAATCGAACATTAAGCAGTAAAGATAGGGGGGTTCATAATCTCACGTTATAAGGCATTTATAAGACCACATTTGAAATAAAGTATTAAGACTTCACTGAAAAAAAGGCATTGAGCTTCTTGAAAAGGATCCAAAGAGGGGCAATCGAATGTGACATTGGCAAAATGGCGACCGTACGAAGAAAAACTTCAATTTTGTGGGCTACAGTACAGAGCTTGGAAACCAGGAACTTTAGAGGGGATCTAACTGATTTTTATAAGTCCCTGAGAGGGTTTATTAAATTAAATGAAGGTGGAATTTCACTGTTATAAAGAATTCTAGAAGTAGAGGCCATAAATTCAAATTAGAGGGAAAGGGACTTAGACTAGATTGTAGGAATTTTTCTTTTAGCTAGCGTGTTGTTGATTACTGGAACAAGTTGCCTTCGCAGGTAGCTGAGGCTAAGAGTTTGAAGAAATTAAAAGGTCAAACCACGTGAGGAAGGAACCGCATAATTTGTATTTTCTTATGTACTTGTTTTTTTGGCCGATGCACGGCTAATATCAACACTAATTCGCACCTGTACTAAATATTCTATTCCTTTATATCATGAATGCATAAGTGAATCTGCAGAGATGGATGCATGGATGATAATAATATAACAACTATCGCCTATCGGTCCCCTATACAGACGACAGGCAAAATAATACGCACTCAGTTATATTTCCAATGACAAGACTCCTCTTGGCAAGGACAAGTCACAAATAAACTACATAATATGAAGCCTGTAATCACGAAATAGCAGTTCTAAGACAGGTCTTTCTCGGCTAGGAAGGAAGGTCCTAGGAAGGTCTTTCTCGGCTCCGCATAGGTCACAGTCGTCTGATACGCTTTTTCCTTCTGAGAGCATATTGCCAACCTGTGAGTGAAAAGTGCGAAACCCTTTTGACCGTTCATCTAGATTTCATAATTTTATGCACAGAAATTGACCCTGAGGCATGTGATAAACAACATCCAGTCTCTCGATAGGCCCTCTTCTCTTCTGCTTCACAGAGAGAAGACAACTCTCAGACTGGTTTGTTTTCCATTGTTGTTATCATATAGTTGCCAAACTGATGTTACTTTATAGATTTTCATTAATTGTTCTTCACTGCATTGGTGTCCATTGTTGCTTCTCATATAAAAGACAGCTTCACCTCGATTATCTTCAGTTTCGGATGAAGTGCTGACGAACAGCTCTCTTGAATGGGGGATGAACAGATCATCTCCTAAATAGATTGGGAAGCTACATATCGATGTGTGTGGACGAGATCTTCAAGACTATAATGGAAAAACGTCATGTGGAATGTCAATTCTACATTGGTGTGTATTAAACAATCTCGCGCTCGTGTAATTACGAGGTAACGTTTAAAGACAGCTAATTACCCAACATGCATTTGTGAGATTGCATAATCGGTGATCTCTCGTAGTTGGTGATCATCAGAATTCTACATACCGTACAGGTGAGGTGAGGTGAGGGGTATGTCTGTGCAAATTTTGGTATCTTCCCATTAATTACGTGTTGAGTGGATTAGAACGATGCGCGTGAATGTCTGTTGACGCAGGATAAGAAAATCACATGGGGGAATGTTTTGCTTTATGCAGACTTGGTTTTATTGCAAACGGTTGGTACACAATCACGGCGCATCGATTATGGCACGTGCGCGTATTTAATTGAATTCTCGGTGCTGTCGAAGACACTAAACCCAACTTCAGTCGTTGTCAGCCCATTATGGAGCTGTTAACATGGGCAATGAGAAGTTGAAATGCCACGATTTTCACATATATATGAAGGAGAGGAGTGGCGAGGGATTAAGCCCTAATCATAGATAAGACACCCCGTGCGTAATCTGTGATTAGGGCTCTAAATATACTATGACCATTGCGACCAAGAAATTCGTTTGGAACTTATATTTTACAGAATAATCTAGATGCTCTGAGGTGGAAGTGGCAGTTCATTGCTTTACTATCGCTGCATTTTGCAAGGATTGGCGCGACTTTTGACAAAGGTACAGTACGATGTACCTTTGTAAGAGGTACCTAATTTTGAAGGTTGAAGGTTAGATGTAACAGTCATCTTTGGCCTATGTGAACAAATTGTACATGCATTCTAGTTTCCACATCTTTCTTCTCCTATAACTCTACTGCCCGTCCTCTTCACAGCTGAACTTTTCATTAACGTACCTTGAGATGTTCTCCGATTCTCTTGGTTCTCTAAAATATTAATAGAACGTAGGAAAAATTGAGCATATGTAAGCTCTCATTTATGTAGTAAAATTGTTAATAACTGACTCAAACTCAAATCCGTATAGTGATTCATCGATTCGTTGGATAGTAGTGAGACTCTTGGAAGAATTAATTTTAACAGATAATTTAAATATTCACAATTTGCCTAATCAACCGTATTGATTAAGATTTGAATAATATAACCACCACAAGATATAAGATGATATTCAACTAAACATATTAAATGATCAGATTTTTGTACGATTAACATTTTAGGAATGAACAAGGTGAATATGACCCCAGGTGACCATGACCCTCGCCTGAGATCGACTAAGTCAGCCACGTTGTGACTGACTTAGTCGATCTCAGGCGAAGGTCATGGTTTTTCTCCCTGAAACCCGGGTTTTTCGTCCAGAAAACAGACCACAGAACACAGGCAATTTGCAGACAATATACAAGGAGCAATATGGCCTTAGTCGCTGATGCTCCTAAAATCAAAACAACTGCGAAAGGTTGCCGATGATTTGAAGAGGAAAAGATGGTTACCAGTTCAAGTCAGGCAATTTTGCTTCAAAAAGAGTTGGATAGGTTACAGCCGATAAGTGGGAAGTAAAGTTTAATCTGATTTGCTAATAAGAATTACCATGGGGCTTGAATAAAAATGTATTTTGTCAAGTGTTCAAGTGTCTCGTATCACAGGGTTAATAACGGTTTTAGATGTATTCAGAACTTGTTTTCCCCATCAACGATAACTTCATGGATTTTAATCGGATCACGGGTCATTAAATGCCAAGCTGTTTGAACTGGGATTCGAATGCAGTGCATCATGTTTATGTGCAATAATGGAATCGTGGGGATATGTATTATATGAATGTCTTTTTTACAACAAGCAAAGAATAAATCTTATGACCTTGATTAGGATTAAGAACTTTGTTTTACTCGTCAATGACAACTTGATACATTTCATGTGTCAGCTGTTGTAAAGCAGATCTTTTCTGTTTAGTAATTAACAAAAGAAGACAAATTAACTTAACCTATAAACAATTAGATGGAATTTGTAGATGTGCATCTGGATGCCTCGTCTTCATTTTGTTAAAATTTGTACAAGCACTATAGTTCGGTTTCCACTGAAGCATTTTGTTTTTCTACTGCGCCTACTGTCAATAGAATGAAGGCGCCCTTCCTCCTTGGCTAGAAAAGGATATCAGGTAGCAGTCGCCCAATTGTTGGCTGCGCCCTGGTAACTGAGTGTCCTAAAACAACAAGAACACATTCTAAACAGTCACACAAATACATAGTCTAAACAGACACACACGACACGACATCTTTAAAGCTGTATGCAATCATAGTCTAAATCTGTAATTATAAATGGATATACGTGTTATCCTGGCGATAGTCATAGATTAATCTTTTCAAGTTTTACCTGAGTTCTACCTGCTGTGGCGTTGTCATGCATTAAAATAAAATCTGGGTTATCAGTATCCTCAAAGAGTCGCACATAGGATTTGAGGATCTGTTCTTGCTACCTCTATGCAGATACAGTACCCCCATCAAAAACATGAAAAGGGTTTGCGGCCGTTGATCATTGTTCCGCCCCACACGAGAACACCGCATCCACAATAAGTGGTCCTATCTCTGATGTTGGAGGGATGGTACCACATTCCTCGTTGTCTAGATGAAATAACATGTAGAATCTGTGTGCTAAAACTGAACTCATCAGAGAACACAATTGCACGACATTTGTCAGTTCACCAAGTCACATATTTATGGTACCAGTTTTGATGAGCACTGCGGTGGTTTCGGGTTAAAGAGATACAAGTCACTGGCTGTCTTGCGTAAAGTCCACTTGAATCCAGTCTGAAATGTTTTCACCTGCGGCCGCAACAACCTCAGGAAACAGTTGATGACAGGACATCGTGGGGTTCCGTCTTGCTGTTAGAGCCAGATAGTGGTCTGTTCTGGTTGACGTAGCCCTCGGGCGACCTTGACCAGCTCTTCTCCTAATGGTTCCTGTCTTTCGAAACTGCTTCCATAATGCCCAGACCACACTGTGACCCATTAAGCCGACGTGCGAATTAATGGTCACATGCGACTGCTCGGCTTCAAGTCGTCCAACGTTTCCTATCTCATAGAATCTTGTAAACGACTATGACCTACCATCTTGAGCACTGGAGATGTGGCTGTCCCACTGAGCAAGCCAAAAATCAGGAAGGAAATGATGTTTTTGCAATCCATCTTTTTTATAGGCATGAATAATTTGCATAATGTGCGGCTCTGAAGGTGGCAGATCGATTTCTATTGAATACTCGGAATTTGCATGCCAGGATGCCTATCATATCAATACATTCAGCCTTGAATGTATATTTAAACACATTATCTCCGAAATCTAAGTTTTAACACAAGTCATAAATTGATGCTAATTCAAATGATTTGAAGTTAATTCAAGTGATTCATGATATTGTTCGATGTAAAGATGTAGGGAATTGGAGGATAGAAGCTTATTAAACTAAAACAGGGATCTTAATGATTTTGTAATAATTGAGAGCAAATTGGAGAAGAAATTGTTGAAGTTGAAGTGAAGAAATTAAGGCCAAGTTAAGTTGTACCTGCAGACAACGTAAAAATTGAGAGAAAACTAAATAATCAGTGGTAAGCAGTGCTCCATTAGAATCCTGTAAGCTTAGAATCTTAGAAAAAATTAGAATCTTGGCCTGAACAGGCTTCAGAAATGATTAGAAAAGTGGCGCTACGTTTTAATGTAGCAAAATGTAAATGTAAGCGATCAAAAAATGGTAATCGCAAGAGAAAAAAACTTCAATTAGGTCGACTATAGAGTTTGCAAACCAGACACTTTGGAGGGGACCTGATTGAGTTTTATAACGCTCTGAGGGGTTTAGTAAACTAAATGAAGGCGGAATTTTCACTGTTATAAAGAATTGTAGAAGTAGGGGCCATAAATACAAATTAGAGGGGAAGGGGTTTAAACTAGACAGCGAGTTGCTGATTACTGGAACAACTTGCCTTCCCCGGTAGCTGAGGTTGACATTTTGAAGTAATTCAAAGGTCAATCTACGTAAGGAAGGAACCGCATAATTTCTATTTTCTTATCTACTTTTTACCTTTCTTGACCTGTGCTATTACTTCAAACCTGTAATACTATTCTTTTCCATTATATTATTATTTTTCCCCCTAATTGGGGGTTCCACCTCGTGACAGGTATTGCTATCAAGTACACAGGGTGGTTGTTGTTATGTCTGGTGTTACTGTTACTCGAGGAACTCTCTGACTATCCTACAGGTGTTTAGGATTTCGACTTTCTGGAGTTCCTTGTAGGAACTCCAGAAAGTTATGTAGGATCTTTAGCACCATACCGGCGGTTGACACGATGATGGAGATGGTCGATACTTCTTGCATATGCCAAATCTCCTTGACTTCATGTTTCAGGTTCGTGTACTTCCTAATTTTTCCCTCATGGGTTTTCTGGACATTGCTAGTGTTGGGCACCGCTATGTCAATCAGATAGGTAGCCTTTTTCTTCTTGTCCACAAGAGTTATATTCGGTCTATTGCCCTATCCGTTATTATGGCGTGGTCCCAGTACAGCTTGTGGGTTGGGGGTCTCTAGTACTGCCCGGGGTTCGTACTTGTAGTACGGTACACTTTCTTCGATCAACTGGTATTTCCTTGCTAGCGTCTGATGTATTATCTTGACTACCTGGTTGTGTCTATGAGTGTACTCAGTCTGAGTGATCACCTTGCTTCCCGCGTTGATGTTTTGGATCATTTCTGAGGCTTGGTGGCATCGTTGACATGTGTCATCGGACACTCCGGGCTTCTTGGCGATGTATTTTCTATAGTTTCTGGTGTTGATTACCTGGTCTTCGATGGCGAGCATGAATCTTTCAGTTTCGGGAGCCATGCATTGGAAGCAGTGCTGCATAGGTGGATACACAGAAATTGACGCTGAGGTATCTAATGAAACCACAGAACCTTTCACCTTGGAAGAATTATCAGCAGTTCTCCAAAACATTAACATCCAAAAATTTCCAGGATTAGATCTCATCGAATAGTTTCATCCTCCGTCTCCACAAGCTTCGGCTGGAGTATATACTCTTACTGCACAACAAATGTCTTCAGGAGGGATATTTTCCTGTGGACTGGAAGATCTCGCTACTGAGACTAATTAAGAAGCCACACAAAACCCTACTGATCCGCGTTCTCACAGTCCAATTGCGCTATTTGCAAACTTTGGCAAAATACTGGAGCGGCTAATGGCGCTCAGGACCACAGCTCTCTTTCAAGCACAGAATCTGCTCTCCCCCTGCCAGTATGAATTCACTCCTGGATGATCCTGTGAGGAGGCTCTCTTCGATCTAGTTCTGCACATATGAAAATTTGAAGCAAAAGCTCCGAAGCAAAATTTGAACTTGCCATCTTCATTGACTTCGAAGGCGCGTTTGACACTGTCTGGTGGGGCAGTGCTCAGGCGCGACTCTGGACAGCCTCTTCTTCCAGCCATTTCTATAAACTTTTCCAAAGCTACTTTTCAGATAGAACAGTAATTCTAAAGTCAAAGTACCATCATGTCTCCAGGCCAATCACCCGGGGGTGCCCTCAGGGCTCAGTCCTGGGACCTCTCGCGTGGAACATGATTCTACAAGACTGGCATTCCTGTTCCTTTGCCAATACCAAGATTATTGCTTTTGCGGACGATCACACGATAGTGGTGTCCGGCCGCTCACGCAAAGCCATAGAAGACAATGCTAATCGGGTCCTTGACGACCTCTCTTCCTGGGCTGCACTAAATAAACTACGGATAAATCCAAGCAAGACTCAAATGATGCTCTTTAAAAATAAGCTGGACCTCAGGCGGCCTCTGCAAGTTAAAGTCTCTGGGGTACAACTTCCCATTGTCACACAGACCACTGTGCTAGGGGTGATTCTTGATCATAAATTAAGCTTTCAACCCCACCTCATCCATCTCAGCTCCAAGGTGAAAAAATTTTCAGGCTCAACCATCAGAATCACCAGGAACGAATGGGGCCTGTCCAAGCGGTCGCTTCATCTGTAATATAAAGCCGTCTTCCTTCAGATCGTGACGTATGCTGCAGGTGCTTGGTTCCATCGAGCTAGATTGGTAAACATGATAGGCAAATTAGGCTCTATACAACAGACAATGCTTCTGACTACCCATAGAGTATGCAGGACAGTATCCACTGCTGCTATCCAGATGTTAGCTGGGACCCTTCCACTGGACCTGTATGTAACCTTCCGTGGCCTGACCTTTAGAATCAACAAGAAAATTCCGACTAAGATCTTGGACATTGAGCTAAACCTGGACACTGGCAGAGAAAACACTCTGTTGTAATGGGATGATAAACATCTGGCAGACAAGATGGGACACTTCCACCAAGGGAGCAGTTACAAGGAGATTCCTGCCGGATGTGACTTTCCCCTCCTCTAAGTCTGCGCAGAAGTGGCTCTATCTAACTCTTGAGACATCATTCCTAATCACTGGGCATGGCTCATTGAACGAGAAGCTCTTCCAACTAGGCCTAATACCCATGGACGTTTGCTACTGCGGGGCCAAGGAGAATCGGATCACCTTCTCTTCGAGTGCGCGGTCTACGAGGACTGAGGCAAGACTTAGAAAATACCATCTCTCTCTCTCTCTCTCTCTCTCTCTCTCACTGAAAATCAACTGGGCATTCTGCTACAGACACCAGAGAACCTGGCTGCCTTCCAGAACTTCTCAACGCAAGTATTCACGCGCAGGAAAGCCGCCTACAGAATAACGCAGGCTACGAATGGGATCCCCAGACAGCAGCTTAACAATTTTATTTTACTAATCTAAAATTTTAAATTATCTTTATTTGTTTTTATTTTATTAATTATTTTTATTTATTTATTTAATTTTTTTCTCATTTTCTCTTCGCGCTCTGCACTAGCGTGCTTTTTTTTTTCTTCCCTCATTCCTCCACTAGTGTATCTTCTCTCTTTCTTTCTTTCTTTTCTTTTTTTTAATTACACCACGGGATTTTTTTTTTCTTTCTTCCTCTGGAATGGGCCCACCTTTGACAACATCAGGTGAGTCAGAGTCTCTTTTGAGACGGTACGTGTTTTACTGGACTGGCCCACCTTCCCGTGTTGTGGACGAGTACCCAGAATCATCTATCCAGGTGACTGATGCTTCTTGGTAGCCAAGAGGCCAGAACAGAACAACAGAACACACACAAACCTACGTCACACACATATCTGGCCCATTTGTAGTGATGCTGTTCTTCACAGCGATACGAGGCGGAGTTGAACAGACGTTCTAGGAGCCGCCCTTTACAAAAAGACATGTCCACACGATAAACAACACCAAGTTTCTCGACAGGCTCTCTTCCCTTCTGCTTCACCGAGAGAAGAGAACTCTGGGATTTGTTCGTCTTCCATCTTTCCATTGTTGCTATTATATTGTTGGCAAAGTGATGTTAATTGAGGCTTGAATTAACTGTTCCTTATTAACATTGGTGTCTATTGTTGCTTCTCCTATAAAAGAAAGCTTCATCTTGAATATTTTTAGTTTCAGATGAAATGTAGGCGGACAGATCTCTAGGTGGAACAGATAATCTCTTAAGTAGATTGGGAAGCTACATATCGATGTGTATGAATGCGATCTTCAAGACAATAACGGAAAAACGTCATGTGGAATGAATGTTAATTCTACATTGGTGTGTACCGAACAATTTGGCGCTCGTGTAATTACGAGGTACCGTTTAAAGACAGCTGACTACCAACCTTCATGCATTCGTGAGATTGCATAATGAGTAAAATCTCGTAATTGGCGATCATCAGAATTCTGCATACCGATTGAGGGGTGGTGAGGTTGTGGGTCGGTGAAAATTTGGAATCTTCCCTTTAAAACGAGTTAAGTGGATTAGGAGCGATGCCCGTGAGTGTTTGATGACGCAAGATCACAAAACCAAAACTTGTTTGGGGCTTGTTTTGCTTTCTGTAGACGTCAATTTCTTGCAAACAGTTGGTGCACAATCACAGCGCATCGATGGCACTTGCACGTATTTAGCTGAATTTTCATTGCTATCGGAGGCACTAACCCGAATTCGATCTTTGTCAGCCCTTTATCGAGCTGTTAATTTGAGCAATGAGAAGTTGAAGTGCCTGAATGGTCATCAGACATATGGAGCGAGGTGTGGGAGGGACTAAGGCCCTAATCATAGATAAGACATCCCGTGCCTCATCTGTGAAGAGGGCTCTAAATATACGATGACCATTGTGACCAAGAAATTCGTTTGTGACTTATATTTTACGGAAATTCTAAATGCTCTGAGGTGGAAGTGGCAGTTCTTTGTTTTGCTATCGCTGCATTTTGCAAGGATTAGCACGACGTTCGACAAAGGTAAAGTACAATGAACTCTTTGTACGGAAGCAAAATTATTACTGACAGCATTATTTTATCGAACTAATTTTGAAGGTTGAAGATTAAATGTAACAGTCATCATTGGCCTTTGTGAACAGAAATTCTACATACATTCGGGTTTCCACGTCATGTTTCTCCTCCTATCACTCTACTGCTCGTCCTCTTTGCAGCTGAAATTTTCATTAGCACACCTTGAGATGCTCTTCGATTCTCTTGATTCTGTAAAAACTGATTCAAACTCAAAATCGTATATGTGGTACTTTGAGTCATTGGACAGCAGTGAGCCTTTTGGAAGAATCCACAACTTGCCTAATCAACACTATACTTTCTCCTGAAGACTGGATTAGGAGCTTGCATTTCTTCTCGAATCACTGAGCGGAAGACTAATACGGATCTCGCTAATAGTGACCGCAGAGCAATCACATTCAATATATCTTTTAAAACCTCTATGAGATTCAAATAATACAACCACCACAATTCACAAGATCATATTCAACTAAACATATTAAATGATCCGATTTTTTCTCGACTATGGGACAGGATTTTCATTCCTGCGTGGGCAGCACAATTGGTTAGAATCGCCGTCCTCCCCACACCGGGTGAAAAGGCCTCAATTTGACTCCCGTCGATGACAGGAGGAATTTTTATGGTCCGTTTTTTATTTTATTTTTATTTTTTTATTTTATTAATAACAAGATACACAACAGGTAACCATTAACAGTGTATCTGAGATCAGATCAATAAACATAATAACAATAATGTGAAATCCTATAGGACGATAAACATTGATATAGATTCAAACAATAAAAGCATATGTACAAAAGAGGATTGTATTAAGTTAAGTTACCGGTAAAACAAGTAATAATTAATCCGTTAGAGAACAGAAAAATAATATAACAAATAATAATAAACTACAATAATTAGATGTGAGCTAGTCACTTTGCAGTTTAAGTGAAGAGGCAAACTTGTGGATGGAGTTCATCAGTGATTGGGAGTTGTCAAAGAAGTCAATGCGAGAGTCATTTGCTGATTTGCTGATTCTGTTCAGTGGATTGAACTTCATAAAGTCCGTGTTGGCAGAGTCAAGGCGAAACGGTGTAAGGTTCCTGACTTGTCTACAAGGAGCATTGAAGTTTATTTTACTCAGGATATCAGATGCTTCGTAACACTGTTGCTAAGTAAGTCGGTCTCCTTATTAACATTGGTGTCTATTGTTTCTTCTGCACACACCACTAGCTTTTTTATTATCTATATTTTTTATTAAGAGATCACAATAAATTGTTAGATCCAAAAACTATATTGTAAATCTAAATCTGTATATACCAGGCAGCTAAAATTCCACCTTGTGGAAGTACATCAAGCTCAAGGATTTCCAGAGGAAAAGGCGTTGGTCTGATCCTAGTGGAAAGAATCAAAAACATTTTTCGCGAGTTGAAAAGACAAGGCAAAAGCTTATGGTTTTTAACAGGACCCTTGAGACTTTTTTTATACAAAAAGGGGAAAAAAAGTTGGCAGTGTCTGTTAAAAGTATTTGAATCTTAGGCAATTCTTCTTGGAGCATATCAGATATTTCCGCATAACCTGCTTAAAAAAAAAACTAAAAATTCTAAGAGTTCGCTCTCCAATATGGCATTAGACGTCGGATCATTTGTCAAGTAATACCATTTTAATTCTCACTGCGAAATAAAATGGTATTTCCAAAAAAAATCATTGAGAAATCCCTTTTTCAGAAATATTTGTATTCCGACTCACTGAGTGTAATTCATGCCCTCCAACGAAAACACACCCAATACATCCGGGATTGTGTCAAGCTCACCTAACAAGACCAAAAGACAAAAATAAGTTAAATACTGCTTGGATCCCGGGACATTCCCGTAGAAAATGAAAGCGCTGATTGGGCAGTAAAACATTCTAGTACTCTGTCAAATTCTGTATACCGAGTGTAATAAAACAGTAACCAAAACAGTGGAAAAGAAGTTTTCGAATGAATCAACAGGATGAAGCCATTCTAGCAAACAATTATCGGACACACTCGCCTCACACATTTGTACCCGCTTACAAAAAAGCAACGCACAGGAATGTCCAAGTACTGTCGTCAACTTACTATGAATCACTTGCTTACAGAATGTCCACTTCAACGAATGGCACGACAAACAGCCATCTACCTGTACATCAAGAGTACTCTTCCAATCATGACAAATTATAGGTGAAAACAAATTCTAATATTGACGCTTTTTACTTCATAACCATGAAACAATTTTGAAATCAAAGATTGGGATAGATAAAATAAGTACAAATCCGAATAACGAGTACACACCAGAGTGATCTGAATTCAATAAGTACAGAGGTTCTCCATCAGCCAGTAACCTTTCTGAAAAATGACAGTTCTGTATGTCGTATTGCGGATTCGACAGAGTCATCAACAACCGAAAGGTTTGGCGCATCGATTCTGGATGTGAACAGTTTCACCAGGGTGGTGATGTTGGTCCTGATTATGGTTTGCTAGGATGATATTGGTCCTAATTAAGATTAATTCCCATGGGGTACAGTTAAAGGTGATGTATAGGATTCTGAATGGTTTCCCGAGTGTATTTAGTCATCTTAGGATCCAGTATCCTATGAATATTGGATCCCAGGATGGCAAAAATTCTTGATCTGTATCGAGTAGCCGAAGCAGAGGACCAAAGAACACATGCGTACAGCGCGGCTGGGAAGACATACACTGTGCTGCCAATTTATTAGATACATCTACCTAGTAGCGTGCTGTTAGCCACCTTCAAAACAGCCTAAATTCGTCTAGGCACGGATTGAACAAGATGCTGAAAACGATATACAGGAATGGAGTACCATGCAGACATTAGTGTGTCACGCACTTCCTTGAGATTCGACAGAGGTGTAGGCCTGCAACGAACAGCCCTTTCCACCTCATCCAAAGATATTCAATAGGACTGAGATCCGTGGACTGAGCGGGCCACTGTAGGTGCCTCCGTAGCCAGGTGGGAAGGAGCAGCAGTGCGTAGCACACGCTTCTTGCGTAGCCAGCCAGGGCCACTGTAGCAAAGAAACGTCATTATCATGTTCCTCGAACCATTCCATATTGATTCGGGCTTTGTGCACCGGCGCATTATTCTGATGGAAGTAACCATCTCACTGAGGATAAACTGTCAACATGAACGTATGCACTTGGTGAGCAACAATGTTTAGATACGATGTGGAATTCAGACGTGAATCTATGGGTATTAATGGACCCAACGTGTTCCAAGAAAACATTCCCCACGCCATAACACTGCCCCCACCATCTTGCACATTAGTCGTCAGACATGACGGGACCATGGATTCATGTTGTTTTCGCCAAATTCCATCAACAAGATGCACCAGGAACTTTGACTCGTCAGACAAAGCAACTGTTTTCCAATCGTCGATAGTCCAGTGCTGGTGTTGCTATGTCCACAGAAGGCGTGCTCTCTTGTTTTCATTGATAACAAAGGTATGCGATGTGGCTGTCGGCTGTTGTAACCCATTCGCGACAAAGTGCGACTAGTGGTCGGTTGCGATATTTTGTTCTGCGCACCAAGGTTGTTTTCTGACGTGATGTACGACATTGTGGCCCGTCTGTTTGCTTGCACAATTCTAGCCATCCTCCTCGGACCTCTCTCATTCGACACTAGCTTCGCCACCGCCACCACTTGCTAGGCGCATATCAACGTCTCGGGCCACACTCACAGTCATAGCTGAAGGTCACTTGCCGCTTAAGCTTTTCTTTAGCGAGCGCTACTTGGGCGCACTCTACGCCTCTGGCAGTAATTGCCTTGCAGCGACCACCTGCTTTTCAAAATCTTCTTTAGTGCACAAAAATTCACCAAATTGGATTACGAACTTGTAGCGGGTGTCTTCCTGCACCAAAAATCAAGTCCTACTGAAGCAACACCCTACCGACTCGGAAATCCGGACCTACTTCGATTATTTGAAATTATCCCAACATGGAAGGTAAAACCAATAAAACCCAAACCTCGTTGCAGCATACCAACAAGGATGACATTACAGTCATCGAACATGACGAGGGGCCGGTGAATCCCCGCGCCGGAGCTCCCCTCCGCTAAAAGGAAAACCCGTTCACAAACCGACACGAGAGAATCACAAGAGATTCATGCCTCCCAACGGGATTCTACCGAAGAGAAACAAGAGGAACCACCACTGGATTCAACCTTGCCCAGGGGCACCGTCCCTGAACAGAAACTAATCCTGCGAACCGCCCTTGAAAACCTATTCAAGAAGCAGAGCAGCAGAGTGACTACAGGACTAAGAGCTGAAATCGTTTCCCTGTGGACCAAACTAGAAACAATTTTGGACCAAACGCACCTGGAAAATGAAAAAATAACTGCCAGGCTTGATGCCTATCTTGAAAGTGGGGCGAACAAAGTGCAACAGCGAGCCCCCATTTTTGCTGAAGTGCTGAGGACACAGCAACCCACCAACCAAACAGTAACCAAGGAATCTACCACTAAACGCAAGACCCTCTTGCCAACCCCTCACCTAGTCATCGTAAGACCGACCTCCAAAGATGAAGTCCACACCAGCGAAGAGGTAAAGAGCATAGTAGTAAACAACCTTACCGAAGACTTAAAAGCGGCAAAAATCAAATCGGTTCGCAAAACCCGAAATGTGGGTGTTATTATTGAAACCCAGACAAAGGCGGATGCAAACCTGATACTAAACAATCAAAGAATCCACACACTTGGATTAGAGGCCCTACCACCGAAAAGAAAGGGGCCTTGTGTAATTATATACGACTTGGACAAGGACATAACCCCGACTGAGATCCAAACAGAACTGTACATGAGAAACCTACAGCAAGACTATCCAGGGAAGGCACCATCAACCATCGTTACTCCGAGATTTCAGACTAAAGCTAGAGCAGGAAACGCCACTAACTGGGTAGTAGAGCTCTCACCAGCGGCCTGGAAGACTATATGCCAGCAAAACAGAGTCTTTATCAACTGGGGCAGCCACCGCTTCAAGGAGTACGTACCCGTCCCAAAATGCTTCCGGTGTTGTAAATTCGGGCATACTACCCACACCTGTGCTCAGACTCAGCCCACCTGTGGCCATTGTACAGAGCGGGGACACGAGTTTATAAACTGTCCAAATAAGGACAAAGACCCTATCTGTGCTAATTGCAAGTTGGTAAAAATGGATTGCAAACACTCGATAAGGGACCCTAACTGTCCCTCATACATCAAAGCGAAGAGCATGCACCAAACTAGAACTGATTATGGCGACTACAACTAAGAAATTCAACACTACAGAGATGAAAATATTCCAGCATAATGCACAGAGAGCCAGGGCTGTGGCTGACCAGCTACGCCTTAAGGCCGACCAAGAGAGCGTTGATATCCTGCTACTTCAGGAACCGTATGCACATTCCAAACAAGTAAGGGGCTATCCCCTTGCATATAAACTAATCCAATCTGATGAGGACACTCCCTGGGCCGCGGTCCTGGTCCGAAACCCGGACATCACGGCAACGAAGATCGCACAGCTGTGCACACCATGGGCAGCCTGCGCCCATGTCATCACACCAATAGGAGCCTTCTACGCCATATCCCTCTACTCTAGACCGGGACAGGATATCACAACTGCCATAAATTACTTGCAACAGCTACTTGACATCCTACCAAACCAGCGGATTATTGTGGGAGCAGACGTGAACTGTCGGTCGCCTGCATGGCATAGCAAAACGGAGAGCAGAAGAGCTACGCACAATGGTCAGCTACTTGAAGACTTCCTAGCCACCTCGCCATTTGTGATCCTTAACCAGCCACACCATTTGCCCACATTCTGCAACCTGCTTTGGGAAGCAGACATAGACATAACAATAGCCACAGGCAATATGGCCGCGCACATCGACAGATGGACAGTCGAAAATTCCTGGACAACATCCGATCACCGGGTGATCACGTACTGAATCTCAAGAACGCTAACCAGAACCCCAATCACCAGATATCTCACCAACAGATTTGCAATCCACAAAGCGGACTGGAATCAGTTTGCGGTTCACCTAGCCATAGCTATCAAAGCTAGACAACAGCAAATAGAGAAGGAAACTGATCCAGACATCCTGCAAAGAACAGTGACTAACATAATCACAGAGTCCAGCAGTGCAACCATAAAGAAGAAGAGACCCTCCCCAGGAATGGTCCCATGGTGGACCCGGGAGCTGCAGACTCTTAGGAAGGAGGTCACAAATAGAAGGAAACAATTCCAAAGAGCCCGCAGGTCTTGGCCGCAGGCTGAGGTGGAGGCCTTAAGACAACGCTATAGGGAGGCAAGAAATCTATACACAGACAAAATCCAAAAGAGTAAAAGAAAATCCTGGGAGTTACTTGTCTCCACAGCTGAAAATGCGGATCCCTGGGGGGTTATATACAAAGTAACTACGAATAAACTCCCCAGGGGAGAAGTCCTCACGACGACTCGAACTCCACAAGGCACTCTAACAACAACGTGGGAGGAATCAGTCAACAACCTCCTAAACGCAATACTGAAGGAACCAGCACAGCCAACCAGTGAACAACAACTCAAGCTGTGCAAAGAAAATGAAGAATACCTCACGGAACAGATAGAACAACCATTTACAATGAAGGAACTCCAAGAAGCGACTGCCCGGATTAGGTCCAAAAGATGCCCTGGAAGAGATATGCTTGAACCCGAAATCATAAAGAAGGTTGCTGACCTAGAACCCCAACTTCTCTTAAGGCTGTACAATTGCTGCCTGGAGGCTGGCTACTTCCCTATGGAGTGGAGAACAGCAAATGTCAAATTAATTCTCAAAGCCCCAAGCAAAAATCCGGCATTCCCGGAATCATATCGACCCATAGCGCTCCTAACAGTTTTAAGTAAGCTATATGAACGGCTCCTTCATAGACGGATACAACACTACTACTCCACTGCCAATCTTGAGGCAAAAAACCAATTCGGATTCAAGCCAGGTCACTCGACTGTCGATGCGATGAGAAACCTACTGATATCAGTGAATGATTGCCAACAGAAGTACTTTCTCACTATTGCAGTGGATTTTGCCGGGGCGTTCGACTCACTTTGGTGGCCGAGCGTCCTGGGCAGGCTCAGAATGGCACAGGTCCCAAGTAACCTTTATAATAATATCAAAAGCTACCTCTCACACCGAAAAATAGAAGTGAAAGTACCATACCAACAGATCAGCAGGAACATCCACAGGGGGTGCCCCCAGGGTTCCGTGCTCGGTCCACTGCTGTGGAATATAGTATTTGATGATCTTCTGAACACCGGCCTTGGGGAGGTGGTAACCCAAGCATTTGCAGATGATTTAATTCTCACTGTGACGGCAGATAATAGGACACAACTTGAGATTCGAGCAAATCAAGCTCTGTATACTCTACAGCGGTGGGCTACGGAGAACTTTCTACAGATCTCGCCTGCCAAAACGACTTCCATCTTGCTTAAGGGAACATTGGACATAAGGAGGCCACCGCAAATTAAAATAAATTGCGCTACAATCAAATTCGCCCAACAAATGAAATACCTCGGGATCATTTTTGACAGCAAGCTTACATTCCTACCGCATCTCAGGCAACTCAGGACGAAGATTAGGAACTACTCAGGCCTGATTGCGCGAGTCTCACGCAAGGACTGGGGACTGAGTAAACAAACCATGTTGCTATACTACAAGACTACTTTTCTCCCAGCGATCACATACGGTGCACCAATATGGTATCATAGAACCAGACTGACCACCAACAAAAGAATACTGGACTCAACACAACGAACAATATTGCTCAAAACAACCCGAGCCTGCAATACTGTGAGCACGGAGGCGCTCCAGGTTCTTACTGGATCCTTACCTCTGGATCTCGAAGTGATCAGATGCGGACTAGCATACTACATATCAAAAGGAATCTCTGTGACCTACTCGGGCTTTACGATTGAACTCACACACAATATAAAAATGGAAAAGGCTCGGCTCTTGGCACACTTAAAACAGGAATGGCAAAACAGGTGGACAGACTCAACCAAAGGAGAGGTGACACGACGCTTCATACCTGATGTAGACAGGTTTTTCCCAAAACTACCTGTATGGTTCCACCCAGGCCTATATGCCACCTACTTATTGACGGGTCACGGCCCCTTCAACGAGAAACTAACATCTCTGGGCCTCCTCCAAGACCCCAACTGTTCATGTGGCGAACCGGAAAGCTGGACCCACCTCATGCACGAATGTACAAACTACGAGGACTTACGTGGAAATCTAATAACAAGATTGACCTACGTGCCGCGAGGTCAGGAGCATCATCTCTTGGACACAAGCGAAAAATATAACCTCACCAGATTTGCACAGGAACTCTTTGCCAGAAGAAGAACCTGTTCTGCGATCAGGAAATAAGGGCGCAGTACGCCTTGTAGCAGACATTAAACTTCCACAACACCGGACTATAAGCAGCACTAGACCACCCTTCCTGATGATGGAAACAGGATCAACGGACCAGACCTATCAGGGATGCAAAAGAGACACTCCACGAGACTACCCTGGTCGTGTATATAACCCATAAATGTGACTGACCTCAACTTACCTGGATGGACACATAGCCAATGAATGACATCGGGGAACTGGTTCCGACTGCTTCGTTGGACCCATATCTTTTTCCCCAACTTGAACAGCAGATTTGCTGCCAGTGCGCCAACTGGCGACCGAGCTGGGCACTCTTTCCTGGTTTTCTTTCCACTCCACTTCCCTGGCAGGGGGGAGGTGCCTGTCCTATTGTCTCCTCCCTTCCTCGCCACCCCCATTTTTCCTTCTGGTGGGGCATGGGCATGCCCCACTGACACCTATTGGAGTCGCCTTTCCTATTGACTCCATATTTCTGTCTCTCTCCCCCAGTCTTCAGTCTCCCTCCCCTACTCTATCTCTCTGATTCATACTACCTACTCTATCTGTACACAAGCGATTGCCCTACACGTCCAAATTTAATCATGTCCAAATTACTGTTTGCCAATAGTTTCGGCCTTTCAAATCCTAGCGCTCTTAACCCCCCCCACGCGAAAGATCAAATCTTTTTTTTTTTTTTTTTTTTTTTTTTAGGTCCTAGCCACTGAAATCCCAGGAAATTAGGTGGCAGGACCTGCCAGAGTAATTAATTATAATGCTGATATACCTGGCCTGCCTCCACGGGGCTGAGTGTGGACAACGTTGGGCCTCAGCAGGGGTCCAGCGGCTAAATGGCCAGAAGAACAACGGTACATAGCACTATACATATACAATATCCACACACTTTTAAATCTCTGGCCTTTCCAGTGAACTGGCACACCTACAATGAAAGGAACGCGGAGATGGGGGAAACCCCTGGTGCCGCTTGACACTAAATACACTCTACACACTCTACACTCTCATCAACACTTGACGTCTTCAATAGACGACGAACAGAAATAGCCATCCACAACGATTAGATGACCACAAATAATAAATAAAGACAAACTGATAAAACATCAACACAGAGGAAAGGATCGCAAAATACTAAGGACAAATGGCGTAATATGCAGCAGAATAAATGAAACAGCATCGACCTAGGAACCAATAGGAGTGGCTCCAGCCAGAATGTCATCGCTCCCAGTATGAAACCACACACCTAGAAAAGGACCAAGCCCCACCAACGAGTCATCATCAGACTGCACTTGCTGGAGGGCACTGCAAATTGCCGTTATGGCGAACTGGGCAGAGCTCCCTTGCCCAGCCCACTTTCACTCCCTATCCCTGGTGGGGTGAGGGGAAGGACTTTCTGCCCCCTCCCCACCCCACCACCCCTCATTTCTCTCTGGCGGGGCAAGGGCATGCCCCACTGATATACCTGGGGTCGCCTTCCCTATTGACCCCATACTTCTGTCTTTTCCCCCCAGCCTTCCGTCTCTCCCCCCTACTGTACCCATATCGCCAGCGAAAAGCGTATGCCCCACAACGTAAAATTTTAAATGCCAAACTCGACACACTTGTAACCTCTTTCAGCCTAATTAGATTCAAGCGTTTATCCCTCTCCCCCCCCCTTTTTTATATATATAGGTCCTAGCCACTGAAATCTCAGGAAATTAGGTGGCAGGACCTGCCAGAGTACTTATCTAAAAATGCTGGTGTACCTGGTCTGCCCACGGGGCCCAGTGTGGACAACGTTGGGCCTCAGTAGGGATCCAGTGGCTAAATGGCCAGATGAACAACAGAACACAACACTACACATATACAATATCCACACACTTTTAAATCTCTGGCCTTCCCAGTGAACTGGTACACCCACAATGAAAGCAACGCGGAGATGGAGGAAACCCCTGGTGCCGTTAGACACTAAATACACTTTACACTTTTTTTCCATCAACAAGCGTATATTCTTCCGCAGGAGTGCCACTTAAAAGGATGTTTTCTGTTCGTTGCACTAGTCTCGATACATCCTTGAAACTGTGGTGCGTGAAAAGTTCAGGAGAACTGCCGTTTCAGAGACGCTTTGTCCAGCACGTCTTGCACTACTACCATGCCACGTTTGAAGTCCGTTAGATCACTCCTTTTCCCCATTCTTCTACGGTTCGTACGTTTAACTGATACTAGAAAGGTTGATATCGACAACTGTGGTGATGTGACTTGCAACGTTTTGGGATAAACCATTTGTATGCACAGCAGGGATGTACCTAATAAAGTGGCAGAACGGTGTCTACCAGGACATATTGAGTTACGTGGCTCGAATGGTAAACACCAATAAGTTCGTGCTTTGTTCTCCAGAGGGCTGAAGAGTCTTTTTCTTGGTGTTCGAATGCTGCGAGAAGGCGAGTTGTTCGTTCCACGGGTGACTCCTAAATATGAGATCCACGACTCTGTTGACAGGGAAGCCATCTAGGATAACTCTGATGTTATTTTTATTTTTGTTTGAAAAAGTGGTCTCGGTGGACTCGCTGGAATTTCATTCTAAGCCAAGAGCTTTGAGGTAGGCTACAAGGTACGAAATCTGACGTGTTGCAGCCTTGTGAGACATGTACAGTGTCTTGGGTGTGCGTGGATACAGCAAAGCAAGCAAATCGATCAGAGAACACACAAAATTTACAGACACAATACACATGAGTAGTTGAAAGTAACTTTCCAGCTGACCCTAATATAAGTTATATATATTTTTGTACAGTGTCTTAGCTCTCTTGTGAGATAAAAATATCGAGATCGTCTGCATACCAGATGGTTAATATGCAGCAACATAAACATCTCCCAATGGCTGCCGAAAAAAAGGAATGACGACAGAACGTCCCCTTGAAGTGCTCCTCTTTTTGTGGTACACTTTAAGCGATTTTTATTATTCATCACAAGAATTTGTCTCCCAGTGGGCAGTCTCAAGGTGGTTTATGGTTGTAAATCTACAGTACTGGTCCAAATGGAATCCCAATGGCCGTTTGTAAGAATAGTTATATTGTCTTATCTGAACTGATATTTTATAAGTGTGATTTTTAAGATCGGTTATTTACCTGACAGACTGAAAAGAAATGTGAAACAATTAACGACCCATCCTATAGATCCATCCATAAACCAAGCCCACTGACTAAGGTTATGACTACATACTTTATTGAAGGTTGGTCAACAATTACAAACTGTTCGACGAGGAATCGTGACATCATGAAGGCACTTCGCAAAAACACACAGATGTATATAATCAATTTCGACCCACACAAAGCACTGATTTAATTCCTCTTATGTATTAAGAGGAATATCACAAAATTAACTAAAACAGCATCTGAAGTGTTAAGCTTAATCAAAATCGTTTCCCATTCCCTAATCAGCTTACACTACATTGAATTAAAACCAAAAAGGCAAATCAAAACCTGCGTAACTTCGGAAGCCAGCCAACGGATCCACTAATTCCAAATAAGAATGGTTAAATTCATACTACAGTGGAACTGTCGTGAATTACAACGAAATGTGGAATTTGTCAAAACGCTCCTGAATAAACAAATCAGTTTGCTTCTGAAGTGACGCGAGTTGGAGTTCAAATTAGCGTACACATATATATGCTAATTTGAACACCAACTCAGAAGCAGCAGCAATTTCTCCTAACGACCTGTTATACAGTATATACTCGTATTTACCGCGCGAGACAAATATCTCCCTGGCCCTGTCATCCAACTGCAATCCCACTAACGGACTTTGATTCTATTAAAGATCAACATGAATCAGTTGATGATGCAGTGACATGTGTCACAGAGTGTATTTGCCTCTCATTTATCTCAAACTTAAATCCAGTTTAATCCCTCTCCACAACCTCTCCTCGTATGTCCAATTGACGTTTCAGTGACTTGATCCCTTCTTGGCCCACATTGAATCCAGAAAGGGATACAAGATCGAAATTATTTTGCACCTCTTCGAAGGCAAAGAAAAGAAACCATCAGCATACTTTGCATGCCTTGATAGATGAATGTTGGTTGTGGACCTATGAACTTGTCCGTCAGTGCCAATGGAAAAATCACAATTCATGCTCATCTCCGCGCTCAGTACATTAATACCAGCCCTCAAATATCTATCTAAAATATCCGCCACCTCTCCTCTGACTCTCCACTAATTTCTACATACCTAGATGGTATGTAGAAATTAGTGGAACTTTTCTTCAATCAATAGCCTAACCAAAAGTAGTCAACCTGTTTCATCCACATTGTCGCTACAGTGGCAATTGCAATCCCTAAAACAACCTTCTGATTTCCACACTTTCCAAAGCAGTCGTGGAACTAAGAATGCAAAACAGAAAGAAAGGCACAAAACCGAGCTTGGGATATTTTTCAGTTATAACGGACACTGAAAGGACAGAATTCATGGGACACCTGGTTCCTGGTCAACGCGACGGTGACACCCCTCTCGCTATTGGACGAACCCACCGCTTGGCAGGTATCTAGATACACTGCATCACTGCATTCAGGTACACGGTAATTCGATGTCACTATGGATAAACGTCGTGAGTTAACCCACTTTGAAAGAGGAATGATAGTGGATGCCCGACGCATGGGTCACTCTATCGCGGAAGTGATACAAAAATTGCACTATCCCCATTCGACAGTATCAACAGTGTATCGGGAATACGCCATTTCCGGAATAACATGTCATCATGGACAGCGCTGTGGGCGGAGAAAAGTGGATGAACATGGCCATCGACGTCTGTCTCGCATTGTTTTATCCAACCGGAGAGCGACAGTGGCACAAGTCACTGCCGGCTTCAACGAGGGAGGTGCCAGAAACGTCTCCGCCAACACCATCAGGCGATTTAGCAGCAATAGGTTATGGGACCCACCAACGTCCCATTGCTAACACCACGACATAGGACTACGCCTCAACTGGGCGAAAGAACATCGGCACTGAACCTTGGACCTTCTTCTGGTCCGATGAGTCCCGTTTCCAGTTATTTCGAGCGACGGGATGATACGTATTTGGCGGAAACTGCACGAAGCTATGCACCCGTCATGTCAACAAGGAACTGTTCAGGCAGGAGGACGGTCGGTAATGGTCTGGAGCGTGTTCAAATGGCGCACGTTGGGACTTCTGATACGTCTAGACGCATCACTGAACGGTCCAGGTTACGTGTCCATCCTAGCAAACAATCCGCATCCCTTCATGGTTATCGTTCACCCACAGGGCAATGGACTCTTCTAGCAGGACAATGCGCCTCCTCACAGAGCCGTAGTGACTAGAACATGGTTCGAAGAACATTCCGCAGAATTTAGCACCATAGAATGGTCTCCCTGTTCACCGGACATGAACCCTGTGGAGCATCTTTGGGATGCCGTGGAAAGGTCCATTCGAGCTTTGGATCCTCAATCCAGGAATGCGACGGAATTATTGACAGCGGTGCAGCAAGCATGGATGGATACGTGTGGCACGCTTTTGTGAACTAATGGATTCATTGCCTCGCCGTGTGACTGTCCTTATCCGGGCGAAAGGTGAGCCTACCGGTTAGTAGTTGGGTGTCCCATGATTTCAGTCCACTCAATCTACTGATAAATGTTATATGGGTTAGACGGAACAAGTGCAACAGTTTCCAAAAAAAAAAAAAAATCCACAGTCCAATTGCCTATAATTTGTGGTAGCATGCGTCGGGCATCCGTTTTCATCATTCATTGAGAAAGCCCCCGTTTTTTCCATTTACTTCAGAAAGATCTCGGTTGTGGATAAGATTTAGACCTTTTTTCCTGTCGAAAAGTGTTTTTTTTTTTTATCCAGAAAACAAATCAACTGTATTATGGAAGACAATGGTGTCATCACTGTTTATGAAGGCCCTAAGAAATAAAAAAGCGAGGAAAAGTATTTGAAAAATCCAGATGGAATCCGCGGAATTTTCGATGTTGAAGTAAACTGAAAAATTCACTAAATGTCAAAATTCTCTGTTATTTGGTTTTTATCAAAATCGGAATGAGCCATTTCAAAATAAAAATTAAGCCTCTTCTGCTTGGAAGGCCTGCTTTTGTGATGCATTAAACTTCAAAGGAAATGTTTATTTCGTAACTTACAAAATTTCTTATAAAAGTATTTGGAAGCGCAACACCGAATGGAAACTCTTTCGCTTTGATGACAAAATGAAACAAAATTGAAATAAAAGTGAAAGCCATAAAAGCAAAGATCTTACGAGAAAGAGCTTTTAAGTTGCTGATTTTTTTTCTGAGTTATTCGATCTCAGGCTTGCGTGGTCTTCCTCCGGGGAATCCAACAAACAGCAAATCTACCATAGAACAGACGCAATTTACAAGAACAAGCTGTTTAAAATCTTTTAGTTCCGAATGATCTTTTCCGAGTAACAGAGAATTGTTGTTCATTCATCTCCTGAAGTCAAGTCAAATTTTGAAGTGAAATCTAGCAAAAAATTTTAAAAGATTACTAAATGTCTCTTAATGAGTCGAAAGATTTACAGACTGGATTTGCAGAAAGAATTATTAGCAATAGAAATAGCACACAGAATATGACCGAATGCATTTTCAAGGAATGGGCTAATAACACTTTTGGTAATCTGCATGGACTGAATCAAATTGAGAACATTGATAATGGTAATAAAATTTTGGAACTCCTGAAAGATTTAAGCAAGCGAAACTATTCGGCAAGAGAGGAACCAACAAGACCTCCACTGAGTGAAATACAAATCACCAAAGAGAGCGTAATGAAAGCAATCAACGATCTGCCCAATAAGGCCACTGTTGGACCAGACAAATTTCCAATGTTCATCCTTAAGATAAGTAGCCCATTTATAATAGATCTATTACTGCACATCTGTCAGAAAATCATTAGGTCAGGAGCTTTCCCGCAAGCCTGGAAAAATTACATTGTAACCCCAATACCAAAGATTAAACACCCAAAATTGGCTAAGGATTACAGACCAATTTCTGTTAGTTGCACCCTACAGAAGGTACTCGAAAAAGCACTGCTTCCTACCATCAACCGACACTGCTTCAGCCATGGACCACCACATTTGCACTCAGTCATTTCGGGTAGATCAACAATAACAAACTTACTGGAAACCCTTTTTCGCGTGCAGAAAGCACTAAATGAGAAAAAGCAAATTGATATTATTTTTTTGGATATCTCCGCAGCCTACGACAACGTCTCAATTCCAGCGCTCATTGCGATTTTAAGGAATTATTTTAATGTAAGAGGAAATTTGTTAACTATAATAACCAGCCTGCTAGAACATAGAAAACTTACTGTTAAGCACCAAAAGCTACAATCATACTTTGCCCTCTCGCTAGGAGTGCCACAAGGGGGAGTTCTTTCGGCTACCCTTTTCGCGGCCGCCCTGGAGCCGTTTCTTGCACGGTACTACAATTTTATAACATATGCTGACGATGTAAATTTCAACATCACTTACAAAGACCGTGAATCAGCAGAAGGTATTTGCCAGGTGGAAAATAGCACAATCCGGGAATTTGAGAGCTACCTGGATTGCATCGGGCTCCGTATTAATGCACTGAAGTTCTGCCCAAATGACCATAACTTGCAAGCAGAATAAAAATGACATCTCGATCTCTGTGAACGGGTCTAGCGTTGAAAAAAGTGCACTCTCACCTGGACCTGGGTCTTAAGTGGGATGACAGACTCACCTTTGCTCAACACTTCGCCCATATGAAGACAAAAATTTCGCCGCTTTATGGGCTACTAGACAGGAACTGGTAGGAATTAGGGATCCTCAGCTAGCGACCAAGTACATTTTAATGTGTGTCCTGCCAATTGCAATGTATGCCTCGCAAATCTGGTCTTCAGCTCCAGATTCACATTATAAGTCCGTCCTTGGGATCGAGTACTGGTTCTTGCGATGGCTTAACAGAGTTGCTGGCCACCCTTTTACTATCTCAAGGGCCATTCTCTACTCAAACCTTAACATCACACCCTGGATGCAGCGGACAATTAACAGGAATATACACACTCTCGCACAAATGCTCACAGGCAGAGTGGATGCTCCAGTCCTGGATAATATTCTAGTTAAACCGCGTGCCACTGCTAGACGTTGCGGAGAAGTAAATAATCCACTGCGTTCAGTCCTGAACAATCTTAGTAGCCTGCAAAGATTCTTCCCATCAAATACAGCAAAAGTATTTAACTCACTACACATAGATGCCGAAAAACTGTGTGAGGATGCAACATACCGGAAAGAGATCTTCCAGAATTCATACAGATTTACCGAAATATGAGTCGGCTGCAAAGTACCAAAGAATTGTGAATACAAGTGAAACTTTCTGCTTTAAGAACAATAATAATTTGGTAAGTTGTTGACTGGAAAAATACACCTTCTGTAACAGTTATGTAAATATGTAAGTTATAGATGGAATTATTAGTGAATTGTAAATATATGAGTTGTAGAATGTATGTACAGAATCATTAATGTGTAAATACTGTATATATTAAACATAAAATGTGTATATAATATTTCGGGACGAGACTACGTGTTTAGTATATGTAGCCCTCTGCACGTAGTATCTCGTACCCTGATATGTACTTAGCACCCTCCTGGCACTTTGCCGTCCCGGGGTGGTTTCCTTATGGAAATAAACAGATAATAATAATAATTTGGATGGGTCTTCAGGAAAAAGCCCTCCTCTCAGCAGACAGTTGGGCAGGTTGGACATATGTCTGGGAAGAGGCCCTCTTGCAAACATTTATTATACAGATTAATCAGTAATAGTGGTATTAATTTAATTATCCTTAAAACAAATAAGTTTCCTACTAGATCCAGACCTGGGCATTTTTAGTATTGATTTTCTTTGCGACAGTTTCAAGTTCCACAGAAGTGAATGGAGGTCTAGCTTCGTCAGATTTATATTCAGAGTTTGAAGAACGAGGGTTTGAGTGAGCTTGTGTGTCAGTTGAGGAGTCACCAATTGGAAATAATCTGTCCAAAATAGTACTAACAGAGTCTGACCGGTCAGATGTCTCAAAAGAATTGTTGACCACGGTACCAAAAACTGCTATTGAAGAGGTCTTGTTCCGTGAGATTTTGTAGAGAAGGCCCCACGGATTTGCGTTGCCAGAGCTGTTGACGAAAAAATTCATCCAGGTCCCTCGTTTTCGAGAAGCTATAGCTTTTACGTATCTTTTTTTAAGATAAGTATATAGTGAGTGAAAATGCTACGCATCAGCAGAAGGCCAATGTTGATGTCATTGGTATCTTCGACGGCCCTGATGGACAGATTTTCTAAGTACTGTGCGTTCTTGAGAGCACCACGAACACGTTTTGATATTGGTCTTTTATTCCCTTGAAGACTTGTATAAGACTTTAATAATCGCACTTTGGATTGCAATAACAGTTTCATTAGCAGAAAAGTCCTGAAAAATGTCTTTATCTTTCTCAGTAAAATCCATGCACATTAAAGCATCAAAAGATTGCCAGTTAATATTTTTTATTGAAAACCTAGAAAGGTCTGGTTGAGGAGTATAATTTTGGCCGGAAGTACTGGAGGGAGTTACGTAGAAAGAGATAACTCGGTGATCGCTTGTTGTCCAATCAGGAAAAACGGTCCAATCAGATATATTAGGACTGAAATTATAAGTAGTCAGGGTCACATCGATATTTGACTATTCTGAATAACTTGAAAACGTAGTAAATTTTTGTGGTCTGTTGACAATAGATAAGTTATGATTAATTATAAACCCTTCCAGAAATTTGCCCTTTGTATCAGAGCTAGTACTAAACCACATACTAGATTTATCATTTACATCAGATGTGATTATGATATTTTTAGGCCCCAAGAAGTTTAATGCAGATTCGAGGTAATTCAGGGAATCATTAAAATCCTAAGAAGGAGGGCAATATATAGACAAAAGGTAAAAAGTTAGGGTTTGATAAGGTCGATCTAGTCACACTACACTGTGTAGTGTGACTAAAACCAAGATAGAGATAGCATTTGGTTACTGTAGTAAACGGACGATGTTTGTGGGAGCTTCAGGTTAGAAAAATTCTTCCTAACATTGAAATACAGTTATATATCTTTGGCGAGAAACTTATCACCCAGTGCACGTATGAAGAGGATCTTGATTTTGTAGTGAATCTGTAGTAGCCTGGTCGATATCGTCAAGGGTAAAATCGAAATTAGCTAAGTTTTTATTGCACAGATTTTCTATAATTTCCTCTTTTAAAAGTCTTTAGGGACGTCGTAAATTGTCACGGAAGGATTACAGTGGTAAAATTTCTGAAGCAGAAATACACCCAATATTTGACTTTATCGCTGTTTCCAGAACGACGCCTCGATTTCCAACTAATCTAAGGGACTTAACTTTTATATTCTTAAGTTCAGTTTTTAAGGTTTTAGTGACTAAGTTTTTGACCTCGGTGCTTGTCTTGCATTTACTATTCTCAGAGGCTCTGATAATGATAACATCATTACTTGGTTGAGTTTTCTCATTCATTTGCAACCCACTACGGGTGGCATCCGCAAAGGTTTTGACTGCAGTAGGGATCTCAGTTAATGACTGCGCATAAATAGCATCACTCTTTATGACAGGAATTTCCTGAGTTGACACTGGAGAATGATTTGATTGGGTGAGAGTGGCAGGAGAAAACGTGTCTACTATTCTTTCAAGTAAGTTTACTCTGATATTTACCTCTTCATTGATAACTTTGAGCCTTTCATTTTCAATTAGTAGAGCAATGGGAGGTGTCTGTAAGTTCGGCCACTTTTCCATGATAAGATTTCCAGAAATTATGGTGACCTTGTTATCTTCACAGGCTAGAAAGCTAATGATATCCTCCCTTAGGTAATTATACAGTTGACCTTTGAATTTCCTCAAACTGTCAGCCTCTACCACCCTTGTAGGTAATTTATAACCCGCTGGCTAAAATAAAACATCCTGCAATCCAGTCTAAACAACTTCCCCCATAACCTGAAATTATGGCCCCTAGTTCTAGGATCATTTATAACCATGAAAACTTTGTCCTTATTCATTTTGCTTATGCCTCTCAGAGCCTTAAACACCTCAATCAAATCTCCTCTAAGGTGTCCAAACTCTGCAACCCACATATTCGAAGTCTTTCCTCATATGGACGCCCTTTTGCCGATCTCACTAGGCGAGTTAGCCGTCTTTGAATCCTTTCAAGAAGCACAATATCTTTCTTTAGGTGGGGTCTCCACACTTGAACACAATATTCCAAGTGTGGTCTAACAATAGCCTTATATAATGGGATTATGACGTCCTTATCTCTTCTAGCGATGGTTCGATAAATCATCGATAGGACACCAACTTGCAACCTGTTTACAATGCTCAGAGAATTTCATGTCTGACCGTATCGTAACACCCAAGTTCCTTTCCTCCACTACCGGCTTTAGTTCAAATCCACCAAGTGAATAAGTTATTTTGGGATTACTGTTTCCTAGGTGAAATACCTTACACTTTGTTGGATTAAAGCATAGCTGTCATTTTTCTGACCATTCCTGAAGTCTATCTAGGTCTCTCTGAAGAAGCTCAGCTTGACAGTGATCATTAACTACTCTACCAATTTTAACATCATCTGCAAATTTAGACATCACGCCCTCTATCCCTTCATCAATGTCGTTTATGAAAATTAAAAACAACAGTGGTCCTAATACTGATCCTTGGGGAACCCCACTTCTTACATCAACCCAATCTGAGGAATAGCCATTTATCACAACCCTCTGCCTCCTGCCCTGAAGCCATCCTTCTATCCATCTAAGAATTTCCCTGTGATTCCAACCTGTTCCAGCTTATAAAGTAACCGCTCATGTGGGACTGATTAAAATGCTATGCTGAAATCCAAATAAACAACGTCGAAATTAATCCCTAAGTCCAGCTCTTGAGGGACCCTGTCGAATTAGCTAACCAGATTAGTTAAATTTGATTTTCCCTCTATAAAATCATGCTGAGTATTCTTCAGAATTCCATTTCTATCAAAGTGATCCTGAATTCCCCCCCCCCCAATCGTCTCCATGATTTTCCTTACTACTAAAGTAATACTAACCGGCCGGTAATTTCCCACTTCACTCTTAGAACCGCCCTTATGTATTGGAGATACGTTGGCACTTTTTCAATCCAACTGAATCACTCTTGTTCAGTGATGATCTCACAATAAGCCTCAATGCATTCACTTGCCACCTTCCTTAAGATTATAGGGTATATGCCATCAACCTCAGGAGCCTTATTGGCATGTAGGATCGAAAGCTTTTCATTAAATAAACGTGTAAAATTTCAACATCATTAATTACATTTTTTTCTACTTCACTCCCAGAATTTCTCATTGACGTGAAGGGTTTTTCTTCTGTAAATATCAATGCAAAGTAAGTGTTGAGTTCATCTGCAACTTCAGCTATGTTATCTAATACTGTCCCACGTTCATTACATAAGGGTCCGATCTGGTTTGTCCTTCTCTTCTTTGCATTTATATATGTGAAGAATTCCTTATCCCCGCCCCCTTTGCTTTCTTTGCCAGCGATTTCTCATAATCTGCCTTTGCCAGCCTAACCTTTTCGATGGCACTATTTCAGATCAACTTGTAGCTGTTATACGCTTCTGTACTTTTTATTGCTCTCTAACTTTTCCATCCCATCTTTTTCTGTTCAAGCAATTTGGCAACTTCCTTAATTCATCTAACTTGGAATCCTCCTCGTAGAGTATTTTTTAATGGTATATACGCATTCAAGGCTTCTGTAATTAATGTTTTAAAGGAATACCACAGTTCAATTGTATTCGCTCTCTGTGCGATATCTCCCCAGTTAATAGAGGCCATGTAGCACCTTGAGGCATCGTAATTGCTCTCCTGAAGTTATAACCTTCGCCTTTAATTCCTGCTACCTCTCTTTCTCTTCATCGTCCATCGTAAACTCCGTGATCACTTCCTTCTAATGGTTCCTGTACTGTCAGCCCAATATGTCATCTGGTTCTCGGGTGATGATGAGGTGTACAGTATTCTTTCCCTAGTACTGTCCCTGGCATGTTGATACAAATAAAAGTCATCAACATGCCAGGGACAGTACTAGGGAAAGAATACTGACAAGACAAGGCAAAAGCTTATGAAGACTTTAGTATACCGCACCACATAGGTTTGCGGTATACTAAAGTCTCTAGATGTGGGCCTACGCGATGCACTAGGACATCCAGGAACGGGAGCGTACCGTTCACCTCTGACTCTATAGTAAACTTGATGAAATTAGATAGGGAGTTGAGGTATTCCAGTAGTGCTGTTTCAGAGCCACGTGGTATTACAGTAAAAATATCGTCAACGTATCTACACCATGTTGTAATAGGTGTAGGTGGGTTCCGGTGTATCTGCTCCTCTAGATCTTCCATGGCGATCTTGGCTACTACGGAACTAACAGGGGCACCCATAGCAGTGCCATGTACCTGCTGGTAGACTGAATCCTCAAAAGTGAAGATGCTGCTTGATAAGCATAGGTTGAGGGCGGTACAGATGTCATCAGTGGATAGTGATGTCCTGGATTGGAGGCTTAAGTCGTTCTCGAGGAGCTTTCTGGCGCAGTGCACGTCCTGTTGGACGGGAATTGAGGTGAATAAATAAACCACATCAAATGATGCCATGACAGTGTTGTCAGGGATTGAAAGGTCCTTAATGGCGTGGATGAATTCACTGCTATTTTTTAACGGTATGCGAGGTATTACCTATAAGAGGTGAGAGGAGGCGCGCGATATGCTTGGACAGTTCATACGTTGGGGCACTGCAGCACGACACTATTGGTCTATACTAGCATGCGAACCGTCTGAATCCAGGAAAGTTTTCGTCGCGCTCAGGCTGCTTTTGATAAGAAGCATGACCCCACCACCTCTTCTATCTTCCCTTTCCTTCCTAAATACATTATATAAGCCGTACTGAAACTTATCAACCCCTATTTCCGGGTGGCACCACGTTTTCGTAAGCCCTGTTATGTCCGCGTTACTTGTCCTAACCAGCAGTTGAATTCACTCATTTTATTGACGACACTTCTGACATTACTTTATAAACAATTAAGACTTAATGTTCTTTTATGGTTAACTACCTTCACACACCCCTTAAAGTTATTTGAGCTCGTTTCCCTGGCATTTGCTACCCGCTGATTGGAAACGCTTTTGCTCTCAGAACATCTTGCTAATATGATCTGTTGCGGTAAGAAACAAGAACTCTTAAGGTATGTGCAAGAGTTACTTTGACCAATATTATCAGATAAACGCGTGTAAGTATTACCCACATCCCCCCTAACTAGCAGTTTCCCTGAACCTTTCAGTTATCCTCAATAATACTGGCAAAAACTCTTGCACCACCTTTGTTTAAGTGTATGCCGTTTCTACAAAACAGATTCCTTCTACCTACAAGTGTGGGCCAAGCTGATAGAAATTTCCCTCCCCCCAAAAGTCTTGCAAAGTCCTTCAAGTCTTTGGTTTATCCACAAGGCTCAAGCACCAAAGCAACTAAGGTTAAGAGGCGCCAGTATATTGCGTATGTAAAGTGCGTCTGTTCTGTAGTCGATTTGCTGTTTGTGGGATTCCCGGAAGAAAACCACACAACTACTGCTTGAGACCGAATAACTCAGCTACGTTGCGAAAAAAAAGCGCATAATATTCCTCGTCAATGACCGGATTCCAACCTAAACCAGCACCTGCACGTCTCGCCCCACAATCATTTCACGTTCGAAGCCGGGAAGATCTTGAAGCCGACCCATTCTTCCTCGTTTCGGACTTTGAGCCTTCACCAGCGTCACAGACCAGTCAGTTTCATAGTTAATAGGGTGGGGATGGTAGACATGCAAGTCAATATAATATGTAATTATTACCATAGCAGAGGCAATGAAATGTCTTCTCTCTTTCGGCGTGTTTTTTGTATTTATTGTTTGGTTTTTATAACACAGATTTTTTTATGCGTGAATCTCATCTTTATTAAAATTAATTATTCCACCTACAAGAAGTAACCTTCCTTGGTTTTCATTAAATGTTTTGCGGTGGTGAGGAGGATCCAAAGTGACAGGTCTGTGGTTTGGACCTCGCTACAAAATTGGAATGTAGTCTGTAAAAAAAAAAAAAAACTATTTTTATGAACTATTATTCTAAAGGCATTTTATGTGCACTTTCAAAACTTAAAGTAGAATGTTCCTGATATTAAAAAAGTCGAAAGGTGTATTATGATTATTGTACAGTTTTAGAAATATTTATTTTAACTGGAACCACGCACAAAGTATCAAATGCTTTTCATTTCACCTCATGTTTCAATAAAAATTATCTGTAATCGGCTCCTAATAAGACTTAAGATTGAAACCGTTTTAAGTTTGTTTAAAATTTTGAAAATTTATCGAAAGAATACTTTTTTAAATGAAGAAAGAGAAGTTGGAAAAGCAGAAAATATAAACTCACTTGAAATTTGGCACTGAGGTCCAGCGAATCCCTTCTTGCAGCGACACTTCTGGAGGCCTTTGCACACTCCTCGGTTCAAACATGGCGGATTGCAGACTGGAAAAGAATCATTTCTTTTATTCTGAAGCTGTAATAGCAAAATCCATTTGTAATCCGAACGTGTCATCACAAAAAACCAATTAAAAGAGAAATTATTCAATGATTTCGTAACTTTTCTTAAAGAGTACTAGAATAAAATTGTAAACATCAACTTTCCATAAGGGGCGAACCTTTGCTTAGGTAGTTTTGAGACAGTGCAACCTCAAGGGAACAGACTACCAATACATGAGACAAAAGTTTCTGCCCTGGGCCAATCGGTTTCGGTCTTTTAGTCGAGAAGCCTGTAGGAGATCTATAATATATCACAGCTGTACAGACCAGAGAAGGGATTTTTATTTCAAAACTGGGTCCCCCTCGACGCAAGCGGAAAGTATCAGGGCACTCTTTGCCATGAGCACGGGATTAAGTTGGATGCAAAGCTTATCAAAACGAGATTTCCGACCAACTCTTCCTTTATCATCTCCTGTCCAGCGAATTCAAAGCATACCAGCTTAGATTCTAACTGCTAGCCTGTAGATACCCTCATTAAGCCGTTTCAAGAGAGGAGTAGACCGATCGCTTACAACGGATCCACACAGGACATACAGGCACAGCAAAAAAGGGCCGCACGCAACCAGATTCGCACGACGGCAAGCTTCTTTGGTTCGTACAGAACGTACGCAGCATAAAAAATAAGCTTCACTCCCTCCTGACCCTCCTTCTTCTTGACGAATTTGATATCATTTGTCTTACTGAAACATGGCTATCGGCAGATAGACATCTCGACCGTGTGCCTCTTAACACCCCCCTACAAGCACATTAGAGATCCTAGGAACACCAGACGGGGTGTTTGTATAGAAATCTTTTTTTTTAGCAGTCGTTTCCAGCCAGTAAGGACAAAAGTGTCAGTCGAACTACTTTGATGCGATCTGTGCAACACTGAGGATCTCCCCCTTATCTAAATCCAATGCAGCCTGGTTTACATCCCCCCCCCCCCCTAGATCCCGATGAAGACTCTAGATCTGAGCTGCTCACCTGGCTGGCAACAAATTTAGTCCTTAGAACTCTAACTGTTGTCACCGCTGATTTCAACTTGCCGATGCCTAAGCATTAGGATGCTATTGTGGGCCTTGAGGTCACCCTTCGAACCTTTGATCTTACACGGTTCTTGGCGCCGGCTACTAGAGGAGGTCAAGCACTTGACCTAATATTTCATAACCTACCAGGCATCCAACTCCTGCCTAGCAATTTCCAATTCCAATCGGATCACCTGCCAATTGCATGTCAATTATCCATACAGGGCAATTCCCCTGAGTTACCGGATGAGTATGCTGCTGAATTGCCTAGGTCTGCTTTCTCTACTAAATATTTAAAGCTGCACATCGTTTTACAGTGTCTGAACGGATTTGACTGGGGACGCCTATATTCTGAGAGTCCATAGAGGATGCCATCATGGCCTTGTCCGAACAATTGAAGTTAATTGCACTCCGTGGTGCAGCCAAGAAGGTCAGGATTTGTAGTAGATCGAATCGGTGTTTTAATAGGGAAACCAAGCTGCCCTTCACTAGGAAGAAGGCCTACCGGAAATGACAGAAATCACAACTTTCCTCAGACCTTACCATCTTTAAGAAAGAAAGAGCTTACTTCCTGAAAGAGAAAAGGCAAATTCTAAACCAAGTTGTTCTCGATCGGTTGAAGAGGGATAGGATTCTTTCACATCATACAAATCATCATGTCATTGACCACAAGCTAGTACAGGAATGGGCACAGTGCATTAGGATCGGGACAATCTGCCTGCAGGAAGCAGGCAGATTGTCCCGATCCAGATTCCTTTCTCTCACAGGAGGACTGGTTACCTAGGGCACGGATGAATGATATAGAAATATGTAGAGGGACCCTGATTGATGTCATTAACGAATTGCCCAATACAACTACTGTAGGACCAGACGGTTTCCCACCGTTCATAGTAAAAATATGCAGCACATACATAGTTGAACTTATACTTCACATTTTCAAACGAATCCTACAATCTGGAATCGTTCCATCAATTTGGAGATCCTATCATGTCAAGCCCGTTCCAAAGATTAGGAAACCCAAATCTCTGAAAGATCTGCCACCAATTTCCATCAGTTGCTCTTAACTGAAAATCTTTAAAAAAGTGATTCAGCCAGCAATTGCTTAGCACTGCTTCGGTCACAGGCCCGAGTTTCTTCATACCGTTTAGCACATTCTTCAGAATCCAACAAGCCCTCAATAAGAAATCCCAGATAGACATCATCTTCCTAGACATTAAATCGACACATGACAGAATATACCTTCCAGCACTGTTTACTATACTTTAGCACTACTTCAGTCTGGCAGATTCCTTGCTACAAATCTTGAAGTCAATTTTACTTCCTAGACATCTGTCTGTTACCGTCAACGACATCCAGGTAACTTTCGACGTCACAAGGGATATCCCATAGGGGAGTGCGCTTTCAACTATCCTCTTCGCAGCTGTTTTGGAACCTTTCCTCAGACACTACAACGTTCTCCATCAAGAACACATACAAAAAATTGCTTCCAGTGCATGGCTCACGAGCGGGACGCTGTTTCCCAAGACTGAAAGATTCATGCTCGCCATCCAAGACCAGGTAATCAACACCAGGAACTATAAAAAAATAAACCGCCAAGGAACTCGGAGTGTCCGATGACACATGTCGACGATGCCACCTGGCCTCAGAAACGATCGAACACCACTTCGGGATGCAAGGTGATCCTGAGTATACTCATAGACACGACCAGACAGCCAGGATAATAGATCAGAAGCTAGCGAGGAAATACCAATTCGTTGAAGAAAGTGTACCATACTAAAAGTACGAACCCCAGGCAGTACTAGAGACCACAACCCACAAGCTGTACTGGGACCGCGCCATAATAACGGATAGGACAATCCCGCACAACATACTGGACATAACCCTTGTGGACAAAAAGGAATAGGCTACCCATCTGATTGACAGAGTGGTACCCAACACGGCCAACCTGTAGAAAACCCATGGGGAAAAAATCAGAAAGTACACGAACCTAAGACAGGAGATCAAAGAGATGTGGCATATGCAACAAGTAACGAATATCCCGATCCTCGTGTCAACCACAGCTATGGTGCCAAAGACCCTACATAACAGCCTAGCAGTAATAGGTCTTCCAGAGAACACCCTGTGTACGTTGGAGGTGTGACCTCCAACGTTGCAATAAAGATTTATGTTAATTGTCAGCGTGCAGATTACGCATGCTTAGAACAAGAACAGAACTCACCAGGCTTTTCACAGTGATTTCCTTCATATCCTGCCATGCACACGCAAGTGCCTTTAGAGGTACAATTTCCTCCGTTCTCGCATTTGGGAACGCAATCTGGAAAATAAAATTAATTAAAATCGTTCAAGAAATATGGCCTAAACACAGTTATAGAAATCTATAGAGAATTCTGTTTATGCATACATCTTATGTATTTGTGTAAAGTCAATGTAGTATTGCTACATTCGATTAACACTAATTCGAGTTTATAAATGTATAAATTGGAGGACATTATTATCTCTCTATACCTTAAAAACGTTTTCCTCCTAGTGATATTTATTCGAGCCAATGGGAGAAGAGGGCGGGTCAATTATGTCACTACTAATGCGCGGCAATTATGTCACCACTAATTAAATCACTACTACTTCCATTGAAAGGCTGCCTCCATAACGTTCACCAACCTCGTGCACATGCTTCGCTCTGTAATACATGACCAAGCACGGCATCATTTATTGTTCCATTGTAATGTCAGCTGATGAAGGGGCCAGATATAGTTTTATATATATTTGTAAAGAGTTTAGTATTTTGTAAATATTTTAAATATTTGTATACTTTGTAAATATTTTAATTGCATATTGTAGTCCCACTCTTTCGGATGCTACAAATTCCTCTTGCATTATGGAACCCGAAGCAAAAGATCTTTCCCTAAGAGATCTATGTAAACGCAGGTAAATAATTACATAATGATATGTAATTATTTGATTATTCGACCTTGAGAATGCTGCGTGGCGGGGATAGGGTAGCCAATGGGAGAAGAGGGATGCATGTCACGTGGTACAAATGGGTGGTAATTGCGTTGCTACAAATGAACAGGTAAATAATTACACAGGTCATTTCCTGATTAGATATTGGGAATAGTGGCATAGTTTTTGGGTAAAGCGTCACCTGTGGTTTTCCACATCTGCACCATCAGTACTCTTGTAATGAATACAGAACCTCTGTAAAAGCCAGAAAAGTGTTGTGTGTTGCATGTTTAGTTTGGTGTTGCGTTCTGTTGTTTGTGCTGACTTCTTGGCCGCAGGGCCCATAGTTGGACTTCACATTGACCGCCACCCCCACTGGGTGGTGAGACAAGCTGTCCACAGTACTCTGGCTTCTCTCCATCAGGGGTTGCCTGAGCTTCCTGATGGAGAACAAAAGAGAGAGAGAGAAAAAAAAAACACCATGAGCGAAGGGGATAGCTGAAGGATGGGAGTAAAAAGGGGAAGAAGAAATCAGTGCATTTCAACAGGTGTGTCTTAAAGACACACTTAAAGACTTAAAGCAGAAAGTGAAACTTTCTGCTTTAAGAAATAATTTGATAATTTAATAATTTGATAATAATTTGAGATTTAAGAACAATAATAATTTGATAAGCTGTTCACTGTAAAAATATACCTTCTGTAACAGTTATGTAAATATGTAAGTTATAGATGGAATTATTACTGAATTGTAAATATATGATTTGTATAATGTATGTACAGAATGATTAATGTGTAAATACTGTATATATTAAACATAAAATGTGTATAAAATGTATTTCGGGACGAGACTACGTGTTCAGTATATGTAACCCACTGCACGTAGTATCTCGTACCCTGATATGTACTTAGCACCCTTCTGACACTTTGCCGTCCCGGGGGGGTTTCCTTTTCTGGAATAAACAGATGATAATAATAATAATAATATTGATCCACGGACGGGATATTGATCCCATGAGAGAGACCGAACCAACGAATGACATCATCTGCATGGACCGCCACCCAAATCCTGGCTGACCGTCCGGATTTCCTACTTGCCGATCTATGGACGGAGTCACCACCGACGAGGCTAAACCCATTGAACAACGACCAACGGAGAAGACTTGTGTCCCATGAGTGAATACGTAACCAGAACTTACATAAATCACTTCCAAATCTAGACCAAAACCTTGGATGGAAACACCCTCGATGGGTTTCCGGATGGCACAACCCTGTTGCCTCGGCACCTGGCCTGCAGCCTCTTGCATCCATGCCCTATTGGCGATCTGGGCCAGTCCCCTTGTCTGACCTACTATTTTTCCCTCTCCCAGCGTGGGAGGAGGAGGAGATGGTTTTGCTGTCTCCTCCCCCTTCTGCAACCCCTTTTATCCCTCTGGTGGGGTATGGGCATGCCCCACTCTAAACTGGAGTTGCCTTCCCTTTCGGCTCCATATTTCTATCTATCTTCCCCCCAGTCTTCAGCCTTCTCCCCACTCTATCTGACAGCAACGTGTGGGACGTGATTGTGTGGGACGTGAACACGTCCCACACAATCTAAAGTCACCAATCGAAATTAATTTCGCCGCACATTTTGAACTTCTCCCTAGCGCTTCCCGCGACGCGTACGCGATCATTTTTTTTAAGGGCCTAGCCACTGAAATCTCAGGAAATTAGGTGGCAGGATCTGCCAGAGTTAACTATATACTAGTGGGTCCCTGGTCTGCCTCTACGGGGCGAAAGTGGGGCAGCGTCGAGCTTCAGTAGGGGTCTGGCGGCTAAACGATCAGAAGAACAACGGTACACGACACTACACATATACAATATCCAAACACTTTTAAATCTCTGGCCTTCCCAGCGAACTGGTACACCCACAATGTAAACAACGCGGAGATGGGGAAAACCCCTGGTGCCGCTTTACCCTAAACACACTTTACACTTTGCGTTTGGCCTAAACAGGTGTTGGGGCCACCCCCAAAAAGCTGACCGGGCTAGCCAAGTGGGTAAAGTGTCTGCCTGGCAACCGAAAGGTCGCTGGTTCGAATCCCGCTTCTGGCTTGGATCAGAGTAAAATGCAAAAACTTTGGGAGGTGCATTATGGCCGCAGAAGCCGATGCGCCAACAACTAACAAAAAAAAAAAAAAAAAAAAACCCTCCAAAAATACTCTGTACAGTACTTGAAATTTGAATGGATGCGATGTTTCCTAGGAAATCATTGAACAAAGCGGGCTTTTTAAAAATTGTAAATTTCGCTGTTCACAAACCATGTATAATTACTGTGTTGGAATCTCGTCCCTTTCATAAAATGTGTAATAATTACTTTGCAATTAATCTCACCTCTCTTTTCACATCGACTTCCTGCGTAATTTTTATTGCACCTGCAGCGCCAGTTTATACAGAGACCTCCATTCTGACATCTCGGGACGCAGACTGGAAAGTAAGAAGAAACAAATGAAAATTATGCAGTTCTCTGCTTCTAACGGTGGTCAGAGAATAACAAGAATGCACTCCAGTGAATTGATATACACATCAAGTACTCTGCTATGGTGACTGATTGTATCACGAGTAAATGGGTGAGGATTGCACTATCAAGAGATCCAATTCAGCTGAAATTTACCAGGTTCATAACCACAGAGTGACATAGTGTTTTTTGTCTGGATGCACCGGGGGGCAGGATCCTTCAACTCTGCGTTTTTACTCTGTATAAGGCAAGGATGTGTGTTTTGTGAGGTATTAGTGTGGTTATGTTGTTCTTCTGGCCATTAACCTGAGGACCTGTGGAGAGCCACCAAACCCCCAGTTTCTGTCACTGCTTCGGGAAGGCGGACCAGGACACATTAGGTTCTTAACCACGATGTACGGTATTACTAAATCGGCTGTTTACCAACTACGAATGGACACCTGTATGTGATGTGAGGACCTCTAAGTGACGCTGCTGGTCTGCCAATCAGCATCAATGGGATCCAACGCCCATATAAATCCTACGTATTTGCCGTGCGATCCTGGTGGTTGAAGGGCTCAGCTTCAACAGGCTACTTTTACCCCTGCTTCGAAAAGACGCGCGTCCTGGATTTATTTATTTTATTTATTTTTTTATTATTTATTTTTTAATTATTTATTTTTTACCTGCACCACTTGCTTTTTTTCCTCCTCATTATATGTAGGTGGATAACAGTGTTTTTTCTGCAACTTTCCCACTTTCCCATAGTGTGGACGAGTACCCAGAATCATCTCTCCAGGGCGCTGATGCTTCTGGGTAACAAGCGACCAGAACACAACAACAGAACATGCACACTACTCACACAAACCTACACCAATCACATTTCTGGCAGTTTTACAGATCACAGAGATACCAGGAGGAGTTGAACAGCCGTTTCAGGTGGCGCCCTTTACATATACGAATGTCCACATGAGTGGCCTGGATGACACGGCCAGGGTCAATCGGCTAGTGGATCAGCCTATAAGGGTCAACCTTGTGCTCCCGTGGGTAGCACAGTTGGTAGAATCGCCGTCATCCCCACGCCGGGTAGAAAAGACTTGAGTTCGGGGCCTATCGATGACGGCAGGAATTTTTATGGGCCTCGCCTGAAACAAACAAATTCAGCCACAACGTGGTTGAATTTGTTTGTCTTAGGAGAAGGTAGCGTGGGTTTTCTCCCGGAAACTCGGGTTTTGTTTCCAGCAAACAGAAAATCGACCTCAGAACACATGCAATTTAGAGACAATATACACGGAGCAATATGGACTTAGTCGATATGCTCCTAAAACCTTACTACAACAGCCGTGTCAATGCCATGCCCCTACCCTCATGGTCCGAGGGACAAGATTTAGCCTGGTGCGGATGCGAGTATGGTATCTGTTCAGCCTGCTGTCCCACTCCCGAGCGCATTTATTGCTTGTCGGTAGTGGGCGTACCATTTGGACTCCGTGGTAGGTGGGGAGCCCGGGCGCTGAACCAAAATAAAAAAACTATGAATCCTGATAAAAGGATAACATGAATCCTGATGAAGGTGGGACAAACGCCCTCCTCCAGGGGTAGTACACTCTACTACCCCTACCAGTACATTTTGTGCCATCGATCTTAATATTTGCTCCCCATCTCTCCTCCCTTCACCTACTTGAGAGGTGGAGGAGAATCCATATGGAAGTGATCACTTCCCTCTGATAACCACCCTAATAAATGGGAGACCGTGTTTTTTTGTTGGGTTAACGCGGTGGAAGATTGATCAGGCTGACTGGAATGCCTTTCAACGTCAGGCAAATTTTGACATCACTGCAATCAGTCAGGTGCCTATCAACGACGCAGTTACATGCATTACAGAAAACATCGTTCATGCAGCTGCAATTGCAAAATTGCAAAAACATCCACCCGGCTTCCGCCCTTTCCTAAACCGCGGTGGAATTCAGATTGTGCAGCAGCCAAAAAAAAAAAAAAAAAAAGGGGGCTCAAAATAAATCTTTGTGGATATTCCAGAGTTATTCTTACATGGCCAACTTTACAGCCTTTAAAAGCACACGAGCAAAAGCACGCCAAATCTGCCGTCACAGTCAAAAGGAATTGTGAATCCGTTTCATATCATCAAATCCCCAGTCCACTACTGCTAAGGTGGTTTGCGTTAAAATCAGGAAAATGAAGGGAAAATATACAACTCATGCTTCATCGATCCTAGAATATAATAGATGCACTATTGCAGAGCCAACTGCAATATCCCTCGTGGGAAATATTCTCTAACATTTCTGCGATATCTTTCTGTTTCCCAGAGTTCCTGATCCTGAAACATAAAAGTGAAAATCAGGCACTTAATTTCACATCAGAGGGCCTTTATCCCTACAACGAGCCTTTTGCTGTACAGGAACTGAAAAGAGCTCTCGCTCTTTCTGAGGCAAGTGCTGTTGGACCACACAGCATCCATTAAGAAATGATTAAACATGTTTCGCCAAAATCTATCGATCACCTGCTATACATAACAGAATCTTTATTGAAGATAAGTTGCCAGATGCCTGGCGCATGACTTTCTTGACTTTCTGAAAGCCAGGCAAGGAACTTAAAATCCCCAATAATCATTGTCCTATCGCTCTGATTAGCTGTCAGTGCAAAATCCTGGAGTAAATGGTTAATTTTGGTTTAATATGGTATTTATAATCCAATAGCCTTCTCTCCAGCATCCAGTGTAGCTTCTGAAGGAACCGGTACGCTCTGAACCATCTTGTTAGACTGGAAACATACATCTAGAATGCTGTCCTAAAACGTGAACATCTTTTGTCTGTTTTCTTTGATATGCAGAAAGCGTATGACACAACTTGGAGATTTAGCATCTTAAAAGGTTTGTATATCGTCGGCCTTAGAAGGAATCTCCCTGTATTTATTAAAAACTTTTTAGCCAATCGGTCTTTGTAAGTTCCTGTGGGATCCTCACTCTCTCGTCCATTTTACCAAGAGGAGAGTTGTTGTTGAAAGGTGTTAAGAGCATCAGTGATTAAGGCCATACCTCTGCGTGTTTGCTGTCTTTAAATTGCGTGTTCTGAGATCGATTTTCTGTTCTGCTGGACGAAAAACCCAAATTTTTCCGGAGACAAACCATACTGTCCTTGCCCGAGATCGACTGATACAGTGACGTTTCAAAGCATGCCCGTAAAAATTCCTCCCATCATCAACGGGACTTGATTTCAGGTCTTTTCCACCCTGTGTGAGGAGGACGCGATCCTACCAACTGTACTACCACGAGGACCCAGAAGAGGAGGGAGTACCACAAGGATCAGTATTAAGTGTCACGCTTTTCACCATCAAAGTAAGTTCCATTACAGAGCAACTTCCTCCGCCCTCTATTGACGACTTGAGCATATTTTCTTAGTCATGCAACATGGGGATTATTGAAAGACAACTGCAACAAGACATTGATCGCCTTAATTTCTGAGCACTTGCTAATGAATTCAGGTCTCGCCGCAGAAGAGCGCTTGCGTCCACTTTTCTTCATCCTGAACCTGAATTAAGGCTCGGACAAAATGCTATTTCAGTAGTGACCGGGGTTTAAGCCTGTGACTGCTAAATACGGTGCCGTTTCTTGTATTCTTTCTATCTTGTGAATTCCTCTGACCATGTGGTCGTCCAGGAGTATAAACAGAAAATTTAATTAGCGAACGAGTCGAGAGCAGCTTGAAGGTTAACTGCATCATATTGACTGCTGATACGAAAGTAAAGTTTCACATCGTCGGCAAACATTAAAATCTTAAAACCACCTCTCTCAACAAAATTGGGTAAATCATTGGCAAAGATGGTGAATAAAAGAGGAATAAAAGAATATAAAACCATTGTTCTGCCAATCCTTGAATTTAACTCACATTAGTAAATGCCAGAACCAAAAGTTCATTTTATATTCAGATTCCTTGAACGTCTTACAGGCTTTATCATCGATGGGATATAAACCTCATCGATTCTGTCTCGAGTTCAAACAGATGATCCACTCTTTCTCTCCAAGAATGATTCCGATTTCTGCTTCTGCTGGATTCCCAGGCATATTGGGATTAGGAGAAATGATTGGGCTGACACCGCGGCCAAATCAGCAATTCCCACTAATAATTGTTCCCTGTCAGTCCCCTGTACTACAGGCAAATAGACTACAGGCAAATAAAGCACAGAAAGATACATTCCCAATGGCAAGATCTATGGAATAGACAGACTACGAATAAATTGCATCTTTATCTCTTCAATTACAGATAAAGCCTGCAATTGAACCGTGGTAGTGTAGTCTGCGCAGGAGTCGCTAAAGGGGAAGTTGCTCTTGTTCTGACCCACATAGGACACAGTCATCTGACACATCCATCTGACACATTCATATTTGCTGTGGGCTGATGACTATCCTATCTCTGAGACATTTTGGTCGAGTGCCCATATTTTAAAGTTATTCCTGGAACTTTCTAGTCAAATCGCATTCTATAGATTTCAAAACAGTTACGGTTAGCTTAGTTTCCATTAATAGGTTTTAGAGTGTGTGTATGCAAATGTGGACAGAGGATCGGATAATCAGTCCGAAAATTTAATCCTTATGTTTATTCATTAGCACAGTACCAACACAGGAAGGAGAAAGAAGAAATCGAATAAAGAAATAAATTAAAAAATAATAATTATAAATAATAATTTATAAATAAATAAATAAGGAATTGATTAATAAATTGATAAATTAATAAATTATTGATGATATTAATAATAATATTAATTATATTGTATTATAATTAATTTAATAAATAAATGAAGAAAGAATAAACAGGTTAAGTTGAAGACATGCGCAACTATTCTTCCAAGTTTCTTAAAAATCATAAAGTTTTAAATAACAATTAATTAAAATTGCGGGTTAATATCACAAGTTAAGTAATTAAAGTAATTTACAATTTCAATAAAACTAAATCATAACTGTATAGCGCTAAAATATCATTTTATTTAGAAAAAAAACGCTGAAATAATCAACTCACCCTTTCTCTGACATCGAGTTCCTCTGTATCTTAATCTACATCGACATCTTCCGTTCCGACACGTCCCTCCATTTTGACACCTGGGACGGCAAGCTGGAAAAATTAAGAGTTTTTTTTTTAATTAAGAGAGTCTGGTGAAGAAAAAAAATAATGTTTATTTAGAATCATTAATATTACTGTAGACTCCGATGGGCTGGATAGAAACTCACGTTTTTAAAATTGAACAAACAAAAACCGCCTCCAAAATTCCCAATTTACTTTAATCAGTTTAAGCTAAAGAGCAAAGTTCTGTTCAAAGGTTGTGGTTTTTATTTTAAATAACGAAGATCAGTAGATAATCTGTTGTTCAGTTATGTACTACTGCTTAGAAATTATTTGTTTACTTACTCCCAATGGATCTAGCTGTTCTTCTTCCAGTGGTCAAAAATCTAGACAAATGAAATGTCACGTGGTTAAAAATTAGCCCATCACAAGCAGTTATTAAGTTTTAAACATGCAGTTAATATACTCTAAGTAATATAATTTACATTATTTGTAGTATATCAGCCCATTTATAACTATTATTATTATTACATATAAATATTCATTAAAAGCTCCGGGTCGGACCAATGTGTGATGCATCTCCGGTGCTTGAAAAGAGTCAGCCCTGTAAATATCATAAAAGAATGTGCGCAATGCTGAATACGTATTATTTGTTATTTCATGATCTTCTATCTGAGCCTTGGGAAAGCTGCTGCAGCGGATTTTCCTTTTGGACTTGTATTGTTTGGTGAACTGTTGAAGACAACTTGGAAATTCTTCTTTTGTCAAGGTTGTATGACATCATTTGTATCACAGAGAAATGGTTGTCCCCCAATGAAGAAGACCTCGCATTCTCTCAACCCGCTTGCTTCTCGGGCATTTTTGCCTCAAGGGAACGGACGACTTGTGGTGGTGTAGGCATTCTCTTCAACACACAAAAATTCTCACTGACCAGCTCAGCCACTCTACAAACAGAACTGTTTGAATCTGCAAGAGCCTCACTCAGCATTCAAGGCCACAGACTTGACGTGTGTACAGTCTACATCCCCCCCTTCCACAGTAAAGAACACTTTACAAGAGGTCTCCAACTGGATCATAAATCAATGCCACCCCAAAGCAACACTATTTGTGTGCGAATACTTTAATATTAGCTCAGGCCAACACAGTCTTCGCAGATTGTTATCTTCTAATCTGGCTGCAGTAGGTCTGACCCTCCAGAATTTTTCCCCTACCAGAGGCGCTAACCTGTTAGACCTAATATTTGCAAAAGACTCCCTCACCGTTGACAGCCAGCCTGAAACAGCCTTCATGTCAGACTGTCTACCAGTAGCCCTCATTCTTCAAATCACTTCCAGGACATCCTGGCAACATCAAGCACCAGTAAGAAGACAGTGATTAGCGCTTCACTCCTCAATCCACAGAAATGCTACTTTGCAGCATCCATTTTTCTTTGGAAAGCCCTAAACCAATGTCATCCACAGCTCGGGCTGCACTTTCTTACTTGCTGGCTGCAGTCTATTCCTCGAACTTCAGCGTCAAAAAGAGTTTCAATCTAATGTCGAAGTAGAGCATGGTGGATCCAAGATCCACCATGCTTTGCTTCGACATTAGATTCGACATCAGCCTTAAATTTCAGAATAAACAAAGACTACATGCAAAATAGAAAGCAAAATCAGACCCACTAGACAGGATTGCATACTCAATATCCCGTACCCAGTTCAATAGAAGCAAGTCTGAAGCCATGAAAGCCTACATCGACAAAACAATCAAGATCGGGAAGGCACCGTTTAAGGCAAGGCATGATGAATTCCCTCAACATCTTAATCTGACCGAATGGCTAGACTACATAACAAGATTTAAGCCAAAGTCAGCGTCAGACCTTAAGAGCATTCACAACAGTTGTCAGCGAGATGTCCTCGCTTCCATCATCATTACAAAAAGAGAGCTTATCCAGGCCATCAATGATATCCCACCAACGTCTTGCACTGAATATGATGGGTTCCCACTGTTCATCCTTAAGAGCGTTAATGTTTTCATCATTGATGCACTCCTAGGTATCTTTAATGGAATCCTCACAATGCAAAGTTTCCCTACAGCCTGGAATCAATATATTGTCCAACCAATCCCTAAAACACAAGGAGCGACATCAGTTTCACAATTCAGGCCAATAATGAAAGCCTCATTTCTCCTCAAAGTCATGGACAAGTGCCTTCTTCCCATCCTAACCAACAAGGTTCTGCCATGTGAATCACCATTCATTCACTGTGCCTTGAAACGCAGGTCCACCATTACCAACCTACTGCAAACCACCGACACCATTCTGGGGGCTCTACAAGATAGGGCTGAAATGGTAATTGTTTATCTGGATATCCAGTCTGCATTCGACAGCATAAACATCCAGCCCCTCCTGCAACTTTGTGAGGACGGATGCCAGATAAAAGGCAATATACTGGAATTCTTGAAGTCGCTACTTACGACCAGGGTCCTTCACTTGACTGTGAATAAAAAATCTTTCACAAGTAAAGTTTGTGTACGTGTTCCCCAGGTCGGAGTACTTTCAGGGCTCCTCTTTACGGCTGCCATCCACCCATTCCTGTGCCAGCAAACAGAATTTATCAGTTATGCAGACGACTTGAAGCTCCTCTATCGGATCAACGGGACCGCCCAACCTGATTCTGTTTCTGAAACCATTATCAACAGCCTTAAGGATCTGATTACATACTTGGCACAGTTTTATTTTAAGATAAATCCAAAAAAATCTGCCCAAATGGTGTTTTCACTCCAATCAAACCCAACGCAAGTAAACCTGGATATCCACAGGAGCCCCATCACCCCAGTCACCAAGCACAGAGATCTCTGCGTTATATTCGACCCTAAACTCAGTTTCAAACACCACGTTGCAGACATTCACAACAAGGTCTGCAGATCCAGATGGCTTGCGAAACAACACCTCCTTCATGTCACAGAGCCTGAGTACACGCTCCAATACATATACCGGTTTCTGCAGCCAGCCATCACCTACGGTTCAGAAATCTGGGGTCGGCAACGAAAACCACACTAAAAAAAAAAAAACATTGCATTTGATGAGTACTGGCTTTTTCGGTGGGTTCTCTTCAAGCATAATCTGCCACCACTCACACATACTTCAGATATCACCCAACTTCTAAATTACAGAAAAGTCTCCAAAAGGATATTCACCTCCCCCTGCTCGTGTCAATTAAAATGATAGCGGGTGAAGTCAATAAGCCAAGTTTTTGGCAGATGTGCAATTGTAGGATCTCCCCGAAACCTTTATGAGCCCTCCCCTCTCTGCAGTCTGTGGCGTGGAGGCTCAGGATAGGAGATAGATTCCTGCCCATGGAGATGCTCCACAATGTCGAGATGGATGTGGACTACAAAAAGTTCATAGAGGACAAATCGTACAGAAGACGCATCATGACGGACCAGCTTTCGTCTTCAACCGAGTCACTGCCATCGTCTTTTCATCGCTTTTCATGTTCTTTCATTTCACATGTTAACATCCATTTTATATGTAAAATATGTAATTATACGTTTTATGTAATTTTTCCTGTATTAGTTATTTCATGTTAAATCCCTAGTATTGTCGCTGTTATGGGTATTATTGCATCAGGCAATCATGTAACCATTCACTGCCTGCAATAAAGATATTAATAATAATTGGACTTGCTATTGATTGTACATGGTGTACGAGATATTTGATCCACGATCTTTGGACTCGTTCCTCAAAGAACACAAGAATGTCCCTGAGGAGCTTTCTTACTCTACTGATCCTCTAATACCAGGATGGGATTTTAGGTAAGTAGCCAGGTCACACAACGTAACACCAGGACAGAGCACAAAATTTACACACAAAACACTACACGCACATGACCGGATTTGTTGCAAGCCTCACAACAAGAAGTGTAAAGGCGGCTAATGGGGAAAACCCTGGGGTCCGCAACAACTACACTTAAATACTTATAAATTTCATGATCTTTGAAGGCATGCATGCTTGCCATCCCAGTTGGCCCATCTGTCTAGTCTGATTCCGTCTATGAAAGATGGACAACCCTTTCCAAGTTAGTGCAACAAGAAGTAGAAATGTTTTCCCATTCCCAACCGCTCAAATTTTTCTCCCATTAGCAGACTAAAAACAACGTAGAATTCATTACCATACATTCGCGTATGTACATATGGGAATGTACGTTAATGAATCCACTCGTTTAACCACTCACCTGCACCTTTTTGTTTCGTCTTATACTTAAGCCTGTTACAGCTACTCAATGAAACTTACGTGCTCTTTCCAGAATCAACAATTTCCAGCTGTAAACACACAAATACTAAGGCAAGCAATCCAAAGCTGAGCCACGAAGCCATCCGAAGAAGAATATTTTGGGAGGAAAAGTTCCTTCAAGACACGCCAGTGCTCTGTGTGGATATCGATGTAAAGGCTTCCTTTTCAATTCACTGTTTTGTTAGATCTCACCTAGGGGGCGTGTTAATTCTGATGAAGGGGAAAAAAGTGCTTTCCTTTCCTGCAAACTTTAAAGATATGTTTTTGAAGGTCAGTTAAATTAGACACTGATATCTGGCATTTCATTGACTTCCGCGTATTTCAGGAAGCTCCATTTCCTTTCTAAAAGAAAACAATATCTTTCGATCATAATTCATGGTTGTCAAAGGAGAATCGAAGGAAAAGGCCAGACTATTTATTAATCTCTGAACTACTTATTAAACTCAGAGACTACTTATTAATCTCAGAGATTAATTAATAATATCTGATTATTAATTAATAATTAATAATATCTGATTATTAATTAACCTATTAATCATGCATTTTACCGGAAACAAATCTTCGATGGTTCAACTCGGCATTCGTGTCTCTCTTTCATATTACGGGTATCGCTGCTGGTCCAATCATTGTCTGCATCCTTTTAGAAATGGGAGAGGCCGAATCTCTCTCTCTATACAGTACCCAACAAGAGACATAATCATGGCTTTATACAACGGATCAAACACCTATTTCTTCCTACTATCAAAGTTTTCTCTACACAAAAAACTATCTACGCTGTTGAGAAAACTTCATGTCGGATGGTACAATTGCTCCTCAGCCTTTTCAGTTTTTCTTAGGTTTATTCCCAAATAATTGCGGTAATCTGTGATACGCGAATGTAAGTGTACAGCAGAATTTTACACTTCCCAATAGTGTATTTTAATTGCCATTTTTCAGAACAAATTAATAATTTGTCAAGATCAATTTACAGCAGCATACCTTGTTTGTAATTGTTTATCACCCTCCCGACCATCGTATCAGCGAACTTTCAAAAACTTTTACCTTAATAAACATCGCTATCAAATTGGAAAAAACAACGCGGGTCATAGCAGTAGACATCTCTCCGCAGACTTTACTAAACCTCTTCAACACATGCCTGAAGACAGGAGTCTTTCCAGCCGACTGGAAAATGGCCAACGTCAAATTAATTCTAAAAAATCCAATGAAGCCACCAGAACAACCCGAATCATACCGGCCAATTTCCCTGCTCCCAGTTGCTAGTAAACTCCTTGAAAAGATGCTTCACAAGCGACTCCTGCACCACTATGAAGCTGCAAATCTCGTGATGCCCACACAGTTTGGGTTCAAACCCGGAACCTCAACAATGGATGCTCTCAACAGCCTCCTAAGTTTGGCTGCTGCCTGTGATAGGAAGTACTTCTTGGTTATTTCGGTCGATTTTGCTGGGGCATTCGACACCATCTGGTGGCCGAGCGTCCTAGCCAGACTGCGGAAGGCAAAAACACCCATCAACCTTTACAAAATAATGAAGTCATATTTATCCAAGAGAAAAATACAAGTAGTGACTCCATACAAGAAACTGACCAGGCCTGTTTACAGGGGCTGCCCACAGGGATCGGTACTGGGACCACTCCTCTGGAGTATGGTATTGGATGAGTTTCTGTCCTTCGACTTGGGGGAAGTCCACTTACAGGCATTTGCAGATGACCTGATACTGACTGTTGCCGCAGACAATCAATTGGAAACCCAGGCAAATCATTGGAAACCCAGGCAAATCGAGCAATTCAAATTCTACAAGACTGGATGAAGGTCCATTTTCTTAAGATCTCACCGGGGAAAACCTACTCAATGCTACTGAAAGGAACATTAAATCTCTGTAGACCACCGCAAATTAAAGTAGAAAATACAACTATCAAACTAGTCAGTGAGATGAAATATCTAGGAATCATACTGGACAAGAATCAATCTTTCAACCCACACTTGAAACATATCCGAGAGAAAATAAGGAGATATTCTGCCCTAGTCTCAAGAATAGCTAAAAGGGATTGGGGACTCAAGAGGCACACCTTGGGACTGTATTACAAAACAACATTTATACCAGCCATAACTTACGCGTCACCCATCTGGTTCCAGAAAACAACTACTGCAGTTAACAGAAGGACACTCGATTCCATCCAACGGACAATACTCCTCTCTATTACACGGGCCTGCTGCACTGTGAATACACATGCTCTGCAGGTTCTGGCAGGAGCACTCCCCCTTGATCTCGAGGTGGTGCGTTGTACCATGGTGCAGCATCTCGCAAAAGGGCTTCCCTGCACCTTCCTGGGCCACTCCATTGACCCTACAGGAAACCTAAAAAGAGAGAAAACAAAACTCGCCACCCACCTACAGCAGATCTGGCAGGATAGGTGGTCAGAATCCACAAAAGGGAAAATAACGAGGAAATTTCTGCCTGATGTCGGAAGATTATACCCAAAAGCACCATCATGGTTTCACCCTGGACTGTACACTACGTATCTTTTAACAGGTCATGGGGCCCTGAATGCCAAACTAAACAGTTTTAAATTAGTAAACGATCCCCACTGTGTCTGTGGGGAAGTGGAGACATGGTCTCACATAATGTACAACTGTGAAAATTACGAGGATCTCCGCTGCCTCCTGATGACAAAGCTGACTTACTTCCCTCGCGACAGGGAATCAAACCTGTTGGACTCGCAAGAGGACTATAAGGAGTTGACAAAATTCGCCCAGGGACTGTTCACCCGAAGGAGGACACTTATTGCTATCTACAGGGATCAAGAACAGGCACCACGACTAAACTAACCATCCTTGGACTGATACAAGACCTTCCTTTGGGACTCTATAGAATTTTTTTTTTTTTTTTTTAAGCCACGCTCCCTTGCGTGGCCCTTTGCCTCCACTCCCCGGGCGGGAGGGGGAGGTGACTTCTGGTCTCCTCCTCCCCTCGCCGCCCCTTTCTTCCCTCTGGTGGGATATGGGCCTGCTCCACTGATTTGGGGGTCATCTTCTCTATGGACCCCTTATTTCTGTCTTTTCCCCCCAGCCTTCAGTCTCCCAACCCCTCTCTCTCTCTTTTAATTATAATTACTAGTGTCTGAACCACTGTTAAATTGCAAGAGCCCTACACCCAAAAACTTAACAACATTTATTTGCATAAATAGTACTTCTTATGGCTGACCCATAACTATAACGTTTTTTTTTTTTTTATTATTATTATTTTTATTTTATTTATTTATTTTATTTTATTTATTTATTTTTTTAAGGTCCTTGCCACTGAAATCTCAGGAAATTAGGTGGCAGGACCTGCCAGAGTAAATAACTATAATACTGGTGTACCTGGTCTGCCTCCACGAGGCAGAGTGTGGACAACGTTGGGTCACATTAGGGGCCCAGCGGCTAAATGACCAGAGGAACAACGGTACACGCAGGAAAAACACTACACATGTGCAATATAAAGGAAAAACACTACACATGTACAAAATCCATACACTTTTAAACCTCTGGCATTGACAGTGTTCTGTTTCACACCCACAATGTATAGCCCGCGGAGATGGGGGAAACCCCTGGTGCCGTTTGACACTAAACACACTCTACAACACACTCTAGTCCGATTCCGTCTATGAAAGATGGACAACCCTTTCCAAGTTAGTGCAACAAGAAGTAGAAATGTTTTCCCATTCCCAACCGCTCAAATTTTCTCCCATTAGCAGAATAACAACAACGTAGAATTCATTACCATACATTCGCGTATGTACACATGGGAGTGCACGTTAATGAATCCACTCGTTTAACCACTCACCTGCACCTTTTTGTTTCGTCTTATACTTAAGCCTGTTACAGCTACTCAATGAAACTTACGTGCTCTTTCCAGAATCAACAATTTCCAGCTGTAAACACACAAATACTAAGGCAAGCAATCCAAAGCTGAGCCACGAAGCCATCTGAAGAAGAATATTTTGGGAGGAAAAGTTCCTTCAAGACACGCCAGTGCTCTGTGTGGATATCGATGTAAAGGCTTCCTTTTCAATTCACTGTTTTGTTAGATCTCACCTAGGGGGCGCGTTAATTCTGATGAAGGGGATAACAGTGCTTTCCTTTCCTGCAAACTTTAAAGATATGTTTTTGAAGGTCAGTTAAATTAGACGCTGATATCTGGCATTTCATTGACTTCCGCGTATTTCAGGAAGCTCCATTTCCTTTCTAAAAGAAAACAATATCTTTCGATCATAATTCATGGTTGTCAAAGGAGAATCGAAGGAAAAGGCGAGACTATTTATTAATCTCTGAACTACTTATTAAACTCAGAGACTACTTATTAAACTCAGAGACTACTTATTAATCTCAGAGATTAATTAATAATATCTGATTATTAATTAAGCTATTAATCATGCATTTTACCTGAAACAAATCTTCGATGGTTCAACTCGGCATTCGTGTCTCTCTTTCATATTACGGGTATCGCTGCTGGTCCAATCATTGTCTGCATCCTTTCAGAAATGGGAGAGGCCGAACCTCTCTATACAGTACCCAACAAGAGACATAATCGTGGCTTTATACAGCGGATCAAACACCTATTTCTTCCTACTATCAAAGTTTTCTCTACACAAAAAGCTATCTACGCTGTTGAGAAAACTTCATGTCGGATGGTACAATTGCTCCTCAGCCTTTTCAGTTTTTCTTAGGTTTATTCCCAAATAATGCGGTAATCTGTGATACGCGAATGTAAGTGTACAGCAGAATTTTACACTTCCCAATAGTGTATTTTAATTGCCATTTTTCAGAACAAATTAATAATTTGTCTAGATCAATTTACAGCAGCATACCTTGTTTGTAATTGTTTATTACCCTCCCAACCATCGTATCAGCGAACTTTCAAAAACTTTTACCTTCATAAACATCGCTATCAAATGGGAAAAAACAACGCGGGTCATAGTACTAAACCCTATGGAACTTCATTGGACTCCTCGTCCAGTGAAGGCTGACACTCCCTGTTGCAGCCTAATTGTCTTTACCTTTGAGGTCAAGCTTATAGGTACATAACTACCCATTTCGCTCTTCAAACCACCTTTGTAAACTGCGAAGGCATTTTTGCATCTCCAATTTGCTAGGACTTCACCTGAATCCGCAGACACACAGCTTATAATAAATGGGACAAGGGATTCACAATCGGTCGTGCTCATTTTTTAATACCATTGAATAAATCCACTAATTCTTTAGCTTTTTCAAATTTATGCCTGAAAATTTACCTACGAAACTTTCTTCAGTGATCATACATTACTTCTCATTACTTTGTGCAACATGTCCAGCCCTCTGCTTTTATTTTATTACTTAATTAATCATGAATAACCAAACTAATACAGCAAACTTATCTCAGAGAGATTTTAACTTCCCAAACGCTTCCTCATTCATTTAAATAAAATGTTCATAAATGTGGTTTCAGTTCCAATCTCAACGATGTTCGTTTCCACTTACTTTACTTACTTACTTACTTTTTCTGACAGAATCCCAATTATCGGTTGATTCAACCACTGCCCATCTCGGCTGTCCTAATTATTCACTATACGAGTCCTTTTGCTTCACAGGTGGTACTTGCGCATTTGTCCGATCTGATATTCCCGGTCAGAAATTTACTCATTTGGAATCCCCTGTTCTCCATCTTCTCTGGCTTAAAATCTCTCTACTTCATTCTATTAAATTCATCCACCGCCTGTGTCGTTCTCCCAACTCCACTTATCACTTGGAACTCTTAGACTTCCCTTTATTTGAAACTTGAACTTCTCTGTTCCAACTTTCCTAAGAGTGAGGTGATTTTAATGTTCACAACTCCAACTGGCTTCCGTTTTCTAGTCACACAGACCCAGCTGGTCGAGATGCTGAGGCTCTAGCAATTACTAATGACTATGCACAGATTATTCATTTGCCTACCAAGACACTAAATAACCCTAAGCACACAACCAACGCTCTTGTTCATTTTGTTACGAATAACCCTTCAAAGTACAGGGTCGTGATGAATGGTCTTCTAGATACCTCAGATCAAAACTTGGTGATGACTGCTTCTCCAATGAAGCATTTCTCTCGTGGCCATTCTCAGCCCGGGACGATATGCGAGATTTTGTTTTTCTTCTTTTCTTTGTTTGGATTTGTCTTTTAACTCTTCTGATGTCAATGCTTGCTCAATCCGTGTCAGCGAAATTATTTCTGTAGAGATGAAATCCATTAATCCACACTCCACCTTAAAATCTCGTATATTTCTAAACCTTGGCTTGGTTTTCCTTGGCTTATATTCGGGCGGAGATGAACTAACGTTCCAGGTGCCGCCCAAGACAAATAAATACATACATACATTGGCTTATATTCAATGACACTCAGATCTCTAGACATGTTCACCTTTCTCTATTAGGGATTAGTCTTTCTTGGCATATGCGTATCAGAAATATTGCTTCATCTGCTTCTGAAAAAATTGGGTTTTCTCTTTCGCTCTCTGCACTACTTTTGTTTTAAATAATTATTCGCTGTGCACAAATATATCAAACCCATTGTGCTATAGAATATTGTTCCCACATCTCGGGTGGTGTCCCCGAAACGTCAAGCTTCTTCTAGATTCCATTCAAAAAAGGGCAGTCAGGTTAATTAATGACTCTCAACAGAGACTCTCCACTCTCTGTCTCATAGACATTCTGCTTCCGCTGCATTCTTTTTTATAGATACTTTCATGGCACTGTTCATCTGAATTGGCTTCCATCATTCCCCCTCCTTCTTCCAAACCTGTCCGAACACGTGCCGTTACCAGTCAGCATCCATTTACCGTTCAACTTCAAACGCAGAGAACCAACTTTTTCTCTTCGTATTTATTCCTTTTATCTTGTTCTTCTGGAAAATCCTTTCTGGTGTATTCTATGAAAATCAAAATCTACAGAAATTTAAGTCTAATGTCCAAAAGTACCTTCTAGCCTTTTCTCCGCCCTCAGCCTACGGACAGTAACACGTTTTACTATCTTTCGTGTTTAAGGTTTTCATAAAACAATATGGAGTTGTCTATTTACCGATCTCCTGCTTGCGCAACAGCCCAGAACAAATCCCAGGATAAATCGTAGTTCTGTCTGGGATCGTCTAACTGCAGCTCCAACTGAAGTGGCCTTTAAAAATCCATTTCGTTACGGCATTTCAACCTACACATGATAAAACGAATGAAAGGTGGGCAGAACGGCGTAGATACCCAGACATGATAATCTGTTATTCTTAGCAACACGCATCGTTACGAATGAACTAACGAAATCTTCAGCTCATCCACCCAATCATTCATGCAAACTCTTTCAAAATACACTGCTCGATAAAATTAACAGAACAACATGTTTTTGAAGAATATTTTATTGGGATCAGTGTCTGCGAAGGCAAATATTTCTTATAATAGGCATCCCCTCTTGCAAATTCCGAGACGAGTATCCAATAGAAATCGATCTACCACCTTACTTACCGCGCATTATGCAAATTATTCATACCGACAGAAACAGGGGTTGCGACCATATCACTTTATTCTCATTTTTTGACTTTCTCAGTGGGATAGCCACATTTCCAGCGCTCAAGATGGCAAGCCATCATCGTTTAGATGATTCTTTGAGATGACGGGCCGTTGGACGACTTGAAGCCAGCAGTGGAAGGCAAAGGTGGCACAATGGCTTAATGTGGCATTGTCGTCTCGGCACTGTGGGAGCAGTTTCAGCAGATAGGATCCATTATAAGAAAAGCTAGTCAAGGTCGCCCGTGAGCTACGTCAACCAGAACAAACCGCTATCTTGCTCTAACAGCAAGATGGAACCCTACAATGTCCTGTCATCAACTGTCTCTTTAGGATGCTACGGCCACAGGTGAAAACATTTTCAACCGGACTGTGTTATGAGGACTCAATTGAAGTGGACCTTACGCAAGGAAGCCAGTGGTTTGTATCTTATTCACCCCCAAACCACCAAAGAGTACGTCGAAACCGGTGACATGAACATGTGATTGGAGCCCTGACAAATGGGGTACAGTTCTGTTCTCTGATGAGTCTCGTTTCAGCCTACAAACAGATTCTAGACATTATTTCATCTGGAGAAAACGAGGAATGCAGTGCCATCCCTCCAATATCAGAGAAAGTGACATTGACGGTGAAGGTGGTGTTCTCGTGTGGGGGTGGAACAATGATCAGCGGCCGCACCCCTCTTCAAGTTTTTGTTAGGGGTACCATAACTGGACAGAGTTACGGGGAACAGATCCTCGACAATGCACATAGAGGAATGCCTTGAAACTGAAGATATCCAACGACTGCCGTGGCCAGCATAATCATAGCTTAAGTCCGATCGAGCATGTGTGGGATGCTTCATCGGACTTAAGCTGTGATTGATCTTAAGTGATCTCTGTGATCCGAAGCCAAATCTTTGGTCACTTGGCAAGCTAAAGTTTGCACTGATGGAAGAATAGGACTTTTTGCCACAGAATCTTATAGACATCCTTATATCGAGCACGATTCACCGCTTAAGCCCTGTTTAGCCGTTGGAGGGGTCATACGCCGTACTGATGTCATGTGACCATATTTTCGAGCATCTTGGATCGACTTTTATAATGTGACCTTTTTTGGTAATTCTTATTCAATCCCTATAAATGTTCCTTATACCTGTCCGAAGTTTCTCCCTGTGTCCTCCTATCATCGTTATTCTGTAGTACACCACCATACCAAATGTTTTCCCACTTCATCGCAAGCTGCACGAGTTACACCACGTTTTCTGCGCCTTTTGTTAATTTTGTCGAGCAGTGTAGCTGTTTTCGAGGAATCCATGATTGCGGCTGTCTGTTTTGATATCCTGAACAATTCTTTCAGAAAGGATTTTTTATTTGGCGTCCTAATACACGCTGGAGGATACCGAATGTTAAAATGAATCGATTATTATATAGAGTATCTCAGAAGAAATCCATCAAAGTACTTCAAAGGTTCGTTCTTTAAGTGAGGGCTTTTCCACAACGTGGCTGAGTTAGTCGGTCTCAGGCGATGATTACAAGGTTTCCTCTCCATCAACTCAGCTTTATGCTCCATAAAAGAGGCATATTGATCACAGAATATATACCTATATATTTTACAGACTCGATATAGTGGCACATCATAGCCTTTGCTGCTTCGGCACTTAACTCGTACACTGTACATCCCTCATTATATAAATATGTATTTATTAGATTTTTCTTATTATTTATTCCGTATTTTACTTAATATTATTTGCTATTTATTTATGCGTCAGAGTCATTTTCATATTATTTCAAAAGTTCTGATCTAAAATAAACTTTTAACACGGGAGTCGATTGTTTTTTTTCACAACTGCTGTATCTTCGTACCGGTTCGAAATCGGATCCACGTTGATATGAATTTTTTCCAATTAAGATTATTACTATATTTAATACCAGTGAAATTAATAATATAGTTTATTAAGCTAGTCGCCTAAACTACTACGCAATTTAAGGTGACGTTTCAGGTATCTTACCGATACCCATCATCAGATTCTGATGACGGGTATCGGTTAGATGCATGAAACGTCACCTTAATGTACAGTAGTTTAGGCGAATAGCTTTATAAACTATATCATTAATTTCACGTTGTATATGAGTGGTATTAAATATAGTAATAATTTTAATGGAAAACAAACAAGTAATGCTCTTCCCCGACCTACATGAATTATTTTATTTTCGTCAAAATCACTCAAGGAAACAACCCCTGACGTGGCTGATTTCTCCAGGGACACCCCGTAAATTTAAGTAGCCAACTCATTGCAATTTATGTACAATATTAATAATTTCATTATTTACAATATTAACTTGAGCAGTCAGAAGAAAATGTATGTATTCAAAACAACACCATTCTATTGAGAGAAAAAGTTAAAGGCTGATTCCGCAATCTCTAGAAATCTGGGGCCATCTCTAGAAATTTTGAGAACTTTCGAGTGGCTGATATCGTGACGAAATATATCGTGACTAAAATTGCCCTCCTAAAAGTATCCGTACATCGAACCCCCACGTACAGTCCAGCGACTGATTTCGAGAAGGGGGTGTTATTTTCGGTTACATATCGCTGACATTGATTCCTGCAAATTTCCTTACAGCCTACATTATCAAAGCCAAATGTCTGGGACGTTACCATGAAACTGAAGGATGACAGTACCACTACCGTCCAGCAGCAGACAGAAATTCTAGGAAAGTTCACTCCATATGACCAGAGATCAACAAGGGGATCTCATCGGACTTGGCTGCAAAACATCAGCCAGCAATTTAAGGTATCGACAGGAGTTGAAGTCTGTACCAATACACTGCGCAGGGAACTCCATAACCTCGGATTTCAGGAAAGAGTGGCGGTTCATAAGTAAATATCACCAACCACACTGAACAGTCGCCTTCGTGGTTCGGCGAACGCTGTAATTGGTCCATAGAGAAGTTGAAATCAATTCTGTGGAGTGAAGAATTTTGCAACACCCTATTCCGACTAGGGAGAGAATTCCCTGCTGGGAAAGTGGTGTAGCGAGATTCGTCTTTAGAGTGTTGAGCAGGTGTGGTTGTGGAGGATACCTTGTAGGGGGTGGAAAACAATAATGATGATTGTTTATATTTATTTATTTATTCTTATTTCGTTTTGTTCCCTATTATGTGTTTGTCCACTTTATTCTTATTTCCCCCACTTACGCATCTGACTTTTCTTCCTAGGAGAATTCCAGATTCAAGGGAACTTCTCAATTAATTATAATTCCCTTCGGAAAGGCTGAGTGTTCAGGAATAACAACTCACAAATTAACAAACAACAAAGTTTATTTACATATATACAACATAATATACAATTGAATAAAAAACATATAATATACATACAAGGTTAAGTCAAGGATACCTTGCATATATTATTCTTATATTAGCAATCAATATGCTATTTTCATCATTATAATCATTATAATCTGTGTTTCATCATTATAATCTGTGTTCTCGCCATTCTGTTACAATACACTGAAGACCAATCATAACTTTCCTAAAGTCTCTATTTGTTATTAGTCTTTCAGTTAGATCAACGATTCTTCATCAATACAAACACTATATTCAATTATCCATCCTTAGAACATTCAAATATTCTCATATAAAATTTACTATATTCAATTATCTATCTTTAGGACATTCCAAGATTCTCACTATAAACTTTATTATAATCATCTGAACAACAATTTAATCTATCACTTATCTTTCGCTTCTCTTGCATTTTACAACAACCCTTTTTTGAATTAATTAACTCTGTTAGTATATATATAATTTATTTAAGAGATAATTTATCTATCAAGTTACTTCTAGTGCTATCTCTGTTTTTCATTAATTAATCACTATACTGTTTCACTAACAGTCCTTGTTAACTTACAGTACTTAATAACATCTCACCTACTTCTATCTTTTTTCTTTCCTTTCCGGGCAGGTTCCAAGCTTTCCTGGCTCTCAGGGTACCTTTTGGGGATCTCTTTCATCAGCTACACCTGAATTTGCTACAGATGATTTTTTAGGAACTCTTTGCTGCATTGGGACTGGCGTTCTTTCTCCACCTTATTAAAACCTATCACAAGGAAAACTCATAGGGCATCTCACTCTAACTCCTTCTCCACTCCACTTTATTAAAACGTATCACAAGGAAAACTCATAGGGTGCTACCCTCGTTTTTCCGCTCCACCTATTAAGAACTTTTTCAAGAAGAAAACTTCTCAGGGCGCTACCCTTCTCTTTTCCCACCACGACCAAACACTCAACTGTTAACTGACACACATTTCCTACCACAACAGAACCCTCAACTGTCCATGTTTTACTATTTCATTTTACCTATCTCGACGAAAATCTCGACTGCTGTGTCCCGCTGACTATTTCATTTTCCCTAGCACCAACAAAAACTCAACTTAGAATCCCACTAACCCATTTTCCTAAACACCCACAAGATCTCAACTCGGAGATCTGTCACTAACTCATCTTCGCAAAACACTCCCAAATTCTCAACTCTGTGTCTGTTCTCATCTTCGCAAAACACTCCCAAATTCTCAACTCTGTGTTTCTAACTCATTTCCATAAACACACACATAAAACTCAACTCTGTGACTCACTCGTCTCCCCCTGTTCACTCACTTTTTGTTCATCTCCTTTTCTGTACCGCCTACATATGTCAAATGCCGCCCTAGTTTTCTGTTTAACCAATCTTACTCATTTTATCAACTTTCTCTCTCTTCTTATTCGCTAATTTTTATCTTTCTCACGTTGATTCCTTGTTGCTCGATCTAACTTCTTATTTTAAGAAATTTGTAAACTTTCTCAGGCTGTCAGTACCTTTGAAGTCAGTCTCTTATAGTTATACTGTAGCAGACTAATTTCCCACGATCTAAAACTTGCCATCACCGACAGTCAGAGCCAGACTTCCATCTAATTCCCAGCATTTGTTCCGTTTTTACTGTCCAGGTGTGACCGATTAAAGAAATGTCCCGACAGCACATGGTCCACCGCGCTATTGTTTACCAGAGTTGACACGTTTTACTAATAGCCGGTGCTACTCGTTTCTATTTTTTTTTGGTTTGCCTGTGTGAGCTGAGAGTCGAGTGTCCCTAGCTTGCTAATAGCTTTCTACTTACCGCTCCCCTCGTATAGACGTTGTCTAATTTAATCCCTTGGCTTGTAAGGTTCGCTCTCCTATATTGCCATATTATAAGTTTTACTTTAAATAAATCTCACTCCTCCACAAAATATTATATTTGTAAGATTTTACATCTTACAACCTGAAGAACATCTGCTGTTAGAGTGCATTGTGCCAACAACGAAGTTCAGACATGATGGAGTTGTGGTGTAGGAATGTTGTAGCTTTAGTGATTGCATGGGGAACCATGAACGTCGACGCCTAGCTTAACACTTTGGACAGTTGCATTTTCCCGATGTTGCAGTTTTTTGGTTAAATACAACCAGTGCAGTTTCAGAATGACTCTTGGAAATGAATGTACAAAAGTTTAAATGGCCAGCGTGTAGTTCAATTTTAACCCCATTTGAATCCCAACTCATCCCACATCGATAGCTCAACTGATTACTGTTTTGCGGGTAAAATAGAGGACTCCACCTGGTGCAGACTACCGTTCATTGGGGAAAGCCTATCCAGGAGGAGGGAGAAGTGTCATAGCGGCCAATGGGAGACCGACACATTATTGAAGTGACTGGAACCAATGTGAAATGGAAGTGTGTCCGGATATTCTCAGGAAGGTGGTGTACATGTACTTGTATAAATAGCGAAAGTTGCGTCTAAAATCAACAGCACTTATGTAGCCTTCAGGAGAAAATTAATTTATGAAATGCGTGCTAAAGTGGAAAATTTGTTAAGAATCTATAAAAAAAAAACAAGTTGTAGTAACTCAGTCCTATCGGTGTAGCGAGGTAATTTATTTCAGTTTAAAAATATATATACATGCCCCATGTAATAGCGGTTAGGTTCCTCTGTAGCCATCGGAAATGCCCAGATTCGTCGTGGTAAGGGTTCGGAAAGCGTGCCACGAGGATGCTAGTATCCATGTTGACTCAGTTGCTTCCAACCGATATTGGATTGCTACAGATCACTACTATGAAGAGTTCGTTTCACCTCATTTAAAAGGTGGTCAATTGGAATGTAATGACTGGGGACACCAGCGCACTGAGCTGAATTCACTCTCTGTTCCTGGAACCAGTTTTGTAAAATTCATGACGCATAATCCTTTGGAAAAAACTGTTTCGTGATTTACACACTGCAACCTTGAAAATACTCGCCTGGTCGGAAGCAATTTCCAGATAACTCGTAGTATCCCACTATTTCTTCAATGGCATCAAGGCAAGGGGGCCCATTGTATACCGCGAAAACACTGTTCACGCCATTAACCGCCATACCAGCCTGGTTAGTTGCCGCCTGGAGGGATCGGTCCATGGACTCATTATGTTTTTGCCATATTCTGGTCCTCCATCCTCTTGAAACAGCCGGAACTAGGATTCGTCAGACAAGGCAACGTCAGTCCTCCACTGTCTTGCGCATCCTTGAACTGAACTGTACACCTGCCAGCTTGCTTTTTATAACATTGCACGAACAAGTGAAGCTTTTACAAAATTATTGTTCCGCTGGGGAAGGTATGAATGATGGAATTTTTGGCTGATTCAGAAAAAGCCTCTTCCTGTATCATTTAATCATTATAATACTCTTTGATCAACGTAATGTTTGTTTGTTTTTTTTACGATAAAAGTGAATGGTAGTGCACTTAACGCATTTTTACTCTTTAGTTGGCCAATGTTTCAACCTTGAAGAGAAATGTTCATTCAAAGTGCATGCCTAGGATCCTAATCAATGTCACCAAAAATCCCAGGAAGAGTGTTATTTTTTGTTGTCTGCTTATATGGTGTTGTATACAGAATGACACAAAATTTTGTTACAAAAATCCAACTATTTATTAATAAATTTCAGAAAGATTCAGCACAAAAAAATGAATTTCTTTCATAGAATATAAGTTCTGTCAAAAATATCTGGTGGTGTTTGTTGAATCACAATAAATCCTTATTTGTCCCTCACTCCTACAAAGTTGGAATAATCTCTGTAACAAGAAAAAAAATATATTATTCAAGCCGCAAGTTAGGCATTCTTTGTGCTGTTTTACTAACCTCCACATAAAATAATTCTTTCACTCCAATTCACACATTTACATAAAAAAAAACAACCGAGAAATTGTGCAGCAGATCCTAGATTTGCTGCAAATAAAAATTGAAGTTGGACAGGTTAGTCCAACTTCAATGGTAGGGAAAATCTTGGAAGAAATGATTAAGAGTGTAATTCAGAGGAATTTAGACATAAATGGCATTCTGAAGGCCACACAACATGGTTTGGTCTAGGAAAATCATGTTTAATGAATCTAATAAGCTATTTTGACAAAGTTACTTTTGAGATAGATGTAGGAAAAAATTACCACATAGTTATTTCGATTTTAGCAAAAAATTCGAGTTATTCCCTCATGACAGTTACTGTATAAGCTGTAATATGTTGAGATTACTGGGAAGATGGATTGTAGGGTGGCTGAAGGGTAGGGAATTGTATTTAATGGATATTCTCCAATCGGTGTAACGTGAAAAGTAGTGTGACCCCAGAATCGGTTCTTGGGCTACTGTTGTTTCTAATTTTCATATACGAGATTGACGAAGAGATGGAGGGCGTGATGTCAAAATTTGCAGATAAAATGAAGATTGGGAAGTTGCAGATTTTAATACAGCAAAATGCAAGGTCTTACAAGGAACAGCACTCCCCAAAATAAGTTATAGGGATTGAACAGTTTTTGGGATTGAATTAAAAACAGTAGAGGAAGAAAAGCATCTGGGAGTTACAATACGGGCAGATATGAAGTTTTCCAAACAGTGTAAACAGACATCCAGGAAAGCCCATGGTGTCCTATCGATGATTTATCGAACGCTGTCCTGTAGGCAGAGGAAAGTCATGATCCTACTGTATAAGGCAACTGTAAGACGGCATTTGGAAATCTGGGTCCAAGTATGGAGACCTTACCTGAAAAGAGATATTGAGCTTGTTGAAAGGATCCACAGACGGGCAATTCGCATGCTGATATAGGCAAAAGTGCGACGGTAAGAGGCAAATCTTCGATTATGTGGATCTGATTGAGGTTTATAAGGCTCTGAGAGAGGTTAAAAAAATGAATGAAGATGGAATTTTCACTGTCATAAAGGATTCCAGAACTAGAGACCATAAATTCAAATTGCAGGAGAAGAGGTTTAAACTAGATTGTAGGAAGTTGGTTTTTTTTTTTCAGACAAAGAGTTGTTAATTACTGGAACAACTTCCGCAGGTAGCTGAAGCGTAGAGTTTGAAGAAATTCGAAGATCAACCAGATGGCTGATTTGTATTTTCTTATATACTTTTTTTTTGTTTGGAGCAAAAGCCTGTGGCTCCTTGCATTATACTGCAAATATCACTGCTCGACAAAATGAACAGAACACGTAAAAAACGTGGTGTAACTCGAAGTGTAGTTCGGTTCTCTGATGAGTCTCGTTTCACCCGACAGATTCTAGATCTTATTTCATCTGGAGACAAAGAGGAATGTGGTACCATCCCTCCAACATCAGAGAAAGGAATATTTACGGTAGAGGCGGTGTGCTCGTGTGGGGCGGAAGAAAGATCAGCGGCCACAGCACTGTTCTTGTTTTTGATAGGGGTACCATGACTGTACAAAGGTACCGAGAACAAATCCTCGAACCCTATGTGCAACTTTTTAGGGGGCCAGTTGGCCCAGGTTTTCTTTTCATGCCAGACAACGCCACTGCACATAAAATTCAAGTGATGGAATATCTTGAAACTGAAGATATCCAACGACTGGCGTGGCCAGCACAGACTTAAATTCGACCGAACATGTGGGGAACGTCCTTGGGTGTCGCATTGCACACCTACAGCAAACTCCTCGTTCATTGGCGAGCTAAGGTCTCTGCTGGTAGAAGAATGGGATTTGTTCCCGCAGAATCTTATAGACACCCTTATATCATTCATGGTTGACGGCTGTCAGGCCTGTTGGAGGGGATCATATACCTTACTGATATCACGTGGCCATGTTTTCGAGCATCTTGTATCGACTTGTGTAATGTGACATTTTTGGTAATTCTTATACAACCTCTATAACTGTTTCGTATACCTAACCGAAGTTTTTTTTTTGAAAACAGGGCAATACCAGGATAACTCATTGTGAAGGCAATGTTAGTTCTGCTGTGAGCTTTAAGACTACTGCTTTAACTAAGGACTAGTTTATGGTAATCCTTTTCTATCTTAAAAATAAACACAGATATAAGCTAATAGATTATAATAAGAGCAACAAAATACATTGAGTTCACCAACTGTTGCTCGCTATCCTGGTATAAAAATATTACTTTGCGTGAATAAGATATTATAATAATTATAGTATTGTTTATTTTATAAGCGCTTTCTCGGAACGCTTGCAAAATCAGAATCTGTGGGAAACCTCGGGTTTTTCATCCAGAGAACAGCAACTCGTTTTTACGCGCTATTACAGACAATAAATAAAACCCAACACCTCACATTCTTAGCTGTTTTGGTCCTTAACTCACCCACACAAGAGTAATAAAGAACATTTTAACAAACAATCTCTCAAAAAGACAATCTTCAATTATCAACTGACCTGGAAACTGACAGAGACTCCCTGAGTACCCTTTCTTGCAACGACACTTGTGTCTCCTACTGCATACTCCTTGGTTTAAACACGGGGGTTGACAGACTGAAAAAGAATAATTTCTTTTATTCCAGAACTGCTGCAGCAATAAAAATCATTAAGCAGACATTGGAATTAATCTGTATTTTGAAATCTGTTTTTCGGTAGGCAGTTACCAATTTTGAAGAATTTCTGCTTTAATGGATTTTATTTCTAAAGTAGTTCTTTAGTGAAATATCAACAGAGATTAATACATAATTTGGCTACAAAAATGTAAATTGAGATTTTTATTCTTAATAAAAACTTAGGGCGATGTCTATACGCAGTAAATTAACAGAGCGTTGCCTACTCGGTTATATTTTTCGAATAAGCAACGCTTCCCCAATAGAGAAGACTCTCCTTACTTATTCTCAATGGACACCATTACCCAGATGGCAGTTTCAGGGCTATTTGGCCCTTCATCAGTTTAAGCACCCGATGGTATAACTGCTGGCAACCAGGTGTGAAAATAATTCAACTATATGAGAGATGTCAAATGGTGTTTGGCACCATTTAGCATTTTCCCCACCCATCGATTAAGGACCAAAAGTGGTTGTATTCTTTGAGAAGAAGTAAGAATGAGTAGCAAATTAAGAAATCAGATCGGGATCTCATTTGCAAAATCCAGAGTGGAAAAACACGTTAAAAGATATACTAATAAGTGTGTAGAGAACTTGAAGAGAGTTTACCAGGAGTTTCACAGCGACTTCCTTTATATCCAGCTTTGCATTTGCACTTGCCATTTTCGGTGCAAGTTCCTCGGTTTTCGCACTTCGGGATGCATGCTGGAAAACAAAATAGTCTCATTAATTTCTTGCCAAAAATATTGGTGTAATGGCGCTGTTTTCGCCCAGTTAACCTTAAACGCGATTTCTCGTGGGAATGTGTGTCGGGTTACAATTTAATGAAAGCTGATAACACGGCCCAGCCATAAATACGTAATGTGCTCGGAGATTTAAAATTGTAAGCAAATCCCTCGACACGGGGGGAAGTTTACTGAGTAAATTTGAAACCGAACCTTCACGAAATTATCGGAATATACCATCATTAAATCTGAAAAAAAAAAAACTTTGTTGAAGATAAAATTCCTCTATAACGATCTCAGCAAGCGATTGATAATGGCGCAGTTTGCAATATTAATTCGCAAAAATAATAAGGGAAACGAGGTTGCATATTAGTGAGCTCACTATCGGCGAAATCTGTTATTAAACTAGTAGAGTACAAGTAGTAAAAACAAGAAACATGAATGGAATCAAGTTTGTAATCACGAAGGAGCAAAAACACTGAAGGTGAGAATAAGGGATGAGAGGCCATTCTATGCATTAATAGTCCCGTCTGAACACGGCCTCATAACAAAAAAATAATAAATTTAAAATCAGTAGAACCTGGCAGTTTAGAATTTCCCAAAGGGTACCTAAAGTCACCAGGCTTTGATAGTCAACATTACTGACCGTGTCTGTAATATTGATATCAGTGGTCCAGCCCCTGATGACATTTCTCCAGTTGCTCTTCAAACCTTGTGCTCTTAAACTTTCTTATTCCACTGCTATTTTGCCTTCTGCTTGGTCAAATTCAATGGAAACGTTGGTGATATTCAAGCAGTTTCTCTTAGCATTTCTAAGGCTTTTGATCCTGTTTTGCATAAAGTTCTTCTTAAATAAACTTCCATATTAAGGATTGCTGACTGTTTTTTGCAATTGGGTATGTAGTTTTCTCTCTGACAACTCTCTTCAGGTGATGGTAGATGGCACTTTATCTTCTAACTGCTCCAGTAATGCTGGTGTTCCCCAGGGAACACCAGCATTCTTTCTCCAACTCTTTTTCTCATGACTCTTAACGACCTTTTTCCAGTTATTGGAAATCTTATCCATAGTTTCGCTGATGATAGCACTCTACATTCCACCCTCTAGCTTTGAGAATCCTTACCCTGCAGAAACAGATACAACTTATCGAATGTCCCCCACCGATTCCTTAAATGGAGATTTCTATGCAATTCTTCTACCTGGCGAAAAAAAACCGCATTAACTTCAATCCTTATAAACTCGATTCTGCCTAATATCTCTCAAAAAATGGTCTACTGCTTCTGTGCTCATCTTCGATGACGCTCAGATGTCTAGATCGGTCACTCATCTCTTTTAGCGGTTCACCTGATTTTTAATTAATATCATATGGCATAAGCAACTCACAAATAATTCTTCCTCTGCACCAAGAAAAGTGCATTTTTTCTTTCACCCCCTGCGCTACCGTTTTCTAAACAATTGCTTACTCATTAAAAATCTGAAATCTGCCCTGCTATGGAACATTGTTCCCACATCTCGGGTTGTGTCCCAAAGCCTCTTTAGGCATAAAGATTCCATTCAAAAGAGGGCAGTCAGGTTAATTAATGACCCTCTTTTACAAAGGCTCTCCATTCTCTGGCTCAAACATTGAAGTTTTTTCTATGTACGTACATGATCAGTATATTCTTAATTTTTAATTGAATCATGATATTTTAGGCCTGACTTAGCCGAGTGGTTAGGAACGCGAGTACAGTAGCACACGTTACTGCACAAGGAGTTCAAGGCAGGCCTTGATCTCCTTGTGCTCTAACTGCCGAACCTGCATTATTCCCATGTATTTTTAGATCTCTCCTTCGTGGCTTCAATTTCTTTACCAGTCTACAGTTGGTGATTTCGGCCGACTAATTTCCCCCGATGCAATCAGTGGATCTTGCATTTGTCTAGACCAAATTCCATCCTGATATCATTGCTGAATTCTTCGGTGATCCGGAGTAGTTGCTGGAGTTGTTTCTTGGTTGCCGCGTAGAGCTTGATGTCATCCATGTACATCAGGTGGGAGAGGGTGTACAGGTTTTCCTTTCCTTCTTTTTGGTTGTATCCATACTTGCTGTTGTTGAGCATGGTGGATAGCGTTTTGAGTGCTAGACAGAACTACAGTTGGCTCAGGGCATCTCTCTGAAAGATTCCTCTTCTGATTGGGATCGGTCTCTTTGTGATGTTCTCGACTTTGATGGTGGTACTCCATTTTTCATGGTTGCTTCTAGGAAGTTGGTCCCTGTTGGATTGAGTTTGTAGATTTTGAGCGTCCCTAATAGCCATTTTTAAGGCACGGAGCCGAAAGCCTTGCGGTAATTGATGTAGCCCGTATTTATGTTGCGGCGCTTCTTGTTAGTCTTGCTCTATAACTGTGCTCTACAGCAATAGCCAATTGCTCCTTGCATCCTTTGCTCATCCACTTGCATTCTTTCTGCTTTCGGCCTAAAATTTCTCCTAACTTCTCTTTACTACGGCGGTCCTTTGATCTAACCCCCCACTGTACTATTCTTTCCTAACTTACCTATTCTCAACTATTCACACTATATCCCCTTTCCTTTTCCTTTTTTTCTGTCTGCGCGGGTAGCACAATGGTATCGTCACCGACCTCCCCACACCGGGTGGAAAAGGCCTGGGTTCGAATCCCGTCGATGACGCGAGGAACTTTAATGGGCTTTTTTCACTCCGTGGCTGAGTTAGTTGGTCTCAGGCATAGATAGCAAGGTTTTTCTCCCCAGTAACTGGGGTTTTTTCGTCCAGCAAAACAGGCAAATCAACCATAGAATATACGCAATTTACAGACACAAATACGGGTTAATGTATTTAATTACGGGCAACCCTAAAATAATAATTCCTTTTTTTCTGTCTATTCTGGAACTTTGCTCTATACTGGTGTGCAAAATTTAAGGACCAGTCAGGTTTTCCCTGTAGCTTCTCACAGGAGTGGCCTGGATCTGGGAAAAGCATACCAAAGGAACCTCGTGAGGTGCAGAAATGATGAAGGAAACAAAATGGTACAGAGGGACTTTATTCAATAATGGCAACATAGCACTGGCTGCCACGATACAGATGCATCACTGCCAAAGATGAAATAAAGGGAAGGGGTGGTCCTCAGTAGGCGATATGGCCATCCCTAATGTCGATGCAGGCTTTGCACCGCCTGTCCATACTTAGAACAATGTTGTTGTTAAGTTCTTAAGGTAACGTCGTCCATTCCTCTGTCAGCGCCATCTTCAGCTGGTGAACATTTTCTGGTAGGTGGGGACGTGTCGCTAGGCGTCTCCCCAGATTTAGATGGGCGGAACGGGCAGGTCAATCCATATGAACAATGTCCTCACTTTCCAAAAGCATATCAACAGCTGCAGTGCGATGGGGTGTGGCGTTGATATACATAAACACGAACTCGGGGCCAATGGCGCCTCGGAACAGACGCGCATGGGAAAGGATTACCTCAGCACAGTAGCGTGCACCAGTTACAGTACCACCTTCCAGTATCTGGAGTTGTGTACGTCCAACCAAGATAACGCCTCCCCAGACGAGAACACCTCGACCGCCATATCGATCCCTTTCAGTGATATTTGCGGGGTTATACCATGTGCCAACCTCTCCCCAGATTAACTGACGTTCAGAATCGTTGCTGAGACTGAATCTACTCTCATCAGTAAAGAGTAACTTAAGTAAAGATTTGTGGTTGTAACCTTTAGAAATAGTTTTGGTCCTTAAGTTTTGCACACCAGTGTAATATAGACAAATAAGATGGTGGTAGATTCTGGCCGCTCCACGTGGAGTGGATGGAGGGTGGGGCGTGGTGACCAGGTTTTGCTGCTTTCCATCTGCTAAGAGCCAGGTATGGTCGACAACACTACAACATAACATATCATAATACTTACACATCCAACACACTACATACAAATTGCCAGTTTTGGCGCAAGCTTCAGCATAAGATAAACAATAGCGGCTAAGGGGGAAAACCCTGGGGTCCGCCACAACAACACACGAATATCCCCGAATATTCGTCCACTTGCTGTTCGGCCATGATGTTCTGGCACTCTAAATGGTCTTATATCTTCTTGGTTATTCAGAAACTTATACATCGTTGAGAGACAGGTGATTGGTCTGTTGTTATTCTTATTTTCTCCTTGGTGAGGGTTCCCCCCGTGACGGGTACTAGTACCAAGTGCACAGGGTGATTGTTAGGTCTGGTGTTACTATTGGCCGAGGCATCGTTATTATTATTATTAATTGATATTTTAATAAAATTTAGTAGTTTTGTTAAAGTCAAAACACATTTAAATTACTTCATTTTAAATGACTTTGGAAATGACGGGACAGCGTCCACTGAACCAGTAAAAACACGTAGAATTTCAAGAACTTCCACTCCACAGAGGAAGTGCATTGAAATTACAGTATAATAAAGTTAAAGTTTTTTTATTTCATAGAACAGCACCTTTTCGTCATGTTCCACTAACTGTATTTCTTTTGAGTTTAATGGACATTCAGATGTAGCAACAGGCCTTACTTGAACACAACGAACTCACCTTTGTTTTCACATCGGCGTCCTGCGAACTGTTCCGTGCACTTGCAATGACCCTTCACACAGCGCCCTCCGTTCTTACATTTGGGGTTGCAGGCTAGAAAGTAAGAATACCGCATTGAAAAGCAAATTTTGTAATATCTGTATAATTTACCTCGTAAATGAGGACCATATTTCACTTATATTGCAATTTTAAGGACCATATTTCAATTTTAAGGATTTTTGCCTTTTCTTCACCGCCACAAAATCTCGAAAGAGTATGAATAAATCTATAAAGTACTGTGCTCGCAATGTAACTGTCAGTTCCAGGAACAACAAGAGTTAGATTTTTGAAATTCGCAGGTTGCGAAATGATAAACTTACCCGGAAATTGGCATCGATCTCCTGTAAAATTCCTCTTGCATCGACATCTGCCAACCCGACACACTCCTTTGTTTTCGCACTTTGGAACGCATACTGGAAAAGTTGAAAGTTTTTTAATTAAAGCCATCTGAAAACCATCGTACTTATATTACTGAATTTTAATGCAATATTGTGTTAAAATCCATTAGTGAAACTTTAATGCAATCCTGTTGTAACACCAATTGATAAATTGATTTCTATTCGTGTTTCTACTTCTCCTATAGACCTGATGAGGGGGTTCAGTTGGGCCTCTCAACGTCGCCAAAGAATTAAGTGTAAATTGATATGGTTCACCTCAACAGACATTTAAAACTCCATCACGGGGCGTAACAGTGTTTTATTAATTTTCCTTTCAAATCACAGATAAAAAGAAAAGCTTTACGAATGTTTAATTAAGTGTTGTTCAATTGTGTCACTGCTTAAAAGAATCAACTGTTTACGTACCTCTGTTAATAACTCTACCTGTGGTCCTTCCAGCACTGAGACTCCTAAACAAATGAAATATCACATGATTATAAAAAGGCCAACTATAAAGGTTACAATTAAATTGAAATTTTCACTGCATAGGCTACAAACCTATCAAGACCTAACAAGAGAATTGTTTCATCCTTTAAAATAATCTGTCAAAACAAGCTCTTTCAATGGTAAAGCATGTTTTAAAAGAGAATTATGAAGGTCCTGATCGCAGTTATTGCACTTTGCAGTTAGGCTGCGCTTGAAAAAAAAATCGATGTACAAGTTCTAATCCTTGATGAGCATCTTTCAATAAAACTTCTTGATCAACCACAGTAGGTTCCTCCTCTTCATCACTAGAAATTTCAGAAGATTCTATTATGTCTTCAATGAGTTCCTCTTCATTCGTGCATATCCTGACAAATTCAATGTCCGCATCCACTTCTGCGTAATCTTTGAAGTTTTAAGTTTTCTTGTAAGTTTAGGTGATGACGCGCGCGCTCAAATATTTCTTCCCTATTATCAGACTGTTCTTCGCAATTAATAGAGGACATGCGGAACTTCTCACATTGCATCATTCAAGGCGGTAAATCCAGCAGGTACTCGACAGTGGCTCCACCTCTCATTGTCGTTAACTTGACAGTGAGAGGTGCAGTTTTAATCAAATATTTTATTAAAATCCATTATCCACAAACAACAAAATTTTTCTATTCTTCTCACTCATCCTGCGATCTAATTCTCTGATCCATTCTTCGTAGATTTGTAATGTCTTCCGTGCCTTTTTTGGCTTGCTCGATTCATAGGATGTTGATTGCGCATCGGTAATGTCGTCAAACTTTTAAAGCATCCGGGCTTCTGAGCTTTCCCAATGACCGAAGAGTCCAGTTTCATCAACATTAAAGATGGTATTGTGATCGTATGTCAGCAAAACATTTTTAAACGATTTTCCTTCCATTCGTTTGTAGCGTCAACGTCCATCGCTGCACTTTTACCACACGTTTTTGAAAGACAGGCCACGACGAGTCTTAAATTTCTGGAAGCTCGCATCCATGTGAGCTTTTAAATTCTTCAATATCCATTTGATTCGCAAACAATTCAGCCTTAGCATTTAAAAGATTACCATCTACAGGTCGTTTTTTGCACGCCTGATCATTACCCATTCCAAAAGTACCTTTTCAAGGTCCGGATTCGTCGCCTTCCGTGCTGGAATCGTACCCGATGTAGCAGATTTCTCTAAACTTTCAATCTTTCAGAATAGTGAACAGAGTACTCTTAGGAATACCGAACTGTTTGTCGATGTGCCTTAGGATGCACACTGTTATCTACAGCTTGCAAAATCCTAATTTTGTATGCGATTATCAAAGCTACCCGCTTTCTTGGAGCCCTACCAATAAACATGTACTCCAACTATGAAATAAACTTCTATCCGATGTTCATTAACTATTTCAATAATTAACTATTTCAGTAAACAATAATAAATAATAATTAACAATAAATTAATAACAATTAATAATAATACATATTTATTATTATTATTAATAATAATCAATAATAATGAATTAACAATTAATAAATGATAACAATAAATAACAAATAATAAAAATTAATAATAAAGATTAATTCGTAAATAATAATTAACTATTTCATTATATTTGAAGCGTTCTGTCATTTTTAAACGCGAATATTGTAATAAGAAAGTGAAAATTCAGATTAAGAGGAAAAAATTTATGGTCGTTATATTTTCAAGGCCGTTATACCGAATGTAAAATAGCATCAGGTTAACGAAAAATTGGCCGGGACCAACCACATAGGACGCTGTAACGTGTTGAGACGTTAAAAAGAGGGTCGCTATAAAGTGCTTCGACTGTATAATGTTTGGAGGTTCCCTCTACTAATACATATTTCATAAACTACTCCCTGATTGCAATAGAGATATTAAAATAATACTAGAATTGCCACTGACTGATTTTTATATACGATGTTGAGTCACTTTTTCAATTCGATTGAACATTGCTAACGAATTTCCATAAATTTCCTGCTTGAGGTTATAAGTTCGACTTTAACGCATCTGTTTGAAGAGCCTTTTGGAAACTGTTTCTAATAGCTGTAGAAGGCCAGTCACTCCCTTTCACTGTATCTCAGGGTTCCTCGCAAGCAACATGGGCGACAGATCCATAATGGTTTGTCGTCCGTGTTCCAGTCAGGTTACATATTGGCAATTGTTCCCGGATGACTTGGAAATCCCCAAAGCAGCAATTCGCTCTCTGACAGCACAAAATCTCCACGTTGCCGGAATTTCTCTCTTCGTGTAGTCCAAATGTAAATTATGCCGTTTTCCATTTATCGAATGATCGCACCATTCAACTTTCTCCTTTCCAACATATTAATTCGGTCGTCTTCTCCAATCAATTTACGTTTTGATTTCTATGACGTGACCTGAATACTCTCTTGGAGAGTATTCACTTCGAACTGATCACTTTTTTATATTTTTGTAACTTTTCCGTTCACCATTTACTATTTGAATTTACTGTTTAAAATCTCGCTTCTTATTTTTTTTGCGGTTTCTTAAGATACGAGTTATTGGGCCTTTTACATCTACCATTGTCTGCTTATAGTTCGATGTATCCGCCATGCTTCAGCTGAAACAGTGGGATCTGCGTACATTTCGAAGGTGCAAAATTGCATAAATAAATAAAATGCAGTTCGATTTAGCAACCTAATTATATTCCAGTGAAGACTCTGTTAGCGATGTATCTAACAGTAGAAACATCTAAAAATTGCCTTTTTTTTACAGAATAACATAACGAAAGTTAACAAAATATTGTATCGCTAAAATTGCAGTCAAAACTGTGCACAAACATAGAAACACTATCAGAAATTTAATTAGAATTTTAATCTCATCTGGAACACAGACGACAAATCATTATGGATCTGTAGCCCATGTTGCTTGCGAGGAACTCTGAGATACATTTAAATTCAATTATAAATGCAATCAAACGAGTAATTTTTGGAATACACCCGAACATACTTGGCTGGAAGGAGTCCCCCAAAGGTCTTCTATTGGATCTCTTGTTCCCTACATCCATCCATGATCGTGGGAAACAGACAAAAGAAGTGGTATTCGCAAGACTTAGAATTGGGTGCACTCAGCTTACACACCTATTTTTATTATTGGGAGAAAATCCACCCCAGTGCATATCCTATCACAAGCAACTCACGGAGTCCTCGTAGGAATCACAGTTGGTAGGATTAGTGTCCTCCCTACACCGGGTGGAAAACACCAGAGTTCGAATCCCGTCGATGACGTGAGGAATTTTTAGCAACGTGGCTGAGTAAGTCTTTCTCAGACGAGGATATCATGGCTTTTCCTCCCAGAAACTCCAGTTTTTCGTCCAGCAAACAGAAGGCCGACCTCAGAACGCACGCAATTTACAAACAATATACACGGAGCAACATGGCCTTAGTCGCCGATGCTCCTAAAATCCAACAACAACAACTCACGGTCCGTAATTTTCTGGTAGACTATCCTCTTTACTCATCCGTCTGCACTAGCACCATCCCAGTCATTCTGCAGATTGAATGAAGCTCATATTTTATCCCATTTCCTTGTAAATCATGCCAACATAGAAGAACTTTTAATATACTTGAAGCGTATTGGTACATCAATATAATTCAATAGGTCTAATATATTAAATGGACTATGAAAGGCACAATTTGGCCACAGTAGCCCTTGTGCCGCTAAACATCATTACAACAACACGATCGAGGTTACTGCTTGAAAGATGGTGGTAGTCCCCACCATCTTTCAAGCACCATCTTCGCTGATCATGTAAAACTCTTCTTTGCAATAAAATCCTTTCCTAACATCTCTGCTCTTCAGACTTCCATCAGTTCGTTTGTCGCCCGAAACCCGAATTCGACCAAACCAAATGTAAAACTATTACATTTGCAGAAACTAGAAAAAGGGAACAAATTTCAAAAGTAATACTTTGTCAATCAGACACCTCTCGCCATAGCCTTTCACATACTCGTAAAAGATCTTGGAAATCACTTTCATTAGCAACTTGAGAATCGTCACTTCGTTCGAATATTAAACAAAATACGAAGTCACACTTGGAAAAGTTAAAATGAAATCGCTCAGGTATTTAACAGACAATAAAAAATCGTATTTGACCCATGCAGATGAAAATTTTGGGTAGTCGCCTACTTATACCGGCCTATTTTTTCAACAATACTTACCTCATTCTTCGAGGTTCAACAATTTCCAACTGAAAACACACAAAAACCAAAGCTAACAGACCGAAGTTGAGCCACGAAGCCATTTAGAAGGGACGATTTGCTGATGGAAGATCTGCTTGCACGCGAGTCCTCTGTGGACTCAAAGATGTAAATGTCCCCTCTTCAACTTATTTCTTACTACAAATCACACCCAGGGGGCGTAGTACTTGAGCGGAACTAAAATAAAGGATTATTTTTTGCTCTTTAAACTTGTACGGCCTAAAGGTCAATTAGATTAAAAGCTGATATCCGAAATCTGGTTGACTTCCTCATATTTAAGGAAGTTGCATTTCCTTAAAAAAAAAAAAGGAAAAGAAAATTCTTTCCTGTTTCATTTCAAGGGTGACCGAAGGAGAGTTCGAAGAAAAGACCGCTAGTCATACGACTGCGTTTCTTGATAACTTGATTCAGTTCAATTGCAACAGAACCCTGACATGTTCTCACTGAGTGGAGTTTTGGGATCTCTTACAGGCAAACGCGGAATTTGTTATTTCTCAGTTCATTCCTCGTGTCCTTAATTAAAATCTTTGGCATATTTTGCTCTATAATTTCTCGCAATCTCATGATCGCTAACAGGCGGTTTTTTCTGTCTCCATCACTAAATCCACAACATTTTTCATTGAAAATGTATGCATTTGTGAAATTATCCTCCACTCTGTGCGATTTGCACAAGAGATGTGAATACCACCTTGTATACTTTGAATACTGATAAAAATCCGTGTTACCCGAATCCAAGATCAATGGACATTACTCTTCTTCCAAACCAAGAAAAGGCTCGGATTCGAATCCCTTCAAGACAGAGAGGAATTTTTGGGTTTTTTTCACACTGTGACCAGATTATTCGGTGTGAAATCTGAGCGCATTATTTATCTGTTCCAGAAACTCTCAGTTTATTTCACTGAAAGATAGAAAATAAAATTAAAATATACACTGTGCTGCCACTTTATTAGGTACACCCCTGCTGTGCAAACAAATGGTTTGTCCCACAATGTTGCAAGTCACATGACCGCAGTTGTGGATATAAATGCAGCAGAACAACCTTTCTAGTATCAGTTAAGTGTACAAACCGTAGCAAAAATGGGGAAAAGGAGTGATCTAACGGACTTCGAACGTGGCATGGTAGTAGGTGTAAGATGTGCTGGACAAAGCATCTCTGAAACGGCAGTTCTCCTGAACTTTTCACACACCACAGTTTCAAGGATGTATCGAGAATGGTGCAACGAACAGAAAACATCCTCTCAACGGCACTCCTGTGGAAGAAAATCGCTTGTTGATGAGAGAGGTCAGAGGAGGATGGCTAGAATCGTCCAAGCAAACAGACGGGTCACAATGTCGCACATCACGTCAGAATACAACCTTCGTGCGCACAACAAAATATAGCAACGGACCACTAGTCGCACTTTGTCGCCAATGGGCTACAACAGCCGACGGCCACATCGCGTACCTTTTTTTTTATCAATGAAGAACAAGAGAGCACGCCTCCTGTGGCCACAGCAACACCAGCACTGGACTATCGAGGATTGGAAAACAGTTGCTTGGTCTGACGAGTCAAAGTTCCTGGTGCATCATGTTGATGGAAGGCTCAGAATTTGGCGAAAACAACATGAATCCATGGATATAGCCGTTATGTCTGACGATTACTGTGCAAGGCGGTGGAGGCAGTGTTATGGTGTGGGGAATGTTTTCTTGGAACACGTTGGGCCATTGATACCCATAGATCCACGTCTGAATGCCACATCGTACCTAAACATCGTTGCTCACCAAGTGCATCCTTTCATGTTGACAGTTTATCCTTAGTCAGATGGTTACTACAAGCAGGATAATGTGCCGGTGCACAAAGCCCGAATCAATATGGAATGGTTCCAGGAATATGACAATAACTTTTCTTTGCTGCAGTGGCCGCTCAGTCTGCAGATCTCAATCCTATTGAACATCTTTGGGATGCGGCTGTTTTGAAGGCTAAAGGAGGCTCAACACGCTACTAGGTAGGTGTACCTGATAAAGTGGCAGCCCAATGTACTTAACAATATTTTAGGGCAAAGACTTTAAACTACGGAGAGATTCATTAAACGAACAAGTTTGTGCATTGCATCATGTTAGTACGTAGTGAACCATCGAAGTAGGTGACATGGCATTGTTTTGTTATATCTCATATTGTGAATGCCTTCACAACGAGTTGCCTTGATATTGTACCTTAATATGCAAGTCTTCACCAGTGGAGAAGAATATTGTTACTTATTCAAACGGTGCCGTCTGGGTGGCGGATACCACCACCACCCAGACAGAACCGTTTCGAAGCTTTTTGACCTCTCATTTGTGGGCGGGTAGGTACTCTGGTGTTACAATAAGTGACAATCCAGTTATGAAGTATAACTGCACAATAGGTGCTCTTGACATCTTAAAGGCTGTCGATTGTGTTTGACATAAAGGTCTTTTAAACAAACTTCCATCTTATGGTTTGCCAACTGTTTTTGTAATTGGTTATCCAGTTTTCTCTCTGATCGCTCACTGAGGGTGATGGTAGATGGCTCTCCGTCTTCTAACTTCTCCACTAATGCCGGTGTCCCCCAAGGTTCAGTTCTTTCCCCCACTCTTTTCCTTTTGTATATCAATGACCTTCTTCCATTGACTAGAAATCCTATCCATAGTTTTGCCGATGATAGCACACTGCATTCAACTTTCCATTTTGAGACACCTTGTCCTGCTCAATCAGCTTCAACTTCTCGAAAATCTGCTGCCAATTCCTTAAATGCCGATCTTCAGGTAATTCTCCAGTGGGGCAAAGACAACTTAGTTGATTTCAACCCTTCTAAAACTAAGTCTTGTCTTATATCTCGCAAAAAGGATTCTTCTGCTTCTATGCTTATCTTTAGTGATACTCCAATTTCTAGGCAAAAGGATATATCTCTTTTGGGGATTACCCTGACTTCTAAACTCTCTTGCACAAGCACATTACAAATATTGTTTCCTCTGCATGTAAAAAAACTTAGTTTTCTCTTTCGTTCTCGGCGTTACTTTTCTCCCAAACAGCTGCTCACTCTGTATAAATTGCAAATCCGCCCTGCCATGGAATATTGTTCCCACATCTGGGGTGGTGCCCCCAAAACCTCTCTCAGGCTTCTTGATTCCATTCAGAAGGGGGCAGTTAGGGTAATTAATGATTCATCTCTAACAGAGTCTCTCCACTCGCTGTCTCATAGACGCACTGTTTCTGCTGCATGCCTCTTCTACAGATACTTCCATGGGCACTGTTCTTCTGAATTGGCTTCTATAATTCCCGCTCTCTCTTTCAAAACAGTCCGAACACATGCAGCGAACATCCATTTACTGTCCAACTTCAAACTCACAGAACCAACTTTTCATCTTCCTCATTTATTCATTCAACTGCCGTTTTCTGGAACAAACTTCCTTCATTCGTATTTCCTGAAAATTAGTCTACAGTAATTCAAGTCCAATGTCAACAAATATCTTCTTTCGTCTTCTCAACCTCCAACCCAAGCACGGTACCAAATACTATAAGTTCTAACACCTCTCGTGTTTGGGGTGTACATAAAAAAAAAAACAAAAAAAAAACTATATGATAGATCCCAGATGGTGTGCAACTTATTGTAACACCACGGCACCTACGCGCCCACCGATGAGGGCCCAAAAGGCCATGAAACAGTGCCGTCTGGGTGGTAGTTGTATTGCAGTCACAGCATGGATATTTTAAGGGCGGTCTTGTCTGATAAATCTGATCAGATACTGTGACGGAGTAATCAAGGAACTGAATGCAAAAATTAAATTTGATATCATAAACTTAGATTTCAATAAGTTTTTTTTATACTGTTGCTCATAAAAGACTGCTGTGTAAACTTGGGCAAAGTGGCATTAAGAGAAAGTTACTGCTATCGATATTATTATTATTATTATTATTATTATTATAATCATCAATTTATTTCTCTGTCATTGGGACAGTTAAGTGAAAGAGCACAGAGTGCTTATCAATGGGAACTTCTCTCGTGCATTAACGTTATCAGTGGAGTCCCCCAGGGTTCACTGCTGGGACCATTGTTGTTTATAATATTTATTAATGATATTGATGAAGGTATATCAGGTTTAATGTCCAAGTTTGCAAATGACACAAAGGGTTGGCAGGGTGGTTAACGACGGTAATTATGGTGAGTTACTGCAATGACATCTAGGAAAATTGGGTCAGTGGGCTAAGAAATGGCATTTGAAGTTTGCATTGACAAATGCAAGATATTACATGTGGGTAGTAGTAATCTCAGAGTAACTGATGAACTGACTTTTTGTTATTACACTCAGGGTAGTGGAAAGTGTAACCGATCTGAGAGTAATTGAACTTTTATTAGAATGTGGCCAATTTAACGGGTCTTGGACTTGAATCCTGCTGTTGAATTTATCACTCTTGGAATGGAGTTTTTCGTCAGCAACCAACTGTAAAAAGTAAAAAGTAATTTTAAACACCCTCCAAATGACTTTCTTTAGAACTATCCCGAAGGTGTCTCTATAGTGAATGCGATATTTTAGCTGAAAAAACAGGCTCAAGTTGTTGGTTTTGTATGGTCTCGTGGATTGTTTTCTAGCTTTGCAATATTAATGTTGATGATCCTGCTCAGATAGCTGACAAAGTGAACGAGTATTTTGCATCTACATTCACGCATGCGGAATTCTGTAGGAGAGTAGATGATAGAAGGTTATTAACTCTAACAGGGAACTAAATGATATTGTAATAACTGAGAGCAAAGTAGAGGAGAAATTGTTGAAGATAAACACAAGAAAGGCACCTGGGGTGGATGGGATCTATCCAGTTATATTAAAGGAGGCAGCAAAGGAAGTAAGCAAACCCTTAGCCATAATTTTGAGAGCATCCTTGAACTCGGGGGAAATCCCCACGGACTGGATATGTGCAAATGTATCCCCAATTCACAAAGGAGGATCAAACAGTGACACAAGTAATTACAGACCTATTAGTTTGACTTCTGTTGCAGGGAAAATAATGGAGCCATTGGTTAAAGAAGCATTTCAGGATCATTTAAACAAGATTGCAGCAATAATTCAGACACAGCATGGGTTTGTCAAGGGGAAGTCTTATCTTATAATTTCATTGGATACCATGATGTGGTTACAAGGGAACTGGATGCAAAAAATAATTTGGATATCATATACTTGGATTTCAGAAAAGCTCTTGACACTGTTGCGCATGGAAGACTACTGTATAAATTGGAGCAGAATGGTATTAAGGGTAAGTTGCTGCAATGGATAAAAGGGTAATTGAATGGAAGAAGACAGAGAGTGGTAATCACTGGACGCTGCTCTCTTGGACTAATGTTATTAGTGGAGTTCCCCAGGGTTCGGTTTTGGGCCCATTGTCGTTTTGTATATTTATCAATGATATTGATGAAGGTATATCAGGCTTAATTTCGACTTTGGCAGGGTTGTTAATGACAGTATGCTACTACGAAAGGATCAAGAAAAGTTCGGTAGATGGGCTGAGAAGTGGCAACTGAAGTTTAACATTGATAAATGCAAATTACTGCATATGGGTAGAAGTAATTCCAGAGAAACATACCAGCTGTGTGGTACACTCAGGGTGGTAGAGAATGAAAATGACCTGGGGTAATTGTACAGTCAGATATGAAGTTTTCTGAGCAGTACAGACAGGCTGCCAGATCAGGTCATGTGGTCTTGTCAATGATATTCAGGAATTTTGCTAGTAGGGAGAAGGAAGTGATTATTTCTTTGTATAAGGCAATGGTCAGACTACACCATGAGTACTGCGTAGAGATTTGGAGGCCTCATTTTAGAAAGGATGTAGAGTTGCTAGAACGAGTACAGAGAAGGGCAACGAGATTAGTGAAAGGAACAAAGGGGTCCTCTTACGAAGAATGGCTTAACTTCTGCAAATTGCAGTGTCCGGAGACTAGGCACGTGCGAGGTGGTCTGATTGAGGTGTATAAGGCCTTGAATGGTTTCAGCAAACTCAATGCTGACGGGTTTCTTCTTCTTGCTCTGGTTAATCGCCCGAGGGGACATAAATTCAAATTAAGGAAAGACAGTTGTAGAACAGATGTGCGGAAATTTGCCTTTAGCCAGCGGGTGGTTGATTGCTGGAACAAACTTCTATCTGTCGGAGTTGAAGTTGATAGCCAAATTAAATTCAAGGAAGAACTGCACAAACCTTTAGAGCGAATGGTTGTGTGAAATCGGACTTTTTATTTGGCGCAGGCTGTGTAAGGTTGGTTTCTTGCCTCGTATGCTTCTGTTAACGCTAATGGTAATACTAATTGGATGGTTTAGGTAAACCATCCAATTAGTAAACAACGTACGCATAAACTCAGTACGTGAGTTTATGCGTACGTTGTTATTTAAAAAAAAAATGTAGCGTATTACTTTTGAGACTATCTCGGTAAAATATTAGGATTTGTGAAGAGTATGACAAGTATGATCTGGTTTTGTAATATAATTTGCAGTCAACAGTGAACAACAATTTCTCTTTCATTCATACAAACGGACCATGAATCAATCAAAGGGATAAAATGAACCTTACGATCTTTATATTGCTAGATGGTACTGGAAGCTAGGAAGGATATGCAGGTACCATTCATTAATCATGATAATACACTATAAAGAAATGCACTAAGGGCTGTTTGTTTGTTTGTTTGTTATTTGGTTTTTAGGAGCATTAGCAACTAAGGCCATATTGCTCCGGGATATGCGGTGGTCATTTCCTGACCTTTCCGCATCCTCCGTATTTGGTGGTGACGGGCTCGAACCCCGGTCTAATCAAGAAGCGTGTGCTACGCACTGCTGCTCCTTCCCACCTGGCTACAGAGGCGGCAGTCCACTAAGGGCGTGGGAGACATCAAGACTACATTGATCATGAACATCAACCGGAAAATACGGCTGCGTTGATGCCAAAAATGCAAAGGATGAACGCAGGAGGACTGGAGGAAAATCACCTGGTCCGATAAGATAATCAGTGGCGACGGAAGAAACGTGATCGCTTTGAGTAAGTTGAAAACAGTTTAGAAATGAACTATTGAGACACTTTATACACCATCATAAACAAATTTACTAAACCATCATTATCTTACAAACCCTTTACCAGGTTCTTGTTCACATTCATAATGAGTCATAACAAATTAGATTACAAATTAGGCTTTCCTAATTGCTGACGTCTGTTGTGTGAGCCGTCTCTAACCTTAAACTTTGCAATTTACCGGAATAAACTATCTGTTACTCCAGGTCCTTGGTAATGCATTTCCTTTTTTAATGTAGTTCCTGGTGTTGATTACTTGATCTTGGATGGCGAGTAGGAATCCTTCGGTCTGTGGGAAGAACCGTCCGTTCGCGAGTCAATCGTTGAAAGCCATCTTATCTATGTAGTCTTGAAGGAGGCCATTGTAGTGTCTGCCGTGAACTGTTTCATTCGCCCATCTTTCTGTCTTTGTTTTTATTTATTTATTTAATTTCAAGTTAGTCTGTGTGAATGTAATCTCCTTGTTGAGGTTGAGCGATGTGTTGTTTGTCCGTCTGTCTTATGGCTCGGTTGAGCCGAATAGAACTTTGTCGAATGATGCGCTGCATGTTTTATCCTGAAAAATTCCAGCAGATTTGATAGTGGCTAAAAAGAATGTTGAGTAAGGAAACAAATCGTAACAACTCTAACAGGAAAAGAGGGGAATATTTGGAGTATACCCTACCTTATCCACCATAGCTAGGAATAAAATTTCTCAAAGTATCTTCAGATGATGGCAGGCTCGCTTGGATCAAGCAGATCAGAGAAGAGATACAGATTCATTCCTAAGGTCAATAGTGTCGATCTTAAGAAGGAGCCGTGGTGTGTACTGAAGACCAATGTAGGACTTTAATAATTGTTTTGGACTCAAGGAAAAGTTGAAATTCTTCAGTTTGGTGGAAAGTGATTTATGCCGTTGTGGACAGGTTCACATGTTACGTTTGAATGCTCGAAGTATTGTTACGTTTGAATGCTCGAAGTATTGTGACTTTAGTCTTAATCTAATGGTCGATGGTGTTACTGAGTGTGATGTCCGTAAATTAATTTTGCATAAACAGTAATTCATGGAATTTTGTAAAATGTACACATTTTCAAAAGAAAGACATCTACACAGCTCTATAAAATTTATATAAATATTATATAGTCTGGTTAATTAGTGCATAATGTAAGTAAGGTGTTATGGCCACTGCTCGTCACGGAATAAGATTTGGTATTGAGCCCCCTTGGTGGTTTTAATGTTTACTAACGATATTGTCTTAGACATATGTCTAAGATAGAATTTTTCTAGCAGGGATAAGGAGGTTACTATGTGATTGTATAAGGCAATACTGGGCCAAATCTTTGATACTGAATGCAGGTCTGGAAGCCTCATTTTAGGATGAATGCGGATCTGCTGGAACGGGATTAGTGAGGGGGAACAAAAGGGTGTTCTTACCAGAAAAGGCTTCAGTTCTGTAAATTCCAGCGTGATGAAACTAAGCATCTGCGAGGAGTCCTAACTGAAGTGTTTAATTTTAATATTACCGTTGCATTATGATGGAATATTCACCCTCAGACCAGTCACACAGATTTTACGCGAAATGCAAAATAAATAACTTAAAATTCTGGCCAACCTCAGGTATCTTTTTTGAGTCCCTTGATATCAATCCCCAGTGAGGAAGCTTTCGTCATTTCATCTATTTTTCTGAAATGTTGTTGAAATGTTTAATTTTATTAAAACAAAACATGCATTAAAGGGCACCCAATTATAGCGCATGTGTGACTGAAGGAAAGTATTTATAAAAATGGTAGAAGCAATAATATGCCTGCCCAGTTTGATCTCTGGATTATTGAACTAACATAACCCTGCCAGAGAATGTCCAAACAAGATTTGTGAAATATTGTGATGAAAATAACAAACAAACTAGTTTTTATAGGCGCCATTACGAAAAATAATTAATATAATATAAACTAAAACTAGTTAAACTCAGACTACGAAGGGGACTCAGACTATCAAGATAAAAGTTTAAAATGATACATTATTGAAATACATTTCCGTGCACGTTCTCTTCAAGATTTGTGGAAACAAAAATTGTTTCGCATTTATTTTCATACTAAACTTTTTGTTATGATAGTGTTTTTACTCATTCTGTTTTAGTACGCTGTACTTTTGTGTATTTTTTACTATGTTTTCTTACATTTTAAATGGAGCAGTAGCTCAGTACATTTGAAAATAATAAATAAATAAATTTCTTTGTACATCTCGGCGAAATCCGGTATCTATGAGTTTAAACTTTAAATGAAAAACAATATACTTCACTATCAGAGCAGGGCTTTTTATTTAGAGTAGTGCAATACCAAAGCACCTCGTGGCGAAGTGCCTCCACAATATGAGATCGACGCACTGAGTAGCAAACACAGTTTTCTTAAAGCTAGGTACAGAAAGAGGTTATGCTGGACGTGTACAATTACTTTTCATAGCTTTCGTAGCTTGAATCTCTTGCCCGGAACTTAATAAATGAAATTCTTAACTGGGAAATCAATGCTAGAGTGTAGAGGTGGATTTTGAAGTGGTTAAATTGTTTATAGACCCTCTCAGATGGCACGTGGTTAAAATCGCCATATTCCCGCACTGAGTGGAAAAGGTTTTTAGTGATTTGGCGCTTAAGACATCCCAAGTCACCTATGTGTGAATTCAGTCTTTCTCTGCTCGTGTGATCAGCGAAGGTCATGCCGAGTTTCTGAGGAAGACAACAAACAAAAGATGGGTCACAGCATTTTATTTAAAGACATGAAAATCGATTGCAGAGATAGGGTTTTACTGTGTTACACAACGCGGGCGAATGCCTGGTGTCCAAAGCCCTTGCAGACTGCAGTGATACACTTCGGAGGTCATCCCAGAGAACACCTTACCGTGAGGACAACTGATTTCACAAACTGTTTCATCATCATTATTCAGACAGTTCCAGTTCACTTCTCCCAAGAAAGAAGGATCACAATTAGATATTGCTGTGGGAGAGAAAAAGACGAAACTTTAATTCTAGTAAACTTGTTTCGAAGGAAGATCTGCATTTAACACTACGAGCACACTTTATTGGAACCGTCATATGTATTGGGGGGGGGGGGGCCTGTTACACATACATCCTTATAACCATAAGCATTCAGAACCACCCCAAATTTACGGATTGTATCACGAGTATCACGAGTTTATTGGTTTCCAATAAAGTAGCTAAGATCAATCGCCAAAACAAAAAGTCTGTTAAACTTTTAAAAAATCAACATTGAAGCATTCTGTTAAGAAGATAGTTTCTTTAAGAAGTTAAATGAAGAAATCAAGTAGCTTATTTAAGGTTACGAAGCTCTGCCTCGTCTGATACTTACGATACTGACATCTGTTTCCACGGAAGTCCAGAGGACACGTACACACATCAGGGGCGGTACACGTTCCGTTGTTCTTACAGGACAGCGTGCAGATAGCTGAAAGAGGAAAATATCATTGCTGTCATAGCAACCAAATGGTCCAAACAAAACATCAATTTCCGCTCAGGTAACGTAACATCTCTCTGAAACTATAAAGGGACCTTGGATTGTAGTAGACCTTAATGTTCCATTCAAGAAATACGTGGAATATTAATTTTGCGAACGTTTCCTATTCGGCAACATCGAAGCAAGTAGCTCGCAGCAGATGCGCAGGAAAGATGAGGATACAAAAACGGACACAAAATACTAACTTACGTTTTCCACAACGGGCTCCGTCGTAGCCCAGCAGACAGTGGCACCTGTTGTGGCCCACACAGAGTCCACCATTTTTGCATCGAGGTTTGCATGTGGCTAGAAAAGACAAGGATTGGTTAGCGAGAAGTCTGCGTTCAACATATTATCTATGTTCTGATATAAATTGAGTAGGTACTTAGCTCTTCGGACCATAAGAAAGAATAAGCGCAATACATCATTTGCTTACAAAGCGGGTTAAGAAGATTGAACATACTAGTTCAGGTTGGATTCGACTTTCTGTAGATTGCGATTTCGGGGAACACATAAGCAACTAACTACTGAAGAGACTTTTAAGAGCCTCCAGTCTACTAATAAAATACGTGAATTACTTTTAAGTATAATTTATTATGCTGAATATTGGCTTTCAGAAATTATCACAGAATACACACAATACTATACATGGGTAGCAGTAACCCCAGAGAAATGTACCAACTGTGTGGTGTTACACTCAGGGTAGGGGAGAATGAAGGAGACCTTGGGGTAATTGTGCAGTCAGATATGAAGTTTTCTGAGCAGTGCAAACGGTCTGCAAGAGTAGCTCATGGTGTCTTGTTAATGATATACAGGAATTTTTCTATCAGGGATAAGGAGGTGATTATCCCCTTGTACAAGGCAATGGCCAGGTCACGCCTTAAGTACTATATACAGGTCTGGAGGCCTCATTTTAGGAAGGATGTAGAGTTGCTGGAACGAGAAGGGCAACACGACTGGTGAAGGGAACAGAGGGATGCTCTTATGAAGAAAGGCTTAAGTTCAGCAAATTTCAGCATCTGGAGACTAGGCATCTGTGAGGCGATCTGATTGAGGTGTATAAGGCCTTGAATGGATTCAGCAGGCTCAATGCTGATGGGATTCTTCCGCTTGCTCAGATTACGAACCTGGAGGCTTGAGGGGGCATAGACCCCTGAGGAACGAACGAAAACGTTGTCTATTTGAATCTTTCCAGTTGTTGTGAATGACAAGGGTGGGAGAAGCGACTCCGACTCCTTCCTGGACAAGATTAAAGTTTTGGGGGAGAAGCGACTGGCAAATGAGGGCCGTACAAGACTCCCCACCACCACCGCCTCGACACTGGCTCTCTGAGTACGTTCTTTCCGGGACAACTCCAGCTTTGAAAATTGTTAAAAAATACTTCTCGTCGCAAAATTTATAAATGACCTTTATAGAATTATTAACTGACTATTTAGCAACCTTTTTGTCGCGAAGAGACAAAAGAGAGTTTACATGAATGTTTTAGAAAGGAGGAAGAGAGAGGGAAAAATAGAATCGGGGACATGCGTCTTTAAAATTTCTTGGAAACTGTTCGGAAACATGGTGCTTGTATAAAATGGACGAAGATGAAACTCACTGTCAGAAATGATTTCAGAACTAAGGGGGGCGTCGTACATTCAAATTACGGGAACAAGGATTTAGAATGGATTGTAGGAAGTTTTCTTTCAACCAGCAAGTTGATAAGGACCAGAATAAGTTACGGGCGTGCATAGTTGAGGCTGACAGATCGGGAGAATTCAAAGATGACTACGCGTGGAACGAAACAGATAGGTTAGTTATTTTCTTTTATTTTATTATTTATTTTTATATATTTTTATTTTATTATTATTTTTGGCTAGTGCAGCAGAAACCCTTGGCTCCTGTCAATTATATGTTGCTAATACTAATACTTACTGTAAAGCAATGAAAGAGAAATTAATTTTAATGACATGTCTGCACTTCTGCACCGAATACGGGTATCCTTCGTCCATCGTGGTTTTCTTCTGATGTTACTGGTTTTCTAATCACGAGATGACGGGAATCAAATAAAAAACCAAACTACCCTCGTTGGAAACCGAATAATTCACCACGTTGCATGAAAGACCCATAAAAATTCCTCACTCCATCGACGGGATTCGAACGAGTCTTTTCCACCCGGTGTGGGGAGAACGGCGCTTCTACCAACCGTGTTCCCGCGAGGGCCGAAGTAAGTGAGCTTTCTTCTTTGAGATACTAAGTTAAGAGCGCATACAATATTAACAGCATTGATCTAACATTAAAATTAATACTTAAAATATTATTCGTTCCTGCTCCTATTGTTTAAAAATTAAGTTTCCGCGTTTTTCAACTCGTTGGGGATGCAATCTCTCTTTTTCCTTCTTATCTTAAATATCTACTTACCTCCCCCATTGTGCCTTCTGGACCTGGAAAGGAAAAGAAAATAATACAAATTTAAATGCATATATTGAGCATAACAAGCTATATGGAACTATACTATCAAAATAAACTACTGACAGAAAGTAATTTAGACAAAAAACTGATAAAGCAAAGGTTTAATCTCCCCAGGGTGGAGCACTTCATTTTCCACTTGTCTTCATTTCGTTGAACGTGAGCACCATACCACAAAGGGAACTTCTCAGGCACCTTTGAATTACAAGGAGATCGGAAGTTAAATAATTCGGGGTGGATATTCGTGAAATTGAAGTTGTTTGTGCCGGACAGTGTTTCTCAAACTGGAGTGTACTTTCATCGAAAAACAGGATTTCTGGTCAGCAACAGAAGGTGGTAATTGCTCAATGTCCATCTTCAGCACAAACGTATGCATACATCGAATAAACGATTCCCGCATTTGGAGCAATTGCTGCGATATGCAGTGCATCTCTTCAACGCATGCTGAATGAAAGATGCGATATCCTAATCTTCAATCTTCTCTAATGAGGATGCTATAATTGGCACAAGTTCAAGTCGAAGAACGTCTTGATTTCGAATGGGTTTCAACGAATGATCGACCAAGGTGGAACTCCCACCCGGTTAATAGGCAGAAACGTTTCTCGGGTTAGTTGCCAACGAAAAGTAACTGATGTATTATTTATGACAATTGTGGGTATTACCGGTTTAATAAGACTACCTTATGATCCTAATTATGTAAAGTAACATTCAGATATTAAGTCGGTATGTACTTTTTCGTGGATCCAACGGAGCCGAAATTGACTCACCGAGTAATCCACTAGCGATTCCATTGTAGCCGACATTCGTTGAAGCCCTTTTCACTAAAAAGAGAATCAAACTGAATCTCTTTCCAATATGCATAATCCATTTTTATCTTAAATTTACGAAAGACTCTGCACCAGAATAGTGTTTGTGGAAACGATCCATCTAACTTACGCCTGAGGAGAAGATTCACTTTAATTGATGATCTAAATGCAATTTCTACATGAGAACAACCAAACGAATGAATAAAACAATGTTAACTGTTAATACCGCTATCGTCAATCACCTTCATGCCATTCAACTCTTCAATGGCTGTTCAATTTTTTTTATGATAAAAAAAACGATTAGCAAGTCCTGAAGTGGACGAATAAAACAGAGGAAAAATGAAAAGAATTAAAAAACAAATACTTGAACTTACCCATCTGAATTGCTGTTTCTGTCCCGTCGAGGCTCGACGAAATACAAGCAACTGGACAAAAGAAACAGTAAGATAGCAAGTTTGTAACACTCCATCTTGAGAGACTGTATCTTCCTCCACAAAAACAAAGACTCACTACACTAACAACAGGAAACAGGCCTTATCAAGGGACCTTAGAGGGCGCTGTACCCGCCCATTTAACCAATTGGAGTTTACTGGAACTGGAAAGAGCGAAACTCTCCTCCGTGTGTAGCATGTTATGGGCAAGGGGCCATTACGTGATTTTTGATTGCATTATAATTTGACCAAATACCCTCGATAGGATTCTGGATGCAACAAATTGACCTTTTTGCTCCAACTCCATTGAGGATTTCATTGACGTCAACTAACGATTCAGCGTCAAAGGCATTCTCGAATCTCAATTAGTCGATTTCATGTGAGACACCTTTCAGAACAGTCCACAACATTAAATTCCAGCTAATTATTTGTCCTTCATTAACTGATAATTAGCCGGAATCTTTATTTTTATATACATACGTTACACAAAATCAAAAAGTTTATTGATGTGCTCATTTTCTGTAAAACCAACGAAGTATTACGCGCAGTTTAGATTAGCTAATTACTTTTTGTCAACTTCAAGGTTGTGTCCTCTTAGGCAGTCGCGAGGTCAACAAAATACGGGAAGTACTTTGGGACACAGCAGTTCCGACAGGAATCACATCATTACGGACCCAATGTTGACTCCGGCTAATCCTTGATTATTTCTTATCTTAAAGTTACCTCAGCCTTCATTTAGTCCGCCTTCAGTTGCATGGTGCGAAATCCAGATACCAGGATATTGCTAAACTTTTTTGCTTACCAATTACGTTTCCTCTTGTGCTAACAAGGTCAACTAATAAAAAGTGGTTTGGCATTATTTCTTATTATGTAACAGTTCGTAATTATTTAAAATCAAACTGTTCTGATGAGAAGTTAAGGCAATTTAGCATTCACAGAGTCTGATAGAGGTTAGTCATGACCACCAGCACCAACAAGTAACTTTTGAAAATGTTTGTGTGGCCAACTTTTAGATGAAATATTAAAACCATTCTTTGCTGTTGTTGTAATAGGGTTTTAAGAGCATCAGCAACTAAAGCCATATTGCCTTAGTTGTTGATTTGTGGTCCATTTTTTGTTTGCTGGACGAAAAACCCGAGTTTCCGGGAAAAACCATATTACCCTCGCCTGAGACGGACTAACTCAGCCACGTTGTGGAAAAAGGTCCATAAAAACTTCTCCAGTCACCGATTGGACTCCAACGCAGGTCTTTTCCATCCGGTGTGGGGAGAACGGCGATTCTACCAATTGTGCTACCATGAGGGCAACTCTTTCTTTGCACATAAAATCAGATTTGTCAACAGCTGACTGAAGTGTGTGTTAAGCATCAAAGCAACTAGGGCTCCGTATATTGTGTCTGAAATTGGGTGTATTCTGTGGTCAATATGCCTGTTTCCTGGAGGAAAATCCTTTATTTCTGGCAGATGAAAGAGCACACAACCTTCGCCTGAGACCGAATCTCAGCCAGGTTTTGAAAAAAGCCAATAAAAAATTCCTCTCGTCATTGATAGGATTGAATCCCAGCTTTCCCCTCCCCCTACTCAGTGTGTAGAGGACGGTAATTATATCCGTCGTACTACAGAGAGGGTGTGGAGTGACTGAAATAAACCTTCCATCATGTACTGTTCCATGAAAGTGCATTTTCGTAAGTTGAAACACTCTCCATCCTCTGTGTATATTTTTATGAAAAAAAATTACAAAAAATAAATAATAAAACTAAATAAATAAAATAAAAACTTGGTAGTCGTTAAAAGCATCTGCACGTTTCTACAGTAATTTGTGAATTTTCGTGCAAGTAATAATATCTATGAGCGATAACGTGAAAATAAAATAGTAAAATATTTTATTGTACTTATGAAGTCTTTAAACGAAACCAATTATAAAATCAGTAAGAGACTGGTACAATGGAAAAGCTTATTGGAGTTCGTATCACTGGATTTCGCGTGACTGCATTGTCGCGTCCATCTACAATTTCACGTGGGGCTGCACAAGTGAGAGAAGGGAACAGTAATGGAAGAAGGACGATTGTATTTGTGTATCATTCATAAAATAGAATAAAAGTTAAGCCGCATAAAAGTCGTTCCAGACGGTGCTACTCGTGTCTATTGGAGCAAGATGACCAAGGTAAGATGTGTGCCCTTCACCTGTTAAATAGAGACGTCATAAAAAGTAGCACTTTCCGATCATCTGGTTATACGATGGGTTAGTGAGGATTTCTCACAGAATATCATGTATAATTGCCAAGAAAATCAATGTGAATAATGCAGATTCTCATAGATATACGAGAGGGGGGGTATCAAAATGTTCATACCCTGACCTAAATAAAACATCAGTAGGAAGGTGCCGCTTTTAATATAAGTTGTCTACATATTCAATAACTAACATCTGAAATTTCATTCCCGTAGATGATCGCACACAAGAGGTGGAGCCCGAAATCTTAGGAAGGACGCTATGGTTGACAAAGTGGAGTATCGAGCAGTGATCAAGTTCCTGCATTTGCAGGGCAAGAAAGCTCAGGAAATTGACGAAGAAATGAATGCTGTGTATGGGCAGAATTGTCCATCCTGTGACACTGTGTAAAAGTGGAAACGGGAGTTCCAGTGCGGTCGTACAAATGTCTTTGGCGAGCCAAGAGAAGGAAGGCCAGTGAGACGGTTGCAATGGTTCAGCAGCTGGTGCTGAGTGACAGATGTGTGACAATTCGTTTCATCGCAGATGCAGTGGGAATTAGTTATGGGTCTGCCCACAGCATTTTACATGACCATCTGCACATGTCTAAGATCTCCGCACGATGGGTTCCAAGATTGTTGACGCCTTTGAAGAAGCAGTGTCGAATACAATGTTCTCGCCAACTGTTAGATTTGTGCTACTGCAGAACCACCCTATTCGCCTGATCTACCACCATTAGACTTCTTCTTGTTTGGAAAAATGAAGAAACCATTGCGCGGCTTTGATTTTTCTCAGGAAGTGGAATCGTGGTTTCAGGCAAAAAGCGGACTTCTATGATCAAGGCATTAAACAACTGATCCATAGATGTGAGAAATGTGTTACTATACATGGAGAGTACATAGAAAAGTATTAAAGTTTCACCTTTCTAGGGCTATTATTTCTAGGTAAGGGTACGAACTTTTTGATACCCCCTCGTATATATATATGCAGCGTCTAAAATATAAGAATCTGTTTTGGATCCGATCAGGACATTTTACTTTTATTTTATTCCAGCGTGGGGCTGCACAATTACACTGCACAAAACAGTACATTTCTAGAAATGAATAGCATGTGTGATGCAATTTTAATATCGAATAAATACAAAATAATTATGCAATACTGGTATCAGACTAATAGAGAAAAAAATAAACCAATATCTGCAGAGAAAACGGAGCATTAAATATCTAAGAACAAAACGTTTGTTAAATGCAATTTAACTTCACATTTGCCGTGTTGTTCATATTAATAATTAATTAATATATACAGCAGAATTTTCGAATTAAATAGTCAAATGAATGTAATGAAATAAAATTCAGGTCGTTAGAAAGCTCATGATTGGAAATAGAGTAAATAAATAAATAAAAAAAAAAAATAGGATAAAAAAGGTTCCCAATTATTAAAAATTTAGAGGAAATGGACGTACGAAATGTTTTTTTTTTGTTTGTTTCAGTAATTAAAAACTCAAATAAAGAAAGAGCTTTAATGTGACGAATAGTAATTCATACAATTTATGTTAATGATTTCGTACATAAACCGAAATCATTAACTTTAATGCAAATTGCTGTGTATTTTAAGCTATATTTTGTTAAATATTGTTCAAAATTAACTCTGTAATAATTACTAAGCATCTTATGCTTAATGAAGTAATTGATCATTTTGCTTTCAATGTTTTCTAATTTGATAATTTGAGAACTAAAATCCCGAGACCAAAGGGGACTCACAAGCTCCATTAAAGGAAGTACCAATGTATGTCTGGGTTTTCGAATTCCATCAATCACGCAAGGAACTTTTGTGCGCTTTTATTCCTTTGTGGCTGTAGTCTGTCTCAAGAGAAGTGATAGTAAGGTTTCTTCCACTCCATCCTCAGAAACTTGGATTTTCCCTTCAGAAGAACAGGCAGATCGACCAGAGAACACACGCAATTATGGACATAATACATACGAGTAGTAGTAGAGGCATGTGATGCAAGAAAGCATGCTTATGTAGCATCAGCTAAAAAAAAACATTTCACACATCCACTCCCTCTAAAAGTTTGTCCTGTTCCTCCTTTAATTCATTTAACCTATCAACTTCCACAACGACAGATGGAAGTTTGTTCCAGCAATTAACCACCCGCTGGCTAAAGGCAAATTTATACATCTATTCTACAGCTGTCTTTCCTCAATTTGAATTTATGTCCCCTCATGTTCGTAATCTGAGCAAGAGGAAGAATTCCATCAGAATTGAGCCTGCTCAACCCATTCAAGATGAGGTAAATCTTGGGCGCCTTTAACATGACACTTTTTTGTTTACTTTTCTTTACAGAAGTACATAAATCAAGTCAAAATTCTTATTTTCATTCGGCTCCTTCGTGAATACCTCATAGTAATTAATCAGATTGATCACCGTGACCATTTTGTTTAACTAATCCATGTTATGGTTGCCTTACAACTCCATTCCTGGCCAGATAATCTTGCATTACTTCTATAACTTGGTAATATTTTCCTGTCACAGATGTCAAACTTACAAGTCAACAATTACCCGTTGCATCCTTCGATCCCCCATTGTGAATAAGAGACATTTGCACATCTCCAATCTGTAGCGACCAACTTAACTCTAAATCTAAAACTGCTCTCAGTGTTATAGCTAAAGGTGTGCTTACCTCTTAGAGATTCCACCAGCTCCAGGCGCCTTGTTTATTTTTAGTTTCAACAATTCCTCTTCCACTTGGGAGAGGAATTGTTGATAGGATAGGATGATGTGGTTTGATAGGATATTATGATGCGGTTACAAAGGAAGTGGATGCAAAAAATAATTTTGATATCATATATTTGGATTTCAGGAAAGCTTTTGACACTGTTGCGCATGGAAGACTACTGCACAGATCGGAGCAGAATGGTATTAAGGGTAAGTTGCTACAATGGATAAAATGACGGTTAAATGGGAGAAGACAGAGGGTGGTAATCAATGGGTGCTGCTCTTCATGGACTAATGTTATTAGTGGAGTCCCATAGGGTTCGGTGTTGGGTCCTCTCTTGTTTTGTTTATTTATCAATGATATTGATGAAGGTATATCAGTCTTAATGTCGAAGTTTGCAGATGACACAAAGGTTGGCAGGGTTGTTAATGACAGTAATGGCAGTGTGCTACTGCAACAGGATCTAGATAATTTGGGCAGATGGGCTAAGAAGTGGCAACTGAAGTTTAACCTCGACAAATGCAAAGTACTGCATATGGGTAGAAGTAACCCCAGAGAAACGTACCAACTGTGTGGTACTACACTTAAGGTGGTAGAAAATGAAAAAGACCTGGGAGTAATTGTGCAGTCAGATATGAAGTTTTCTGAGCAATGCAGACAAGCTGCGAGGGCAGGTCATAGGGTTTTGTCAATGATATATAGGAATTTTGCTAGCAGGGAAAAGGAGGTGATTGTCTCTCTGTCACATGAAGGCCTGAAACAGGCCTTGTAATCGCCTTCCTGCTTTTGCAGGAAGACGTTTACAGTTTTTATTCATCTCTCAATAGAAACAATACAAGAATCTATTCTACCTTTGCTTATACAAGCTTAAATTATTAGTCCGTCTATCCCTCCCCCAAACTGCTAACCTGCGGCGGGATGATCAGTGGACTAAAACAGAAACTGATGCACCAACACTGCCTCTATAGCGTGAGCAAGTATTCTTGCACTCCTCCCATTCGAGTACCTCCCGTCTCCTTAACAGCCTCTTCTGTTAGCATGGGCAGGCCGTGCTGTGAAACATTCTGCACCTTCCCTTGTCTGTTATGGACAAGCGATTCATCGGGTACTCCCTCCACTATTGCTTTGTCAAAATTCCAGATGCATTCAAATTAGCCCTAATTTTCTGCTCCTTTTTTTTTTTTTTTTTTTTTCAGCTTCATTAAAAATAATGTGAATTGCTAAAACTGTTTTCTTGCCCAGATTTTTCGTGAGTAGGCCTAGCAAAAATCACCACGAAATCATACAACGGGGAACTGATAACGTTTTTAATATTTTGGCTGGGTGTGTACGTTAATATCACAAAGCGGAATCAGAAAGTGGTAATTGTAATAAAGGTAAAATTGGCTCCAACGTAAGAATTCATTAACGATCGGGTTTAGTGAATACGTGCACTCATAAAGAAGTGGTTCCTGTTGAAATATTGCATCCGTCTGATAATTTTTGTTTCTGTTAACCTCGTTATTGCATAAAAGGAAATAAGCTGAAGTCGATAACAGCTTGTTCTAAATTGGATGAAATGTTTCCTGTTCTCAAAGGGATTTTGGGTCAGCAGAGCCAAAGAGTCATGGAATCAATCCCATTGATTATGCTGAATACACTGTTCGACAAAATTAACAGAACAAAATGTTTTTCATGAATATTTTATTTAGAACAGTGTTGCCTGCACAAGGTACTTTCTTTCGAATTCTTCTAAGAATGGTCATACAAATGGTAACTGGCCTCTGCTAACTAGTGTCATCTCATCACCAAATTTTTGGGATTTCTGTACTCGACGCGCCCCTGCACATTCTCGAAGTTCAACCCCTACGTTGCTGCCAAGGTTACGCAGACTCAAACTGAGTGACAGATTCACACTGACGCAGTCACTACTGGAAATTCAAATATTGGAATCTGATGGAGTGGTTATGAATAAATTTCTACTCAATCTGCATATAGACGCCGAATCAAGAGCAAGTCCCCACTTTATCAGTTTGTAAACGGCTCAGTGAATTTGATAGAACTGTGTGTGTGTGTGTGTGTGAGGCCTTCGGATCCAGAGATGAAGCCCAAACTGTTACCCGGCAGAATGAGTGCCCGCTTCTCCAGACCAATTGGTTAACTGTCTAATTGCACACAGATCGTGACTGTCTGTCTCTGGCAGTTGTGCCAACTGGAATTTGTGTGTATATATATAAATATATACATATTTTTTTCCAAATTTTATGTAATTTTAATATACATATCACATAATTTTGACACTTAACTATAATTTACCTTCCGGTTCTCAGAAAATTGTTAATCTACTTTATATTACTGCACTCTATAATTTTCCATTATCATAATTGTTAACACATAACCAATTAAATTCCTTATCTTTCTAATTGTATGTGGACGTGTACCCATGACTTTTCAAATCGTTAATCTTGTATGTTGCGATGGATATTTATTGCCCACTGTATCCAGTTGGGTGCAATAAAAGAGGTTATTTATTTATTTAATCCGAAATGGGAACCTTATGTAATAATAAACCTAGCATATGGAAACCACCGGGAATCCGACTTTTACGATGGAACTTAAGTGTGGATAAAATCTACCAAAATAACAAGGATTGTTATCTTGAATTAGTTTGGCTTAAGTATTAAGATAAGCGAAGGTGGTAGAGACATTGAGAGTCAATTGTACAGATCTTGTCCTCTATTTTATGTAGCAGATTGCTTCGAAAAATTGAGAAACTCTTGTGGGTGGTTTTGAGTTTTGGAATGAAAGATCGAGTGAAGGATTTCTCCTCCATGCACCTTTCCTTTTTACCAGATATTTAAATTGATTCAGTACGTTGGGATCAGTTCCTTTTTTCAAGAGCATTGATCAGAGAGTCATGGTAATCAGTCGGTGCAGAACTCATAACTTAATCGATCACGAAATCAATTACCAACAGGAAATGAATCAAACGTTTGCATAAATTTCATGCCTTACGCTTGCAAGGGGAAATGATCATCGAGCATATAAAGGTGGGTGCAGCGAGGGTCTAACATCTGAATAAATCTGATAAAGATTAGGAATTTCGCTGGTATTCGCGTTAAGGTCTTTCTTGTAAAAGGAATCCATAACAGTTTCTATATTCTCGGAGGAAATTGTAATTTCTGTTTGTAATCGATATTAGTTCATTTTCAATGCACCAACACGGTTGTTTTCTTGTTTTTTTTATGAAAACCAGACCGATCAGTTAAGCAAACAAACTGCACTTAATGAAAGATTCAGAATACGCGAGAAAATGTAGGTTAAACTGTGACAAAGAGCATATAATGTGCGAAGATTCCTAGAAATGTGCGAAGATTTTGTGCATACCATATTAGGAGAGGTGAGGGGTATGCAGGTGGCAATTTCGTGCCTTTCTTGAGAGGATCATCACGGAAATGAGAATCAGGCATATGAAGGTGGAAGCGGCGAGGGGTTATCAACTGAAGAAATCTGAGAAGGATTAAGAAAGTCAAACATGTCTAGTGGAAGGAAGTCATTTTGGTTTCCAGAGTATTGCGGCCATTTTTCATTTGAAATTATTTTAATTGGGCTCGTTTAAATAAGTGAAGCTCTTTCCTACTGTTTCAAGAAAAACAAAATTTTTTACACGTACTCAAACATTTTGTGCTTGACGAATCCGAATTATAGCGAAAATATTTGAAAAAGAGACAAAGGCACGGTAGACAAAGAAATGAAGTCCACCTTAATGCGTAATAGTACATAATTGGGAATGGTGTGGAGAGGGACATGTACGTGGACGTTTAGTTGACTTCATTTAAATATGCTGCCTCTATTCCTAGATGGGCATGAATGTTGGCGCCCATTGGCGGCGAAAGAAAAAGAGAGACTGAAGACAGTTTTGCTGTGTGTTGTGGTCATAACAAAGATCAAAGAATTTTGTTGGTGGATGTGCAAAATCGCTGCTACACTTCCCATTAGATTTTACCTCATTTCGTTTGATTAGCCAGTTTGTTTTTGACGTGATCTGGTCGTCCGTTAACAGCTGAAATGAACCTTTACACCAACTGAATTCATTATTCTTATGTGAGATTCTGTTGGGTTTCATTCGGACTTGTCAAGGATATTTCGTTTGGGCATAGATCGAGGTATCGAAGTGATTACAACACCAGAGCGAGTGGGGTCTTGACTGTGAACATTGCAGTGCTCTGTTGCTGAGGGCTCCCTTTTTTTTAATGATTTGGGTTGAAATGTTCGAGTGGATAGCCTCAGTCTTTGTGGAAATGAATGCTAGAAGTTAAAATGTGCGATGGTTCATATGCAGGTGCATCACGTTCACGTTGTCTATTTAGGCTTGAATAGGTTTCATATTTTTTGTAATTATTTTCAATTTTACTTTGCAATTGAAATTTTATATTCAGTCTCTCTGTTTTGTTCTCTTTTGGTCAGAAGGATGCTTGACAGCACTTGCAGTTAGTTTTGTACATTACTTTTTTTTGTGTGGTTTCTCCACCACGAGATTTTCATGTATTCTACACTTTATATGAACCTTATTCTGTTCGTTTTTTATTCAGAACTATTCAGATTTACTGGCTTGGTTTCGTAGTTTTCTGTTCAATTGACGTAAATGGACTAAAAGTGTATTTAGTCTGCTCTCTCTCTCTCTCTCTCTCTCTCTCTCTCTCTCTCTCTCTCTCTCTCTGCCGTGTTTATTTTCTGTATATTTATATGGCGAGTACGAAATGAAGTGCACAAAATTCATCAAGAAAATCCAGACGATGAAAGGGAAAAATCAAACCTGGAGAAGAACAGTATTATACGAGGTCAACTTGGAGGATGTTACGCAACCTGTGTATGAGTGACAAGAGCATGGCTAATTGAGGTCAGAAATTTAAATTTGGGTGCGTGACCCTGGGTGGGTGGCTTTAGTCAAAGCTCATTGACAGTAAAATGGCCGTAAAATGTCGAACATAACTATGCCTAACAGATATGAAAACAAGTGTGAACCTAAACAAATACCATTTTTCACATGCAACTGATAGATGGAATAGTTAGGCATATATCGAGATATATATGCCTAACTATTTTTCTAACTATTTTACTCACTGATATCTATCAAAAAATCAATTGACTATTTCAGACTTCTCAAAACTCATTTCAGTTGTGTACACCAAATGAGTGATAGTTGTTATGAGTTTTCATTATGCTGTGAATGGATGAGTTGTCCACCTGAGTGTTCCAAGCAACGAAAGAATCGAGATGGCATACAATGGACTCTGATAGAACTTCGACCAGAAAAGATTTATCCCAAATTACTTCACAAACTGTAAAATAGTCGCTGTTTGACTTTGAAAACATGTGAAGCTCGTCGTAAAGCAATCGCATTAATGGGATATCTTTCACAGTCAAGTGACATTGCGTCTTTCTGCATCAAAGACTCAAGGATATCTAAACGAAAATGGGACACATGGTAGAGGCCTGGTAAGGGAATAAATCGTTGCTTTGTATGATGATAATATAATAAACCCTTGTGGCATTTATCGATAGGGATTTAGTATTCTTCATTTTCTCAAGTCTAATAAAATATTTTCATTTTTGCAATTTTAAAATACCATTAGAAAACTACAATGTCACCCGGTCAGCAGTTTAGCAAATGTTAAGATGTTTTTTGTAATATATGTGACCAGGGCATGAAATCCAAGTTGGCGTATAAAATAGCCTTTGAGATGGTAACTGGCTGTGTAGTGATCCTTTTTAACCTTATCAGGACACCGTACTCTAATTCTAAGAAAGCTTTGATAGTCGTTTCCGATGCAGAGGACCAAATATGAGATGGGTAGAGACGGATAGGTATGACACTGTTGACACATCTTAAAATGTAGTTATTAATAAGGTCGGGGTTCCTATCGCCTACCAGCTACTCTCTGGATGTCCAGAATGGTGCTCAAAATCTGGCATGAAATTCAGGCATTCGTTCCATTTCAGTCCCAGATCCACATGCGTCTGAACTCTTCGGAACTCCAGCCATTCACGCGTAGAGATATTTGGTTCCCAATTCTCTTGTTTATGAAAGCAATTTGTCATCTGATCATTTAATTGGAGCTCAATGCAACAGAGGTGTTCCTACAACTCGACGATTGAGGAATTTGCATGATTGCTGCATCGCGTGACTGCCTTCTGATCGAGATGACGAAAAATTTCTGCATAAACGTTAAATTTCTTTAGCTTCTGGACCAGAAAAGGGTGTAGTGGTGTTATAGTACCTTCATTATAATTTAATTATTTATTAAATTATAACGAGTGCTTTAAGTTCTGCATAAAATCTGTACTCCAATGAAAATTATTTGCATGGGTTTTGTTAATATTCGTTATTCGAACGTATATTTTCAACATGAGTTTGCTTCGAGAACCCGTCTAGCACTTTAATTGTCCAGGTGTGAGTAAAATGTATAAACTCAAGAAATAAATTAAATTATACATAAAATATATTTGCGCTTTCATCCTGAAAAAAAAAAAAAAAAAAAAAACAATAGCATTTTTATGCGCCTCTGGCTGATGAACGCAGTTGACCTTTTAGCCTGCGATTAATTTCTGAGATTATAAATTAATCTAAAAAATCTTTCAATTAATTTAGAGATTTTTTAGATTAATAAAATTTAGATAATTTGGTTGATAACAAAATTAGCACCGACTTATTACTTTTCCTTAAGAAAAAAATATAAAAAGTATCCATTACTCTATGCCAGATAAGTGAGCGTATCTGTGCTATGAGGGTGGGAGGAATTTTGGACAAATCAGCTTCTCAAGCCATAGGCTCACACTCCTTATAGTATAGCTAGTATGATTTGTGTGTGTGTGTTAATTCTGAACAGGTGATTGATTCCTCGCTAGCCAATTTTCACATTTTGTTATTCCCGGCCGAAAAGTACAGAATAACTTCTTTAGGAACACAACCCAATTTCAGTGGGAAAACATTAAGTTTTGGAGTTAACTGTGAAAATCCTAATCGTTCTCGTAAGATTGGCTAACTACAGTGTCAACTGTACTTAGCCAATCTTACGAGAATGGTGAAGAGATTTTAAAAATACCCCCATTTATGATATTTTGAAACATTGTTCTACAAGTAAATCTTTTTCTTTTTTTTTTTTTGGCAGTTGAAACTCAAAACAAAGATACACTATAAACCTTTGCTTTACACACTGTTAGCGAAGAAAATACTATTTGAAGGCATGAAAACTACCAACCACAGAAGACTCACTATATTTTATTCAGCAAGACACAAACTTCGAAATCGCACAGTTGTGATTTTATTCTGGCTCGCATCGTGGGCGGCGGCTTGGAGTCCATAACCCCTCCAGACTACAGTGATACACTTCGGAGGTCATCCCAGAGAAAGCCTGTCCCTTCGGACAGGCAATTTCGCAAACAGTTTCGTCATCCCTGTGGTTGCAATTCCAATTGGTGTCTACCAGGAAAGAAGAAGGGTCACAGTTGATTATTGCTGTTGGAAAAAGAAAACAGTCGGATTTTAATTAGAATTCATGGGTATGGGAAAAAGGTGCAGTAGTGAATATTGAAAGCACATCTTACTGGAATAAACTTATAAACACCAACCGACACACCCACTTCCCTTGTGCCTTGGCAAGGAACTGTAGGACGTATAAATGTTAACTGACTGACTTTACTGGGAGGAGCCCCCCCCCCTTCCTTCCAAGGCTCGGCTTCTTTGCCCTCCAAGATTAGGCTGTTCTCGGCTGTCCAAGATTGAGTTGCTCAAGGGATGAGGCAGCTCTCGCTGATTCCCAATAAAGTACCCAAATATTAATCTATAAGCCATAGAAATCAAAAAATATTGTATGGAGAATGTTAAATTATTGCTCAATTTGATACTCACGGTACTGACATCTGTTTCCCCGGTAATGCGGGTGACACGTGCATACATCAACTGCTGTACACGTTCCGTTCACGCATGGTATTGGGCAAAGTGCTGAAAGAAGAAAACAGCGTTTTTTTAAAAGATTTTTTGGTTATCTTTCTTGTTAGAAAGAATGCAACTGAAACAATATATCCCATTACAACCACACTAAAAGGGTTTACAGAAACAAGGAAATATTAAATAAAAGTAGAATGTAAACATATTAAGACAATGAGTAGTAATAAAAGAATGAAATAATAAAAAGTATATTTAAATTTAAGTAAGCTGATTATAAGAATAACTAAAGATGCAGATACTGTATATAGATGTACATAATGAAATAATAAAAATAAAGCTAATTAAACATACAGTGTAAAGAATAGCTACAATATTCTCTTTTTCAGAGCCAAACAGGATACAGAGAAATTGTACACGTGTTAAAATGAGTCAATTAGTATTATTATTAATAGGGACCTATTTAGCAATTAAGCAAGCTTATACAGCATCAAGCTAAAGCAAACACCTCTGTCATTTTATCCTTTTCTTATTCCACGGTGTTTTTACTTCTGCTTGGAAATTTACCCGTATCCAGCCAGTCCCTATAAAAGGGTAACAAATCCCATTACGCTTTCCAAAGTAATGGAGAAATCCTTCAACCGCGACTCCTAAACTATCTTGAACCCTTCTATCTATATGGTTTCCATCAGTGTCGATCTATTAGTGATGCACTGGCTTGTGTTATCCATCTGGGGACAAAATTCAGTGAAAACGTTTGGTGAAACTCAAGTAGCTGCTCTTGACTCTTCAAAGGCCCTTGATCATATTTAGAATAAAAGGTTTTTTTTTTAATTGTTTATGGAAGATTGCTGAAGCTGTCAGCTTCAGCCACCCATGGGGGCAACTTACTCCAATAAATAACAACTCGCTGGGTAAAAGCAATCCAGTCTAAACCTATCCCATGTGCAGCCCACATGTTCGAGGTCTTTCCTCATATATATGCCATTTTGCCCATCTCGTCAGGCGCGTTGCCCATCTTTAGACCCTTTGCATGAAGTTTCAAGAAACTTCATGTCTTTTTTAGATGCAATCTCGATACCTGGACATAGTATTCCAAATGTGGCATAACAATTGCCTTATACATTGGTATTATGAACTCTCTACCTCCACAAGCAAATGTTCTAGAAATCAGAGAGCCATGAGACCTTCTTACTCCTTGCTTACACTCGGAGAACTTCATTTCCGACCGTCTCGTGACTCACAAATCTTTTTCTGCCTTTGCTGTTTTTATTTCAACTCCATGAGGTGTATAAATTATTTGGGGGCTGCTAGTCCCCAAGTGTAAGACTTTGCATTTTGCTTCATTGTAAAAGATAGGGCCACTTTTTTTTACCATTTCTGAAGTCTATCTAAGTCGTTCTGATGATCTGGTTGGTGCTTATCATTAACTAATCTACCGAACTTGATGTCATCTGCAAATTTTGATATCACGCCCTCTATTTGTTTGTCGATGTCATTTAAGAAAATCAAAAACAAGAGTGGTCGAGTGAGCGAAATCAATTGGGAGCTGAATTTGTGCTATTGCTGAACATATTCTTCGGAAAGGTCCATCAACAACTAAAAAGAATGAACGTGTCCTTATGAGTAAAAACAGGGCTACATTCCTGGGTAATCTTGTATAAAATATGTGTATAAGATATATGCTTTTTCTAGCATTCTTGGACGAGACTTTTAAATAAATAAGTTATTTGATTACATTCCGGGACGGTTACATAAGATCAGAAGAGTTTTTAACTGTACTGCAGTTCCTTTGGCCTCGCCATAATTCTGCAGTTAGCGTCAGCGACCACAAGTAAAGCGGTTGCAAGTCCGAATATATATACTGCTACTAAAAACTCTTGGCCCATTGTGGTGCTGAAAATCTGGCAACTCTTCGGGCAATACAATAATAAGCAACATATTGGAACGAAGGCAACGTATTTTTAAGCATCAAAACCTATAAGCTCGTTTTACAAACTCGCAAGAAGAAATAAATGGAACAACAAACCAACTTACCTCTTGAACAACGAGCTCCTCTGTAGCCGCGCCGACAACGGCATCTGTTATGGCCGACGCAGCGTCCACCATTTTCGCATTGAGGAATGCAGGTCACTGAAAAACCAAAAAGTTGTTAGCGGAGCACCAACAAGATGACGATGTCTCACTCTATTAGGCACACCTACATATTAGCAAGTAGGTCTCCCGCATGTCATGTCATGGAAAGTTCATGGCATGGACTCAAAGAGCAGACTGAAATTGGATGGTTGCGATTCTCTACTCCGAAGAGCTTGTTCCACCTCATGGGACAGATGCTCAATTGGATTGAGATCTGTTGTCGGCAGAGCTCCATCGCACTACTATGCTGAATTCACTCTCCTGTTTTGTACAATTGTGGCCTGGTGACACGGTTCATGTTCCTGTTGGAAGAACACATTTGTAAATGGATAAACTGTAACCATGAAGCGCTAATCAATCTATTACTATTCAAGAGTTTCTCCACTGGTATAAAGGTACTCAATGTGAATCCCAAAAATGGTGTCATCACTAGAGTGCATTGTAGGCACTTGACAGGATGGGTCCATGAACCCACGTTGTTTTCGTCATATTCTGGTCCTTCAATCAACGTAAAAAGTAGGAACCAGTTTTCTTCAGGCCGGACAACGTTTTTACAATCTTTCACTGTCCCGTAACGGTGTTTCCGTCCCACTGTAACTGTACTTTCCTGTTTTTTTTGCTGACAGTACTGGAACCCGGTTCGGCGGTCGATTGCGATACCTCATCCGTGACAAGATACAAATACTTGTGCGTTAAAAAATGCATCTTTGGTTGTCACTGTTGTACTACGTTGATATATGACTAACTGTAGCCCTACTGTTACCAAGTGCGTCTTTTCAACTACCATTGTCCTCTCGCATCAGTGAGCTATATCCGACCACAGGATCACCATTCCTGGATGTTATTCTGATTTGGTCATTCTCGGTACTTTCGAGACACAATTGTACTTGAAAATCCCGGCTCGGTTGCAGTTTCCGAGATATTCATAGAGGGATGAGTAGCACCGCATACCATGCCACGTTCAAAGTCTTGCCCGTTCTCGCATTGGATTGCCCACACATACAACGTTCCCACGTATCTGCCCACCTGATTTATGTTGCATGGTTCGAACACGTGATGCTTTTAATGAAAAAGCGCTCCGTTTCACGAAAATGGTAGGTTTACCTAATGAAGTGGCCACTCAGTGTATATTGTGTGTTCTGGCATAAGCGATCTAAATGCTCACACACCTGGAACGATATTATTGTGTAGCCTGCATGTTGTGAATATATTATCATTGTCCTTTAATCTGCATATTGCGAAATATGCCTTTAGTTAATGATAATAAACCAGCAATACTGGTAATATTCTACAATAAATCAATCTAGTTAATCACTTAATCAATCAATTAATCACCGTGCAGAAATTTGCAGTAAAATTGAAATAGACTGAAGCTTTTTTAAAAATTTAAAAAACTAATTTATATTTATTTTATTAAATTAATTTTGCGATGTTTTAAAAAGTTTGTTTATAAACGCGCGTTTTACACTCTTCATGCATTAATTTCGGATTAAAAAAAAAATAATAAAATAAACTAAAAATCTGAAATTGTGCTTACCTCTCACGCTTGTCCTTTGGAATCTAGAAAGTAACAGAGAAAAAAAAAATCAAAATTATAAAACATTCAAATTAAACAGAGAAATTAGTCAACCGGACATCTGCATATTTCAATCGACCTTTTTTGATTTCAATATTTAATAACGTGTCGGCCCAGTTGTGGCCTAATTGCACACTGTATCCTCCTCCTTAGACTCCAAACCGTTTTTGCTAAGAGGAAGGCTATATTTTGGTCCATTTCTCCTTCAACAAGCAGTATTCATGTACTGATTACGGCCTGAACAGAGGCCAACTTTTCAGTTCAATCCAGAGGTGTTCAATGAGGTTAAGGGCGGAACTGTGGCCAGTCCTGTGTAGCATTTTCTTGCCCAAGTCTCTACACTCTCTGCAGGTTGACATGGTGCTCTGCCATGCTGAGACAGAAAAGGATCCTCCTCACGTCGCTGTCACAATGCAGAGAGTGGAATTGAATATCAGAATCCGTTAGTATTCCTTAGTCCATAAACAACCACCAATAATCCAAGAACCTCGTAAGATCGATTTGAATTATACATTTGTGTTTTAAGTCTCATTAATTTCTTAATGAGACTTGAAACAGCATCTTAGAACGGCATCTCCCTTACTGTATTTGATTAATTTCTTAGTTTATTATTTGTTTAACGGGCAGATATAAAGGTCAGCTAAGACTCTTAACTGCACGGCGCTAACTGAGCTCGTTTCACTACTAACGAACCTTCTCTGGAAGTGGGTCACCCAAAATTTCTCGCCAATGGCATGATCGGTGAACACAGAATTTTTACGAAGATGATTTAGACAAAGAACAAGGACTACTACTCAAATACTTGGTTTTTGATATTTTTAAATCTCTCATAAAACTTATTTGGACGTTGAGGAATTAATAAACGCTTTAACGAGCGAAGCATTTGTATTTTGTCAGAAATTATGCAATTATCTCTCGTACCCCTGAATGAAGAGACATGTGGGGCATTGGATTAATAGAAAGAGGAGTAGGGGGAGAAAATTAAGTAAGATGAATGATTAAAAGCCATGTACTTACTCTCCTGAAACACTGACTGAACTTTCTGCTCCTTCAGGTTGAAAGAACTGCACATATATAATTAAAAGGAACAGCGAAACACCCAATATGTGCCACCCTTTCATTCTGAGGGACTGTCCGTTTCTTCACCCCGAAGAGCAATTACGATTGAAGGAATTGGTGCTCGTTGCGATCCTTATCAATGAACCGTAGAGGGCGTTTCAAGCAATCTCCAAACCAATTGCAAAGGGAATACAATTTAGGTTTAAAAAAATAAATAAAAGTTGTACGAAAAAAATTCTTCTACGCTTTATCTTGTAAGGATTGGGCATTCTGCTGTTCCTTCTTTGCCTAAACGGCGCCTCCCTCATCTTCGATGGCGTAATTTGTGGATTTGTATATCGGAAGGTTCAGAACATTACATCAAGTTAATTATTACGTCACCTGATCAAAGTAAGAAGTTTTTTATACATGGAAAAAATGAACGAATTCTTTTGGTTTCTTTATATATTTTGAGAATTGCTAAAATATTTTCAGTGAGTTTCATTGATTATCTGTTATTGACGTGCACACCGTTTCCTCTTACGCAGAAACAAGGTCAAACGGAAAATCATAAACAACTTTCAAGCGTATGTCGTTCCGGCAGGAACCACATCATTAAGCAAACGCAGTACCGTAGTCAATTCTTATCTTGGGGTCACCACGACCTTCATTTAACCCATCCCCATACTCGCTGAATTCCGGAATAGGACGGTGATATGAAATCCTGCGTGTTCCTCATCTCGTAAAAATCAAGTTTGTCATACAGGAGTACCTCGATTATTCGAGCTGCTATTAACCAAGGGGTCCCTTAACCGAGCCGGCTGGCCAGTGCAAAATAAATAAATAACAAAGATTATTAGAAGTTCACATTACGTTATGTCATGAATATCTCATGTAGTTTGTTTTACCTCTATGGAGACGTCGGAGAATTTTCTTGAAATAGTAATTTCTTGATCATCTACAATTCCAAATTGGCCTTTTATGATCGTGTGACTCGTCTACACACAAAGATGTCCACAGTAACATGGTGAGCAAAATAGCGCTTACTTCATGTCTCCGATCCTAAAATCACCGTTAAATATGTCAACAAAATTATCCACCCAGCAATCCTGTATGTAGTAGAAATTTGGGTATCCACTGCCCCCACAACTATCGACAAAACATTCGCAGATGTTCTGTCGAATCGACAGACCATTTGTCCTTGAGTTTGTCGCAGACATTTGCTCAGATATGCCAGACAAGCTGTACTTGCTACCTGGGAGACTAAAACGCTGATGGAACTGATATTCGGGTGACACTAAAGTCAAGTAGACAAAATTTCTGCGAAATCCGGATGGTCTATGACAGCCAAATCCTCTGCTTGCACCTTCACGATGGTGGGACTGTTAGTAATCGTGGATATATCCTCCATGCACAAGCACACTGGGTGACCACCCAGGTATGAACCAAAGTAAGCAAGGGTCGAGGTGTGGCGCCCACACCACAGGGAGGAATGCCGCCCCTCTGTGTTACCAGTCAATACTAAGTGGTAGATGACTCTCATCAACCGGTGAAATACCACCATTTTGCTTATTGGAGACTTCAAGTGGTGGAACCCATGTTTAGTCTCCAGAGCTAAGTTCTGATCAACTCTACCATCATGCAGTACGATTGACGAATTTTGAGGTTATGATGAACATCATGGCGAGATCCAATATTCCTTACATTTCGAGGGTACAGCTCTAAAACGGTGTTCGCAGGCGGGCCGCTAGTTAGTACACCGGACCGAACCTATTGGTAACTCTTTAGGAGGCTTCCGAATCAGCTAATGTATAATCTTGCTACCTCTACTCTGCCAGATAGTGACTGGAGGGAGTCCGAGTAGTGTGTCTGCGGGGGGGGGGCATTGTCGAGGCCACGTTATGTCAAAGATCTGGGTATATTCTTACCAAGTGTACGCCATATCCAAAAATTTCATTACTTCATACAGCATGTCCCACCCACTTTTTCTTACTATTGAATACACCATGAATTGTCAAACTAATAGAGCAAGCTTATCTGCGAAAAAATCTAATGCTCCCAAACACTTCCTAATTCATTTCACAAATATACGTGGTCTCAATTCCAATCTCAACGATGTCCATTTCCACTTGCAGTCTGCCAAACTCCGTGTACTTTTTCGGACAGAATCTCAGTTATCAGTTGATTCATCTACTGCTCATCTCAGATGCCCAAATTATTCGCTGTATGATTCCTTTCGCCTCAAATGTGGGACACATGGAGCTCTTTGACTTTCTCTCTTTGCAACTTGACTTTCTCCAGTCCAACTTTCCTAACAGTAAGGTAATTTTCATTGGTGATTTTAATGTTCACAACTCCAGCTGGCTTTCGTTTTCTAGTCACACCGAGTCAGCTGGTCGAGATGCTGAGGCTTTTGCAATTTCTAATGACCTTGCACAGATTGTACATTTACCTACAAGAATACCGGACAATCCTAATCATACAGCCAACACGCTTGACCTTTTTCTCACAAACAACCCTTCTAAGTACACGATTGAAGTGAGAGGTCCTTTAGGCAGTTCAGATCACAACTTGGTGATTGTCTCTTCTCGAACGGAACCTTTATCTCATGGCTATTCCCAACCCCGTGTTTTTTAGCATTACAAGAATGCAAAATGGGATGACCTGCGAGACTTCTTTTCTTCTTTTCCTTGGTCGGATTACTGTTTCAAAACTTCTGATATCAACGTTTGCTCAGATCGTGTCAGTGAAATTATTCTTGCAGGAATGGAATCCTTTATCCCACACTCCACTTTAAAATCTCGTCCTTTATCTAAACCTTGGTTTTCCAATAAATGTGCTAAGGCTGTTCAAGAGAAGAACGTGTATATCGTAATCGGCTTGTTTCCAATTCTTCAGTTTCATTTTCTGCCTACACCAAAGCGGTCATTAATCAGTCCAAACTAGATTTTGAACAGGCTAAGAGAAGAAAACTTGCTTCTTGCCCTAATGGTAGCCGAGCATTCTGGTCTCTTGCCAAAGCTATTGGCCGCAAATTTTGTCCATCTCTGCTCCCACCTCTGTCAAAGTCAGATGGTTCTGTTGTCTCTTCAGCCAAGAATAAAGCGGACCTGCTAGCATCCCATTTTTCTTCCAACTCATGTATTAATAATCTTGGTAAAAAACCTCCTACCATTCCCAACACGCTCCATTCAATGCCTCCTGTGGTCTTCCGTCAAAACAATGTCAGAAGGATTTTGACGAATCTCGATGCTAAGAAAGTTCCAGGTCCTGATGGTATTTCTCCAATTGTGCTCAAAACCTGTGCTGCTGAACTTACTCCTATTCTTTGCCGCCTTTTTTCACTTTCTTATTCCAAAGGTGTTTTTCCTTCTGCTTGGAAATTTGCTCATATCCAGCCAGTTCCTAAAAAGGGAGACAAATCCCTCCCATCCAATTATCGTCCCTTTGCAATTACTTCTACTCTTTCTAAAGTAATGGAGAAATCAATTAACTGCCAACTCAAACTACCTAGAAACCTTCCGTCTGATCAACGATCGCCAGTATGGATTCCGTCAGTGTCGAACCGCTGGTGATATTCTGGCTTATGTTACCCATTTATGGGAAAATTCAATGGAAAAGTTTGGTGAAACACAAGCAGTTGCTCTTGACATCTCAAAGGCTTTCGATCGTGTTTGGTATAAAGGTCTCCTAAACAAGCTTCCATCTTATGGTTTGCCAACTGTTTTTTAGTAATTGTTTATCCAGTTTTCTCTCAGTTCGCTCACTGAGGTTGATGGTAAATGGCTCTCTGTCTTCTAACTTCTCTACTAACTTCTTTCCCCCACTCTTTTCCTCTTGTATATCAATGACCTTCTTCCATTGACTGGAAATCCTATCCATAGTTTTGCCGTTGATAGCACATTGCATTCAACTTTCCATTTTGAGAAACCTTGTCCTGCTCAATCAGCTTCAACTTCTCGAAAATCTGCTGCCAGTACCTTAAATGCCGATCTTCAGGTAATTCTCCAGTGGGGCAAAGACAACTTAGTTGATTTCAACCCTTCTAAAACTCAGTCTTGTCTTATATCTCGCAAAAAGGATTCTTCTGCTCCTATGCTTATCTTTAGTGACACTCCGATTTCTAGGCAAAAGGATATATCTCTTCTGGGGATTACCGTGACTTCTAATCTCTCTTGGCACAAGCACATTACCTCTGCATCTAAAAAACTTGGTTTTCTCTTTCGCTCTCGGCATTACTTTTCTTCCAAACAGCTGCTCACTCTGTATAAATCGCAAATCTGCTTATCCTTACCAGGTCATCAATATTCCATGCTAAGCAGGCATGGAATATTGTTCCCACATTTGGGGTGGTGCCCCCAAAACCTCTCTCAGGCTTCTTGATTCCATTCAGAAGAGGGCAGTTAGGTTAATTAATGATTCATCTCTAAATGAGTCTCTCCACTCGCTGTCTCATAGACGCACTGTTTCTGCTGCATGCCTCTTCTACAGATACTTCCATGGGCACTGTTCTTCTGAATTGGCTTCGATAATTCCCGCTCTCTCTTTCAAAACAGTCCGAAGCCAACATCCATTTGCTGTCCAACTTCAAACCCGCAGAACCAACTTTTCATCTTCCTCATTTATTCATTTAACTGCCGTTTTCTGGAACAACCTTCCTTCATACGTATTTCCTGAAAACTGCAGTCTACAGAAATTCAAGTCCAATATCAACAAATATCTTCTTTCGTCTTCTCAACCTCCAACGTAAGCACGGTACCGAATACTATAGGTTCTAATACCACTAGTGTTTGGGGTTTTCATAAAAAAAATTAAAAAATAAATAAAATTAGTGTCCGTATTTCTGTAGTTAGAGGCACTGTGATGTTGTTGTATAAGATCTTTTCTGTCTAACACATTCAAAGTGGTTCCAAAATTGACAAAAGGTCGTTAAATTTATGTAATTTGTTATGTAAATTTTCTTTACATTTTGTTTTCTGTTTTAATTAACTATTGAACCATATTTGATAACTGTTAATGCTTTTTGAAATTGTAAGACTTCGAATACTGTGTTCAGGTATGGAGACCGCATCTAAAGAAAGACGTTGTGCTTGTTAAAAGTGACCAAAGACGGGTAGCTTACCTGGTGAAATCGGTAAAAGGACGTCCATATGAAGAAAGACTTCGAATATGTGGGTTGCAGAGTTTGGAAACTAGACACCTTAGAGGAGATTTGATTGAGGTGTTTAAGGCTCTGAGAGGCATCAGTAAAATGAATGAGGACAACATTTTCAAGATTATAAATGATGCTAGAACTAGGGGACATAAATTCAAGTTACGGGGGGGAAATGTTTAGATTGGACTGCAGGAAGTTTTATTTTAGCCAGCGAATTATGAATTACTGGAATAAGTTGCCTTCATGGGTGGTAAGGCTCACAGTTTGGGGAAATTCAAAGATCAACTGGATAGTTATCTACGGGTGGAGGGAAACGCATAAATTGTCTATTTCCTCCTCTTTTATTATTTATTTTATTTTATTTTATTATTATTTTACTCCTTTTTTTTTTCAGCATAAGGCTTCCTTGCACCATGTCGCCATTACTAATACTAATAAGACCACATGAGTTTACAATCTGATGTATCATTTGCATAAAGGTTTTAGAGACATTTCGTAATTTTTCCTTCCATACAGTATCCCAATTTACCAAATTTAATTTGAATTTTAATTTTTATCATGTTATTTACGAAAATTCGTTGCATTGGGTTGAATCTTAGTATCATCAAGCCTACAGTTATTTGAAATACAACCGCCTTATGATCAGAAGAAAAGAGGTCGTGTTTTGTAATTCATTTCTTAATTGGAAAAAATGAGATTAATATGTTTTCTTTTCTTGTAGGAGCTTTCTCTCGTTCAATTAACCCACAATTATTCATTATTTACATTTCACAAATATTTTGAAATTCTGTCTGGAGATCTGACAGGCTTAGATACGAGAGGTAAATTAAAATCACCAGCTTTAATTAATGGTGATTTGGGAAGCAGCGGTCGTGTGATTGTATCAAGAGTGTGACCAGTTCTTTTAGTAAATTCTTAATTACAGGAGGACGGAATACATCAAGACCAACAGAATTTCGATCATTTTATGTAATGTTATCGGAATTACTGCAGTCAATTATTCTTGAGATTTCTTCCATGTCATTACTCACCGCTTGCTCTTATTTCTGCCTTTCCACCGTATGTCATAAAATAAAGTGGTTCTCTCGGAATCGTGTACTGATTGGTTTATAGAAAAATGTCAAGGAAATGACAAGCACTTAAGGAGCAGTCGACTCTTTCTTCTTTTGCAAGAAATAAGATAGAACTCCATTTTACAGGGAATAAAGTTAATTATTTTCTTTGCCCCTCTGAAGCATTAAGATCGGCATTTAAGGACTTGTGTTAGATATTCGAGAAGTTAAATCTGTTGTGCAAGTTTAGAAAAGTGGAAGGTGGAATGTACTGTTGGCAAAACTATGAATTCCATTTCCAATCAGTGGAAGAAGGTTATTAATGTGAAGAAAGGAACAGAATAGGAGAAAGATCTGAACCTTAAAGAATACCAGTTAGTGGAGAAGTCAGAAGACAAAACAGGGAGCTACCTACCACCATTTTCATGGAATGGCAGAGGGTGAACACTGGGCATCTAATTGCAAAGAAGCAATCAATAATCCACATGATGAGAGTTGTTTAGAAAACCTTTTTTTCCAAACACGATCAAAATCCTTAGAAATCACAAGAGCACTGTTTGAGTGTCCTGAAGGTAATGTCACCAAATTCTTAATTACTTAAGAACAAATTCTTAATTCTTACAGATAGTTTCCCCAAATTATCTGTGGGAATTAATCCCTAAAGGCAATTGGGTTGTGATGATCTATCGCTAGAAATCAATTCAGTAGCTTGTCCACAAACTGAATCATCTGAGAAAACTATGAAAGTGTGCATTTACTTTTAAGTAAGTTAAAAATGCATATATTATTAGTTACTAGAAAACGTGGCGTAACTCGCGCAACTTGCGATGAAGTGGCAAAAAATTTGGTATGGTGGTGTAACATTGAATAATGATCAATCAGAAGAAGACAAGAAACTTCGAACAGCTATAAGGGGCATTTATAGGGGTTGTATAATAATTACCAAAAAAAGGTCATGTTCCGGAAGTCGATACAAGATTCTCGATGATGTGGTCATATGACATCAATACGGCGTATGAGCCCCTCCAACAGCTAGGCTGGCCTGACAGCGCTGAACCATGCTCGATATAAAAATGTCTATAAGATCCTGTAGCAACAAATCTCATTCTTCCACCAGCACAGACCTAAGCTCACCAAGTGACTGAGGAGATGTCTGTCGGCGCGCAATGCGATGCCCAAGGGAGTCCACACACGTTTTCGATCGGATTTAAGTCTGCTGATCGTGCTGGCCAGGGTAGTCGTTGGATATATTCAGTTTAAAAATTTTTTTTGCCACTTCAGCTCTATGTGCAGTGGCGTTGTCGTGCATTAAAAGAAAATCTGGGCCAATCGCACCCCTAAAAGGTCACACATAGAGTTCGAGGATCTGTTCTCGGTACCACTGCGCAGTTAAGGTACCCCTATCGAAAACATGAAAGGGGAGCGGCCGTTGATCATTATTCCGCCCCATAAGAGAACAACGCTTCCACTGTCAGTGTCCCTTTCTTTGATGTTGAAGGGATGGTACCGCATTCCTCGTTGTCTCAAAATGAAATTATGTCTAGAATCTGTTTGTAGGCTAAAACGGGACTCCTATTTTATTGTGAACAGTGTCTTCTGCGATATTCATGAAAAACATTTCGTTCTGTTAATTTTGTCGAGCAGTGTACAGTATTCCTAATTATTTCTGTAACACAGAAAGAAATCAAAGAAGTTACTCATTATCTGTGATGTTTTCTTCTGAAATGTACATCACCACTTGTTGGGCACCATTTAGAATTTGAATGACTCAAATAACCTGTCTGGAATTTATTTTTTGGGTTTCCTTCTGTGAGTGTAAGTGGTGTGGGTCACCACCAGTTTTCTGATGAAAACACAAGCCAAAGGAGAGTCAGAAATTTATTTCACAACAAATACAAATATTAACTACAAATCTACAACAAAGCTCAGGTTTTATGGTAACACACAACGCGGGCGTTCATTTGGAGTCCAAATCCCATCTACGCTGCAGTAATAGACATCGGGCATGTTCTTGGAAGCAACCTGACCCTGCGGGCAAGTAACGTGACAAATGCTATGGTCATCTCTGTGGAAGCAGTTCCAATTGGTGTATTTCAAGAAGGAAGAGGTGTCGCAATTGGCTATTGCTGTAAGTGAAAAGGTCAAAGTTTAATTAGTCAGATCTCTTAGACAATCGTTTTGTACTAAAATACAGAAGCCAGCATTGAAAGTACACTTGAGACGTTGGAAACATCTCAAGCAGTAACCCTTCGACTTTGTGCTTAATTACAATGAGAATTCTGTGCAGCTTAGATTGGCTGAGTTTTTTTTTTTTTTTTTGTTGTTGTTGTTGTTCTACTTAGCTCGGGGACTGTTTCTGAAGTTTTAAGAAGAGCAATAGCATCATTTTTCTCTTTTGACGTCAAAAAGTTGCGTTACAACCATAACTGTAAGCTATCAAGAAAAATATGAATGTGATGGTTGCTATGAAATCTTTTGTTGGAGAGTATTACTGTAAGCTCTTTTATATTCTAATGTTTTCTCTACTTATCACTCATTTGGAGAGGTCTGAGTTTAAATCCCGTAAATGACTGAAAGTATATCTAATGGTCGTCTCTTTGGTCAGTCGCTCCCAGGTGGAGGAAATACGATTTTCCTCCTGAGACATTTATAAATGTATTCGTGGACCATTAAAAGAAATGTGCGTCCACCTTCACGCATTTTCGTTAGATCATGACTTATCTAATTGAATTAAGCGGAGAACTGAGGGGGCAGTTCTACAAATTTGAATAATTTAGAGGATATGATGTTCCCTGACAGCAATTCACCTCTAAAAAAGATGCACTTATTTTGTTTACAAGGCTGATGATAAGACCTAGTAATTGGTTGGTTTGTTTTAAGCCATATTGCGCCCTGTATAATATGTCGGTAAATTGCGTGTTTTCTGTGGTCGATTTACCGAAAAATCAAAAAACCTGAGATTCCGGGTTTTCGTCTAGCAAAGGCAAATAGCTTCCTGGATTCAAAAACATTGTCTTCCCCTGATACTTACCAACTTTCAGTCTCGTGAAAAGTGCCCATAAAAATTCCTCGCGTCATTGACGGGATTCGAACTCGAGTCATTTCCATCCAGTGTGGGGAGGATGACGATTCTACAAACTATACTACACACTGTAAGATGTAAAATCTTACATGTTAATATTTTAGAAATGAGTGAGATTTATTTAAAATAAAGCTTAGGAAATAGCAAAATAGGACAGTAAACATTTCCAGTCACAAATATTATTCTAGGTCACTCACAAGGATTTAAAATTAGACAAGGTTGAATTAGAGAAGGGAGCGGTAAGCTATTAGCAATTAGGAGTACATTTCAGTTCCCACCATGGCAGGGACTACTGGCGTGCAGGTGCGATTAACTATGGCCAAGAAAGAACGGGGGGGGGGGGCTGTGGACTGAACATTGTCGGACATCCCTTTGTCCGGTGACACCTAAAATATTCGGCCAGGTAGTAAATACGGATCAAATTACTCCGGTTAGCAATCACATTTGCGTCTGACTGTCGGCGACGGTAAGGTTGTTAGAGCATGTAAAATAAATCTGCTAAGTTTAACGAGGGGTGGCGAAGGTGACGGCGAACTTCAAAGCAGCGGAAAAATTTGGAAATTTATTAAAATGAGCTCTGAATATACAGCTTGAGAAATTTTAAAGGACGAATAGGAAATGATGAAAGTTTGACAAAATGAGAAGATTGGGTAAACTCAGAAAAAAAAGGCGGGCAGGAATTATGAGGGGCGTTGCTGAATTCAGAGTAACAAAAGTGAGTGAACGGGGAGAGACAAAAAAGACACACAGTTGAGATTTCGTTGGTGTTTGTGGAAATGGGTTAGTAAGGAGAGTCCCCTCAGTTGAGCGTTATGTGGGTGGTTATGAAAATGTGAGTTAAAGAGAGTTCCCTCAGTTGAGCTTTATGTGGTGGTTATGAAGATGGGTTAGTAAGGAGAGTTCCCTCAGTTGAGCGTTATGCGGGTGGTTATGAAAATGTGAGTGAAAATCAGATCCAGCAGTTGAGCTTTATGTGGACGGTTATGAAGATGAGTTAGAAACAGTGAGAACCCCGAGTTGAGTATGTCGGGGTATGTGGAAATGAGTTAGGAAAGACAAAGTTGAGTTTTTAACAGTGTTAGTGGGAAAATGAGTTGTGTAGGGTTAGATAAGTCCTGTCCTGTCAGCGAGTTGGGAAAGATGTGACAAAGTTAAGATGGAGTAATGAAGGGTTAGATAAGTTTAGTGCAGTCAGTAAGTTAAGAAAAGTTAGTGGAGTTTCATAATAGAAGAGAACAGTCGAGTAGTCCGTTATCGGAAGGCAAGGGTAGTGGCCCGTATGCAAATAAGTCAGTCCGTCGTCGGAAGGCAAGGGTAGTAGCCCGTATGCAAACGACTGAAGTGTATGGAGAGATAACCTGCCCGTTATAGGAAGGTAGTGAAAGTGGCCAGCGGGAAAATAAGAAGTGTAAGGAGAAAAATAACCCTAGCCCATCATAAGAAGGCAGTGATAAAGGCCAAGGAAGGAAATAACCCTAGTCCATCATCTGAAGGCAGTGATAAAGGCAAGGCGCAGATAAGTGAGCTGAGAAGATAAAGTTGTAATTCCTAGTCCGCCAGAATAGCTGAACCGAAGGTTAAGTAGCAGTATCGAAGACGAGCCCATGAATTCCTAAAAGACACAATGATGCCCTATCCAGACGTAGACTACAGACCAGGGAGAAACTTGAAGTTCTGAGATGAATGCAGTTGGTAAACGATGATGCCATTCCCAGACAAGGAGCTGAAGGCCCCAAAACGGAGAAATCCGATTCGTAAAATTAAGTAAGTGACTAGTTATATAGTATTCTCCCTCACAAATAAAGGACTGTTGGAACTCTAATATCAGATTAGTATAATGTTTAGAAAGATGTTAAGGGAAGGATATACAAAGATATAAATACTGTATATGCATAAATATAGAGATAAATCAGATAGGGGTTTTGATTAATGTATAATTAGACATATGTAGAAAAGCAAAGGAGAGAAATTTGATATTTGTTATTAGTTATTGTTTAACATATAGATATAATATATTTTGGAAGGGAAGAGTAGAGAATACAGAGAAAGAAATAGCCTTATGAATGTAGCTAACCCTCGGGACCAGCATTAGTCCTGAAATTGGTGTCAAATGTATTATCTGTCTTGATTAAAGAAAGTTGTGAAATTATATTCCCTAAGACAAGATGGAGTACTAATTAAAACGGAAGTTAAGAGTAAAATTCTTAAATCAATACATAAGGTAAGAATTTGATTTAAAGTGGAGAAAGGGTGTACCTAATCCTCTTAAGCAATTATTGTTCATGTGTGAAGAAGAAGCTATAGCAGTTTTTGTAAAGATATTAAGTTTGTTGTGTATAAAGAAATAACCTTCTAGTGTAGAACCAATGTATTTAATTGCCATATATAACTGATAATACATAGGCAAATTTAAGTAATGATAATATGTGCTTGAGAATTGTTAGTTTTTATATTGTGCATATGAGTGTAAATAAACTGTTATGTTATATATTAATGTGTGTGTTGTTTGTCATTCTTGAACACTCAGCCTGTCCGATGGGAATTATTAATAATTGAGAAGTTCCCTTGAATCTGGAATTCTCCTGTAAAGTAAAGTCAGATGTGTAAGTGGGGAAATTAAAGTAAGGTGGACAAAAACTAATATAAGGGAACAAATAATAAATATAAATAATAAATTATAAGTATAAAATAAAATATATCATAATCTCTATTTTTTTCCACCCCCCACAACACGAAAGCGACCTAGTAATAATAAATCGACGCCTGTACAAAGTTATTACATATTTCCCTGATAAGGTCTCCTTAGCATCCCAGACATGATCAGTTGAATTCATCTTAGCAGATCTGGCTGACCACTCTATCCGAAGAACATCCTCTCGTTGAAGGAAACCTTGAACCAATCGAGCCCTATTTGAAATGGCAGTGTAATTGATGAAAATGAATTCAGGACCTAGAAACCTCTGAAAAACCTTACGGAGGATTTCATCCCTATAATTTTTGAGAAATTCAAGTGCCCCCCTCAAAGATATGGAGACCAGTGCTGTCGTTTGTTATGATGCCTCACCAAACCATTAAGCTCTTACTACTACAGCAATCCCATTGCTTGTTGTCAGAAGGATGGCAGCATGTACCACGATCTCTCTCTCTCTCTCTCTCTCTCTCTCTCTCTCTCTCTCTCTCCAGATGAGACTTTCGACCAGAGCCACTTTCAAGATGGAATCTCAACTGAACTCATTAGTTCCAGAGGCAGTGCTGTATACACCAAGGTAGAAGGGCTCGCCTGGCCAAGAACGTAGTATTAGTATTAGCAATGGCCACATTGCGCAAGGAAGTCTGTGGCTTATGCTGCACGATCCAAAAAAATAAATAAATAAATAATAATAGGAAGAAAATTTTAAAAGAAATAATCAATAATAAATAACATATATAACACATATAGAGGGATTATTATAACATATAAAGAAAAACATTTATAAGGATTATTTAAAACCAAAAAAAAAAAAAAAAAGAACGTTTGTATTAAGACAATCACAGACATAGAAAATGCTAATACAGTGGCAGACAAAAAAACTGCATCACTTGTGAATTTTGCAAATAATGTTTTGCGCTGCATTGTGGATTGCAGAAATGTTCGAAATGCATTTGTTAGATGGGATATTATATACCTCTGTGAATGAAATCCAATAAAAAGACGCCACCTGATATACCTAATGATGTGCCATAAATATCTTCCCAAAGGGTAAAATGCGTAATTAATGTAAATATGAGAAATCATGCAAATGGCAATCATGACAACCGAACATAAATTTTATTGCATTTACGTGTACAAACTGAAATCACAAGTTAACGTAATAGTATTATGCACTGTAAATCAGCAAAATAAGTCCTCGATGTTTTATTGTTTCTCCTCCAGTTGCAATTACTGCCTTGCAATCATCTGGCATAGAATTAATCAACTTCTGGATAATTGACGGTTGCCCAATTTCGTGGTACCACAACCTTACAATGCTCTCCTGCAGCTGAATCTTATTTGTTGGCTTCTTCTGAACAATTTTAGACGACATTATGTACCAGCAATTTTCAATAGAGTTAAAATCTTAACTGTTGCCGGGCAAGTCCAACAGTGTAATGCCAGCATTCTGAGGTATGACTGCACCTTAAGGGAGAAAAACGAGGATAACATTGGTGTAAGTATGTTTTAAGCCTTGTGAAACAAGAACACAAACTCATCATTAAATCTAAATAGCATACAACTTACCCATTTTGCTGTATGGCAAGGTGCTGAGTCCTGTTGGAAAATGCAGTTTTGGACGTCTGTGTGGTGATCTCTAATGACGGGTTTCAGGTACTCCTCGAAGATAGCAGTGTAGGTTTCTGCATTCACCGTTCCGTTAATAAACTTAATTCGCCCCACCCCTTTGCTTGTTATGCATCTCCAGACCATCTGACCGGCGGGCGGGGAACTTTAGAGTCGGTGTTGTACAGTGAGGTTGGTATGCCTCCGATTTTCGACTTCTGACATATCGCTCATGCAGGTTCAATTTCGATTCCTCGGAAAAGATGACGGTGTCTCCTTGCTCTTTTGTCCATGAAACATGCGTTGTAGCCCAAGCAAGTCGCTTCTTCCTCATTTTTTGGGTCAACAAAGGCTTCTTCTTGGGCCGATAGCCATGCAGACCACATTCCGAAAGCCGTCTTTGGATAGTTCGTGCACTTGTTTCAACACCAGAGGCCATCTCAAAGTCCAGTTTTAGATCAGGAGCACTAGAATGGAGATTAAGAAGGCATAGCCGTTTCAAATATCGATCTTGGGAAGGTGTGTACTCACTCTCTTAAGGCCTGATCCAGATCTTCTCTTCACATCACGCTTTAATTTCAGCATCTGGGATACTGTTGACTGGTGGCAGCCTATTTTATCAGCGATAGCACGCGTAGAAAGCCCTTCCTGGGACAGAGAAACAGCTACACTTTTTTTTCTTGGTGTCAACTGAACATATGGAGCTATGCTTACACCTCCGCAAAACAAGATACCAATGAGCGTGTATACCCTTCCTACACCGTATTTATAGAAACGGCTGATGCAATACCTTTCAATTACTGTCTGATGCAATAGAAGCGTTATCTGCGCAATACCTTTGCGACAAACAAAATGACTGTAATCAAACAATATCTTATACGTTTCACTACAAATGTTACTTTTTTAAAGGTGATGTAGTTTTTTTGTCCGCCACTGTAGATGAAAAGAAAACTGACATGTCAATATTGCCTCGTTGAGTATAAAGACTGCACACGCTGTTCGACTGTAGTAATCCGAATCCAGAATGGGGATAACACGTGATCTATTAGACTCGAAAATGGTCTTATTGTGCGTGCACGTTTAGCAGGAGCCACGATTCACGAAACGAAATACATCTGCAAATTTAGACATCACGCCCTCTATCCCTTCATCAATGTCGTTTTCATAAACGACATTGATGAAGGGATAGAGGGCGTGATGTCTAAATTTGCAGATGATGTTAAAATTGGTAGAGTAGTTAATGATCACTGTCAAGCTGAGCTTCTTCAGAGAGACCTAGATAGACTTCAAGAATGGTCAGAAAAATGGCAGCTGTGCTTTAATCCAACAAAGTGTAAGGTATTACATCTGGGAAACAGTAATCCCAAAATAACTTATTCACTTGGTGGAGTTCAACTAAACCCAGTACTGGAGGAAAGGGACTTGGGTGTTACGATACGGTCAGACATGAAATTCTCTGAGCATTGTAAACAGGTTGCAAGGAAGGCCCATGGTGTCCTATCGATGATCTATCGAAATTTTGCAAGTAGAGATAGGGACGTGATAATCCCATTATATAAGGCTTATGTTAGACCACACTTGGAATACTGTGTTCAAGTATGGAGACCGCACCTAAAGAAAGACATCGAGCTTCTTGAAAGGGTGCAAAGAAGGGTAACTCGCCTGGTGAGATCGGCAAAAGGGCGTCCTTATGAAGAAAGACTTCGAATATGTGGGTTGCAGAGTTTGGAAACTAGACACCTTAGAGGAGATTTGATTGAGGTGTTTAAGGCTCTGAGAGGCATCAGTAAAATGAATGAGGATAAAATTTTCAAGATTATAAATGATGCTAGAACTAGGGGACATAAATTCAAGTTACGGGGGGAAATGTTTAGATTGGACTGCAGGAAGTTTTATTTTAGCCAGCGAGTTGTAAATTACTGGAATAAGTTGCCTTCATGGGTGGTAGAGGCCGACAGTTTGGGGAAATTCAAAGGTCATCTGGATAGTACTTTCGGGTAAGGGAAGCGCATAGGATGAGAGGATTAATTTCCTTTTTATTTATTTTTATTTCATTTTATTATTTTTATTTATTTATTAATTATTATTATTTATTTATTTAATTATTTAATTTTTGTTTTTATCATTGTTTTGTTCGGGTTTTTTTTTTTTTTTTTTTTTGGCTGGTGCAGCATAAGCCATAGGCTTTCTTGCACCATACGGCCGTTACTAATACTAATACTAATACATAACTATTTTCTCAAAAGCATCCATCTCAAAGGTTTTTAAAGACTAGAAACAAGCGGTTCTTCCACATTTCAAAGGCATAAAAGTGGCAGAAAATCAAAACTTCAAGAGCGAAGCTGTTGCACTCTAAGGTGAACTGTGCGGGAAAAAAAGCACATCCAATGGTCAACAAATAACATCTGAATTCAACCAAGCCCAGAATGCCCTATTTCAACCCGTACCAAGTGCAGGAAATTGAAGAAATTGTATATTGGCAGTCGCCTGCCTTTTCGGAAGCCACTTGTTTCAGAGAAAAGACAAAAAATCCACTTGCAGTGGTGCCGAGAACTTCCTGATTGGACAGTGGAACAATGGAAGAAGGTCATGTGGTCAAACGAATCACGTCACTTTGTATTGCACTAATGGTGAGTAAAAAGTGTGGCGAGAACCTTACTTACTTATTTACTATCAGTTTATTAACACAAAGTTCACCCCCTGTACAGCGAGTGGGCTAGGAGGGTGTACAGAAATTTTAAAATATACATTATACGCTTTTGTACAAATTTTCAGATCTTTACAATATAATTATTGTATAATAATAACTATTAAATAGATATATACATTTGCTAAATTGTATTCACTTTGAAATAACATGAAGAGTTAAATACATAGGTTGACTTCTTTATCAGCAACTAACATAACAGATTTATTTATATTCATTTCATTATTGCATTTAATTGTTCATATCATCAAATTTCTAATAAAAACTGCTCAATTTTCACAGCAATCCTGGTGATTTAGTCCAGATTTGGTCTATAATTTGGTTGCTGTAGGTTTTGTTGACTTCAAACTTTACCGGATCAATGGAGAAGGTGTTGAAGTGTTCAAAGGTGTTACATGGGAACATTCCTTTTAGGGAGTCCAAGTTTGATAGCTTCATCCTAAGTGGGTGATGGCTTCTATTTCTTCCTCTTGTTAGTGCGATGATATCTTCTATTGCTTCCTCTTGTTAGTGCGATGATATCTTCTATTGATGGGGCATCAATATGGCGAGTTAGCAGCTTGGTAAGCATTGACAGATTTTTTTTAGGAAAATGAGCTTCCAGGAGGTCATGCCTAGGTTGACTAGGAGAATGAATTTCGAGATGGTGAAGAGGTTCCCTCCCAGACGGTTCAGCCACCGCAGAATCCAATATTCCATTGACAGAAATTTATTACATCGAGAGGTAGATGCAGAGGACCAGATTTCTGAGGCATATAGTGGTATGGGTGTGAGACATCTATTAATGTATTGTTCAATCAGTTTGGTGTTGTGACATCCTGCGAGCTCCTGGCGGATAGCCCAGAAAGCAGCATAGGTCTTCTTCTTTGCCTTTAGGAAGTGTTCTTTGAAATTTAAATCTTCATCCCACGTTAGTCCCAGGTCAGTATGAGATGAAACTTTGGGGACTGACTCACCGATAACTACAATTCGAATGTCATTCTTGACCTTCCTCTTCGTGATTGTCATGTGGTCTGACTTGGCATTGTTGAGTTGGAGTCCAGCTCGCTGTAAAAAGTCAATTAACTGTTGAATTTGCTTGGAGGTTTCATTATTACTTTTTTTGTATCTGTTTGGAGTCTTTTGAATTGATAAAGAATTTTAGATCATCAGCGAAGGAACTAAAATTTGTATTTTTTGCGAGGAATGGTTCAAGTAGGATTGCAAAGAGGGTTGTCGACATCACCCCACCTTGATGTACACCCCTCGTTGCATAGGTCTCACGAAGCGATGGAATACACTTCTTGCCTTGTTAATACAACCCAATCAACTGAACGTGGTATTATGGTATGGGGAATATTTTTTTTTTGCATCGACTGAGTCCGTTGATAACAGTGGAAGGTTGAATGTCATTCACAGAGTATCTATATCAGATCTACTACACCCTGCAATGTTACACTTGTATCCCGTAGGTGATAGCCACTTTATGGATGACAATGCCATAGAGCATCGTGTCAGAACCATGCAAGAATGGTTCGGAGAAGATAATACGGATTTCCACCATCTTCCCTGGCCCCTACATTCACCTAATTTCAGTCCTATTGAGAATGTGTGGGATATTCTGGAGAATGCTATTTGGCAACGAAGTCCAATTCCTTGAACTCCGTCACAGCTGCGCGATATTTTGCTGGAAGAATGGTTACAATTAGACCCAAACGCACTTAAACACCTTATAGAATCCATGCTGTGACGCACATTTGCTGTTATTCGAAACAAAGGCTGCCTGATTCGATACTGATTAAAGGTGCGTATTTTTTTGGCCAGTGTGTGCACTTGCATGTTGATTAGAAAGTTTCTTATTGGTTAAAGTAGCATTCCAGTGGCTTGAATATACATACATCAAGAAGTTGAAAGGTGTGAGTTACATGTGGTGGAAGCAGCAACAGAACAAATCTAAAACTTTAATAAATACAGGACATGTGAAGACTCTTGTGGGAATCGTGACCGTTCAGGATAACGATTATTTCTCCAGTGAGGATTATTTCTGTGTTTATTGAAATGATTGAATCAGGCAATGAATCAGTCTTCATTAATTTAATCAGTCTTCGTTAACCCAACCAGATTCTATTATAAAAACTTTTGGCATCCCAATGCCAAATTTATTTTTACGAACACCTTTAAATTTTACAAATGGCAGTGCGTAGTAACCTGTTGAATTGAAATATGAGCTAACACACATTTTCTAGAGAGTCAGTGAGTCTCACTCTCTCTCCAGAAAAGGTCAAACGAATACTTCTTTTCGATAGAATCTTTTCTAGTAAATGTTCCACAAAATTTTGTTCAATACTCGTTAAATACCACTTTGCCTCCAGACTTATTAATACTTCATTATCTGCTGATGCATTTCTCTGAAGAGAAGAATCTTTACTTAAGCTTAAGCCTTGGAGAAACTTTTTAATGTAAAACACGAAACCGAGATTTAACAGATTGCTTTCAAATCAGATAGTGTCCTCGCCTCTCACCAACTAACGCTTTTTTCAAAACTAGTTAAAATAAAGATTATTTGGAGAAGTTAACTGAATACAGAGCTGCAATACTTACGGTACTGACACGCATTTCCCCGAAATTCCTTCTGACAGGTGCAGACGTTAGGGGCTGTACACGTCCCGTTGTTCTTGCAGGATTGTGAGCAGACAGCTGAAAGATTAAAGCGTGGCTGTTGTTATAGTAACAAAATAATTAGTACAAATCTTGAATTTTCAATGTATCTCACTAGAAAGTGGTGTAACTATCACTAATGAATGCATCACAAAAGAGAAATGCATTAGAAATAATTAAGCGGACTTCGTACCCTCCCACATTATGAATAACAGAATGCAGAAATGCACGTGGAAGACGCAGTTAGCAAAATGACCAATACAAAGTCAACGTACCTTTCTGACAGCGGGATCCTCTGTAGCCCAGCAGGCAGGCACATCTATTGCCGGAAATACAGTATCCAGCATTCTGGCATTCAGGATTGCAGATCACTGGAAAACATAAGATTTATTAGCAGCAGCACCAGAACTATGAACTCTTTTGTGTTTTGGCATCTCTGGGCCACAGTTTTTACTCTGGAGACCAGGGTTTCCAGAGTTAAAATGCGCAAAATCAACCTTCGAGACTGCATAACTTAGCCATGGAATGAAAAAAGCACGTAATCCCTCCCATCGATAGTGGATTCAAACCCAGGACTTGCCTACACCATGTGGAAGTACAGCTATTATAATCATTATGAAATGCACTAGGACAACCGAACTCCTTAAACTATGGAGGGAGAGAACTTGTTTAGCTTCATTCCTTCTAAAATCTAATTAAATCTCACTTCCTGTAAAAAAAGAATCCGCTGCAATTTTCAGAAAGTTTTTACACCTGAGCATGTTACTTTACTTCAGTTGATCCTAACTTTTGACCTCCCTAAACATCACAAATATGTTTCTTTTTAACTCGAGCAACTAGGTTTTCTCTTTAGATTATAGCTTAATTTTTCCTCTCTAAGCCAGAGATTCTTAACCTTTTTACCCTCCCATTCCTTTTTACCCTTTCATATCGGGTAGAAAATGTCTCAGTTGTAATTCAGTCTCGATGGGAATTTTATGGACTTTTATCATAATGTTGTCCAGTCCGAGTTGTATCAAGTTTTATCTCACTAACCCAAAATGTTTCATTCCTAAAATTAACAAAAGGAAAAAAAAGGTAGAATTATTAAACTGCACTCACCTCTCCCACTGGAGCTTTGTAACCTAAAAGAAAAAGAAAAATGTCCAATTATCGCCAAATAAACAAGAGAAAAAAAAGATTTTTAAATTCGAGGGGTGCTTATTTAATTCGCAAACTGGTGCAAGATGTTTGCCGCGCGAACTTTCCACAACTGCCGCTAGAGGCGCTTTCCCTGATTGCTACTGAGCAGACTATGTGTGCGCATGCCAATACTTGTCGAGCTAGCGTTGGGTGAAGAGAGTTCTTTTTAGCTGCGTGTCACTGACAATCGTTTTGAAGCAAGTATCATGTCGGACATACAGATTGAACAGCGACATGTGATTCGTTATTGTGTCAGACGGGGCTTAAATGCATCGGAAACAGTTAAAGAGATGAAGCGTCTTGGTAGGACGGCCATTTTCCGGTATGAAGTGGCTTCTCCATAAAGATAATGCCAGGTCCCATTCGGCTAATATTGTACAGGCAGTGATCAGTGCCATATGTGCCGAGGTTCTACCACATCCCCCTTGTTCTTCGGATTTAGCCCCGTGTGATTTCTTCCTGTTTCCGTGTATGAAGAACGCTCTGAAGCGTTTCGCGTCCGACACAACGATGCTCGCAGAGCCGCAACGGAGCACTTCGCAGTCTTTCGAAAAATGTCTTTCAAGAAGCATTTAATGCGTGGGTACGACGGTCACGAAACTGTGTACAGTTTAAGGGAGAGTATTTCGAGAAGGAGAAATCCACAGAAGATTCAGATGATGACAATTAAGACAAGGTCTTGCACCAGTCCTCGAATTAAATGATCACCCCTCGTATTTCATAGCCTAAATGATTGCTTCTAGCACTACAGGTAAAAAACAAGCCACATTAGAGCCATCCAAGAACAACTTATATGCCTATGAGTATTGTCCACAAATTTTCAGGTCTCAGGAACCAGAAACTTTGGTCTTTTCACTCCGCTGAAAAGGCGTGAGTTCGAATCTCGTCAATGACGAGAGGTTGGTTGGTTGGTTGGTGTTGGGCTTCTAGGAGCATCGGCGACTAAGGCCATGTTGCTCCGTATATATTTGCGTGTGTTCTGAGGTCGATTTTCTTTTTGCTAGACGAAAAACAATGACGCGAGAAATTTTTATTGGTCTTTTTCACAACGTGACTAAGTTAGTAAGTCTCAAGCGAGGACAGCATGGTTTATAGCCTCTCGGAAACATAGTAGTGGCATAGTATTTAGGTTCAGGCGCCACCGGTGGTTTCCCACATCTGCGCCATATGTACTCTGTGATGAAATGCTGAACTACTGCACAGCCAGAAAAAGTGTAATGTCTGGTTAATGTAGTATTGTGCTTTGTTCTGTTGTTGTGTCTGGCTGCTTGGCCGCGGGGCCCCTACGTTGCCCGCCGCAACCACTGGGAGGTGAGCCAGGCTGCCCATTATACTCTGGCTGCCTCTGCCAGTGTTGCCTGAGCTTCCTGACCGAGGCAATAAAAAAAAAAATGAAAAGAGAGGAAAAAAAAAAAAAGAAATGAAAAGAGAGAAAAAAAAAGTTGAGGCTATAAAAAAAAATAAAATAAAAAAAGATAAAAGGTTTTTTTTTTTCTTTTCTGAAGAGAGCATATGGGGAAGTAAGAGAAGAAGAGGTCAGAATGTGGGGAACAGTAGTTGGAGTGGACCAATAGGGAAGGCAGTCCACTCAAGGTAGAGGATGGAGAAGGGGGTTGAAAATCACAGGAGCAGGTACTCCTGTTTGAATCCTGCACCCAGGGTGCTTGCATTATCCTATCCCAGTCGGGGATCACAGGGGTGGCACGTTATTCTGTTCTGCCCTGAGTTCCGCAAGTCTTGCTCTTCTAGAATTGAAAACAGCCTGGGCGTAGCGTGTTGAGGCTAGGTATGTGGACTGTTCTTGAAGTAAAGTTGACTCCTGATTGCGGGAGTTTCCTTGAATCTCTGTGAGGAATTGAAGTCTGGCGTTGTCGTAAGTGAGACACTCGTACATAAGGTGTTTCCAGGACTCCTCTTCACCACAGTGGCAGTATGGGTTATTTTCTATTCCCATGGCTGTTAATCTTTGCTGGAACGGTCCATGGCCTGTATGCAGGAAGGTGACTTGCAATCCAGGCGAGTACCAGCGAGGAGTCTTTGGGGAAGTCCGACTTATTGAGGGAATAAACCTTTTGTTGATTGCTCCTTTCGGTGTTGTGTCCCATGTTTCTTGTCATAGGTTTTGTAGGTGGTCTGCAATTTTTCTTCTTTCCTTCTTAGGGTCATTTGCCTGGTTCAATTGCAGGTTTAACAATCGCGTTGGGATTCCCTTCTTCAAGCGCTGGAAGAGACCCCTCTTGACAACTTCCAGATAGAGAGGTAAGTAACCTGCAATGACTTGTAATGCAGGGGTGCTGACAGTACAGCACGCCCTGGTATAACCTATAGTAACATAAATCTTTGAATGGAATCAAGCTTGCGCTTGTTCCTTTCCAGGATTGCCTTTTCACACCAGATGGAGGCTCCATAGAACACAATTGGGACATATACTGCCTTATATATTAATGATAGAGCTTTATTCTTTAGGCCCCAATCCGCTGTACTCGGAAACACTGGTTTTTCGCCAAAGGAAAATTGCCTCAGAACACACGCAACGTCTACAATGCAATATAGTCTAAGTTGGTGATGCGCCTAAAAAAACAAAAACAAAAACAAAAAAAAAAAAAAACATCTAATCTGAGCGAGAATCATAGGAAAAATAGCCATAGTCATCTTACACATTTATTTCTGCTGAGGACAGATGATCCTTATGTGTGCGCACTCTGCAGCCCCATCACAGGTGAAACACTACAGCCCGATCTCAAACTAATCCTGCCTGTTGAAGCGGCTAGAAAAAATACTGCCGCTGATCCTTACCAAGCAGATCCTACCAAATAACCCCACACAAATTCACTATGCATTTCCACACAGATCAACTGTGACCAATCTTCTAGAAACTACCAACAGAATCCTCACAGACTTTAAGAATAGAGAAGAACTTGCAGCCACCTATGTAGACATCGAATCTGCATTCAATGCCGTGAAAATCCCATCTCTCCTAAAGCTACTAGAGAACCACTATCAAATAGGTGGTGACATCTTAGCTTTCCTCAAATCTCATAACTGCATAGTGAAATTGTCTGTAGATAACTCCTAGTACTGCAAAGTAATCTCTGTTGGAGTCCAGCAAGGGGCAATACTCTCCGGTCTCCTCTTCACCGCTCTCTTTGCTCCACTAGTAACCCGAGAGCTGAATACCCTAATGTATGTCGACAACCTAAAGATACTCACGCGAATTAAGGCAAACCAAGACCTTCACCAAATCTCAGACGAACTAACGTCCACTCTCTCAGCATCTCAAGCAATCTGGCCTACGAATCAAACCTGAGAAATCAGAAACCAATCTTTTCTCGCTAAAACCAAAAATCTATCCAGCCCTCAATAGAGCTTCCATCCCGCTTGTTAAAAATCACATTGACCTAGAGATCAAATTCTACCCATAGCTTCTGTTCAGCCAACACGTAGGCTTCTCACAAAAGCAGCTAGACTAAGATGATTATGCAGGCAGCATCTGCAACATCCAACAGAGTAATCCACCATGGTCAGATACATTTCAACAATTGTTTATCCCCCATTTCTGTATGCTGCAGAGATCTGGGCATCCGCATCTCCCTCTACCACCAAACCATATTCTTATGTTATATATTTTGTGACTAATGTTCAGTATACTCAATTCATTTCTCTCTTTTTTCTAATATTTTATTTAACTTATTCATTATTATTTATTTTTTTGGTATACTCAGGAAACTTTGTCTTTAAATTACATTGTTAATCCCAGGCCACTGTGCCTGACGGGCAGTTGCAAATGCACTATCTACGTGCATCAAGAAGCGCGGATAAAAAACTGCTTAATAACTTGAATAATGGAGAATGAATTACAGGTTTTGGACTCCACTGTCAACTTTTATCTTCCACACTTCTAAACGGTGGATAAGTGAAGTCTCGACAAGGGAAGCTCTGGGGTAATCGATTGAAAGGGTTGAAGAGAAAAATGAATACAATTCATAAATTAAAACTGCGCACTTACCCTGAACTACTACCTCTTTTCCTTCGAGGATGAGCGAAATGCAAACAAATCATCAAAAGAAGCAGCGAAATACCGAATTTACAACAACCCTTCATCTTGTGAGCACTGTCTCTTTCTTCACCTCTAAGCACCACTCACTGCTCAGGAGAGCAACATGAATTCAATTGTACTTATCAAGAGACCAGATGGCGCTGCAAGAGCCAAGCAAACCAATTAGTGCAAAGTTTCCTTCTGAATACTGATGAAAAACAAAATTCTGCTCAGTGGGTTACCTCATAAAAGACAAACATCCCTTTCTTATCTGTGTTCCTGAATGAATTAAGCTGACGTAAATCAGTATGTTGCATTCAGGATCTCATTGACGTCGATGGTTCAGGACCAGAGGTTTCTTCCTCATCTCCATTAGCACATTTTATGCTGTCATCTTCCAATTGGCTTCAGAATATAATAAATACTTCGGCTAATTATATTGTTCCTAATTAAGGTGATCATAAGTACTAAGCCTTTGGAAGCCAGTTGTATCGAAAAATTCTATTCATACAAACAAATAAGTCCATGATTCTTTGAGCGTGCTCATTTCTATTGAGAACATCAGCGATAATTCCAGTTTACATCAACTAATTAACTCGTATGACATCCGGACTATTTCCTTTTACACAGAAAAAGGTCAATGGAAATAAAAAAATAAAAAATTATAGCGCATTAGTTCCGACAGGAACCACATCATTAATTAAACAAGTGTTGGCACCATCTGATCGGTGATAATTTCTTATCATGAGGCCTCTTACACCCTCACTTCGTACGTGAGGGTGTAAGAGGCCTCATGCTGCTAGGACAGCTCATGTGATTCTATGATACACGAGAATTTTGCCAGCAGGAACAAGGAGGCGATTATCTCGTATTAAGCAAGGATTAAGCCTCATCTTGAGTAGTGCATTCAGGTCTGGTAGCTTCATTTTAAGAAAGATGTGGATCTGTTGGGATGGGTGCAGAGAAGAGCAACAAGGTCAGTCAGGGAACCCAAACTCTTGCCAGAAAAGTTTCACTGTGCAACTTGAGCGCCTGGAAACTAGGCACCTGTGAGGACACCTGATTGAAGTGTCTAAGGCTTTAAATGAATTGAGTAAACTTCACGCTGATGACATCCTTTCTCTTATTTTTGCTGGAACAGGCTACCTCCTGGTATTTGTGGAACTAAGAAGTTTTTTAAAAAATAAATATCTCCCAGAAGACTGGGTTCTATACGAGGAACCTTGGCAGATAAAACCATTCAACCAACCCTTGCCTGAGACCGAATAACTCAGCCACGTTGTGAAAAGGATCTTGAATTTCCTTGCGTTTTTTTACAGAATTCAAACTTAAGCCTTTTTCACTGGGTGTGGGGAGGGCGCTGATAATATCCATGTAGTATCCATGAGGACTCAACTCTCGAGAATCCATAATTATTAATAAAGAAACAAATATAAAATTATTGTATATAGAGTATTTACAATAAAAATCAAACAAAAACCAAAAAGAAGTGAAGTCTGATTTTGATAGCATAAAAATCGAGTTAAAGCGCTCATCCTCAATCAGACAGAATCCGACTTGAAGGAACACAATCGAATCACTTATGTGACATTCAGAATGGGTCAGTGAAAGTAATATGCGTATGTCCAAATTGCAGATCTCACTGGTGCTTGGACTAGCAACAACATTACACTGTTAAACGTCTTGCATTCTTTCTTGATGAGGAGACGGTACACTGAATGTCCCTGATTGGAGATCTATAGCCGTATTATGGGTTGAATTGTGGGAGGTTCTTTCTTCTGTAACGCCGATCAACAGCGAATCTTTTCAGGTCAACATCGAGGTTCTGCGCGTGATCGATCATTTGATAAAGTAGAAACCTTATTTCAGGATTAGCGCTTATGGAATTTTTTCCTTGGAATCGTTCCTTCGTCCAATGATGTCCTCACAATTAACCTCAATGGTTCTTGCACTCTCTGGCTGTCTCCCTCAAAATTATTGGGTATATGCCATCAACTGCGGGAGCCTTAGTTACCTTTTAGGCTTGAAAGTTGATAGATAACATTTTGTACAGGGTGAATTTATGATACGAGTGAAAGACGCTGAACTGGAATATGCACAGTTTCAACATTTCTTCAGCTTTTTCAAAACCAGAACGGACGTCTATGTTTGTTTCGCTTCGACTGTTTCTAGTCTTCACCAACTTGAACCCGAATTACTTTCTTTTTTATTTATGCAGAACGGAGATTTTTCGTAAACGAGGAATTAATGATTGCTAACTTATTTTAAAATCACTTTGTAATCATCCGAAAGAAGAAATTAAATGCAAATGAAAACATTAAGGCATTGTTATTGGATAATGCACCTGCACATCCTGAATTTAAGGAAACAGAATTTGATTTAATTTAAAAAATCGATACGAATAATAATTGATTAAATAGTTGTACACTATTATCAAATAAATTATTACAAAAATCTATAGCTTTATATACAAGTTAAGACATTTGGATAATAATTTTAAATTACTGCAGTCTTCTGGTATTTTATTTTAAGTAGGAATTAAGAAAAAAAGGGTTTAACTTAATGAGCAAAGTTGAACAAACTTTGCCTTCAAAATGAGTTGCCCTGATATTGCACTACTTTCAACCACATTTGTTTGAAACTGGTGAGCAGTGCAATTGGCAGATGAACTTTTTAGAGTTGGTATTACGTTGCCAAAGGTTATTCTGCTATTTAGCCATTTTTTCTCTCTTTTTTTTCTTTTTTTTTTTAATAAATTGCAGGGCATTCGAGATGTCACATATTTGAAAGTAGTACAATGCCGATGCAGCTCGCTGTGAAGGCAAAGTTTGTTCTGCTTTGAGCATTAAGACCAGGGGCGGGCCATTCTGAGGGTGAGGGGTGCACTGCATCCGGACACCAACGTTCGAAGGGGGCTTGAAAACCTGCAACTTACCTACGCATTTAATAAAATTTTAAAGGGGGCGCCAGATTTCAATGGCACCCGGGCGCCATATACCCTAGGAACGATCCTGATTATGATCTTTGCATTGTTATTATTACTTTTTTAACTTTGAAATACCGAAAAAAAATAAGTGAGCAAGACATTATTAAATATTTGTTAATTTATGTTTATTGAATGGGGACAAGTAAAGCGAAATTTTTATTCTGCCTCGCACGCAGAATATTAAGACGATTGCATTAATTAAGAAGTTTAAAACCTGCTGGTCGAAAAACACATAAGAGAGGAGAGAATGGTTCTTCCCATTTCGATTTCTGCAATTACCTTTTAATTATTTTTAACTAAATCGTAACTTTTGTTTTATAATTATTTAAATTAAATTAAATTATTACCCATATGTCTATGGCTTTTATATAAAAGCTACATAATTTTATAACAAAAATTTACTGAATAAAATTCTTAATCGTATTTTTAAATTAAATCATAAATTCAGTTATTGTGAGTCTTTTTGTCTATTCGGCGCCTGTGGCCAAGGTCGTATTTTCCCTTTTCGATACCCTTAAGTCACAGAGTGGGGCACGCTATTCTGTGCCTTATGTTTTATACCAAAGAAACGCCAGAGTTAGCCCGTTTACACCTGTTTTCTGTAGTACTCCGACATACAAAAAAGTAGTTCAGTGGTGTTAATAACATTTAACGTTTTATATTTCGATGTATACATATTTTTAAGGAAGGAAAAAAAAAAAACGAAGAATTTCGTTTTTCTATTATTTGTTTTAATGTAAATTGCAAAAATATATTATCTATACATGACTTTCCTTTTCTGAATCTTGCCTGTTCTTCTATTAATATTTCATCAGAGATTATTTATTATTTTGCTATACATTTTATATACTGTATTTAGTACGTTAATCCCTCTATAATTCTTTGTATCATTTCTATTTCCTTTTTTAAATATTGAAATAATTTTTGCTATCTTCCATTCTTCTGGTATTTTATATTGTTCCCAACATTTATTAAATAAATTTAGTATCCTGTCTTTAAAAAAACTTCCTCCATACTTGATCAGTTCTGCATTTATACCATCCATTCCTACTGCTTTCCTATTTTTTGTAGCTCTCAATGCCTTTTCCAATTCTTTCTTCGTTATCGGATCTATGTCACTAACTGGGTCTAACTGTATCTTTTTTGTTTGATGTGTTGGGTCTTTCCACAATTCTTCAAGAAAAATTCCATTGTTCTTGCTTTATTATATTTATTCTTTAAGTGTCTTTCTCTGCGCTATTCAAGTGTTTCATAATTTTATATGCCAAATTTTGTCTTCCATGAACATCATATTCTATTGTGCTTATAAATCTATCCCATGACTCTGCTTTAGCCTTCCTTATTATATCTTTGCTTTTATTGCGTTCTTGTTAATATACATTTCTTCTTTCTCCCTTGTCCTGTTTTGTATATATTTAAGATATTTATCTCGTTTGCCGTGTACTGATTTAGCTATTTCTTCATTCCATATCTTTACCCCCCCCCCCTGTTCTTATATTTTTCCTGAATTGTCCTAGTGTTTCTTTTGAATTATATTTCGTATATTATTCCATTCTTCTTCTGTTTGTTCTCTCTCCGATGTTTTACTTATTTCGTCTTTAAATCCTTTTTTCATATAAAAAGTTTGTATACTTTCTTCTTGAAGTAGATATATTTTATAACCCAACTCCTCCTTCCCCTGTTTAATAGCTTTTCTCTTCCATTTAGCCCATAACTCTATTTTTGAAGCCACTAAAAATGATCTGAATTAATATCATATCCTCTAAACACCTTAGTATCTCGACATTGTTTTGCTAATCTTTGATTTACTATTACATAGTCTATTATTGATTATGTACCTCTTGCCGACCATGTATATTACGTTTTCTAAAAAATGTATTTGTTATCTTTAAATTATCATATAGGTTAGTGCAAATTCATCATTTTAACATAGCTATCTACCAAAGTAATTAAATTACATTAATTAATTACATTGGCATCGTTTTGTTTATATCTCATATTGTGAATGCCTTCACAACGAGTTGCCATGGTATTGTACTAGCTCGAATAAATAACACTTCACCAGTGCAGAAGACTATTGTTATTTATTCTCGGCGGATACCACCACCCAGATGGCACCGTTTCAAAGCTTGTTGGCCCACCCACTGAAGAGAAGCAGCTTTCAAATGGTGCCATCTGGGTTGTGGTATACGCTGAGAATAAATAACAATAGTCTTCTGCACTGGTGAAGTGTTAGTTATTCAAGCTAGTACAATATCATGGCAACTCGTTGTGAAGGCATTCACAATATGAGATATAAACAAAACGATGCCAATGTAATTAATTAATGTAATTTAATTAATTAATTTAACTACTTTGGTAGATAGCCATGTTAAAATGATGCATTTGCACTAACCTACATGATAGTCATTCTACCTCGTAGCATGAGGCCTTTGTCCTTAAACACTTTATAGTTTATATCTTTACGTTATTAAATGTTGCAAAATCTCTTAATTTATATCCATTTACTTGTTTTCTCCATAACATCTCATAATATTTTTTATTGGCTTATTCCCTACCCGAGCATTATAATCTCCCAAAATAACTACATGGTCTTTTTGTAACTCTAAATAAAATTTATCTGTTTCTTCCTCTTTTCCATCTTCTGGAGCATAAATTCCAATTATATATAAATAACCTCTGTCTAATTTAAATCTTATTGTTATTATTCTATTATTTAAAAATGTGTAGCTCTGTATTTTGGTTTTCCATTTGCTACCCCTCCACTGGCTCTTTCCTTTTGATCTACTCCTGTATATCATTGTATAAGAATTATAATCTTTCGTACCTTTTAATTTTTTTCTCTGTTTCTGTTATTACTGCTATATTTACTTTCTTCTGTTTTAAGTGTTTAAGTAGTTCGACTTCTTTATATCCTAATCCTCCTCTTATGTTCCATGTTACAATATTCAAAATATCCGTTATTCCTTTTCGTTTCCTTTTCCTAGCCGGAGTCGTGTCCCTTTGTCCGTCCGGTTTTCCTCTGTGAGCTTTATGTAATAATAATATGACGATTATATCCGTCCGTATGTGACGTAACCCCCCCCCCCCTCGATCGACGTCTTTCTCTTTGACCTTGGGACAAAAGAAACATGTACTGTATATACAACGTGTCAGGATCACCACGAACATCGTAATCTGAAGTTTGCTTCTTAGAAATTAACGTGGGAAGCCGTTCAAGAGTAGTGTTAGTAAAACTAAAAAGATTGTGAATACTGTATTTATGTTCAAAAACTAACAAAATTTTAAAAAAGGACAACTAAATAACAACTTCGTGTTTTTCGTACGGATGAGTTGCTCTTCACACTTCAAAGGCGTTTGATCATGTTTGGCATAGAGATCTTCTAAAATAGCTTCCATCCTATGGTTTTCCAACTGGTTTTTATAATTGGGTATCCAGTTTTCTCTCTGACCGCTCACTGCCGATAACAGTAGATGGCTCTCTGCCGTCTAACTTTTCCATTAATGCAAGTGTTCCCCAAGGTTCAGTTCTTCCTCCCACTCATTTCCTCTTGTATATTAATAACCTTCTTTCATTGACCAGAAATCTTATCCATAGTTTTGCCGATGATAGCACATTGCATTCCACCTTCCCGTTTGAGAAACTCTACCCTGCTAAAACAGCTTCAACTTGTAGAATATCTACTACCAATTCCTTAAATAGTGATCTCCAGTGGGGCAAGGAAAACAAATGATTTCAACCCTTCTAAAACTCAGTCTTGTCTTGTATCTAGTAAAAAAAGATTCTTCTACCCTATGCTTACCTTCGATGACGCTCGGATTTCTAGACAAGATACATATATCTATTAGGAACTACCCTGACTTCTAATCTCTCTTGGCATAAGCACATTGCAAATATTATTTCCTCTGCGTCTATAAAACCGGGTTTCCTCTTTCGCTCTCGACGTTACTTTTCTTCCAAACATTTGTACAAATCGCAAATCCGCCCTACCATGGAATATTGTTCCCACACCTGGAGCGATGTATCCTAAACCTCTCCAGGATTCTAGATTCCGTTTAAAAGAGGGCAGTTAGGTTAATTAAGAATCCATCTCTAACAAAATCTTTCCACCCTGTCGTAGACGTTCTGTTTCTGATGCATGCGTTTTCTATAGATACTGCCATTGGCACTGTTCTTCTGAATTGGTGTCTATAATACTCCCCCCCCCCACTCTCTCTCGCTCTCTCTCCCTCTCTCCGAAACTAGTCTGAACGCGTGCTGCAACCAGCCAGCTTCCTTTTATTGTCCAACTTCAAACTCATTTCTCACATTTGTTCCTTCAACTTCCGTTTTCTGGAACAGCCTTCCTTCATGCGTTTACCTGAAAATTACAATCTACAGAAGTTCAAGTCTAATGTGAACAAGTATCTTCTTTCATCTTCTCGGCCTGCAGGTCGTGGACGGTACTAAGTAGCATAGGTTCTAATACCTCTCGTGCATGGGGTTCTCATAAAAGAAAAGTACTAAAAAACAAATTTGATTTGAATACTTTCGAATAGATCCGAATGATATTTCTCGATCGGCGACCAAATAATGGCACAATAGTTAACGACATTTATTACAGTAATTTTATGATTACTGTAATAAATGATATGAACGTAATGATATGAACCAAATTTAAACCAGCAAAGCATTATAATAAAAGAGTTTGTTGTTAATGTTAATTAGGTAAATTATTTTGTTCGTTGTCAAAATATAATTAATTGTCAACATCTGCGCTGATTGGAGGAATAGATGGACAATTCGCAGAAAAGAAATGTTTCATTTCAATTCTTAATAATTCAAGAAAAATAAATACAGTATAATATTACAAAACGTTGAATGAATATTACGTTGTGACGTGATGTGCAACAATTCCTTTTATATATTATTAGTTAATTGATTAGTAATTATTCGTAACAAGTAATTAGTTAGTTACTTTTATCTCCTATTCACACAGAAAAAGAAAAAGTTCAACTAATTTAATTAAGAAATAAAAATTGAATCGGCCTAAAACATGATAATTCACCTGTTTGTTGAAAACTTATTTGTTTTCGACAAACATGTAGGTTTATACACCTAGCCTTTCTTTTGGGGGGTAGCTGTTTACATTGATAATAACTGTGCACAAAGATACCTTAAACCACAAACATATCTTCGAGGGTTAGATACCCCTCATCAGTGGCGGATTCAGAAAAAAAAAATGACAGAGGGGGCACCATTTGTGATGGGGGGAACCATTTTGTGCCTTGTTTGTGCACAAACAAGGCACAAAATTAAGCACAGAACAAAACAAATATTACATCAAACATAATGTGGCGGATACAGGCACACAGGCACATTACGCACGATTAAACTGCGTGACGCCTCGAACTAAATGGCAATCACATCAGCATCAGTGTTGCACCAGTAGTCAGTTGAAAATAGATGAGCCGCTATGTAAAAATAGATAAAATCCCATGTTAACAATGAAAAAAAAATATATATTTTTTTGTAGCTAAAGGGAATTTAAACGATTAGTATATATTCTCCGAAAAACGACAGGGGGTCACATGCCCCTACCCTGAATTTGCCACTATTCCTCATGAACCGACACCAGCAACCCTGTTAACTGTATGTTTTTGAATTTTGCTACTATTTCAAATTCTCAATAAAACCATCAAGTACGTTAATGACAATTGTATTCTGTTTAACAATTCGGTGTGGTAAAAATATGACTACTTCGACCCAATGTTAAATTAAAAAATAGCTACAGTTTTTTTAAAATTAAATTAAAATTAAATAACTATTTAGAGAATCTGTCATGTAAAAGCAGTAAATGACATTAAAAATGCCATTTACTACTTTTTTATGACAGATTTTATTTTAATTTATTTAATTTAACACTTAATTTTTATAAATTTTTATATTTGTATTGCTTTAAAATATTGTCTATGATCACACTGGAAAAAAGACTGAGAATCAGTACATAAATAAATAATACGCATTTATTATGTATATATTCCGTGATAGGATTATATTCGTATAATAAGTTAACAATTGGGCTGGTTAAACTGTTAAGAGTAAAGTTTTACACTTATTGGAAGGCCAGTTCCCATAATTAGCAATTACTTCAGTTGTCATTATAATTTCCAAATAACTGTATATGCCACAATGACCAGATCGGAGCAGTCAATTATGGCGATAAAATCACTTTTTGTACTACGCTTCAGATTTGCATTACAGTTACCTGCTCAATAGAAATACAGAGATATAATTGTAATCCTTATTCCTGCACACTAATCAAGTAACTTTCTACATCTACACAATAACTACGTCTACACAGAAACAGAGATAGTAACTACTAAAACGAATGCACCAACAGCGCCATCTTTTATTTCAAGTTGGAATTAATGCCACACATTCCATCATATAAGTTGTTTTATATTTGTATTAATATAGATTTAATATTTAAGATATTATCTAAATTACATCTAAAATAATCATGTAATTTATTTATTTAAAGAGATGTTATGATTATTAGTTCATATTTTAAATATATTAAACTACATAAGCGAATAAATTAAAAACACCATTTATTTTCAAACATAATAGTAGTTCATTATTTTTGAAGTGAATGATTAAGTTGTCATCTAGTGGGGTCATTATTGACCTACAAATGACACATGATGATCACAGGAGATGATAATTCGTGAATTATACTCCGCTCGAGTTCTGGTAAACGCAACGGCCAGAATTTCGAAGATCTGAGTCACTACTAGATGGCGCTTTTTATTAAATCAAAAGGAAGTTTCAATTTTTGTTAGTGTTTCTATTCAGAAACCACAATTTGGTTCTGAACATTTGGCAGGTATACCACCTACCAAACGAACTTGGGCTTCCCCAGTACCACAATTTGGTCTCTCTGGTACTGGGGAAGCCAAATTGTGGTACAGATAAGTTACAAATAAAGATGCGTTAATTCGAAAACGCATTTAGTTTCAGGTGACCTAATGCAGATTGAATGTAATTTTGTTTTCTTTACAATTAAACTGAGGCTGGAAAAGAGTTCTGCACATTTATGAAAACATTCTTCAACTTGGACATGTCATCAGATCTTTCGATAAATTGTAATGGGACAACTATAGACAGTGTAAAGTAGTGATGACTAAAGTATCCTACTTTAGTCATCACACTTTCAGTAACCGATATGTAATTATTATTCATAAAATAAAAACATTGTTGTATTATTATCCATGAATTTTATTAATATCTGAAAATTAAAACGTTTTTAACGCCTGCCGATAACTCTTAAATGGAAAACATGCTAGCGGCAGGACACATGTACCGGGTACAGAATTTAATTTTTATTTAAATATTATGAACCAGAGCTGTAATGCTCAATACTTTCTATGTTGATATCAATATTTGTAAAATAATAAGAGAATTTTACCTCAATAGTACGTAGAACACTTCCGTATGATACTCTACAGTTTTTTTCATTTTAATTTCTAGAGAGTATCATACAGAAGTGTTCTATAGACAGAATCAATGCACCACGGAATCGGAGGGCCGCGGACCCCAAAATTACACAGAATCACCTACTGTATCCTTGAGTGCGAGCAGACAATAAGTGCATACTTTGCTTTGAAACCAATTTAAACAAGGAGTTCATCCTTCAGACACTTTAAAAACATGTTAAAACATTAAGTGTTTATAGGATGGACTCGTTGTTTAAATTGGTTTCAAAGCATTTAAATTGTTTTTAAAGTATGGACTTATATTGTCTTCTCGCACTCAAAGATACAGTAGGTGATTCGATGTAATTTTGGGGTCCGCGGGCCACTGATTCCGTGGTGCATTGGATCATTGATTCTGTCTAAGAGTGTGAGGAATTCATGTAAATTATTTGTATAGTTAATTCAACAACGGAGAGTATCAGCACAGAAGTATTCTACAAGACATCATAGAGGTAACGGCCGCAGTAGCCTAGTGGTCAGGCGCGCGGGTGCATAAGTACACGTGCCTTGAGTGAGGGTTCAAACCCGTGACTGCTGAATACGGCGCTGTTTCTTGTATTCTATCTATCTTGTTAATTCCTCTGACTGGTCGTCCCGGAGTACAAAAAGAAAATTTAAATTTTTAATTCCTCCTTTTTTTTTTTAACTAAGTGATATATAACGTAGAACTTATTGAGCCATTGCAGCTCTGTCATCTATTAATTATGTTTTTTATTATTATGACTTTTACCCACTTCATACGTTTTTTTAAATATAGATATTTCTTTATTTTTATATTTAAAAAAATATATCAAACAATAAGTAAAGCTTCGTCACTGGAGCAGACTAAGGTGAAGTGTCCCTATTCGAGAATCCGTTGAAGATAGTTCAATATCAGAGAAACTAGTTGTGAAAGCATTCACAACATGAGATATAACAAAAACGATGCCATTGCATATTTGTGCAATTCGCAGCTTCGACTAAGAAGTCGAAGCTGCGAATTGCACGACCGCTTTGTTTCAAACAAATTTCTTAAAGCAGTGCAATACCATGGCAACTTGTTGTGAAGGCAGATGTACCTTTCAAACTGAACTTTAATAACTAAACTTGATGCTACGCTCTAACTTGTTCGATTACTGAATTTTCTGTAGTAAGTAGTAAAATGTTTATACTAAAACCTTTTTAGTACAAACAGTTTGATGTAATGGAAGTGACATATTGCAATTGCTTTTATCTATATCCATAATGGATACGTCGACCACATTAAGCGTAAGTTCTGATAGTTGTGAACAATTCTGAATTGCTTGGTGGATTGTTGCTGTCTTATTGTAATCGTGACCTTCGTTGAGACTCCAAAGGAGCTCATTCTTCCAACTTGGTAATGAGTTTTCAGGACCAGCTTAAGGTACGCTCGAACGGGCCCCGAACAGGGCGCCAAAATTTAGAGGGCGCAAAAATTCCCGAAAATTCACTGATTTGCTGTAAATTTCAAGTTGGAGAGGGCACCTGAAAAAATCTCGCACTGGGCGCTAATAGACCCGGAGCAGCGTCTGACTGTTCAATGAATATAATGTTAAGCAATTAGAAATCCTCAGTTTAAAAATGCTTCCCACAGGCAGATTAAAATATTTATAAATTCTGAAATAGTACTGTACTTAAAAATGATCTCTAACTTACACATGTGTATCTTTTCGTTTTTATTTGTGTAGTTAATATTTCATACCCTTATGGTCATTTTCTCTCCTAAGAAGTTCTAAACCCCCACTCCCTTGGAAAACTTTTTCATAAGGGTCTACTGCATATGTAAATGCGGTGAAATAGCTGCTACGTAGAGGGGTATTAGTTTCGAATTATTTATCTGAATGTATACTTGTAAATCTCATAGAAATCGATTTCTATATTTAATTATTAAATTTTTCAGAAATTGTCATAAATGAAAGTGGTAAACACAACGTAATGTAACGCCATACATGTTTCGAAGCAGGAAACATTGCCTATCAGTTAAAGTGGAAATATTTTTGCTTGCATTTCCCGATAAATTATAGTTCCGGTTTGATTATAATATAAGGTTAATTACTTATTACTCCCCTTAAAAATTAAAAGTTATATTTTATAAAATATACTGCTTTTTTTATATACTCCCGGATGAGACCACACGGTCAGAGGAGTTCACAAGGTAGAAAGAATACAAGAAACAGCACCGTATTCAGCAGTTACGGTCTTGAACAACGGTCACTCAAGGTACTTGTACTGTACTTATATACCTTGACACTGACCACTCGGCTATGGCTGCCTTCATTCTATGATGCCATTAGCTTTAAAATGGTAATATGACATTTATTTAAAAGATAGAACAAGGTTTATTTGCGATTTAACAGATAAACCTTTTCGGAATAAATTCCAAATAATTGTTCGTCTCTAAGAAGTGGAAGCTGCAAATTGTACAACCACTTCGTTTCAAACAAATTGCTTAAAGCAGTGCAATACCATGGCAACTCGTTGTGAAGGAAGATGTACCTTTCAAAGCAAATGCCATCCCAAAAAGTAGCTGGAACACCTAGCGCAATACCAACGCATCTCGTTGCGAAGGCATATATATATATTTTTTTTTTTTTCTACTGTGAAGGTTAAATAAATATGGCTTAATCTTTTGGCTGTTTTATTTGTTTGAAAATCGTTAAATATCAGAGGAACTCCTGAAGGAAAAGTTTATTCTTAGATGTTGTTTGAGTAGCTCGGTGCGCAGGTAATGTAAATATATCGAAAGAGGAATGGAGCAATTTTAACCAACGTGAGATATGAAAATGTGAATTAAATACTTTCCAGTGTGGTTACTTCACCATTAGACACAATCCTTTTTATACTCTCTTTATCAGAAGTTTGTCTAATAAAAAATAAGTATTGCAGATAAGGCAAAATATAATTAGTCATTATCTTACCAGATATAATTCCCAGCTGATACTTAAAAATCTCACATAGGTTAAAGTACTTCATTAACTATTTCCTAACTGACCATTTCATTAACTAAATCCTCCTGGTCCGAAAAACAATCAAAAGGACCAAATAGTGCTTCCAACTGTATATCACCACAGTCTCTAATGCGAAGGCTGTAAAAGGTGTTTGGTAGCTCCCTAATGTTAAGAACCAAAAAACTCTTTTCGAGTTCTCTGTCGCTAATTATTCTCACAAAATGGAAGCCCCAAGGGGCTTAATTATATAATTGTATTGGAAAGCGAAGATTAACGTTCCATTTTAGCTTGAAACAAATTTCGTCACCATTTTATATGCGCGTAATTCATTAAAATGATATCAATTAGTCCATGACCCTATTAAAGAATTTCGCGATAACTCCAGAAACGTATTCCTGTAGTAAAGGTATACTGGATTTCAGAATGGAATAACAAACTCACTTCAACTGATGTGATTTGGGTTGGTGTATTTTCTTATTTCTAAAAAAAGCTGATAGTATAGCAAGCATTATGCTTACCACGAACTAATATTGCTCTGAAATGCATTTTAGCCATAGTAAATAAAATATGAACTACTGGATTGCCGAAATTCAAGTATTCTCGCAGGCAGCACAGTTGCTGTCTGCGAGAGCACTTGAACACTTGCTGCCTCCCACACCGGGTGAAAAAGGTTTAACTTCAGATCAATATAGTGACGAAAGGAATTTTTATGGCCTTTTTGCTCGACGTGACTGAGTTAGTCTATTTGAGGCGAAGGGGGTTACATTACTATTTTCTCGGAAACTCGGGTTTTTCGTCCATCAGACAGACAGAAGAATACACGCAATTATAGATATTATGTACTGACGCCTCATAGCCTTACTTGCTTTAGCAATTAACACACACCTAATTCAGTTCAAGTGGAAATGGTAAAAAAAACTATCTTTCCATTTTTTTATTATTATTATTATTATTATTATATATATATTTTTGTTTTTTTTGTTAGGCACCTCGATTTTATGTTTACAAAAACTGGACATCTCTTTATAACTCGGCTGTGTGTCCCCCTACGAAGTATTCGTGTTCGATCGCCAAAATTGTGATCTGGTCAGCATACGCATAGCCTTACTTGCTTTAGTCTAGCATATAACAACCGCCACTTGCGCAGCACTGCCATTACGAAAAAAATCCAACTCGATTTCACAAAAATTGGATTCTACAGTGGCACATCTTGTTCAAACAGAAAATCGTGGAGCTCCAGCATTGCTGAAGTAGATCAGTATTTAAATATCACTCGCTTTTGTCAAGACGGTAATATACCCCACACTGGTGTGAAGGAATTTAAAAAAAATATATATATATCATTTATCCAGGCTGTTTGATTTAGTCCGAAGCAGGTTCTTGTGTAGTTGCAAGTTCAGTTCCAAATTAGAGAATTTTCTCGAAAGAGGAAAAGTATGATTATGAGGGCATCCTTGGACTCAGGGGAAGTCCCAACAAACTGGAGATGTGCAGATGTATCCTCAGTTCACAAAGGGGATCAAAAGGTGACGCAAATAATTATAGACCTGTTAGTTTAACTTCTGTTCCGGGGAAAATTATGGACCTGAACTATTACTTCAGTCTTGTCTAAATGATCCGGTATCACCTCTTTAACCAGTGGCTCCATAATTTTCCCCGGAACAGAAGTTAAACTAACAGGTCTATAATTATTTGCGTCACCTTTTGATTCCCCTTTGTGAATTGGAGATACATCTGCACATCCCCCAGTCTGTTGGGACTTCTCCTGAGTCCAAGGATGCCCTCATAATCATACTTTTCCTCTTTCGAGAAAATTCTCTATTTTGGAACTGAACTTGCAACTACACAAGAACCTGCTTCGGACTAAATCGAACAGCCTGGATAAATGATATATATATTTTTTTTTTTTAAATTCCTTCACACCAGTGTGGGGTATATTACTGTCTTGACAAAAGCGAGTGATATTTAAATACTGATCTACTTCAGCAATGCTGGAGCTCCACGATTTTCTGTTTGAACAAGGTGTGCCACTGCAGAATTAAATTTTTGTGAAATCGAGTTGGATTTTTTCGTAATGGCAGTGCTGCGAAGGTGGGGGTTGGATATGTTATACGGTAGAGCAAGTAAGTCTATGCGTATGCTAACCAGATCACAATTTTGGCGCATGGGTTTGTTAAGGGGAAGTCTTGTCAGACTAATTTGATTGGATACTACGATGTGGTCACAAAGGAACTGGATGCAAAAAATAATTTTTATATCATATACTTGAATTTGAGGAAAGCTTTTGATACCGTTGCACATGGAAGACTGCTGTACAAATTGGAGTGGTATGGCATTAATGGCAAGTTGCTGCAATGGATAAAAGGATGGTTGACTGAAAGAAGGCAGAGAGTGGTGATTAATGAGCACTGCTTTTCGTGGACTAATGTTATCAGTGTAGTTCCCCAGAGTTCGGTGTTGTGCCCACCGATGTTTTGTTTATTTATCAATGATATTGATGAAAGTATTGTATATCAGGCTTAATATCCAAGTTTGCAGATGATACAAAGGTTGGCAGGGTTGTTAATGACAGTAATGGCAGTGTGCTACTGCAACAGCATCTAGAAAAGTTAGACAGATGGGCTGAGAAATGGCGATTGAAGTCTAACATTGACAAATGCAAAGTACTGCATATGGGTAGCAGTAACCCCAGCGTAACATACCAACTGGGTGGTGTTACACTCAGGGAAGTGGAAAACGAAAATAACCTAGGGGTAGTTGTGCAGGCAGATATGAAGTTTTCTGAGCGGTGCAGACAGTCTGCAAGATTAGCTCATGGCGTTTTGTCAATGATATATAGGAATTTTGCTGGCAAAGGTAATGAGGTGATTATCTCCTTGTATAAGGCAATGGTCAGGCCACACCTTGACCGGGTGGTTGATTGCTGGAACAAATTTCCATCCGTCGTTGTGGAAGTTGACAGCTTAAATAAATTGAAGGGTGAACTTGACAAACTTTTAGGTAAGCGCACCACTGTTCTTAATTATGATCCTTTTTATCTTTTGTGTTCTTTACTCCCTTATTCTATACATTGCTATTCGTAATTTGATGTGTACTTTTATTACAATGTTTTCTTTTCTACTTCCCTCACATTAATTGCAATGCATGATGTTTTTCCTGTGTTGTAGGAATTCGAATTATCAAATTCGTAGGCTAACAAAGTGGGCGTTGTAAGGCATAAAGCATTACAAATATATTTCTCCTAGTAAGAATAGTGTGGAAGCACTTAAGGAATAAAGAAAACATCATTACGGAAATATTTCCATTAGTGTAGGGTTGCCAGATCTAGAATTCAAAACCTAGGACAAAAAAGGACATTTTTAGCTTTAAAAACGAGGATGAAACGAGGATATTATAAAAATTATATATTTATTACTAAAAAATTACAATACATATTTATCGTTACTGCCAATTTTACAATTAATGTAATTACAATTTACGTTACTGCTAATTTGAAAATTAATTTTCAAATTATAAGTATCCAACAAAATACTATTCGCAATATTTGTTTCCATTTATTTCTAATAGTGCTTCTTGATTGCTAATTAATGAAAATACCCGCTCTACGTTCCCATTGTGGGCAAAAATAGAAAATGCATATTGAGCAATTTTTAAAAGCTCGGAACTGTTGCATTGATTAAAATATTCGACCCACTTTGTACAAGCTAATAAGTTTTCCCAATTTTCATCTTTCTTTTTCTCCGAAACAAATTCCGTAAAATTCATAAATTGGTCAAATAATAATCGGTTTTCAATAAGACAAATGATGGCGATACAGTCCACTTGTGTAATTTTGGGATAATACAGTCAACTTAATGCAAGCAGCGCATTGTTTTTATTTATTCTGTTTTATTGACTGAAAGCACAACGCACAGAATATTTAATGAAAATTCATTTTATGATGAGATGATTTTTTTTTTTAAATTACAAAAAACTAGAACGCCAGTGTAAATTCCGCGAGGAATTTACACTGGCGTTCTAGTTTTTTTTTTCATTAGATATGTACATCATATAGTTTTTTGTACACCAGATATGTACATATTTGATGTACATATCTGGTGTTACCCCTGCGTCGGAGTGCTGCCACCAATGAACTGAACTCCTTTTGACTTCTGAGTGGTGCACCAATGAACTGAACTCCTTTTGACTTCGGTTTTAATTTTTATTTAATTATTTTCCTTTATTTATTTATTATTTTAGGCCTGGCATCCTATGAAACGAACTCTACATCATTTAGCTGCTAGCTAACCAGAGCCACTAAAATATATATATATATTTATTTATTATTATTATTTTATTTTTTTGTGTAGTATACAAAAATACAAAGAATCTGGAATCAATGGAAAATTTGGGACACAATTATCTGTGACTAAATTTTCACTGCCTTATTACCGAGTTAGTTATTTTTAACAAAAGTAATTCAGCATTTTTCATTTAATAATTATTTCATTTTAATATCCATATATAAATGGATATTAAATGTAACTCATTAAAAGTAATGTTTAAAAAGTTACGTAGGATATATTCAGTTGATGAAATGGTTTCACTAAATGAAAGATTAATAAGTCAAGTATGACAGATGCACCTAAAAGTGCAAATAAGCATTACAGGATGCAAGCGTATATATAAGTTGTATTGATGTATTGAATTAAGTTTGCATAAATGGATGTGATAGTTACACAAAGTGCCAGTAACTAGAAGTATAGTTGAAAAATAATAGTAGTAAATATGTGAAACGATGTTAATATCCTAAAAGTTATGATGAATTAAGAAAATTATGAGCTGAATTACTAAGCTAATAGAAGGCTGGAGAACTGTAAAGTAAAATTAGTACAGCGAACTATCAATAAACCAAAAATAAAAGTAAAAAGTGGTACAGATGTCGTCAGATATGGGAGGAACATATTTAGATTATGGTCGAATATAGGTAAGGCAAATGTGCTTGATTTGATGTCAGCTGAAAAACAAATATTTATACATGATGACAACTGTACCACTTTCTACTTTTATTTTTTTTTTATTGGTATTTTGCTGTACTAATTTTACTTTACAGTTCTCCCACTCTCTATTGGCTTAGTAATTCAGCCCATAATTTCCTTAATTCATCATAACTTTTAGGATATTAACATTCTTTCACGTATGTACTACACTTCTTTTTCAACTATAAAAGTAATGTAACGATAAAAGCAATGTAAATCGAACTTGCTACCCTCCATTAACACTAATCAAATTCAAATACAGTAACGGCTTTATTAGCATTGGGCATGCGCGTTAGTACTCTCTGGGTTTTTATGGTTGCGTTAGTTCCATGTTCATACAATGATGGCGCTGGGAGTAATTGAGCAAGTCCACTCTGTATCTACTACTCTGTGACATCACGCATGGGGAGTGTACCTAAAGGCACAAAAAAAATCATGGTTTATTGACAACATTATTATTTCATATTCTGATTGACTTCAGTTTCTGTGCGCATAATTATTGAATATGGCATAATTAATTCCTTTACATTTCTAAGAATTTATAATCCATACTTAACCGTCCCAGGATTAACTAGCCGGTTCAGGTTTTTCGCGGGGAAAGTTAATCCTATTTTAATCTGCTTAATTAAAGCAATAGTGTTATTTTCACGCCAAAACAAGCTACCTTCACAAAGAGTTGCCTAAGTATTGTACTGATTTCAAACATTTATTTAGAAAAGTGGCACGCAAACTGGGAACAAATCCGTGAGAGCCCTCGATCGAGAAGGTGGATTTTATGCATGTTATGTGCGGAAAATTCTTTGAGAACTAAGTTGAGGTGTTTTTTTTTTTTTTTGTCTCGTATTTCTGGAAGCTATTACGTATCGAGCGGACTGCATACAGACAAAAAAATTTAATTTTATTATATTAAATTAGAAATTAGGGCCTCTCTTATTTTATTTTACTTATTTATTTGCGTCTAGCGGGTCACATTAGAAGAAAATTTCCGTTCATAAAGAGTCGCCCTGACATTGCACTACTTTCCGTTACATTTGTTCAAAATTAGTGCAGTTGGTAGATTAACCTTTTAGTAATGCACTACAACGCCTAAAAGTTAATCTGTTCAGCCATTGTCTCTTCGTTTAAATAAATCCTATATTAACTTTTTGGCGATGTAATATTTGTTTGAAAGTAATGCAATACCTGGACAACTCGTTGTTCAGTTCATTCAGTTTCAATTTCATTAAAGTCACTCAAAGCCAAGGCATCTCTACAAAATGAGATCTCCATGATCTGAAGTCCTGTGTGGACCGCGAAGATAAAAATAAAGTTTAGGGATAGTTTGTAAAACAAAATTTCAATTAGTGAGGAATGAAATTGTATTAAGCTAAATGAAGAGTATATTGCTCAATGGACTTTTGTGTCTCTTTGAGTCGCATTTTTGGAACTGCAGCACGTGTGGGAGGGGGGGGGGGAACTACTGTATGTTAGGTTACCAGTTCTAGTTTCAGTGGGTATTCCCAATTTGGCTGCTTGTCCTCAAAATGTCCACCGTCTTTAGAATGAATCTCCAAAAAAGGCATCCTACAAAATGAAATCGTAATGTTTAGCTGTCTACCGACATACAGATTAGCAGAATGGGCAAATACGCAGTTACCGAACAATGGCAAAGGTACTTTACATTAGTTCAAAACAAGATAAAAGTGGGAAAACGCTGTTTAAGCATGAGTAATGGGTTAATAGATGAAGTGGTAAAGGGTTAATAAGTGAACTAATAGATACTCTAATTTTAATAGGTGAACATTGAGTGAACTTGAAGTAATTCTTTTCGAATATTTTCTTAATTAAAAAACGAAAACGAAAACAATTTACAGCTAAATAGGAGAAATAGTGAATGGCTAATGAAACTTATATGTATATGAAGTTATAGATATAAGTTTCATTCTTCTTCTTTAATGCTGCCGAATGGCGTTTGCGACTTCGTTTTGATATTGTTCTCTGTCTAGCGCTGCGTGTAGAATTTGTGTCTGTTGTCATGTGAAGCCAGGTGTTGATGTTATCTAGCCATGCCATTTTCGGTCTGCCTGGGCGTTTCTTGCCTTCGATCTTTCCCTCCAGGATGAGTGGTAGCAGGTGATATTTTTGTTGGTTCCTAGCGATGTGACCTAGGTATTTGCATTTCCTGCTGATGATGGTTTTGAGCAGGTCCCGTTCCGTGTGCATGTCCTGCAGGACCTGTGCGCTGGTTATCTTGGCCGTACAGGAATTTTCAGCATTCTTCGGTAGAGCCACATTTCGAAGGCCTGGAGCTTTTTTGTAGTGGCTGATGTTAGAGTCCAGGTTTCTACACCATAGAGCAGTATTGGCCAGATGTAGCATTTCAATGTGCGTAATTTGAGCATGATGTTCAAGCTTCTGTCGGTGAGGAGGGTTCTCCATTTGGTGAATGCCTGCCTGGCTTGTTCAATTCTGCTTTTGATTTCGGCCTCATGGTTCAGCTGGTCATCAATGAGTACTCCGAGATACTTGAAGCGGTGTATTTGCTCTAATTTTTCGTTGTTTAGTTTGATCGTGATTTTGCTTGCAGTCTTGCTGACCTTCATCACCTTTGTTTTCTTTTTTGTTGATTCGTAGCCCCCATGCTTGGCTTTGTATGTCCACTTCGTTCAAGATGGTCTGTAAATCTTGTTCTGAATCCGCTATTAGTGCTGTGTCATCGGCATATCTTAAGTTATTGATGTAGTGTCCGTTAACTTTTATGCCGATGTTCTTGTCAGCCAGTGTTTGGTCGAAGATCATTTCCGAATAGATGTTAAAAAGAATGGGAGATAATGGACAGCCTTGCCGGACGCCTTTTTTTTTTATAAGTTTCATTAAGATAAAAAAAAATTATAAAATTAACTACGCTATTTGCTTTTACTGAAATTATATAAATTTAGGGGTGCTATCTGGTCCATTCATATGTTTTTTTCAACCAAACCAGGAGGATATAAAATACGGAAATGATTTAAAGTTCTAAACCAACGTTCCTTCACATCGAGTTGCCCCGATATTGCACTACTTTCATTGCATCAACCTGACATATTTTAAAGTGCAATTCTGTGTTAGGTATTTCCTGTAATCTTATACTTATACTATTAATGTGATAAAGGAAAGATGACACTATTATGACAGCCTGTTTCACGACTTGCTTTCACATATTTTTGTGACTACTAAATTTTAAACAACATGGTGAAATAAACAGTATTATTGCTCAAAATTAGAAATATTGCCTTCACAACCCGTTGCACTGCTATTGCGTTAATTTTAAATAAATGGCATTGGAAAGAGGCATTGGTTAATCTATTATTCGCTTAAAATATTATCCTCAGTTTCAGAACTTACTAGTTACTTTCACAAGTAGGTGGTTTCTTTTAAATAAAAAGCAGTAACTTTGTGGTGATAGCACTTGTTTGAAAATAGTGCAACATCTCATCTGGGCAGCGTTGTGAAGGCAAAGTTTGTTGTGCTGTGAGATATGAAATTTTCTGAGTAGCTCAGACATGTGCCAAAACAACTCATGTGGTTTTGCCAATGATATACAGAAACTTTGCTAGCAGGGATAAGGAGGTGATTTTCTCTTTGTACAAGTCCATGGTGAGGCCGCATCTTGAGTACTGTATACAGGTCTGGAGGCCTCACTTTAGGAAGGATGTAGATCAGCTGGAAGGGTGCAGAGAACGGCAACCAGATTGGTGAAGGGAACAAAAGGGTGCTCTTACCTAGAAAGGCTTCAGTTCTGCAAATTGCAGCATCTTGAGACCAGGCACCTGCAGAGATATCTGATGGAAATGTTTAAAGCCATGAATGGATTGGGCAAGCTGAATGTTAATGGTATTCTTCCACTTGCTGAGACTACATACGAAGGGGCATAAATTCAAGTTGAGGAAATGTCGCAGGATAGATATACAGAAGTTTGCCTTCAGCCAGCAGGTGGTTGATTGTTAGAACAGCCTTCCATCCGTTGTGAATAAATTCAAGGGAGAACTAGACAAATTCTTGGAGGGCACGGTTGGGTGAGCTGTTTTTTTTTTTTTTTTTTGCTTATGCTATATAAGCTTGTTTTCTTGCATTATTTTCCATTACTACGTAATAATAATTGCATTAACTAGACAGTTTAAATCCTGTTGGCTGTCGAAACGTACGAAAGCACAAGATGTACCTCCGAACTTCGTATAACTTAAAATACCTTTTAATAATGTAAATTAACAGAATTGTGATGTTATATATGTTTGTTTTTTTTTTTTTTTTCAGCAGTAAATATATTTGATACCAACAATTTTGAGTCGCATTACATTTGGACTTGCCTTGCAATGACGTTCACTACTCACTTAAAGCCACACCTGTTCAGCAGGACCTGTATTTAACTGAGCTTCGGGCTACTCAGAATTGAAAAGTTAACATGGTTTTCGGTATTATTTTGAATTACCAAAGCGAAAACACTGAAGGCGACTTCACTCCAGTTAGGAGTTAGTGACGTTCAAATTTCGTGTAATTCACAGTGTACCAAATTTGAAATATATATTTTTTTTAAACAGTGAAAAAATTTGAAAAATGGGAATAAATAATAGCTTCTAAGAGATGTGTTAATTTATAACTGTTACAAAACCGATGGCGCTTCACCTGACACGTGTAAACTTTCCGTTAAATGTCTGGAAAAAAAGTAATCGGATTTGTAAATTTTGCTTGGAGTTTATTAATATTTCATCTTTTCTTAATGGATTGTAAAACCTAATGCGTGTGATTATTTAGTTTTTAATAGAAAAATGAAATATTTTAAAAAGGTGAATTTTCCAGTTTTAAAAACCGCTAAACGCGTGAAACTTGAAACGGGCGCAAATACCTGTTTATTTTTTTATATTATCTGTATAATATGCGTATAAATTGTTTTAAAAACATTTTAAAATATATAACATTTTATAAAGTAGTATTTATTTTTATTAAAAAAAAAATTACTTCAAATTTGGTGCACTGTGAATCGCGTGAAATTTGAAGATTAACTCCTATCCCGAGTGAACATCGCGTTCAGCGTTTTTGTCTTAATTATTCAAAATAATAACCAAAAAAATATTAAGGAATTTTTCATAAACACCTCATGTAAGACTATTGATAACAAAAGAACACCTGAGACAATTCTTTCCCATAAATAGTCTACACAATTGTTTATGCTCAAAGCAGAAAAATCTTTGTCTGCACAACGAGTCGCGTTGGTATTGAACTACTTCCAAACTAATTGTCTGGCTAAAAGATTAATTTCCTGTTTAATTAATTTCTGGAAAACAAACATAAATGAGATAGAGGCTGCTTTACTTTTTAAAGCAGCCTTCTTCGAGATATCTAATTATAATCTTATCTAATTTATTTTCGGGATGGCCCTCACAGGTGTAGCGCCACTGCTTTTTTTTTTTTTTTTTTTTTTTAGTTGTTGGTGCATTGGCTTCTGTGGCTATATTACGCCTTCCAAGGTTTTTGCATTTTGTACTCTAATCCAAGCCCAAGGGGGGATTCGAACCCGCGACCTTTGGGTTGCTAGGCAGGCACTTTACTCACCCGCCTAGCCCGGTCGGCGCGCCACCGCTGAGTGTTTTTAACTTTCCTTCAGTTTTTAGTGGTTTTGAACTATAAACTGTTTTCAGTTTCATTCAGTTCATTTTAATATTAGTTAGCATTAGTTACCTACAAACGTAGTTTTTTCAATATTGCGTACAAACTAAGGCTGTTCCGTACCTGTATAAATAATAATAAAAAAATTAATTGTAAATTTCAGTATACTATTTACGTAATTATTATATTTACAATTATTATAATTGTGAAAATATTTTTAAAACCAATTATGAATTCAGTTTTTTTTGGAGTCTTTTTAGGGCTTCTAAGCAAATATCTGTAATGAGCCTGTTGTCTTCACCATGGCCTTCCCGTCCGTCCGCATGTAATAATCGACTTCCAGTAGATAAATTTCATAAAATTTTACATTTGGATCTAAATATTTGTCAAGCCATCCCAAATTTAATTAAGATTATGCCAAGAGAAACATAGCCATTATTATTTCTCTTTATGTCCGTCCGCATGTTAAAACTGGACTCCCAGTACATAGAATCTGAATTAATCTTTACTTCCCAGAAGTGCAGTGCCCAACCTATATTGGAGGATGGTTTATAGTGCACGTGTAGACAGGATTGCTTCATTAACTTGTTAGACGCGTTAGCATATACGCGTAATGTGCCTATTGTCTTCACTATGTATGTCCTCACGTAATAACTCGGCTCCTAGGGATGGATTATAGGACTCGTGGGTAGCACAGTTAGTATAATCACCGTCTCCCCCCCACCCGATGGAAAATATCTCAGTTCAAATCCTGTCACTCGCAAGAGGAATATTTATGGGCATGTTTCACAACATGGCTGAGTTAGTCGGTAGTTGTATGGTTTTTTTATCTTCCGGAAACTTTTTTTTTTAAGCAAACAGCAAGCAAGCCGAAGAACACATGCAGGTACTGACAATATATACTGACACCTTATAGCCTTAGTTACTTTGGCGCTTAACATACCCCAGATTTCACACTTCCGCTGATGCAGTTTAAATTCCGCTCTTAACCACCCACGTTCTTCACCGCATACCAAAAAGCGCACGCGCACTGCCTTCACAACAACTCATCTAAAAGGCAATTTACGAATAAAAGTTGCTTTCGTTGGGGAAGTTTAGAAATGTTAATCAGCTGCCATCTGACCATTTAAGGGCCATCAGTTACGAATTTTAATTGAAGCTCCAATTATGGAGGTTAATCGTTCACTTAACCAATCGAAAGAGCTTTGATTCTCGCCGGATTCAGTCTCGCGGACCTCAACAAATGCAATAAGCCACGTCGTTACGAAGCAACTGGTCATAAGGTCACTTTCATTCAGTCTTTCTTAATTCAAGAACAGAATAATTAATATTGTGGCATTAAGCTACAATTTACGTTAATGCAATTAGAACTGGCCGTTCCATGATCTAATATGCAGTGTAGGCAGCCGTACTTCACCGCTAATGGACATAATTGAATGAAACAGAGAGAGAGAGAGAGAGCAGCTCGCATCTCTTAGGTTCCCAAACATGTGAAACTCTCTCTCTCTCTCTCTCTCTCTCTCTCTCTCTCTCTCTCTCCCACCAGATGGCAGTATCATACCGACTTTTCGAATATTTATTGAGAAATTAAAAAACAAAATTCGAAGTGGGAAGTGAAACACGACGGGTGTACATTTAATGCAATTTATTAATTAGGAACACCGCTCACCCTGGTATTGAGCAAGACTCCCATTTCCTACCAGAACCATAGCGACTAGCCTCCGAAAGTTACTGATAATGATCCTCTGCTACAGAGACAAGGTAGGGTCCTCCAGTTCAGTAGTGGGAGGATACTTCGGACAGTTATTCCATCCCCTCGTCTCCCCCAACTGTTCTGGATTCAGATGAAGCGACTGTTGGTCCACAACTACAATTTCGTTTTCCAAGAAAAGATGCCACGTCAGACTCTAATATGTTCTCCAAACAGTGGCTTTCTTTTGTGGTCAATTAGAAGACTGGCAACACCTACTATATTCTTCACTTTTTATGATATTTTTTTACAATTCAACTTTTTCAAATAACAGGAATTATCCGAATTGGTCAGGAAACCAAATTTTTAGAAAATGCCTTCAAAATTATGCGAAAGTAGTGTTTGAACATAGGAAAAGATTGGTTTTTGATCATTTTTAATTAGCAACTTTTGAGCACGTATTTCTTCTTTTAGTTTTAATCAGCTGTTGTTAAATCAATAATATTAGTGCCTCCTTGAGATGTACTTTTATTTTGTTTCTCTTTATGTACTTCCATGGCTTCTTGATACTTAAAACTCATTTTCTAATTAAGAATTATTTGATTTAAACTTATTGTAATACAAAAGTTGTGTATTTCTCTTACTTCTTGACTTCTCTTGACCAATGCCATTCTAAACTTGTAAAAATTTCTTCAGTCAACAACTCCTGTAAGTTTTCGGACTTTTGAACTAAAAAAACTATTTTACTCAAAACCTACGAACTTCTGAACATTTTGTTGTTCACTTTGACTCACTAACTTTAATGTACACAGAGTGGACAGAAATCTAGGATACCTACCTAGCAACGGGTCAACCTTTCGCCCGGATAAAGGCAGTCACACGGCGATTGAGTCCACTAGTTCATTAAACCGTTCCACAGGTATTTCCATCCATGCTTGCTGCACTGCTGTCCATAATTCCGTCGCATTCCTAGGTGGAGGATCTAAAGCTCCAACGGACCTTTCCACAACATCCCAAAGATGCTCCATAGGGTTCATGTCCGGTGAACGGGGAGGCCATTCCATGGTGATAAAATCTGCGGAATGCTCTTCGAACCATGTTCTAGCCACCGCTGCTCTGTTGGGAAGCGCATTGTCCTGCTGGAAGAGTCCATTGCCCTGTAGGTGTATGGTGACCATGAAAGGATGCAGATGATCTGCAAGGATGGACACGTAACGTGGACCGTTCAGAGATGCGTTTAGACGTATACCAGAGGTCCCAACGTGTGCCAGTGGAACGCGCTCCAGACCATTACCGACCGTCCACCTGCCAGAACAGTTCCTTGTTGATATGACGGATGCATAACTTTGTGCGGTTTCCGCCAGACAGGCACCCTCCCGTCCGCTTAAAATAACTGGAAACGGGACTCATCGGACCAGGAGACCCGTCTCTAATCATCCAAGGTCCAGTGCCGATGTTCTTTCGTTCAGTTGTCCTGTGTCATGGTGTTAGCAATGGGACTGTGGTGGGTCCCATACCTATTGCGACTAATGATCGCCTGATGGTGTTGGTGGAGACTTTTCTGGCAACTCCCTCGTTGAAGTTGGAGGTGATTTGTGTCACCATCTCTCTCCGGTTGGCTGAAACAACGCGAGACAGACGACGGCCACGTTCATCCACCACCTTTCTCCGCCTACAGCGCTGTCCACTATGAGATGTTATTCCCGAAATGACGTATTCCCGGTACACTCTTGATACTGTCGAACGGGAACAGTGCAATTTCTGTACCACCTCCGCGATAGAGGGACCCATGCTTCGGGAACCCAGTATCATCCCTCTTTCAAAGTCGGTTAACTCACGATGTTTATCCATACTGACATCGAATTACCATCTACGTGAATGCAGTGATTTAGTGTACCTATATACGTAGTGGTGGGTTCGTCCACTAGCGAGAGGAGTGAGAGCATCGCATTGCCCAGGAACCAGGTATCCCATGAATTCTTTCCTTTCAGTGTATATTCCAATAATTATTAATTGTGAATTTTAAGTCTAAGGATTAAATTTTACATTTCGGTCTTAGTTACAGCAGAAAACAAAGATTGAAAATAAGTAAATACATATGGATAAACATACATAAAAATTAAATTCTTACCTGTTGTCCGACTCCTGCTTGCCGATGCTACCAGAACCTGATGTGCTGGCAACGAGTTGCCAGCACATCAGGTTCTGGCAAGAGGTGCTGCCAACAGTTAATTTATCGGGTTTTTCGTCAAGGAAAACAGTCAAATCGACCAAAGAACTCACAATTGACAAACACACTTGCGCAGATCATTGATATTCTGAGTCGCCCTAAGTCTGCAATTATTATACTGTTGATACTTCCATGGGTACTGTTCTTCTCAATTGACTTCTATAATTCTCGCTCTCTCTTCCAAACGAGTCCGAACACGCACCGTAACCAGTCAACATCCACTTACTAGCCTACTTCAAACTCACGGAACCATCTTTTCATCTTCCTCATTTATTCTTTCAACTTCCCTTTTCTGGAACAACCTTCCTTCATACGTATTTCCTGAAAATTACAGTCTACAGAAGTCCAAGTCTAATGTCAACAAATATCCTCTTTCATCTGCTCAGCCTTCAACCCATGCACGGTACTAAGTACTATAGGTTCTGATACCTCTCGTGTTTGGGGGTTACATAAAAAAAAAAATCATTGTCAATTGCAAGCTGTGTGAAGAGATTTACTGCATCTTGTTACCTTTCCTCAAATTGCCATTCTTCTACTAACAGCTGTTTGCTACCTTGAATCTTCTAAGCCTTTGTTTCTTTCTATAGAAAGTGGAAACCTTCCTAAGTGACATCGATGAAGTACAAAGGGGAAATTGTCAAAGTTCTATGGTGATTTGGATGTTGGGAAGATGGTTAAAGGCAGACGCACGCCATTGCGTCTGTCCCATAAACAAGAATTTAACGAGATCTACGATACAAGGACAACCATTTGAAAAGGATGACTGGGTGGTTCACAAAGATAAAATTTTGAAGAGTAAATAAATTTCTTCTTTTTCCATTAAGCATGATGCTTGTTGGGTTAGGACAGATCATCCTTCGATCTTTTTTTTCTTTTTGCCTTCCTCTACTAAATTTCATCTAGTTAATTGGGTAATTTAAAAAAAAAAAGCTTGAAATAGCTGAATGGACAACGTGGGTGTAGAGCAGTAAACTCATGAAGTTTGTTCGTGGTTCGAGTTCACTAACTCCTAAATACGATAATGTTCTTGTATTCTCTGACCCTACGTTGCCGTTCTGGAGTATAAACAGAGACACGGCTGTTACTTAACTTGTGGATACCATTATACGTAAACACGTAACTCGCAACAGACATTGGCAAGTTCTGGAGTAGTGTGGCAGAAGGGAAATTGCATGCCCCGAATTATTTACAGAATATCGCATTAACAACGTCCACCTTTTCATGGGACCTGATCTGTTTCCCAATTCATGTTCGTCGTGACGAATGCAACATCAATTTTCTTTTCGTGAATGTCTTCGTATTCCTCATGCATGCAGCAGGAAAATGAAACTCAGGTCTTCTTCTTCATTTTGTATATTACGGTATATTTAGAATTCCTGGGGAATTATGCGCATTCATGAATCTTGATTAATTCTAAAGATGTTTGCAAATCTTTTAAATCAAGCTAGGCGCACGTGAAAGTTTGCTTATAATAGCGTCATATGTACATTGTAAATAAATTTTGCCTCAGAAGAGCAGAAATATTCATGTGCGTTCACGAATTATTCAACAGAGAGTGGAAACTATCCAGTTTATGTATTGGGGGTTGGATAATTTTAATAGAGTTGAATTTGAAACAAAACTTTAATAAAAGATGATCACAGCTTACGAAATGCTACCCAAAAGTTGTGGGAATATATTAAAAACAAAGATTCGATTAATTTACATAATTCTGCATCATGTTATCTTCAAAATATTTCACTTGGAATGAATAAATCTTTACTATATGATAAAAATAGACTCGTATACACGCTCGACGTGATCTTACAGGGAGCATTTCACTACCAAGAAGAAGACGCTTACCACCATCTGGCGCTCAAGACAGGAATTAACCTGGTCCATAACGTTCAACTTCGTAAATCGATCATCAGCTCCAGAAACGTATGTTTATGTTAAATCCTTCCTAAGCATTGCATTATTGGCTTCTTAGGTGTTTAAACTGGATCTTCCAGTTTCCCTTCACTGTATGCAAATATGGAGTGGACACCCTGGATGTTTATTGTTATCAGGACAAATATACATATCCTGGAGAAGTTATTGCAGGTAGATTGACGCGCCAGTACCATCCAACATCTCGCACCCACGAGGTCTGAGGCAATCGTGCAGTCTCCAAATCAAGCCACTCCAACCAACCTAATCTCCTTGAAAAGTATTAACAGAATGTTCCCGCTTAATACAATGGAAATCCTGAACCAGCTTCAAGAAACTGTGAAAAATTATGCTCCCTACAGAACGACTATGTTTCAACAAACAACCGAGTCACATCAGTACTAACTGGAACATCCTTGGACACACCCAGCACGATGGATTTTTATTACTTCAATATTTATGTAAATTTATTCTCTATGTTGTAAATTTTTTTATCCTCTCTGGCTTGCATGCTGTACAAGGGGCGATTGTAACCAACAATCAATTGAATAAATAAAAATTAAATAAAATAAATCTTGTGCACAGCCGAATGCTCATCTTTTAGATCAAGCATCTCTCCAAAGGTTGGAGCTGTTTTGCCAAATGAGAAACAAAACTTTGGGCTAACTTTCTGATATTTTGGATCATTCAGTTCAGAGGATCGCAGACACGTCTGAACCACACAGCGACTAACGAAATCTAGAATGGTGTATGACGAGGAAGACTTCCACCAAACCGAAGAATTTCGAATTGTTGAAAACTTCCACCAAGCTGAAAAATTCGATTTGAATTCGAATTTGATGAATTTGAGGAGTAGAGGAATTTGATGACTGTTATCATAACTTTTACGGTGCACTTCGTAAATTATCAAAAGCCTTTATCAGCTGTCGTTTACAATACCGTTCAAGAATTATTACGATAATAATAATAAATTTTGCATTTGAAGCAAAATGTATTGAATGTCAGTAGCTGCTCTTTCAATTACTGGTCGAATAATAGCGCACAACTATACATAATGGACAGCAGAAAATAAAATAGCTAAGAGGAAGAAGATTCTGATTGGTCCGCGCTTCTATCGGACGGCTGAGGGAGTTGTAGACTTTCGGTGATTTCCCTACCAGGATTTATGGGTAGCTGGATCGTCTGAGCTTGAAAGATTCGAGAGAAAGCTGCGTTTTACTGATTTGCTGTTCTGCTGGTTTAGAATACGCGATGATCTTTGCCAAAATTCTGTCGGATGGGACATGGTTGGCTGGCTCTTTCCAGTTAACTCTCTCTAGAAAGTCTGTCTTTTCAATATTTCGGGTCCTGTGTCTGAAACAGTGTTTCTCAAACTTTTTAAAATGCAACTCACCTAAGCTGGAGATAAAAAACAAAGACCAAAAGTGTGCGCCCCAGTAAGCGTTTTTACCAGATCGGTTGCTTTTTCATTTTGTTTTTCACGACCATATTATTAACGGTCCGAAGTTTCTCCATTTATAGCTTATGATGAGTTACATCTCTGTAGAAACATCTTTGGTATGCTTTGTTCGTACAATGCACAACAGCTCTGTTTTTTATATCCTTTTATCCTTTCTTTTCTTCTGAAACGTGTCGTTCAGTTTCTGTTTCCTTCGGATTGCTAATCGAGTTTCAGAGTTTCTTTCGTTTCCCACCGTCTGAGCTGGAATTTCAAACCGCACGGAGCATCCAATTTGTCAGAGCTGTCTCTTTCCACCTGTTCTACAATTACTGTGGCGGTTTGCTCTTCAATTAGATTTGTTTTCTTTACTCTTCTTCTTAAACTCCAGGATGGCGTCGCTTGTTCTGCGTTTTCTTTTTTCTCCTCTCGTTTCGTTTTTCGTCCGCTAAAAGACAGCCGGACTGCGTAGTCACAATGTGGGTAATTGCTTCTAAAACTGGACTCCAACAAATGAAAGGAAGAAACCGTAAGCACCTCCACGAATTGCACACAAGGCGGAGACACAAATATAAATCAACGTGAGTCCCAGAAGGAATGAATGCCAAGTATATAGTAGTGCTGAAAAGATTGCATCGCCTCATTTTTTAGGTTATTTGTCCTTATATTGACAGCTAATCTTTTAGAAAAAGCTGAAAGAACACAAATAAGTAATGACAATATGCATATGAAACTATTAATTGAAGAAAAATTTATTCTTATGCCTTATGTGTAAATGTACAATGAAATAAGGACCTTTCTCCAAAGTACAGCCAAATGGATTTTGAAATATGGAAATGTCTTTTGCACTTGCATCAAGATCCGAAAAACGCTGTTGTAACTGTAGTTTAAGTTCAGAAAATATACCCGCCACGAATTTTAACTCTATGAAAGCAATGATTTCTTCATTACTTTGAACATACTAGGACGAAGGCAGCTATATAACCAAAATACTCACATATTTCGTTGGCCCACCCCTTGACTTTGATGGCTGCTGCACATCGTCGTGGCATCGGCTGGATGAGGTTCTGAATGTATTCCTGAGACATCTCATGGTACCAAATTCGGATTAATGTCTTCTGCAGCTCTCCAAGTGTTTTTGATTTCTTTTGTATTACTGAAAATCCATTTTGTTCCAACAATTTTCAACTGGATTGAGGTCTCAGTTGTTCCGAGGCCATATTATTGTGGGCATTGATTTATCCTTCAACCATTTTTGAACCTGTGGACAGTAAAGACAATGAAATAAATTGCATTTATTGAAGCAACAGTGCCACGTTTCATAAATTTAAAACTTTGCTAATTACATGGAGTAGAGTCCTCTGCAAAATGCAATTGGCAGCGTTCTCATAATGATCTCCAATTGTGGGAAGTAGTTTTCTCAAGAATGTCATTGTACCCTTCACAAATTCAAGACAACCAACTCCTCTATATGAAGTACAGCCCCATATCGTTTAATATACGAAATGCTTCACTGTGGAGACGATACAGTCAGGATGAAATTCTTCTTCTCCTTTTCGTCTAACAGTCTGCTGGCTGACCAAACCATGCAAATTAAATTTTGATTCATTAGAGAAAATAAGACATTTTCACTGACCCTTAGACCAACTAGCATGCTCTTTTGCCCACTTTAGACACTGAGATTTCATTTTTTGCGTAAAAAGTGGCTTTTTTCTTGGGCACCGTGTTACTAATCCCGATGAGAAAAGGTCTACGTACTGTACCAATAATTGCCTTTACTCCTGTATCCTCCGACCACGCTATTGTCAGGGCTGTAGATGAGAATCTTTTTTCGGACACGCAGATGGACCAGAAATGTGTCCTGTGCCCCAGAAGATATTCACGAACGTCAACTTCCCGATAATTTTCCTAATATACGTGTCGTTGTTGACTGATTTCTTTTAACTGTTTCATGCGTAGAAAGCGCCTCAGAAACTGCGTTGAATGCACAATTAAAAGTAGCAGAAAACCCTTTTCTACGTGGTGTTAATTACGAAAAGCTTAGCCATTGCAATAGCACTGGGCTTGTGGCATATGCACTGCATGTATACTGCCACTAGGGTGATGCAATCATGTATGGCGCGTGACATCATCTAAGAGCGCTCGTTAGAGATGGGCGACGCAATAGGATAATGCCATTACACAACGTACATGAGATATTGCCAAATTGGCCAGAAATTCGGCGAATTTTGCAAATAATGCAATTTTTTGAGCAACACTGCACAAATTCGGAATACCAGAGCAAAGAAGATCTAATAAATCTCTTTATGAAGTTCAGTAATCAACCTACCGACTGTTTAAGGCAGTTCAACCCAAATTTCGAGACATATTTCTAACAGTTTGCGTTCCTTGCTTTTATTTACAAAAGCAATTATAACGGGGCAAATCCAATTGCAAATACGGATTTGCAATATTCACTATACGCTTTATGCATATGCATATAACTCGTATTATTTTGTTTATCGGTATATCATATTCTCACCTTACATTAATTTGTTCAAAGACATCTTACCTCAAAATGGAAAAAGTCCCAAATTTACCGTTTATTTTTGAAACCCAGTGTTTCTGGAATGTCATGTAAGAAGCGAATTTCACAAATCCCACAGACGAGGTGATATTTCTATCAGATTGTTCCTTAAAGTTGTTTGCTCTTTGGATTGTGTTTGCCGAAATATGTTTCCAAGAGATTTGATCCAATTCAGTTTATTGGCAAGTGAATACGTTGCCTTCTCCGTTCCTGAACTTTTTATATTCCTGATATGATTGGGTTACTTGTAAATTCTGAATTACGTTTCCTTCGTGGAGAGTTTAGCAAAGGTGCTCGTGTGGATAACCCACAGTGACAGTTTCAGATTGGCTTAGAGTTTGGATCCAGAGGTGATGAGTGTCATAGTTAACCTAATTGAATCACCTCAAAATCCATATTATGTTTGCTTCTGCGTTTCTTTGTTCAATGTCATGTCATGTCTGTAAATCTTTAATATAGGAAGCAAGTTCCTCTCCGTCTTGTAACCGTGTACTGGGAACAGCACTCACTAATTGATTGATTTGATTAATTTGGTAGTTGTTGGCGCATCGGCTTCTGTGGCCATATTGCACCTCCCAAGGTTTTTGCAGTACTTTGATCCAAGCCCGAGGCGGGAATCGAACCCGCGACCTTTGGGTTGCCGGGCAGGTACTTTACCCACTCGGCTAGCCCGGTCGGCTACCACTCACTAACGCCAGTCAGTATGTTTGTGAAGTAGGTGTGTGTTGTTGGGATGTTTGATCGGCCACTTTGCAACCAGAGTGCACCAAGCAGTTCTTTCCTTATAATTTTTGGTAACTAAGACAACAAAATAGCCAAAAGAAAAAAATAAATAAGTCCAAGAACAGTTAAAGTATCATTAGCTGCAGATTTAAATTTGAGTGTTCTACATAGATTATTTGGCTGGATTATACATCGCTGGTGAGAGTACAGAAATGTAACTTTAGTTCAGTGTTCTCTTCTGCTCTGTTATATCGGTATAATTGAGCAAACTGAAATAAAATATTGTCCTGAGGTATAATGTAGAGTGATTGATTTTGATAAACAGAGCTTCGTTTACCATCAGTGAGTAGTAAAGATGATAACTGAGCATTTAAAAAGCAGTCAAGGCCACAAGGCATCAGCATATGGTCTGCAAATTGCGTATGGCGACCTCGCGGTAGCCCAGTGGTTATAATCACCGTCTTTACCCTAAAAGCTGGGTAGAACAGACTCGAGTTCGAATCTGCCGATAATATGAGGAATTTTTACGAGACGGTTTCAAAACGTGACTGAGTTAGTCGGTCTCAGACGAGGGTAGCATGGTTTTTCCTCCAAAAAATCAGATTTTTCGTCCAGCAAACAGGCAAATCGACCACACAACACACGCAGTTTACAGACGTATTATATACGGGGTAATATAGCCTAAGTCCCTGATGCCCCTAAAACCTTACAAGAAACAAACAACTTGTATAGCCACCCTGGCTGTTTTGCTGAATGAATATGGAGTTTTCCTGGAAAGGAACTATGGTGATTCCGCCCAAGACTGACTAATTATCAAATTATTTGGTTGGCCTTCTTAGTGAGAAGGCCTTCTTGTTTTCATAGTGCACGGGGATGAAGATTAGATAACCATTTTTAATTAATCTATTTAATATATTGTAAAGTTTATTTTTGTATAAGTTTTTTTTCCTGTAATACTTTGTAAATTTAATTTTTATAATATTATAATAAATATAATTTTTTTTTACAGTTACTTTCTTGATATTTAGTAAATTTAACAATGGTTTTGACAAGATACACTTTGAACACTTCATCCGAAGGTATCGTGACTCATAGGAAATAGCCGATGGCGATTTCCGTATGAATCTCGATTTCATCGTTGGCAGCATTCCAAGGTCGACTTAGTGGATAATCCTAGCTCACCTGGAGATTCTTTTCCCCTTCACCGTTGTACCGATCTAAAGTTAAAATTTGGTGCATTGCTAGAACAATTTGAGTCACTGAAAAAAAGGGTACTTGCCCTCAAGAACAATGTAACTGGGAAATCGTCAAGGACTCGAGACTCTAATAACCTACCAAGTGATGCACAACCGATTCTGGCCCCAGAAGAGAATAGCCAAATGCAAACTGCTCTGGTTCAAGAGGACTTAGTTCGATTAGGAGACTCCGTTCTCAGTGGAACGGGAAATATATATATATTTTTAAGGATAAGTGGACTAGAACCAGGGTATGTCTGCCGGGAGCAACAATTAATGATGCCACCAAGAGACTGTCAGATTTTAAGGAGGGTAAAGAGATCATTATTATTCATGTGTAATATTAATCAGACACTATCTGATGATCTGGTAGACAAATAAAGGACCATGCTGAAGAAATGCCTCGAGTTAGGTCACAATGTCCATATGTCTGCAATTCTGCCCAGGCACAATAGGAAGGATTATATGCTGAAAGCCTTGTGGATTAACCGATGATTTGAAGGATTCTTCAATCGGGGCGGGGGGAGGAATTTTTATCAGCTTGGCCCGGACTTGTAGGTTGAATCTGTTTTGTAGAGACGGGATACATTTAAACAAAGGTGGTGCATGGGTTTTTGCCAGTATTATTGAGGACGCCTTAAAGGTTCATGGAAACTGCTAGTTTGGGGGACAAGGGTAATATAGATACACGTTTATCTAATGATATTGGTCAAAGTAACGCTTTCACATACCTAAAGAGCTCATGTATGTACCGCAACAGGTCACATCAGCAAGATGTTCTGAGGTCAGAAACCTTTCAAATGAGCGGGTAACCAATGAGAGGGACGCAAGTTTAAATAACTCAAGAGATGTGTCAGGGTAATGAACTCTGCAAGGACACTAAGTCTTAATTGTTTGTACAGTAATGTCAGAATTGTAGTAAAAAAAATGAGTGAATTCGAACTGCTGGTTAGGACAACTAACGTTGACATAATAGGGCTTACAGAAACGTGGTTGCACCCGGAGAAAAGGGATGATGGGTTTCAGTACGGTATGTATAATGTATTTAGGAAGGATAGAGAAGATAGAAGGAATGATGGGGTCATGCTTCTTATCAAAAGCATCCTGAGAGCGACGAAAGATTTCCCGGATTCCGACCTTTCTCATGCTAGTATAAAATCTGCACGGTGTGAGAGATTTGAAAGCAAAGGTATAATGACAGTGGGAGAAAACCACAGGCCAGGTGATTGTGAAGATTTTGATGACAGCTTATACATGCAGATGGTAAGCGTCATTGTCTTATTATGGGTGATTTCAATTTGCCTCTAATTGATTGGAGCAAATGGGAGAGAAACTCCACATGGGGAACAAAATATTTAAATCAACTAGATGACTGTTATTTGTATCAACATGCCAGGAAAAGCACTAGGGAAAAGAATATTCTAGACCTGATTATCACCAGTGAACCAGATGGCATAATAGGGCTGACAGTAGAGGAACCAGTAGCAGGAAGTGATCACGGAGTTCTACGGTGGACGATGAAGAGAGAGAGAGAGAGAGAGGTAGCAGTAGTTAAAGGCAAAAGAATGGGTCGTAATTTCAGAAAAGGAAATTACCATGCCTTAAGGTGATACAAGGCCTATATTAACTGGGCAGATATCTCACACAGAGCGAATACAATTGAATTATGGCATACCTCGAAAATATTAATCACACAAACCTTTAATATGTATGTACCATTCAAAAATACTCAATCAGGAGTACTTTTTTATTCATCCAATTTGGAAAAATTGGATGAATATGAGAAATCGCTGGCAAACAGAGCAAAGGAGGAATAAAGAATTCTTCACATATGTAAATGCAAAGAAGAGAAGGGCAAAGCAGATTGGACCCTTATGTAATGCACGTGGGATAGTATTAGATACGCCAGCTGAAGTTGCAGATGAACTCAACAGTTATTTTGAACCGATATTTACAGAAGAAAAACCCTTCACATCAATCAGAAATTATTGGAGTGAAGTTGAAAAATATGTAATTAATGATATTGAAATTTCACACGTTTATTTAATGAAAAACCTTCGAGCCTCCAGGCGAGCAAGGTTCCTGGAGTTGATGGCATATACCCTATAATCTTAAGAGAGGAGGAAAGTGATTGCATTGAACCCTTGAAGCTAATGATGAAAGGAGCACCCTATAATCTTAAGAGAGGCTAATGATGAGAGCATCATTGAACTCAGAAGAGATTCCGTTGGATTGGAAAAGTGTCAATGTATCTCTAATACATAAGGGCGGTTCTAAGACATATAGTGGGAAATTACACACCGATCAGACTAACTTCAGAAGTAGGGAAAATCATGGAGGCAATAATCAAAGGTGCAATTCAGGATCATTTAGATAGAAATGGAATTCTGAAGGATACACAGCATGGTTTTGTAAAGAGAAATTCATGTTTAACAAATCTGGTTAGTTATTTTGAGGTCATTCATGAGCTGGATTTAAGGAATAATTTTGGCATTGCTTATTTAGATTTCAGCAAAGCATTTAACTCAGTCCCACACGAGCGGTTACTTTAGTATTAGTATTAGTATTAGTATTAGTAACGGCCGTATGGTGCAAGAAAGCCTATGGCTTATGCTGCACCAGCCAAAACAAAAAAAAAAAAAAAAATCCGAACAAAACAATGATATAAACAAAAATTAAATAAATAAATAAATAATAATAATTAATAAATAAATAAAAATAATAAAATGAAATAAAAAATAAATAAAAAGGAAATTAAACCTATCATCCTATGCGCTTCCCTTACCCGAAAGTACTATCTAGATGACCTTTGAATTTCCCCAAACTCTCAGCCTCTACCACCCATGAAGGCAACTTATTCCAGTAATTTATAACTCGCTGGCTAAAATAAAACTTCCTGCAGTCCAATCTAAACATTTCCCCCCGTAACTTGAATTTATGTCCCCTAATTCTAGCATCAGTTATAATCTTGAAAATTTCGTCCTCATTCATTTTACTGATGCCTCTCAGAGCCTTAAACACCTCAATCAAATCTCCTCTAAGGTGTCTAGTTTCCAAACTCTGCAACCCACATATTCGAAGTCTTTCTTCATAAGGACGCCCTTTTGCCGATCTCACCAGGCGAGTTACCCTTCTTTGCACCCTTTCGAGAAGCTCGATGTCTTTCTTTAGGTGCGGTCTCCATACTTGAACACAGTATTCCAAGTGTGGTCTAACATAAGCCTTATATAATGGGATTATCACGTCCCTATCTCTACTTGCAAAAGTTCGATAGATCATCGATAGGACACCATGGGCCTTCCTTGCAACCTGTTTACAATGCTCAGAGAATTTCATGTCTGACCGTATCGTAACACCCAAGTCCCTTTCCTCCAGTACTGGGTTTAGTTGAACTCCACCAAGTGAATAAGTTATTTTGGGATTACTGTTTCCCAGGTGTAATACCTTACACTTTGTTGGATTAAAGCACAGCTGCCATTTTTCTGACCATTCTTGAAGTCTATCTAGGTCTCTCTGAAGAAGCTCAGCTTGACAGTGATCATTAACTACTCTACCAATTTTAACATCATCTGCAAATTTAGACATCACGCCCTCTATCCCTTCATCAATGTCGTTTATGAAAATTAAAAACAACAGTGGTCCTAATACTGATCCTTGGGGAACCCCACTTCTTACATCAACCCAATCTGAGGAATAGCCATTTATCACAACCCTCTGCCTCCTGCCCTGAAGCCATCCTTCTATCCATCTAAGGATTTTCCCAGTGATTCCAACCTGTTCTAGCTTATAAAGCAACCGCTCATGTGGGAGTGAGTCAAAAGCTTTGCTGAAATCTAAATAAACAATGTCGAAATTATTCCCTAAATCCAGCTCGTGAGTGACTCTTTCGAAATAGTGAACCAGATTTGTTAAACATGATTTTCCCTTTACAAAACCATGCTGAGTATCCTTGAGAATTTCAATTCGATCCAAATGATCCTGAATTCCACCCTTGATCATTGCTTTATAAGCTGGAAGAGTTGGAATCACAGGAAAAATCCTTAGATAGATAGCTGGATGGCTTCACAGCAGGAGGTAGAGGATTGTGATAAATAGTTACTCTTCTGAGTTAATCTAAGAATAAGGTTCCCCAACGATCAGTATTGGGACCACTGTAATTTTAAATTTTCTTAAATGACATCGATGAAGGGATAGTGGCACGATGTCTAAATTTGCAGATTATGTAAAGATTCGTAGAGTAGTTAACGATCACCGCCAAGCAGAGCTTCTTCAGAGTGACCTACACAGACTTCAGAGATGGTAAGAAAAATGGCATGCATGCTTTAATCCAGCAAAGTGCATGGTCTTAAATCTGGGGACCAGTAACCCAAAAACAACTTATACACTTGGTGGAGTTGAACTAAAGTTAGCAGTGGAAGAAAAAGACTTGGGAGTTACGATACGGTCAGACATAAAGTTCTCCGAGCATTGTAGACAGGTTGCATGGAAGGCCAACTGTGTTCTATCGATGATTTATCGAACAATTGCTAGTAGAGATAAGGACGTCATAATCGCATTATACAAATTTGTATAAGGCTTTTGGAATACACTTGGAATACTGTGTTCAAGTACGGAAACAGCACCTAAAGAAAGACACCGAGCTTCTTGAAAGGGTCCAAAGACGGGTAACTCTCCTGGTGAGATCGGCAAAAGGGCGTCAATATGAGCAAAGACTTCGAATATGTGGGCTGCAGAGCCTGGAAACTGGACACCTTAGAGGAGACTTGGTGTTTAAGGTTCTGAGAGGCATAAGCAAAATGAATAAGAACAAAATTTTCACGGTTATAAATGATTCCAGGACTAGGGGCCATAAATTCAGGTTAGGGGGCGAGGAGTTGTTTAGACCGGGTTGCAGGAAGTTTTATTTTAGCCAGCGAGTTATAAATTATTGCAATAAGTTGCCTACATGGGTGGTAGAGGCTGACAGTCTGGGGAAATTCAAAGGTCAGCTGGCTAGTTACCTACGGGAGGATTGAAATGCATAGGTTGTCTGTTTCCTTTTCTCTTATTATTTATTAATTTTTTATTTAATTTAATTTTATTATTATTATTTTCTTTTTTTTCTATTGGCTGGTGCAGGATAAGCCTTAGGTTTCCTTGACCAGAACTAATACTAACTCCGCCAAAGCGTCAAAAAAAAAAAGAAGAAGAAAAAAAAAAAAAAAAAACATAAAAATTTCTTCCGTCTTAATGGATCCGAATGCAGAACCTCTCCACGCGGTGTAATAACATATCGTGTATAAACTGTGCATAGATTTTTACTGTATTTTAACTTAACTTCCTTACACAGACACGAGACGTCAGTACTTAACGCTTAGTTAAAATTGTTCTTAAGAGAAGTCACTTTTTATGAGGTGGAAGGTAGAGCTTTGAAGAGGAGGGCAGGATTACCAGTGACGAACCTCTTTCGCAACAACCTTTGTTTTCACATCGTGACTGAAAAGAGCCCGCATCCTGCTTCATGTACTAATTATCCACAAATATATTAGTTGTTAGAAAAACCTGGTTCACCTTGATGGTTTCTTTAATGCTTTCTTTGACACTTTGTTAGAACTAACCAACCATAATGACCTTCAAAGGTAACCTTTGGACCCTGGAAAAAAAATATGCGAACGCTTCAGCATTTCCTAAATTATGATTGCAGTTTGTAGTATCATATTACGTAAATACAAGTTTTAAATATCCACCCTCCCCCACAAGACCATTCCGTAAAAGCCGTATAATTTGGCCACCACATACAAAACAAATACATTAATTCTCTCTCCTTCTCCTAAAAGGATTTCATTTTACCCGGGAGCGTTTAGCCCTTTGGGATGATTGCACCATCATCAAGGACCTTGGACATATTAGCGTAGTTCAACTCGAAATTTCGAAATTCCAGGGACAGGTAAAAAATTAAAAGGCTTCGAATTGCGTCATTAATTCACAAAACAAATTACAAAATTTCAACATCTTTTCGGCGATGCCTTTTGTTTGAGGGTAGTGCAATACCAAGATAGCTGTGGTGAAGGCACGGAAGGCATGGGCATGGAACCAAAATTCATTTCGAATTTATCCTTTTCGAATTCAATCTTTCTTTATTAAATTGGTATTTCCGGTCTCTGACTATTGCAAAGAAAAATTGCAGAATATTTTCAAATCTCGAATTGCGCCGGAATTCAAAATCTCGGGATTCGGATTAGCGAGGTATCCTGACCACAGTTACGCTTTTGTTCACTAGATGGCAGTGCGATCAATTGAAGAATTTTCTGCTGTTTATGTCTGGCACGTTGCTCTTACATCACTATCCGCGATATCATCGGTGGTGGAAGTAGGTTGAGCCATTAATCCATAATATAGCGAAAACGAAGGCCCATTTTCTGAGGCCTTATGCTCAAACCAGGACTCATTTGGGAGCCCTAGACTCCCAAATGAGTCCTGGCTAAAATACAGAAATACAGTAATTAGATGTACAGAAAGTCATAATAATGAAAAAGAAATATTGTATGCGCAATATTAGATACACAATATTTAAAAAATTGTAAAAGAAAATGAAATATATTTTATTGTGTTGGATTGGGTATTTCCTCAACTCGGTATTCATTTTTAAAGTGTGTTGAATACTCTAATGATCACAAATGCTGCACTCTTGCATCGCTTTATTAAAAAAAGATTGATAAACACTCAACACACGGGTTAAAGGTCACACACTTTCTATTCATTCATTCGTTCTCTGAAATCACCGTAGTGGTTATGCTTGAGGGCTTTTCGGTGGTCGTCGCGTTCAGTGGTATACAGACTGGGGGATTTTCGGGGGACCACTGGCCTTCGACAGAACAGTTGAACTCGACGTTGGCGCCATTGAGAACGGTTCCGTCCGGACACGCTGCCTTACACCTGGTCTCGTTTTTTCTGTGCATGCAGCTCCAGCTGACCTTCCCAAAAAAGTTGACCGTATTGCATTTTTCCACCGCTGCAAGAGAGAAAAATCATTGATATCAGTGAATAGAGAACTTGTGCAGAACTTCAAATACTGCAATAAGCAACAGAAAACAAGTAATTAAGTTAAATCAATGACTCGATCCGTATACACTGCCTTACAAATTTATTAAAGAATGGCGCGTTCCAATATCTGCACTCCTCCCGTCGTAGGCAACTGAAATATCCCTTAATGAATTGGGTTAAGCTGTTTATATAAAAATAAAATATACTCCGAGACGACCACATAATGTCAGAGGAGTTCAACACAAACAGAATACAAGAGCATTCTACTGTAAATTAGTAGTCACGTAGCTTGAACCAGGGTCACTCAAAGAGCAGGCACAAAAGTGTTCTTTCTGGGATGAAAAGTTTATTTTATTATTATTTTTATTATTTGTACCTGATTGGGGATCTACCTCGTGACGGGTACGGCTACCAAGTACACAAGGCGGTTATTGTTGTGTCTGGTGTTAATGATGGTCGACGAACTCTCTGACTATCCTACAGGTGTTCAGGATTGCCACTTTCTGGAGTTCCTTGCAGGTGTTCGCTGGAAGATCTATTGCTGCTAGACTGTTATGAAGGGCCTTTAGCACCATACCGGTGTTGACACGATGATCGGGTTTATTATTATTTTTTTAACTTTTTTTTGTCCATCTACTCGATATCCCACCAAGTGAGAGTTGCGAGGAAGGAATTAGCAGAAATTGTCCCGGTGAACCAGAGAAACCACATCTGGCAGTGAAAATCATCTCATAAACCTGGTTAATGCGGGTACTCAGCAATGTAGATAACCCTTAGAAAGGTTTTAAGGCGAAACACGGAATTGTGGCTACTCCCCCCTCTTATTTTTTTCAATAAACCTTTTCCCTTTAGCTGTTCGCACAAAAAGGACTTGTTCACGTGTCACCCGCGTGTGTTTGAACAGTCAATCGTCGACAGTCTCAAAACACAGCTCGTGACTTCCTTAGGGTTACCATGGGTACCGAGTGCCACGTTTGCGTAGCAACAGGTGTATCCTTTCTTTTCCGTTGCGTGGTTATTTTCCCTCCCAAGAAATTTGGGTTTTTCTTTCAGCAAACAGGCAAATCGTCCACACGACACACGCAATTTAAAGACAATAATATGTACGGCACAAGATGGTCTAAGTGGCTAATGGACCCAAAAATATGAATGCAAGTTTCCTTTGAATTAACTTTAACGGCGTACACGGTATTTCGCAGTATAACCGGGTTACTTACCAACATCTTAATGCCAGAGGAATAAAGTTGCAATTTCTAATGCTTACCATATTCGCAGTGACTGCCACGGAAATTAATAGAACAGAGGCATTCGTCGGGTCCCAAGCACAGGCCCCCATTTAGACACGGCTTACTGCAGACGCCTGAAAGAGACAAAGCACTGTGAGTAGCGGGGGGGGGGGGACAAACAAAAATACCCATAAAAGGTGAAAGGAAAGAAGGAACGGAGAGAGAAGTTCTCTTACCGTGGTGGCAACGTTCTCCGGTGTAGTTAGCAGGACAACTGCACACGTTCGGTGCTGTGCAGACGCCGCCATTTTGACAAGGTGGTCGACATTCATCTGCGGAGAGAAAGAGGGATGAAGAAATGTTATATATCTAAATATTAAACCTAAAATGTCCGATACATAGTGGTTAGATCGCTATAAATTATAAACATTAACTATATTATAACATAAATTATAACACCTTGGTTTCTCCGCCACCCCTTCCTGATGCCTCGTAGCGATTAGGCAACGGGGTAGGTAGAAAACGTACACCGTAGGTTTTCAGAAGCAAATTAGGTTTAAAAAAACTTAAGTTACCTTTTAATGCAAATGGTGGAATGAATGAGATGCCTCTCAGCCAGTAACCCCCTCCTTCCTATTAAAGGTCAGTTTTCAGATAACCAAAAAACATTTATATTTCCTCTCGCTTCATGGCACAAAAGAACTGGTCACGAAAGAACCTCATAAGAGGCACCTCTTCGCACAAGAAGAACTGAAATGCTTACAGGTGAGTCCAGATTCAGTCTGTAAGCCGATTCTTGACGTATCTAGACAGGGAGAAGGACGCGAGACCAATCCATTAATTTTGGGCAAAGGGATCTACTGAGAAGGTTGCTTGATGGTCTTAGACAGTAGCAGCTTTTTCATATTTCACATATTAGTATTAGTATCCTTAGTGGAAAATGGTGCAAGGAATCAAGCTTGTACAGCATCAGCTAAAAAAAAAAAAAAAAAAGAAGAAAAAATGCCCACCATTCCCTTTAATAAGTTGACTAATTCTTCCGCAAATTTATTCAAACTCTACAATACCAGATGGAAGTTTGTTTTTGCAATCAATCGCTCTCTCGCTGATGGCAAATTATCGCTCATCCGTCCTATAACCATCCTTCATCAATTTAAATTTACGTCCCTTATATATGTGCTGTCCGAGAAAGAGTTTCCATCAGTATTTAGTTTACTCAATCCATTCAAAGCTTTAAAAATTCGATCAGATCTCGGCTCAGGTGTCTGGTTTCCAAGCGCTGCAGTTTGCTCAAATGAAGCCTCAGCCTCTCATGTTAAGAATACCCTTTTGTGTCCTTGACTAATCTGGTTGCTGCTCTCTGTACTCCTTCCAAGAATCCACATCCTTCTTAAAATGAAGGATCTATACTGGTATATCAAGATGTGGCCTAATTACTACCATATACAATGGTATAATCATGTTTCCCTGCTTACAAAATTCCTTCATACCATTGCCAAAACAGCATGAGCTGACTTACTATCTGCACCGCTCAGAAAACTTCGTATCAGATTGTTCACTCACCCTTAAGACTTTTCGTTCTCCACCAACCTCAGTGTGGTTCCACCTCGTTGGTATATTATTCTGGGATTACTTCTGCTCATATGCAATACCTTTCATTTGTCAATGTTAAACCTCAGCCATCTGCCTAATTTTTCTAGGCTTTTTGCAGTAGTATACCATGATTCCTGTCATTAACCATCCTACCAACCTTCATATCGTATCATCCGCTAACTTAGACATTAATCTTGATATGAAAACATTAATTAAAAGGATCCCAGCGCTCCACTAATAACTTTAGTCCAAGAAGAGTATTGCCCTTTGATAATGCTCACCTGCATATATAATGCAACAGCAGAGTTCTAAAATATTAAATCATATTATATTGCGGCTTTTTTACGTTTTTAAAAGGCAGTTGTATTTCATTGCAACCAGTTTTACCATTGCATACTCCTTCCTCCATTATCTTCGATAATCACAAAGCAGATCGATTAGCTTTTCTGTAAATTTAATGTGTTTATTCATAAAGTCAAAATCTCAAAATGTGTAAATTAATTCTGATGACTTTAAAGCGTGAGAGAAGTTTTCTTTTTTAATTTCCTTAATGTTACCTTCCTTATCGTTAAATTTTAGTTTTCCAATATGCAATGACATATCTTTGCAATATTATCTTTGCAATATTCATATTATCCTAATGAACAGACCGAAGTGTTGATGCCCAACTACGGTATAAATATTTGATCTTTACTGATCGTTCTGTTGAATTTCAAATATCAAAGTTGTTGTTAGAGATAGCTTAACGGTGTCAGACTTGATGGCGTTGGCGTATTTGACTGAGAGGCTAACTTTTTTACTTTTTTGCATCCAGTGTTCCTTTGTGACTGCATCATAGTACCCAATCAAACTGGTCAGACAAGATTTCTCCCTAACAAACCCATTCTGTGACTGAAATATAATTGCACTCCTGTCTAGATAGTCCTCCATTAATTCTTTAACAGGAAAGTCCATTATTTTCCCTGGAACAGAAGTTAAGCTAACGGGTCTGTAATTGCTCATGCTTTGTGAAATGATGATAAATTCGCACATTTCCAGGGGACAGGGATTTCCGTTGAATCCAAGGATACTCTCGTAATTATAGTTAAGGCTTTGCTTAACGTCAAGAGCAGGTTCATCAGCAGTTAAACAATCGTTCTAGTGTCTCATAATGATTTAATTGTAGACTAGTTTGTCCTCGTGGGTAGCACAGTTGGTATAATCACCGTCCTCCCCACAACAGGTGGAAAAAACCGGCATTCGAATTCTGTCAGTGATGCAAGGAATTTTTATGGGTCATATTGATAACCTGGCTGAGTTAGTCGGTTTGGGGGATCGCTTGAACTCCCCAATACCTTGCTTTCCAGGTGGCTGCATATTCCAATAGAAAGAGTGCGGTAATCATTTTCACTTCTGCCTGCGGCCATTGTTAACTAATTAGTCTTTGTATCCTCCCCCTCCAAGGCTAGCAGTATTCCTCCGACCAACCGAACACTGCCTTCATAGCATCAACAATTATTCTTGCAACTTTCTATTTAAGTGTGTCCCGTCCCATCCCTATAGAAACAGTCTCTCCTGTTAAAAAGTACAGACCAATCTGTGAAAAAGTCTTTCCAGGGCCAAATTGATTGACAAGGCTCTCTTCGTATGCTCCTCCTATCTCGTCTGGACACAATTGCAGACACACTTTCAAATTCAATCATAATTCGTGACTTTTAATCAACGCTACTCTATACTTAGAATTAGCATTAGCAGAGGCATATGATGAAAGAAAGCAAGCTTACACAGCATCAGCCAAAAAAATAATAAATAAATAACCTTCCCATTTCACCCATCCATTCACTCCAAATCTTTGTCTAGCTCTGCCTTGAACTTATTTAAATTGTTGACCTGCACTAAAACAGATGGAAGTTTGTTCCAGCAATCAACCACCCGCTGGCTAAAGACAAACTTTCACACATCTGTTCTACAATTGTCTTTCTTCATTTTGGATCTATGCCCCCTCAGGTTCATAATTTGATCAAGAGAAAGAATCCCACCAGCATTGAGCATGCTCAAACCATTCAAGGCCTTATACACCTCAGTTAGATCACCTCGCAGATGCCTAGTATACAGACGCTGCAATTTGCAGAACTTAAGCCTTTCTTGGTAAGAGAATCCCTTTGTTCCTTTCACCAATCTTGTTGCCCTTCTCTGTACTCGTTCCAGGAGCTCTACATCCTTCCTAAAATGAGGCCTCTAGACCTGTATGCACTACTCAAGGCGTGGCCTGACCATTGCGTTATACAAGGGGACAATCACCTCCTTATCCTTGCTAGAAAAATTTCTGTATATCATTGATAAGACACCATGAGCTACTCTTGCAATCTGTTTGCACTGCATAGAAAACTTATCTGACTGCACAATTACCCCCAGGTCTTTTTCCTTCTCCACTACCCTGAGTGTAGTACCCAGTCGGTACGTTCCTCTAGGGTTACTTGTTGGGTAAGTCCACAGCTCTCTTACTCTTAATATCTTTAGTGCCAAAGCGTAAAATAATATCACCTTTCGTGTCTTTAAAAGATTATACCTGCTATACAACGTCATCAACTTTGCTCTCCTCCCATCAGCAACATACCCTGTGCTATTCCACCTATCCTTTTTTGCACAATATATTTCCCGTTTCCCTGACGACAGATTCAAGGACAATAACTACCTCCTTTGGGACCAGCGCCTTCTGCATTGAATTGCCACTGTGTTGCCCGATTCTCAGTTTTGAGCTCTGTTGTGGAGACGGGAAGGTGGAGAGCTTGATGGGTTCCGAATTTAATTTTAAAAAAAAGCAAAATTTTCCCGAAAACTTATGCGTTTAGAAGAGCTCAAAGTCTTCGGTTGCACAGTTTATACTCTCAATGAGTTCCTGGAAAAATTTCGTAAACTAATCTATTATAATTAAATTAATGCTCACAGAGTTGAGAAACATCACAAATACTTACGTTCATCGCAACGAGAACCGAGGTATCCATTTCTGCAATGGCATGTGTTTCCAGGGAGGCAGATCCCTCTATTCTTACACAAGGGGAAGCACACCACTTGGATAAAAATTAAAAGAAGAAAAGTTTTTTTATAATAATTAGAGTTGATCAGAAATAAAATTGTAATCAGTTGCAGTCAACAACAAACATCATTGAAACGTTTTATTTTAATACGTAGAACTCTCTCTAGGCGTCACTGCTGTCAATATTTATTCTTTCTGCTGGAAAGACGCGCATATAAAAGGAAAGAAGGAATATAATGATACTGTAAATAAACGTGGTTGTATTATCTTTATAAACTGACGTACTTCTACTCATGCCATCGTCATGGCAACTATTACCTTTGGATGAATTTTGAAAAGCTGAAAGGCAGGCGCACGTATGGGATTTGCTTTTCCTTTCTACTTTTAAAATTTTCTTTTATTATATCTTCTGAACATTCTTTCCCTGCGGGCTCTCGAATGAAAGTATTAGATAATTGCTTTCATAGGTCGTCACGATTTATTTTAGGACAAGATTATGCTCTCGCGTGGTTAAACCAATCGCTAAAGATGTGGTTTTGAGTCAATGGAGACATTTAGATTTTTATCATTTGAAATTTGACATTTCGTAAATATGTTCATATTTTGTAAAATAGTGATTAATTTATATTTAAATAAAACCTTTGTTTTCTTTAGATTTTGTGGTAAAGTATGCTCTTTACCACCTTCAATGTTCATTTGAGTCTAATCAAAACACTCGAACCTCATGAACTTTCATGGACAATGACATAACTTACGTCATTATTTTGAAAAAAATGTTTTAAAGAAAATCTAACTCTAAACAAAATTTCCTTCAAATAGAGTCCCTGACTTAACTTGAAATAGTTTCTTTTGTTTTTCTACCTACAGGTATGTCCTCTATCACCACGGTGGAGTTAAACGTTCCAAGTGTCGCCATTCATCAGACACATAATTATACATACACTATGTTTGTGCAGTGTATATCTTTCTGTGCTGTTTAGTCGTTTATGTACACTTTGTTACCAGGAATCAGCGATCATCAGAAAGGCTGCTTTCTGGTACCCGTTCGTGCCACAAGGAGGCTGACCATAACTATACACGTATTGTCCTTGACGGAATAAATCCCTCGCCTATAGGTGCGGATTTAATGAGTACGTGGATTTAGTACAGTCCGTGCAAGTCCTATGGGTGCCATAAAATCCCCAACCATAAGGTTAGGGATTTATAAAATTTACTAATTCGGCTTCGCAGGACCTTCTACTTCGAAAACCAAACTGTCTTGGAGAGCTCCAAATTTTTGTATCAAACAATTCCATGATTCTGAATAAGCCTTTCTAAAATTTTTCATAGTTTAGTTAAGAGAGGAACTGGCCATAACCTTTTGGATCAAGAGTGGGTTTTCATGGCTTCTTATAAGTTTTAAGAGAGCGTTCTTCCAAAATTCGAGAAAAATTCCCTCCGAGAGATGTGTGTTATCAGAGTGTTAATAATACGTGCGGCCTAATCTAAAAAAAAAAAATTGTTTGTATGCTCTCTCTTGGATCCAGTCCTGGACATTTTTTATCCTTACTTTGGATATGGCACATAAATGGTACATCCCAACTCGTTGAACGTAAAAGATTCTGTATCTTCGTCAGAACCATAAAAAGAATTAATACGTAGCAGACAGTGTTCAGGCTAGTCTAGTGAAGACTCATCTTTAGGAAGAAGCCGATCAAGTTTAAGATTTATGGAGTCTTGCCAGTTTATAGTTTCAGCTGACGACAGTATAACATGTTTCTGCCCAGTGAATTCTATTCCCAACTTATTTTATATAATTGAGTCCATGAAAATTTCTTTCAGTGGTGATTAAGTTGGTTCAAAAAAAGTCATTTTTGATTTGAAATAGTTTTTACGTATGTTCTTTTTTATGCTACAACAGTTTCTTTTAATCATCTGTTCATTTCAGATGAAGGCCAATATCTTCTTTTTCTCTAAAATAATTTTTTTGTACTTGATCAACTTGTTTATATAAAGTCTGCAGTTCATTAGTGCGCCACGGAACAGTATTACGTCTCATCTTCTCTTTCTTAGAGGAAAGAGCAGAAACTTTATAAAGCGGATTGGTGTGCTAGATAACTCCTGAGATGGTTAAACAGAACTCTTAGACGTCTCCGTCTCATTGGCTATTTTATATGCTAACCTGGATGTTACCATGGAAACATCGTATGTTCTAACAAAAGTATATTAAAAAACGTCATAACATTCGCAAAACTGGGAGACTCGACTCACAAAGGCTGAGAACTAGCTCATTCAGTCCTTTTTTGCAAAGAACAGTGATTAAAGAACCACCACCACCACCATTACTGTGAGGAGCGTTCACGCAGCTGTAAAGATTACAGAATTTTTTTTACATTCAACATTATCAGGACCTACAACAAAATTAATACAGACACAGAAGGCTTATGAACAGAGAAAAACTACAGGCGAAAATTTTTCAAAATGCATACCAGAAATTCATCCATCCAACGTTGCAGTCGTGCAAATAAGTGAAGCCGACAGAAGAAAATTGATCGCTGCAAACAATAAAAACGAACTGTAAAGTCTTCATATTGTACACTTACTGCAAAAAAATAAGATAAGAAAGTTTTACTCATTATCTGGTAGGGGCACCTCTCGCCTTAAATACAGCCAAGCCCGTACACATTGTAGTATGGTTTCCACTAGGTATCTGAGGGAGTTTAACACCAGATTTAACTATTCTTCCATCACAATATTTGTTAGCTATTATATGCTGGTCTGTAGAAAACTGCAAAACCGAACTGTCCTTTCCAAATTACCCGACATTCTAAACTGGATTTTCAGATTTGGAGAATTAGGCAACCAGGGTAGATGATAGAACTCTTGGGAACGTTCCTCTAACCATTCAGAGACAATTTTTGCACAGTAGATAGTTGTTGTCTTGAGAAAAATCCATGTCTGCGAGGGTAGTGCAGTGGTATCGTCACAGTCCACACCGAGTTGTAAAGGTCCGGGTTCGAATCCCGTCGACGACGCGAGAAACTTTTATGAGCTCTTTTAACTCCGCGGCTGAGTTAGTCGTTCTCAGGCGTAGACAGCAAGGTTTTCCCCCGGAACTGGGGATTTTTCAGTCCAGAAAATCACAGGCAAATCGACCAGAGAACACGCAATTTACAGACACAATTCATATGGGTAGTTGAAAGTAAATTTCCGGATGACCCAAATAAATGGTTTGAGAAAATCCGTCACAATCCGGGTAAAAATAAAGCACCACAAGGTGAGGTTGGTCCGACCCTACAGAAAGATATTCATTCGAAGCAGCAGAACCTTCTAACGGTATAAGCGGGCCCATTCCGTACCAACAGAGCCCCATACCATGATACCACCTCCAGCCGATTGAGGGATAGGCACGAGGCAGTCTGAATGCATGGCTTGGCGAGGTTCATGCTAAAATTTTACCTGCCATTGATGCAAAAAATGTAAATAGTGACTCGTCAGACCACGTGATCTATTTCCGTCAGTCCAGTCCAGTCTTGGTGATGGCGACACCACTCCGGTTGAATCTTTTGATGTTTTACAAAGAGAAGTGGCTTTCATATAGGCACACGATTACGAAATCGCAGATTCTTCAACTCCTGCCCCATATTTCGATTGGAAATGGGCCTTTCTTGTCTAAATTGAATATTTCTGTCATTTGTTGCACACTGGACTTTTTGTTTTGACACACGATTCGCTTTAAATTAGTGCTCTCTTGTTCTTGTAATACCGACTTTCTGCCACATTTCTTCCTTTCAGAGCTCCATTCATTTGTCGCCTTCCACTCATTGTATGCTTTCGAGGTAGTTGTTTTCTCAGTTGTGGTTTCTGCTAAACGTGCTCAAGCAAATACACCTTTCTAAATATCAGAAGGATCGCATCTTCCCTATGACCGAATCGACTAAGAAGATCTAGGAGAGCGTACAATATTTATCTGATACCAAGGAACTTATGATCATACCATGTAACAATTTACATCTGCACACCTCACCTTAATGATCTGTTGACGCTAAATGCGAAAAGTCTAATTTTTTCTCCACTGAGTGCTTTATTGTAAAACGTGCGATTACGTTGTTTTATGTTTTATATTGCCTTGCTGTACATATATTTTTGTTTATGTAAATATGGTTCAAATATCTTGGATTTCGTATCAAATCAAAAGTTACGCTTTAAATGTAATAATATTAAGCGTTATACGCCATTTGAATTGATTATAATTCTATAAACCTTAAGTACATGACAAATATTATATTCTTTGTATATCGTATGTAGCCGGGTATCTCTAAGGAGAAATAATAAGTCCTCTAAGATATTTTCTGCAACTGAGCTGGTATTAAAGCTACAGTGCGAGGCTCCGAGAGGTAACCAAGTAAGCGGTACTTCTGACGTTGCGAGGCCTCATATTCCCCGATGTGCATCATGCACAGACCCTGCCCAAGATGTGTACAGGGAGAGTATAAAATAACTTCATACGATGATTTCAATGTCATGGATGAACATTTTGTTGATTGTTTATTCGCTCTGAGATGATTCCAGCAAATTGGAGAAAGTGTTATCTTTATATCTTATTATTATTATTGCTCTTATATTATTTCTCCCTGATTGGGGGTTCCACCTCGCGACGGATATTGCTACCAAGTATACGGGGTGGTTGATGTTATGTCTGGTGTTATTGTTGGTCGAGGAACTCTCTGACTATCCTACAGATGTTCAGGATTGAGACTTTCTGGAGTTCCTTGTAGGTGTTCTCTGAGAGACCTATTGCTTCTAGGTTTGGCACCATACCGATGGGTGACACGATGATCGGGATGGTCGTTACTTGTTGCATATGCCACATCTCTTTGATTTCCTGCCTTAGGTTCCTGTGGTTCCTGACTTTTCCCTCATGGGTTTTTTGGAAGTTTCTGGTGTTCGGCACCGCTATGTCGATGAGGTAGGTAGCCTTTTCCTTCTTGTCGACAAGGGTTATGTCCAGTCTCTTGTGCGGGATTGTCTTATCCGTTATTACGGCGCGGTCCCAGTACAGCTTGTGAGTTGGAGTCTCTAGTACTGCCTGTGGTTCATACTTGTAACACAGTACACTTCCTTTGATCAACTGGTATTTCCTCGCTAGTTTCTGATGCATTATCCAGGCTACCTGGTTGTCTCTACGAGGGTACTCTGTCTGGGTGATCACCCTGCATCCTACGGTGATGTATTGAATCGTTTCTGAGGCTAGGCGGTATCGTCGATGTGTCATCTGATACTTAGGGCTCCTTGGCAATGTCTTTTCTGGTATTGATTAGTTCCTGGTGTCAATTCCCTGGTCCTGGATGGCGAGCATGAATCCTTCAGTCTCAGGAAAGAGTGTCCCGGTCGTGAGCGACGCAATGGAAACCATTTTATCTATGTGGTCTTTCTGGGGGTCATTGTAGTGTCTGCCATGGAGTTTCTTCTTTGCCCATCTTTCTAGTTTCGTTTGATACTTTTGGGCTAGAGGGGTTTCCTCGCGTTGGTTGAGTGGGGTATGCTGCTTGTCTATCGTCCTTATGGCCTGGTAGATTAGTACCCCTGTGTTTTTCTGCAAGTAATCCTTCAGATTCGTTACTCTTTTTTCTGTTGCTCGATGAGGTCAATCAACCACTGCCGCCTGCTTTCCACACTATGGACAGTCTCTCCATTGCCAACTGTGGGTGGTGTTGGCGGCTGCTGGTCATTATTGTCCTTGTCTTTTCCATGATATCCTCCATCTCGGTGTTAGTCGAACCTATGATCCTGAAGGAGTACGTTAGCACTAGTACTGCATAGGTGTTTATGGCTTTAACTGTGTTCCCTCCGTTCAGCTTTGTTTTGAGCAGGCTTCTGAGTCTCTGATACTATTTTTCGGTCAGGAAGGCCTTGATCTCCTTGTGCTCTAATTGCTCAGCCTGCATGATCCCCAGGTATTTATGTCTCCCCCTGGCATGGCTTCGATCTCTTTACCAGTCTACAGCTGGTCGTTTCGGCCGACTAATTTCCCCTGATGCAATTCGTGAGTCATACATTTGTCTGGACCAAATTCCGTCCTGATATCATTGCTGAATTCTTCGGTGATCCAGAGTAGTTGCTTCTCTTTTGCCTCTCAGAGCTTGTTGTCATCCATACACGTCAGGTAAGAGAGGTCGTACAGGTTTTTCCTTCTTTCTTTGAGGGTATATATCCATACTTGCTGTTGTTGAGCATGGTGGATAGTGGTTTGAGTGTAAAGTGTAAAGTGTAAAGTGTGTTTAGGGTCAAGCGGCACCAGGGGTTTCCCCCATCTCCGCGTAGGTTACATTGTATGTGAACCAGTTTACTGGAAAAGCCAGAGATTTAAAAGTGTATGGACTTTGTATATGTGTGATGCCTTGTACCGTTGTTCATCTGGTCATTTAGCCGCCAGACCTCTACTGAGGCCCGACGTTGCCCCACTTTCGCCCCGTGGAGGCAGACCAGGTATCCACTTGAATATAGTTCACTCTGGCAGGTCCTGCCACCTAATTTCCTGAGATTTCAGTGGCTAGGACCTAAAAAAAAAATAAAAATAAAATAAATAAAATAAAAAATAAAAATAAAATAAATAAAATAAAAAATAAAAATAAAATAAAAAAAAATAAAATAAATAAATAAAATAAAATAAAAATAAATAAAAATAAATAAATAAAAATGTGATCACGTTGAGGAGGAAGTGCTAGGAGGTCAAAAGAAATGGTGGGCGAAATTGATTTTCACTTGTGGAATTTAGGTTGTGTGGGGCGTTCACTAGCGTGCAGGTAGAGTGGGGAGGGAGACTGAAGACTGGGGGGGAGATAGATAGAAGTATGGAGCCGATAGGGAAGACAACTCCAGTTTACAGTGGGGCATGCCCATGCCCCACCAGAAGGAAAAGAAGGGGTGGCGAGAAGGGGAGGTGACAGCAGGGCTGTCCCCTCATCCCCCGCCAGGGACGGGTAGAAAGTAGGCCAGGCAAGGGAGCTGGCCTATTTGCCCACAGGGCATACATGTGGGGTGGCTTCAGTCGGGCGCCAAGGTGTCAGGGCTGCCCCATTTGGTATTCCCAGGAGTGGAGTGAAGATATCTCTGTCCAGGTTTTCAGTCCAGGTCTGTATGACATTTGTGCAGATCATGCTTCGTCTTTTATTAAGTAGTTACTCGTGGGATCCAGGTCCATCCACTAGTGGATATTCAGTAGGATAGGCTTCAGTCACAGTCAGGGAGGACTCCCGAAGGTCCGATTGTAGTCAATGCATTTGGTTAACAGTTCTCAAATGGAATCGGTGTCCTCCATCGGTCAGTATTTGGGAGAGTGCAGTTCAGGCACAGTCCAGTTTTATCTTGGTTCATCATTTGTTGTGATTGTTGTTGTATTTATCCTAGTTGTCCTAGATTTTCCGGCAAAGGAAGAGTCTGGCGTCTTACAAAGAGGCACTGAGCAAAGTTGGTTAGGGCATTGTAGGTTCCCTCGTCCTCCAGTAGGTAGTGCTCCTGATTTTTGGGGTTGAACTGGACTCGTGTGATGAGGTGTCCACGCAGATCTTCGTACAGTTCACACTCGTGTAGCAGGTGGTCCCAGGTCTCGAGGGAACCACATGCGCAGGCTGGGTTATCTGTCAGTCCAAAGAGGTGTAGCTTGTGGCGGATAGCTCCATGTCCTGTGAGAAGGTAGGTGACGTGGAGACCAGGGCAGAGCCATGTCGGATATTTTGGGTACACCTTTTGCAAGTTCGGAAAGAACCTTCGCGTGATGTCTCCTTTGTCAGAAATCGTCCAGCGTTGTTGCCATATCGATGTCAAGTACGTTTGCAGCCTGTATTTCTCAACTTCACAGTTATTAGCCGGGTCCGTAGTGTGGTCCTGGAAGGTTGTGACTTTGCCACGTCTGAGTTGCTGAAGCATGCCATTGCGAATCACCTCAAGATCAAGAGGGAGAGCGCCCGTGATCACTTGTAGTGCATGAGTAGAGACTGTCTTGCATGCTCGGGTGAGGGTCAATAGGATGGGTCTATGTATGATATCCAGTCGTCTGCGGTTTACCGCTGTTGAGGCTTTGTGGAACCAGACGCCGGAGGCGTATGCGATTGCCGGGATAATGGCTGCTTTATAAAGGATCGCAAGTGTGCGCCTTTTCAGGCCCCATTCGCAACGTGTGACTCTGGCAAGCATGCCAGCGTATTTTTTCATCTTAGCCTGTATATATTTTAGGTGTGGGGTGAAAGACCGATTACGGTCCAGGATAACTCCCAGGTACTTTAGTTCTGTGACTAGCTTAATTGTCCTATTGTTGATTCTTATTTGCGGCGGTCTAGTTGGGGTTAGGTAGCCCTTAAGTAAGATGGATTTAGTCTTGGCGGCCGAAATGGTGAGCCGATGCCTTTCCGTCCATTCTTGCAGTGTGGTTACTGCTGCATTCGCGAGAGTTTCTAATTGGGCTCTTGAATCTGCAGTAAGGGCTAGGGATAGGTCGTCTGCATAGGCCAATGCCTGTACACCCCCTAAGTCGAGGGAGAGGAACTCGTCCAATACATAGTTCCACAGGAGGGGGCCTAATACTGAGCCCTGGGGGCATCCTCGGTGTATCTGTCGATCTACCTTGCAGTAAGGGGCCTGTACCAGGATCCGTCTGTTTGTTAGGTAGCTTCTTATGCAGCTGAATAGATTTGATGGCAGTTGGGCTGCCCTGAGTGTTGCGAGGACGCTCGGCCACCAGAGGGCGTCGAACGCCCCTGCAAAGTCAATAGAGATGAGGAGAAAGTATTTTTGTCGGCAGCTCTCCGCCATGTTAAGGATACATTCCAGTGCGTCGAGGGTTGAGTTTCCCGGTTTAAAGCCAAACTGTTTGTTTGCTGTTAAGCTAGCTGTGAGGTAGTGTGATTCAATCCTATGTCTGAGCAGCTGCTCCAACACTTTGCTGAGCACAGTCAGGAGTGCTATTGGCCGATAGGAGTCCGGCTTGTGCTGTGGTTTTGAAGGGTTTTTAAGGATCAATTTAATGTTTGCCACCTTCCAGTCCGTAGGGAACCAGCCTGAGTGGAGACAGTGGTTGTAAAGGTCCAGGAGCAGATTCGGGGTGTACTCAGCCACTTTCCTTACTATTTCCGGCTCGAGCATATCTAATCCTGGGGTTTTCCTGTTTCTTATCTTGTTAATAGCAATTTGTAGTTCTGCTTGGGTGAAGGGCTCCTCCGTCCTGGGGGATTTGTATGCATCGTTGGCTTGGCATAGCAGTTGCTGTTCAGGAGTGTTGTCTCCTTCAATGGATTTAAAAGTGGCGTCTAGTATATTGTTTACAGTATCGTGCCAGTTGTTGGTCATAGCACCCTGGGGAGTGATGGTGGAAGGGGTTACCTCCCCCCTTGGCAGCTTATTTGTGACTATCCGATAGATGATACTCCAGGGGTCAGAGTTGCCGACAGTAGAGACCAGATGCTCCCAGGACAGCTTTTTCCGCTGCCTGATCGTCGCAGTATAGGTGTTCCTGGCCTCCCTGTACTGTTGCCTGAGTGGTTCCACCTCAGGGGCCAGCCAGGTCCGTCTGGCTCTTTGGAAGGCGCGTCTCTTCTGGTTCATTTCTCTTCTTAAAATATCAAGTTCTTGCGACCACCACGGAACGGCTCCTGGCCGAGGGGTCCTTTTCCTGATTGCTTGATTAGCCGCATTTACAATGGCATTGGTGACAGCGCGTTGGTGTTGGTCCGGAGTTTGTTTGTGGAGCTGGTTGGATGGCAAGTTTTGTGCATTTCTAGTGATGGCTTCTTTGAATTTTCCCCAGTCTGCTTTGTTGACAGCATATCTATTCTGTTTGTAACAGTTTGTCTGAGTACGGTGGAGTGATCTATGCATAGTAAAGGTGATAGCCCTGTGGTCGGAGGAGGTCCAATCCTCCTGCACTTTCCAGTCATTGAGGTGACCGGCTAGGGATCTAGTTGCCATGGTGGCATCCAGTGTGGCCTCCCAGAGAGTTGAACTGAATGTTGGTAGATTATTAGAGCGATTTATGACAACAAAGCTGCTATTGGCCAGGAACTCCTCCATGTGTTGCCCATTTCTAGAGCCTCTACGCTCTGGGGTCTCACTGTGCCACAAAGGTGAGCGGCAGTTTAAGTCGGCGGATACAAGGATCTTGGCTCCTGCTAGTTCGGTTTGCACTTTATGCAGATATTGAATGTACGGGAGGATATCTGCTTCTGGACGACAGTACAGGGAAATGATGTAGAGTTCCCCTAGAGAAGTTATGATGTGTGCACAGGATGCCCACTCGTGACACAGGTGTGAGATCTTGGTGACAGTTATGTTGGGGTTTCGTACAACAACTGCAGCCCATGGGGTTGCTCCATCCATTTGGACAGTTTTATAGCTGGGTGGGTATCCTCGGACAGCACCTGCACAGGTATAAGGTTCTTGCAGCAGGAGAATGTCTAGATTTTCTTCTTCGGCCCTTTTCCTTATCTGTCCCGCTACAGCAATGGCTCGTTGTGCATTAAGTTGGAGGAATTTAATGCAGCTGTTGTTGTAACTTTTAGGAAGAGTCCCCATAATATATTCTTGATTGTTGGGCGCTTCTTGCTTTAATATATACCGGGCATTTGTTATCTCTGACTGAATGTGTGTGGGGGAGTTTTTGCCACTTGCAGTTTGCGCAGGCTGGGTCGCTTTGTTTATTTGGACAGTTTGCATAATTGTGCCCCTTCTCAGCACAGTGTCCGCAAGTTGGCTCCTGCTGGACGCACGTGTGGGTGGTGTGGCCGAATCGGCAACACCGGAAGCACTTTGGGACTGCGATGTGTTCCCTGAAGCGGTGGGAGCTCCAGTTTATATATATCCTCTCTTGTTTTGTTATCACCCTCCATGCCTCAGGGGCCAGTCCGACCACCCAGTTTATTGAGCTACCATTCCCGCTCTTGGTTTGGTGTTTAGGTACCAGTAGACTTGCGTAGTCTCTGTCTGGTAGATGTTGTTGGAGGTTTCTTGTGTATATCTCCTCGCAGATGGAAGTGGGGGTCAGATCCGGGTCTGTGCCGAATATAACAATTGAGGGACCTTTTTCTCTAGGCAGCTCAGCAGAGAGTCCGAGCGTCGGTATCTTGGCGTTATTTATAATCAAGTTGGCATCGTCTTTTGTTTCTGTCTCGATTATTACCCCAGTGTTACGAGTTTTCCTGATGGTTCTAATCTTGGCTGTTTTGAATTCTTGGGTCAGAGAGTCAATGACTTTCTTCTTGACCTCTTCGCTAGTTTTAAGAGTATCAGTAGTGGTTGGTTTAAGAACTACAAGATGTGGTGTAGGGAGCAGCGTCTTCCTGGGTGCAGACTTGGTGTTGGTGGTGTTTGTGAGAGCCATTGTTGTCGCAGTTTGATTCCTCAGCGCATCAGAATATGCCGGGGCGCGCTGTGGCATTTGGCTTGCCCCGCATTCCATATAGGCCTGTAGCCGTGTGGTAGCTCTCTCTCTGTCAAGGTGTTCATCATGTAAGATTGTCTCCATCTTGTGGAAGATTGTGACAATCTCAGATCTGAGTGCTGCTGACACTCTATTTGAGTTTTCCTTGAAAATGTTCTCAAGTGCGGTTTTCAGAAAGAGCGTCTTTTCGTATATGGTACCCTCCGGTATGGCAGGGTCGAGGGGTGAGTCCTGCTGTATGTCTTCTTTTTGGTCTTTTTGCGATGTGGCTATTTCTGGCTGTTCTTTAGTTTCTGTATGGGAACGTGTTTCCCGCCCCAATCTAGGGATCACTTGATTTCGATTTTTCCGCTTGGTTAGTTGCGATCCAGAACGGGAGTCCTCCTCTTCGTCCTGGGGTTCCACAATAACAGGGTCGTCACTCTGGCCCGGGGATTTATTGTGTTTTCCTGTTCTTCTTTCCATTTCACGAAATTCGGATAACCGGTACAGTTCGGATTATCGAATGTATGGTAGGATAGTAAGATAGGCCACTGAAAATGATGGCAAATGATACCCACCACAAGTTCGTGGCATATAGCCAAAAGATTAGCAATCAATGGTATATTTGGGCTGTTATACCATAATCTACCAATTTTCCAATAAGTCCTACTGAATCCGCCAGGGGGCGTAGCAGCTTTGCATATTCAAATTAATGTTCAGGACCATAACTAATCTAGATTTGCATAATTTAACACACAGCACAGCTAGTTCACTATGTAAATAGTTCAGCAAGCAATCAAATTAATAAATGTTAATCACTGCTAGAGTATAGGAAATTGTTCCCGAAAAATGCATTGGAAACAAGGCCGCTGCGTTTGACAAAATAAACTGTTGTGTTCCGTTAATTAATCGCCTTCAGATCGGAAGGTCACCACATCCCCAAATAAGGCTATTAGCAGGGAGGTACGATGGCACTCCTAACGCCTGCAAAAATAGGAATGTTTGACCTTGTGTTTTCCCGTCGTTGACTGTAAAGCTTTGTAGCTGAGAACTTTGACCTTGTGTCACACTGCAGCGGACAGAGTGTCTTAACACATATACATATCATATAGGAAAATTTCAAAATAAAAGGTTACCTGATGACAATCTGCATAATATAAGTTGAAGGACGAGAAGAACATCCAATACAGCATCTATTAGTATAAGTTTAGATTTCATAAACGGGAAGAAACTATTTAATTTTTTAAAAAGTTGAAGAGCATACAAATCACTTGTCAACACACTACACGCGCACGCGCTGTTTTTTTCAGTGGTTTGAGTGCTAAATAGAACCACTCAGAGCATCTTCCTGAAAGATTTCCCCCTCCTTATGATGTTCTCTGTCTTGATGGTGGTACTCCATTTCGCCATGGTTGCTTCTAGGAAGTTTGTCACTCTCGGATTGACAGTGACAAACGTCGGATTGTTATTATTATTATAAGAATCTTTCTTCTACCCTGTAATTTTTAAGAGCCTTATGGGGAGAGGGGTTCGACACGGGTTACTAATTGACACGGATACTTCGCCTGAAACGGATTTTGCAATGAAATATTTTTTTATTCTCTTGAAGTCAAATGTTTTATGACATTTAGAAGTTGTTATGTTCACCTTGTGCTTTCTAGTTATGGAACAAACCCATCTCTCAGTGAGCTTTGCATCATTGGTGCATCCGAAGACATCAGCCAAAGAGATGATCGCAAGATACTGTGGCTGACATCATGAGATGTAGTGGATACATTAGGGGTTCTTTCAAAACCTTCTGTAAGTAGTAACCACGACGAGCTTAATTGCAATTTATATAAAGGAGAAAGGCCATTTCAGTGAAATAAATAATCGCAACAGAAAAATTCCCAATTAGAAGTATGGGAAACTTTTCTGTTGCGATTATTTATTTAATATAAATTTACTTTTAATTAAATTTAATAAGGACGTTAAAATACTTTACCTCTCCTTCCCTCGAAATACAGTTCACCCCCGTCATCATCGAAGTCATCAAAATCAATATCAACTCCAAATTTCGGACTTCCAAAGAAATATTTCCTGCAATTAAAACTCTCATTTAGTAAAGGGACACTGCTCTAGACCACTTGTAGTGTTGATCAAAAGCAAAGGGGATCAACACCTTTTGCAGATGAAAAGTGTTTCTCAGTCGCGGATAATCATGTTTAAATTTTTAGTGGACTGGAGAGAAATCCACGGCCATTTGCAAAGTCTTAAAATGTGTACAACACATTTTTGTGTGAGTTTGGGGATTTCACAGTTTTCTTTTCTTGTTTTCGTTTCGTTAAAGCAGTGTTTTTAAATGTTATTTTGTAATACAGATCTACTTTTTCTTGATGATGAAACGAGAAGTTAACAGCTGTTCTCTTAAATTTCCATGTGTGGGACTATCTTCTTTAAATTAATTCAGTGGCCGGCTGCTGCTTCTTTAATGTTAAAAGGAGTCCTCTCATTTTGGGAGACAAGAGATCACATCAGCTTTGGCATGGCCAATAGCTGAGTGGTTACGATAAAAGAACAGGACTACACACGACGCTTTTTCGAATCCAGGTGGTACCATAGAGCGTAACATTCTTGTCGTCTTCCTACCTTCTAAACTTTGCTAACCCTATGCAGCTATCCCGAATATCTCAGCTTGCCATTTCCTGAATATCTCGTCCGCCATTTCTCAGCCGTCTGCCTAAATTTTCTAGACCTTGATGCAATAGATTACCTTTATTACTGTCATTTAATCGCCTTGCCAACCTTTGTATCATCTGCAAACTTGGACATTAAAACTGATATACCTTCTTCAATATCATTAATAAATATTGAAAGCAACAATAGGCCCATCTGGGGAACTCCACTATTAACATTAATCCACGAAGAGCAGTACCCATTGATAAACATTGGAAGGTCTGCATATGGTTATCAGTAATCCCAGAATAACGTACCAAATGTGTGGTGGTACACTCAGCGTATTGGAAAATGAAAAATAGCTGGAGATAATTGTGCAATCAGATATAAAGTTCTCTGAGCAATGCAGACAAGCTACGAGGACAGCTTATTGTTTTGTCAATGATACACGAGAACTCTGCTAGCAGAGACAAGGAGCTGATTATCCTATTGTAAAAGGCAATGGTTAAGCCGTATCTTGCGTACTGCATACAGATCGGGAGGCATACTTTTAGGAAGTGTTCCCAATTCTCAAAGGGCGACCAAAGAGTGATAGGAGCAATTACATACCTGTTACTGTAACTTCTGTTCCAGGGAAAATAACAGAGTCAGTGGTAAAAGAAGTAATGTAGGATCATCTAGACAAGGGCGCAGTTATATTTCAGTCACAGCATGGATTTGTTAAGGAGAAATCTTGTTTGATCAAGTTGATTGGATACTACGATGTGGTCACAAAGCAACTGAATGCAAAAAAATAATTTTGATATCGTATACTTGGATTTAAGGAAAGCTTTCGATACTGTTGCACATGGAAGACTGCTGTACAAGTTGGAACAGTGTGGTATTAAGGGCAAGTTGCTGCTATGGATTAAGAGATGGTTGAGTGGGAGAAGACAGAGAATGGAAATCAATGAACATTGCTCTTCGTTAACTAATGTTGTTAATGGAGTCTCGCAGGGTTCGGTGTTGGGCCCATTGCTATTTTCTGTATTTATCAATGATATTGAAGAAGGCATATCAGGCTTAATGCCCAAGTTTGCAGATGATACGAAGGTTGGCAGGGTCTAGAAAAATTACCATGATGATACTGTCTGTATGATTTTCCGTCTGATATGGCATTTAACTGCATTATTATTATTATTATTATCAGTACCATTCCACCTCTAGTGGGCTAAGAGTAAGCATGTCTACTGTATTAGCTCTCTTAGAGTAAATTGGAAATATTTGCCATTTGTAAGTTGTTAAATTCTTTCTTTTGTTGTTTATTTAGTGCAAGTGCATTATCTGAAACGTCTTGTGTTAAAAATAACTCTACTCCAAAGATTTGCAAACCTGAGTCACAATATATGCAAAAAGTGTAACCTACCGCTGTACGTGCTAGAGGTGGTATCACTATCGATGTTCATTGAAAGAAGCAACCTATAAGGGGATGGCGAAACAAAAGAAACAGCAGTGGAGGTGTATATTGCGCAGGAAAGAAGAAAAAAGTGATATTTCCTACTCGGCACAAGAATATCACGATTTTCCTCATTCATCAACTGTAGTAAAAGAAGACTTAGAGGTTACACAAAAGCAGGCGAACACCCTAAATATAGAGGACATTCTAAGGAAGCTATCCAGTAAAATCCATTTGCTGGGTTTACTAATAGAAATTGTTCCAATAAAGAAGCAAATGGAAGACCTGAAGACAGAATCAGAAGATATCAAGAAATCAATTTCATTTGTCTCAGATTCCTTTGACAAAATGCAAAAAATCATAAGTAAACTGCAGGACTCCAACACTGCAATCAGCAAAAGAATTGTGGATCTGGAAGCTTCATTCAAGCAAAATGAGGAAAATTCCAACTTACTTAACTTAAGGATAGACTCGATAGAGCAGCAGTTGTTAGCAAATAATGTAGAAATAGCAGGATTAACTGTATGAGCGGGCCAAGATCTAGAGCTTGTTATACAGTACAGCAGGCCCCCGTTATAACGCGGTTCGCTATACGCTGATTCGCTATAACGCTGTTCTTATATTATAACCCGTATCTGACTATAACGCTGTCACAGATCATTATAACGCTCTTTTACAGATTACATTTTTGACATAACGCAATCGTTTCATTTGATGGAGTCGATAGCTTGAAAATGAATAGCAAAACAGCATTAAAACGTTTCCCACGCCGACTTGAGAAATTTTCCCACGCTCAGTGAAATTTTCTCGCACGCTAATTTAATTGCAGTACAGTGACTTGTTACGTAGTTCCGAGATCAACATTTTAAAAAATGACCAAGTATATTGGTTGTAATATTTGCGTTATATGCATTTATCCGAAGTCTAGTCATCACTCAGTAGAGTATTAGACATCGTGCCTAACGGAAAGTTTACTTAAATATTGTATCGTAATTAATTCAACCAACGCAGTTACATTTTCGAAGAGCTAATAATGACTGATAGGAATGAAAAAGCAACAACGTCTGGGCGCAGTACGAAGACTATAAATGTAAGAAAAAGACTGAATTTGAAAATTAAATTAGACGTTTTGAAGCGAATCGATTCCGGTCAACGACAAACGGATGTGTGCCATAATTTAGGGCTTGCAACTTTAACTGTAAGAACAATTATAAAAAAATAAAGAATTAATTTTTGCAGCGGGAAAGATAGCTGTTCCACTGCAAGCAACTAGGACTAGGCCGGCTATTAGGATTGAAATGGAAAGACTAATTTTATTGAAGATAATATTCCAATGCAGAATTCAGTTAAGTTAAATATTAAAAAGAGAGAGAGAGAGAGAGAGATTAGCCAATATGATGATCTGAAGAAAACTCGCCTAAAAAAAAAAAAAAAAAAATGTGGAACCATTTAAAACTGGTAAGGGCTGGTTGAATAGATTTAAAATCCAGGGAGAAGCCGCAAGTGCAGATCATGGAGCCGAAACTTTCAAAAAAGAACTTTTGTTAAAATTATTGAAGAGGGGTATTATGTGTTATACTTCTCAAGTTTTTAACATAGCTGAAGCAGGACTTTTGTGGAAACGAATGCCTAAAAGAAGTTTCATATTGAAAGAAGAAAAAAACATGCCAGGTTTCAAAGCGGCGAAGGATCGGTTGACTTTATTGTTGGTTGTAACGCTGCGGGGGATTTAAAATTAATACCCCTTTTAGTTTATTTGGAAGAGGGCCAAAGTTCAACTCAAAATCCACACATTTTTCATGATTAAATTCATCAATTCAATTAAATTCATTATTTTAATTGGAATTTTAAATTTACTTTTGATACGCAAGTAGTTACCACATAATTATACGTATGCAATGCAGAATATTTTATATGTGCAAATATTTAAATATTAAATATTTTGACCGACATTTGTGCATCTTTTCATTACTGTTTATTATTCATTAGGAAATATCCTATGGCACCGACCGCAGCTCATAAATACGTATGTTACCTTATGGGAAAGCGGCGCTCGCTTAGCGCTGATTCACTTAGCGCTCTGTTTTTCCGGAACGAATGATCAGCGTTAAGCGGGGGTCACCTGTAACTAGGACTTGCATCGAAGCTACAGCACAATAAAGAAGAAGTAGTACACTATTATGTACCTAACAATAAGAAAACAAATGACAAGCCTACACTAATTGTGACATTTTCAAATCGTGTGGTAAAGGAAAAATGGATTAGAAAGACAAAGGAGATCCGACTGCCAGCAAATGATGTCTATCAGAACAATATCAATATTCTAATCTACATATATGCCCACTTAACAACTCACCTCAAGCAGTTGTTTTTGGAAACAAAGCAATTAGTGAAAACCCACAATTACAAATTTTTATGGTTAAAACATGGAAGGATTTATGTGAAGAAGAATGAATCATCAAGAGCCATAAGAATTTTGAGCTCAAAAGATCTACAATATATAAAATAGACTCCTTTATTGTGCATAATTGAAATTTCTTAAAATATAGACTTAAGGTAAAATTAAGACATCAGGTATGCTTTTTGAGGAATCACAGATTTTCAATTCACCTTTACATTTTTTAAATAATCCGAATATTCAAGCTCTTATAATTGATAAATATCAGTTCTTTCTGGTAGCTCTAAATATCAGGTCATTAAGAAAAATTTGGTTTAACTTCGTGCAATATAAATGCAATGAAAGAATTTATTTCAAGTATAGTTTTAAAAGAGGTTAACATAAAAAGGGATGAAATTTCTAATTATAACATACAAGGTCATGACAAGGTCTATATGTTGAGAGATTCAGAAGGGGTGAAGAAATAATAATATACTATAGAACATGCTTTAGGGCAATACAGGTTTACCACTTAACTCAGTCTTGTGAAAACTGTTGTGTCAAATTATTAAGAGAAGATCTCGAAAACACATTCATGATTTCTGCTTTTTATAAGCCATCATCAGATTTTATAAACAGTTTCATAATTGAATTAGATAACACAATTTTGCAATGGGATGATGTACGGGCTGATAAGACTATACTTGTAGGAGATTTTAATATTAATTTATTTACCAATGAATCTGATAATGTGATGCTCAAATACTCTGCGATCTTAAACAATTATGGATTTGAACATACCTTATTTGGAATAACTAGGCAACAAAGGATGGATGCTGATAGAACAGCAGGCTCTTGTTTAGATCACCTTATAACAAATATAAAGTTGAAGTATGCTAATTCTTACATACTATTAAATCAATTTTCAGATCACAGAACGCGTATACTAATAGTGGATGTGTACTCAAAACAATATCCATGTGAAGATATAAAATTAACAAATGATACGAAGAAGAATTATTTATCAACCGGTAAACTGAACCAAAACATAGATAATATGTTAATGTAATGCAAGAGCCAGCATCTTACACAACAAGTGTAAATGTCTTTTCAAGTAAGATAATACAAATGATAAACAATTCGAGGTTTAATATCGAGAGAAAAGTAAACCACTCAGCCTGCAACATAAACACTAGGAGTAGCAGGATCAAGCTTAACAAACCTTGGATGACTAACGAAATAGAAGAATTATAGTTACAAGGGGATAAATATTTCAGGCAATATAGGAATTGTCCATTAAAGATAGAACATTATCGCAATTATAAAACACTCAGAAACAAATTTACAGGTATGATTAGAAAACAAAAAAACACTTATTACAATCAACTTTTTTATTGTAATAAGCAGATAACTCAAAAGGATAAATGGAACATTATAAATAACCTGTTAAGTACAAGGAAGAAATTATCAAGAGAAAATCAAATTAAAACACTATTAGAACAGATTACTGGTACAAACAAACAATTATGAGGATGCAAATAGGTTTGCCAAAGCTGTATTAGATCTCAATAGATATTATATTCATTATTGCCAAATACCTTTAATCAACAAGATAGGCTTCCTCAGATAATGAACTCTTGCGTAGTCTTAGCTCCACATTATACTGAGATTCTTAAGATTATAGAACAGTTAAAGAACAAGAAATCTTACGGACTGGACTGTATTACAGTAACCGAAGTAAAGAGAAACAAAAAACAGTTCTCTGTTCTCTTGGTGGAGGTTATAGCACGGATGCTAGAGTGGGGAAGCTATCCTACAAATTTACTTTCATTTAAGGTAATTCCAATTTATAAAAAGGGATCAGCAGATGACTTTTGCAACTACAGACCAATAACAATACAGTCAGTTATAAATAAGATAACAGAAAATTATATTTTTTCCCATATAAGCAAATATTTGCATCAATATGGACTGTTAAACAACTCTCTCTTCTCATATCAGAAGGGCAAGAGCACACAGACATTATTAGAGAATTTAGAGGACTTTTTTAACTTACATTTAAACAACAATAACTTCATCGTGATTTTATTTATAAATTGGACCAAAGCATATGACCTAATTGATATCCCAATATTGCGAAAGGAATTACTGAAATATGGTATAAGGGGGAAGACTCAGTCAACTCCTAGCAAATTATTTAACCAAGAGAAAAATAACAGTAGAAGTAGAAAATACAAAGGGAAAATCATTTAATGTAAAGAGAGGAGTACCTCAGGGCACACATGCTGGGCCAATCATGTTCAACATCTCTATAAATAACATATTCGAAGTAATTAAGAACTCCTTTATAAAAATTTACGCAGATGATATAATCTTATATACAATCGGAAAGAACCTGACAAAAATGGCTAAACATTTACAGCAGGATGTAATACATTTACAAACTTGGTTGCATGACAATAAATTAGCACTCAGCTTTGAAAAAAACAATTTTTGGTAATTAGACCTCTTAAAACCTTGGACATTCCTCCCTCTATTAAATTACATAAACATGAATGCCTAAATGATCAGAATTTCCAGAATTGCGAATGTCTAACTGTGGAAGAAGTCTCAAATCCTTGTTACCTTGGGTTATGGATTGACTACAGTCTAAGTTGGATAATGCATATAACAAACTTGTACAAAAAAATGAGATTTTATGTGTACATTTTTTACTACATTAAGAATAAATTAAATCTTAGAACAAAAGTTACCTTATATTATGCATTAGTGGACTCCCAACTCAATTATAACAGAAATAAGGGTAATAAACAACTTAATTAACAGGATTTTGAGACTTTTAATGGGGACAAACTCTTGGAATGACTTGAATAAGAGAAGGCAATTTTTGTTGAAATATAAAATACTTTATTCAGTTCAAAAACTGAAGTTAAATTTAATCTTGAAAAACCTTAATAGAGATGTATCTTAGGTGTTATTGATGCGATTTGAACATTGGAGGCTTTGATTATGCAATAGAGACATTCGTTGTTGCTATTTTAGTACTATACTGCAAATGGGTTTCTCTGTAATTTATTATTATTATTATTATTAAATCTGTTTATTGCTCTGCCAAAGAGCCACCCCCTGGACAGCTAGAAGCTAGGGGGGTGATATTACACACAGAGGTTAAGACAGGGACATGTGCAAGCAATCCCTCAATATCATTTTATGTGTCTGCGCACAATTTCGGACATGAAAGGGTGTTGCTAAACCGATAAGGCTCTATAAACCATACCCTCGTTGGTAGCACAGTTGGTACGATGGTCGTCCTCCCCACACCGGGTGGAAAAGACCCGAGTTCGAGTCCCGTTGAGGCGAGAGGAATTTTTATGGGCCTCTTTCACAGCGTGGCTGAGTTAGTCGGTCGCAAGCCGGAGTAGAATGTTTTTTTCTCCCGGAAACTCGGGTTTTTCGTCCAGCAAACAGAAAATCGATCTGAGAACATTGACAGATAGTACACACAATAGTCGTTGATGCTCCTAAAACCCAACAACAATAAAATCAAACGAATTCCTTATTTCGACTGATCCATCAGTTTTGCCTCAAATTCGAAACCAAACTTCTGTCTTAGACAATTAATTCAATAAATGAAAACTGAATATTTTAAGGCAGTCCCGTTGTTACAACAACTTTCGGCACTTCTGTTAATTAGCAGAATGCAGCGTTCCTGTGCGCTGGAGTCGGGGTGCAAGTTCAGAGTTTCGTAGGGTATATTGCGCGTGCAGTTATTAGCGTAAAACTTTTGTTAACTTCATTTAAGCGAAGTATAAGAACGAGCTCATTAATTGAACAAACTCTGTGGGAAAAGTGGGCTAATTTCATTAGTAGCGAGATGGGGCCAGCTCTAATCACGTGCTTATTCCGACAATCAGTTTTGTGTTTGTCGTTCTCTTGTGGTGGCACTCTCTCGGCTGGAATGGAAATGAAATAAAAATTTCGGCATTTATCCAGTGGATTCGCCCGCGAAACTGAACGCTGTGATTAATGAACCGTTAGTTAATTTGAAGCGCTGTTGGAAGTCATAACTTTGGCAAAAAAGTGAAAAATATCCAGAAGGGGGAAAAATCTTTTAATTTATTTATTCAGTTTACGAGAATGCCGAATTCCAGGTTTGCGCTTTTTCGTTCCAGTTACGCTAATTGGTTTATTTTTTGGAGAAGCTTCTTGAGAAGGAATGTGCTTTAAGAAAAAAAAAATAGTTTTAATTTCCTGTTGGAACGGGGGAAATATGTATTAGTCACTGTATAGCCAGCAGAGGTCCACAACTCGTCCTATTTCTCACTACCTGGGGGGCATAGAAAGAAAAAGAAAAACCTAACTTTTTGGGAAGGAGGAAATTGCGACAGGAAAGGTTAGAACCTTACTTTAATACGATTTCCAATTGTCTACATTTTGCTGGAGCGAACAGGGGAGATTGGCTGCTTGTTAGAAGGTGTCAGGCGCATCAGCAACTTGGGCCACATTGCGTTGTATATAATATGCCTGTAAATCGTGTGTTCTGCGGTTGATGCAAACGAGGAGATCAAAGTATTCAGTTTCAATAGAACGCTGCTCTCTACATAATATTAAGTGCTCAGAAACCGCGGAAGTAAATAGAAAAAGGATCGAAATGGAGGGGAGAGGCAAGCTGATCTTTAAAACGAATTGCTCAAGTGTGTCAGAAACAAGGGGGGGGGGAGAAGGCTTATTTATTTCCAGTTTGGATTTCGTAAGTAAATGCTAAACATTTGTGTCTGTTAGTACTGTCTTAAGAATCAGTTTTGGGTAGGACTTTACGAGGACATGCACATAAAATTGTGTGGCAAATACATTGAGTGATCACTGAATTATGACCACTCCTATGAAAAGTGAATGCGACCCGTTGACCACGTGAGGTACGAGAGTGCGCAGTTAGTCGACCTACGCAGCACAGATAAGGTGTCAGTGGTTCAGGAGGTAGTAAAATTCCGAGCGTGATGGGTAAAAGGAAGGATTTATCGGACTTTGATAAAGGACAGATTGTGGGAGCTCGAAGAACTGCTGCCTCGATTTCCCAAACGGCTGAACTGGTGGGGTGTTCGACAGCCGCCGTAGTTAAAGTGTAGTACAGACAAACTGGCGCAGCACTGTTCAAGAGTTGACTACCCAATACAACATGGGCCAATCCGGAACAATATCTGGTATGACCGTGCGTCGCGCGTATGGGCTATACTTGCAGACGACCCACCCCTACGGCAGCCTCTCCTAACCAAGGTTCATCGGCGTAAAAGACTCACCTGGTGCAAAGAGCATGCAAGTTGGACGTTAGAAGACTGGAAGAAGGTGTGCTAGTCGGATGAGTCACGTTATTTACTCCACACCGTGGATGGTCGTGTATGGATTTGGCGTCAACAACATGACGCTCTTCATGCATGGTATGAAATGTGCAGGCCGGTGGAGATGATTTCACTAGCAAGAACTTGGACCCTTAGTGCATGTGGAACAACGTATCAGTGGTCTTCGCTATCGTCAACTGCTTGCTGACTGTGTACACCCCGCTATGTTACACTTTTTCCCGAATGGCGATGGTGTCTTCCAAGATGACAATGCGCCAAGCCATCGGGCACTTGATGTGCAGGAATGGTTTGAGGAACACAGTTCTGACTTCCAGCATATCGATTGGCCTCCGAACTCCCCCGATATTAATCCCATAGAGCACTTGTGAGACACTATAGAAAGACATATCAGGCGTCTGGATACACCAATCACCTCCATACCAGCATTGCTGACCGCATTACACACAGATTGGTTGGCCCTACCTCCCGAACGCTTTCGACACCTTGTTGAATCGATGCCACGTCAGATAGCTGCTGTACTGAGGACAAAAGGAGGACCTACGAAGTATTAGGTAGGTGGTCATAATTCATTGATCACTCAGTGTATATTTAGAAACGACAGTGAATCTGGAAAACGATTAAAATGGCTTGAAGAATGTGGTGTCGCATGTAGTGTGTCAACAAGAAAACGAGCGTTGAAGAAGGTAACAAGAATTCTGAAATGTCGTCGTGGACTATTATTTTCAACGCCGAAATGTACACAAAGGGCTAAAAAAAAAAAAAAAAAAACAGAATAGTGGTGGCCGATTTTGACAAAAGTACCATTCTTAAAAAGATTAACGAATTTCATATTTTAAAGAAAATGTGTAACTAACTGAAACTTCTCACTATTTTGAAAGAAATCAAACGTAATCAAACGTGGATTAAATATTCGGACACGAAAATTTAGCTTCTCAAACAAATGGACTTTCATGAAAAAGAGTGCTTAGATTGGCAATAATAGGGCAGGCCGATGAAAGTGGTAGCATTAAATTTCAGCATAGAGCAACAACTCTTGTAGAATTTACCATCCAGTTCTGTGGACGTCAAGCTGTTCACTACTTAGTGCATGGAAGAATACGATGGTACTGACCTTTGGTACTGACCCATGGGCGCCTCCGGAGCCAGGTGGGCAGGAGCAGCAGTGCGTAGCACACGCTTCTTGATTAGACCGGGTTCGAGCCCGTGACCAAATATGGAGGATGCAGAAAGGTCAGGGAATGACCACCGCATGTCCCCGAAGCAATATGGCCTTAGTTGCTAATGCTCCTAAAAAAAAACAAATAACAACAACTGACCCATGTTTGTTTCAACAAGATACTGCCGGTGCTGTTCGAGAAATATTCATGGACATGAATGTTCCAAAGTTGGAATGGGTGGAACAGAGCAGTAATTTGAACCCTGTGGAACACCAGTAAATTGGAACATCGGGTGAGGGCCATACAATCACGTTCTACATCGGTAGTTCAACTGGTCACTATTCTGAGGGAGGAATGAAGGACTATACCCGTAGCATATCGTTCGTTGGTAGAAAGCATGCTGAAGTAGGCGAGGGTTGAACAACAGACAAAAGGGAATCGATACGCTGTTGAGTGGCAGCAACATCAATGTGACATATGTCCGGATACTTCTTCGAGGGCAGTGTACTTTGCCATCATGGTGAGTTGTAAATTTATTTCGGTTTCATTTTCCTTCTTAACATGTCCATAGCTATCAGCGTCATGTAATTACTATACTTTAACAAACTTTCTACTTTAGGACCCAGGGCTCATAGGATAACTGCGCAGTTGAAATTTCAGAGACGTTCTTTGGGAAGCTCTAACCGCGTAAAACAGTAAAAATTCCATTAGATGGTTCCATTATGCACGGCGAAATGTTTTTGGCGATAATAAAAACTGCATAAAATGATAATGCTCTACTCGGATCGCATTAGAAATGCTTTCTTCTCCTTGAAGATTTATTATTATTATTATTATTCAATTGCATGTTCTTCATCCCTGAACAGCCAACCTTTTAACACTCATAGTATCTTACCGCCAGTGGGACACTATCAAAAGCTTTACTAAAAGCAAAATTATTCAAAATTTATTCAAATTCAAATTATTCAATCAAAATTATTCTTTGCATCCAGTGTCTTTGTGAAAACTTCGTAGTTTATAATGAAGTAAGACATAGGCTTTATTGAATTCGATATTTCAAAGCCAGTGGAAATGTGTTAATCCAGATGATTTAGTTTAAATAGAACGACTGAGAAGTTCTTTGATAATTCCCTTGTCAGAAACATATTTAAATTAAATAAATACAGTTTATACAAATATCTGAATATACTTACGGTTTCTTGTGCATGGCCTTATGCAAAACGTAACCTCCAATAGCGGCCCCAATCAGGTCCTTATCTAAAACAGAAACGAATGTTACCGAGGAAATTATTAAACATAGGATATCGCATGAAATATACAGTGGTTGGGAAAATAAAAATATACTCCAGCGGAAACATCGATGAACAATGCATTTTCATGGCCGAGTTCAAACTTACACGAATTAAATCAGCTCGGATACACTGCTCGACAAAATTAGCAGAACAAATGTTTTTCGTGCACATTTTTTGTTGTGAACAGTGTCACCGAAGGCGAATATTTGACATAATACGAAATTTGGCACGAAAATTCCGAGTATCCAATAGAAATTGATCTACCACTTTACAGAGCCAGACCGTTTTCTGGCTCTAACAGCGAGACGGAACCCACCAATATCGTGCCATCAACTATCTCTTGACGTTGTTGTGGCCACAGGTGAAAACATTTCCAAGCGGACTGTGTTAAGAAGGCTCAATCCAAGTGGGCTCTACGCAAGGAAGCCAGTAGATGTATACCATTAACCTCAAGCCACCGCAGGGCTCCTCGAAACTGATGCCATGAAGATGTGTCTTGGAGCTCTGATAAATGGAGTACAGTTCTCTTCTCTGATGAATTCCATTTTAGCCTACAAACAGATTCTAGACTTATTTCATCTAGAGACAACGAGGAATGCAGTACCATCCTTCCAACATCAGAGAAAGAGACAGGTGGGGGGGCGGAATAATAATCAACGGCCGTACCCCTCTTCATCTTTTTGATAGGGGTACCGTAACTGAGCAGAGATACAGAGAACAGATCCTTGAATCCTATGTGCGACTTTTTAGGGGTACGGTTGGCCCAGATTTTTTTTCATGCACGACAACACCACTGCACATTGAGCTCAAGTGATGGAGGAATTCCTTGAAACTGAAGATGTCTACCAACTGCAACGTGGCTAGCGCGATGACGAGAGTTAAATTCAACCGAACATGTGTGAGGACCTCCTTGGGCGTCGCATTTCACGCCGACATCAACTCCTCGGTCACTTGGTGAGCTATTTTGAGCATGGTTCACTGTTTTTAGGCCTATTTAGCCGTTGGAGGTGATCATTCGCCATACCGATGTCATGTGAACATTTTCGAGCATCTTATATCGACTTCTGCAATATGACTTTTTTTGGTAATTCTTATGCAACTCCTATAAATGTCCCATATCCCTGTCTGAAATTTGTCGCTGTCTCCTTATTTCATCGTTGTTCCATGATACACCACCGTATCAAATTATGTCCCGCTTTATTACAAGCTGCACGAGTTACACCACGTTTTCGAGGTGTTCTGTTAATTTTTTCGAGCAGTGTAGCGTAAAATACTTTAACTGGAGAAGCAGAGAAAAAATATTCACTTAATAAACAGTTTCAGTCGTAATTCAGCTCGTTTTATTTCCCTCTTTGGCAACTTGTTCTTTTCAACTCGTTATCTCCACTTTATAAAGATTTGAGGATGGTATCATGTTCTCTACCAATGTAGCATTCTCTAAATCCACGCAAATTTCAAGGATTTTTTTTTTTTTTTTTGTTAGTTGTTGGCGCACTGGCTTCTGTGGCCATAATGCACCTCCCAAAGTTTTTGCATTTTCTACTCTTATCCAAGCCCGAGGCGGGATTCGAACCAGCGACCTTTGGTTGCCGCTTCTGTCAGGAAGCTTAGGCAACCCTGGCAGAGGCAGCCAGAGTATAATGGGCAGCCTGGCTCACCTCCCAGTGGTTGTGGCGGGCAACGTGGAGTCCCAGTAGGGGCCCCGCGGCCAAGCAGCCAGACACAACAACAGAACAAAGCACAATACTACATTAACCAGACATTACACTTTTTTTCTGGCTGTGCAGTAGTTCTGCATTTCATCACAGAGTACATATGGTGCAGATGTGGGAAACCACAGGTGGCGCCTGAACCTAAATACTACTATGCCACTATGCCGACCTTTGGTTGCCAGGCAGGCACTTTACCCACCCGGCTAGACCGGTCGGCTCAAGGATTTCTAAAAGCGTTTTTACTTTCCCTTCAGTTTTATTCTATAGAAGTCATTAATCATCGAAGTTTAAATAATGTCCTAGAAAAAACTTACGAATGGAGCCATGCTGACAATTGCCTAGTTATTTCATCAGAAACATACAGTTGATGGACAAAAAATTGCCTCTGAAATGGAACCCTTATATAACTTTTGGATCGCATTTTTCAAACTAAAATGGGAGCATTTTTTTGTTATGTTGTTGATTCAACAAAGACCTCACTATTAGGGATTACCAAGCGATCGATGAGCGTGAACTCATCGATCAGTCGGTAAAGGAGTTGCGAAGGAGGAGGATAACAAGAAACAGACTCCAAGGTCGTCTAAATTAAGCTGCCAAGAAGACAAATGCATCCTCTCATGCTCCGGTTCGTTCTAAAAAACAAAACGAATACAATAAACTTCTCTTCTCGTAAAACTTCCACCGATCAGCCTCATTATATTGGTTAGCCCAAAATGTCCACCGTTGTAGTTGTACTCCCGCCATCAAATGACTTTTCTGTGAAAGGCAAGCGCGGCTCTCAGGGAAAAATAAATCATTTGAGGTTAATTATTCAGTCGAATTTTATTTATTTAAGATGAACGTTGTTCCCGTGGCACAACGTTCATCTCAAATCATTTTTATGATTTGATTTCATTTTTATCAGTGTAAGAAAATTTTCTATTCCATTATCCTGGAATAGAAAATAAATTCCAAATCAAAAATTCGTCATTCGAACCTCAACAGCAGTGATTCCCAACCTTTTAGAATGTGATGGACAATTATTTCAACAAATTTTTTCTGCTCCCAAGATAGTTTTAATATAAGTTGGTTTTATTGCAACAGTACAAGACAGTTTTCTTATAGCAGCATCTTTTAAAAATAATAGCGCACACGTTGGAGACATTATTTATTCAGATACGCTTACTGGCCAAAAATTTATAAACCTTCATTCAATATCTAGTAGAACAACCTTTTGTCCTAATTACAGCCCCCACATGTCTTGACATGGATTGAACTAGGTATCTGAAGGATTCTAGCTCCACATTTGACCATTCTTTCACCGAATATTTGGCAACTGCTGCTTTGTGGTCGACAGAGAATTACGAAGCAGATACGCCCCTTCCAACGTATCCCAGACATTCTCATTGGATTCAGATCAGAAAAATTAGGCAGCTAGTGTAAATGATGGAAACCTTGGGAATGTTCCACGAACCATTCAGATGTAATTTTTGCAAAGTGGATAATTGTGTTGTTGCCTTGAAAGAGCCCGTCGCAATCAGGGTTAAAATGAAGCATGCAGGGTGAAGTTGGTCCGATACGATAAAGATATTCACTGGAAGTAACACGACGTTCTAACAGTATGAGCGAACCGAATCGGTACCAACAGAAACATTCCCCATACCAAAATACCACATACAGCCGCTTAAGTAGTAGCAGGAAGTGATCACGGAGTTCTACGGTGGATGATGAAGAGAGAGAGAGAGAGAGGTAACAGTAGTAAAAGGCAAAGGAATTGGTTTTAATTTCAGAAAAGGAAATTACGATGCCTTCAGGTACTACATGGCCTCCATTAACTGGGCAGATATCGTGCAGAGAATGAATACATTTGAACTGTGGTACGCTTTTAAAACATTAATCACAGATGCCTTGAATGCGTATTTACCATTTAAAAAAATACTCCACGAGGAGAGTTCCAAGTTGGATGAATAGTGAAGTTGCCACATTACTTGAACAGAAAAAGGTGGCATGGAAAGGTTACAGAGCAATAAAAAGTACTGAAGCCTATAACAGCTACAAGGTGATGTGTAATAGAGCCACAGAAAAGGTTCGACAGGCAAAGGCAGTTTATGAGAGCAAAGGGGGGGGGGGGGAACAAGGAATTCTTCATATATATAAATGCCAAGAAGAGCAGGGCAAACCAGATCGGACCTTGACGTAAGGGAAAGGGGACAGTAATAAATACACCAGCTGCCGTTGCAGATGAACTCAACAGTTATTTTTCATCGATATTTACAAATGAAAAGCCTTTTGTGGCAATGGGAAATTGTGGGAGCGAAGTTAAAAAATATGTAATTAATGATATTGAAATTTCGCAAGATTATTTAATGAAAAAACTTTTCTAGGAGCTTTTTCTCCAGGAGCCTTACTGGACGCTCTTTCTCCTGGAGCCATACTAAAAGAAACTTTTAATCACACCATGTTACAACTTATATTTGCATATCGTACGTTTAATTATTTGTTTACACCAGTTGCAAAATGTTTCTAATTTTTTTCCAGTGAATCTTTATGTGTATGCACATGATTTCGCAGATTCTTTGCAATAAATGCGCAACCCCACAGGGTGGAAACCACTGAATAAAGATAAATTAAACATGAAAGAATTCATAATTTTTAAAAAATTTTCTTTAAGAAAGAAAACTACGATATATTCAAATAGTACGTAAGAAACTCAAACAAACTTACTTTTATTTTTGTGTTTATCTGAGCTGCCAAAGTTATGTCTGAAAAAAAAAAAATCAGCTTCAATGAGTCATGTTAACTGAACGGAAAAATTAAGAGAATAATTGGAGACAAACTGAAACTTATCACTGTGCATTCCTTGTTCAAATGAGCATCTCACGAGATGCAAGAGCGAAATATTCAACTCACATTAACGATTAAAAATATAGCTGATGGGAATTTAAGTAAATTAACCTGAAAAATGAGTTTACAATCAATTAAATAAGACGATTTTTCCGAAATCAATTTGACCAATTTCATTTAAATAGAATATTAACTCAACATACGTGTTCATGTAAGTCGCTCCTCCAAGAGCAATGCCACCAGGGATTATTCCAGTACCTGAAAAGATAATGCTGATTACTCTCTTCATTTTCCACAACAGCAAAGTCCACAAGTTCAGTACACTATAATTTCACAGTTAAAATCATAACATCGATTCCCCTCACCTCCAGAAAAATTAAACCACTTACCCGGTCTGCCACCCATTGGAATTCCCATCGGCACTCCTCCTCCTGTTCCTATAGGCATTCCTCCTCCTATAGGCATTCCTCCTCCTATTGGTACTCCTCCTCCGATAGGCACTCCTCCCATATTACTGCAAATCAATTAAATGAGTCTATTAAATCATTGAAACAGCGAATATGATCTAAACACAATTACATAAACGTTACCCTTATTCCAAGTTCTAGAACTGTTGTACTCAAAATAAGATTGAAAACTTTTTTTAACTTTTGTTAGAAAGAGTTAAAAATTTGGAACATTATATTAGGTTGGTTTTTTGGTTGTTGTAGGATTTTAGCGTCATTGACTAGATTCGAACTCTGATCTTTTCCACCCGCTGTGGAGAGGACGGTGATTATACAAACTGTACTACCCACGTGGGTCTACATTTGGCACTCGCCGAGTTATCCGATATTATATTTGCATATTTCGAGTTTGTGCCACCAGTGAATCCAGCGTATAATAATTATTAAGTTGGCAATGATCAAAGGATCAATGATTACTGTGGCCCAGGTTCTCCTGTCCCTTCAGTCATTTTAAGGAAATGCTTGTCTTATTTTTCAAACAAAAATATGAAACTATACTGTGTGACACGCTCATTTTAAACTCGGGGAAGGTGGGAGGACACAACACTAAGAGACGCCTAAAAAGCCGCAGGTCGGATACTCTGCCTTATTACAACTATGGTTCTAGAGAACTAAAAGTTTAGTGCTTGGGATTACACAAGAAATGAATTGCACCTTCCACTTCGGAGAGATCGAAAGGCTGTCTGAGGTAAGATCCCCGAATATCCAGCAAGTGTGGGACATTATGCAAACATCAATGCGGTGTCAGATAAAGGCAGTTATCTGAATTCCTGGATGCTTGGCAATGATAGGTGGGAATATAAGTTGTTTTTGAAGCTTCCTAAGAGCGAAAACAGGACACGTTCATCTCCACTCTTCATTGAAGATTAGATAGCAAGTTTTTTTAAACCTGTAAAAGCGCATGTTTGATGAGATACTGCGCGATCAGTCCAGTTATAAATTAGCTAGTTACAAATTGATGTCTAATTATAGAATTCTTTAATCAGTTGCGAATACAATTAATTTGTGATCAATTAAGAGGATGCTTACCTGCCAGGATATGGCTGACTTCCATATACGTTTGGCGACCCTCCTGTTGAAATTAAAGAAAGAGGAAATCAGATTACAAGGGAAATGAAAACGCCCCATTACTATACAAAGTTCTAAACAGCTTGTCTTACTGAGATGCACTAGATATAGTCAAATATACAGGCGGATCATTTAATTCAAGGAATGGAAGCGCCAACGTACCTTGCCACTGAAGTTTCGACGAAGTGCCGATAGGTGACAGGTGAATGTGTCCAAGAATGACAATTGCAAGTCCTTGAAAATTTTAGTTTTCTTCAAACACTTGTCTCTGTAAACCTGTAACATTTCCCTCACAGTCTGTTCTAATTTTTAAAATCTTCCTTTATGCAACTCACGCAACGATTCGCAGTTACAGCGTGACTTGAGGCCACTCTGCAATCATCAAACGACATTTTCAGACCTTTCTTGGAAATAGTCTCCTGCCATCTGCCGGTAATTCGCCGAAACTTGAGTGGCTGTACGGTGGTGCTCCGATTCCACGAATTAAATTGTCGAAATTTCTGTTTTGCTAAAGAAAACATCGAACGAAAACTATTTTACAGGATAGCTTTACGTTTGATGCGCCTGAAATTGTGGTCACAATACAACCCATCAAATCCGGCAATCCGAAGTATAACAAGAGTCATTGTTAATGATAAACAGTGATCAGTCCAAGGTTGCCCGATATGAGGAGTGTTTTACCAACCCTGCTTATGTTTAACTTTTAATTATTTAGACAAGAAATCCAAATAACTGATACTTACCGTATGGAGGAGGCTGTTGCCAATTCACTCCCGCATCTGGTCTCCTGCAAGAAGAAACAAGAAAATTAAGAGAGTGGAGTGTGTGTGTATATACTAGGTGGCCAAAATTAAAGTATTACTATTTAGAACTGTCTGGAGCGCGATGTAATTTGGAAAACTCAACCAGCTTTTTCGTGTATGTTCTACGGAGAATGCGTAAGACAATTACACGAAAAACAATTAGTTCCTAAATTGAACACCAAGTGCATTAACCTGTTGCATGATCTGTGTGACTGCGCATGAACACTCCATTAACACCATTAAGATAATATTGTCAGTTTTCATGTAACAGCATTATCGGCAACAAATGGCACGTCTCAATGGGGTCACAGTTATGGTCCAACAGAAGTTCAAACTGCGTGACAGCAGGGCAATTGCAGAACATAATAACAAATATGCCACGCGGTGCTATCCTTGTAGTTGAGTAATTACCACTGTTCCTAACATGGCTCGGTACCGTTGGTGGTAATTAAACACATTACTGGTCCACTATGACGTGTTTTCTTCAAAAAACATGCGGCTGCTGATGAAGATAGTCATGAAAGTACATTATACAGCCATCTTAAGTGCTATTAGAGTTGCATCCATCCGTGTGTATTATGTCTGTAAACTGCGTGTGCTCTCTGGTCGATTTGTTTCTTTTGCTAAAATAAAAACCCAAGTTTCCGGAAGAAAAGAAAAACCTTGCTAGCCTCGGCTGAGATCGACTAACACAGCCACGAAGTGAAGAAAGCCCATAAAAGTTCCTCGCATTATTGACAGGATTCGAGCCCGAACCCGGGCCTTTGCCGCACGGTGAGGGGCAAGACAGTGATTATAACCACTGCGCCACCTACAAGGCCTGCATGTACAGAAAGTTCCTGTATTACAGGGGGTGACTCGGTGACCCTAATCCTTCAGATTTTGATCCTTGGAGATCTCACAACTTTATGTTGGGGCGTTACAGTGCCAGATACCTTCATTATATTGCATTGTGATATGAACATTACATTGAGAACGAACTGACCATCTATGAGAGAATCTGAGATAATTGTTCATCAACGTTGTTCAGTGGTACAGCATTGTAAATAGGTTGCGGAGTTGCTGGGAAAGCTGGCTGGGACCAGTACAATAAACAAAAAATCAAGTCCCGTTCAAGTGGAAATGGGCCTCGTCCTCAAAGGATATTCCATAATCATTTAGTGTTTACCCCATTCATGCATTGAATGAAGTTGAGAGTAAATGTCAGTTGAGTTTTGGCATCACCACTTGAAATGAATTTGCATTGGTAGAAGCGAAAAACGTTAAACAACATCTTCCATACTGCCACATACCAGGTATCCAGCTACGTTGCTATCTACGTGCACTGGCCCTCCCTTCTGGTGCTGATACCGGTATATCACTGTCCATTAATCTTTCCAAACAGCAGTGGGGTATGCAACAATATCCTCAACTCGCTCTTTTCTGAGGGATTTGGCCCCTTCCTTATCTTTATCTTACCTTCCATTGAAATTTTATGCGCGAGTTGGGTGGGTATGCAAATCGCTCATAAGGACCCCTTGGTGGCTATTTTTGGAACCAATTCTTTTTCTTTCGCACCTCCGAAGAACTCCTCTGCCACATTTCTGCATTTTCTCAATTTGATCGCGCTACAGACACCTGTAAATGGAAAAACACTTTAATGTTGACCACCAGTACGTTACAAAGTAATATAAAAAATCAAAATACAACAAATTATGAAAGCAAATTTGGATTCTTCAAGAACGAGAGGTCTCATGAAGGGGCTTCTTCACGGGCCTAGTACCAAAAGTGGCTCTAATATCCAAAAATAAAAAAAAAATATATATGTTTTTTTGTCCTGAATAGGATGATTTATCAAGAAAAATGTGGTAATCGCAGATTTTATTATTGTGAGGTTTAGTAAGGCAGTTTTGTCTTAAAAAAATACAAAACTAATTCTTAAAAAATATCTTTAAAAATTCTAAATGTTGTACACGACTAAGAAAATTGGAAAAAGAGTTTTCTTTGATTATCAAGAGACAGGACTTTCTTCCTAAAAAAAAAACAACTGTGGTAGAATCTGCGAGTCAAAATAATGGAACACAATTTTGTACTCACGCTCCAGATATAACAGGGCCTCCACCGTAGTTAGGTGCGCCACCTAAGGATGAAATTGATAACAAAGATATAGAAATCTTTAAATTAATGGTAAAGTATAAATGATATGCACAAAATTATTTGTATGAATTTGAATCATATACACTTTATAAAGCAAGATTCCTTGCTCCCACATATAACTTTCATCGCCAATGGCTTATTTACTCACCTGGATAAGGAGGAGGGGGCGGCTGATGCCAGCCAACTCCAGAAGCTGGAGCACTAAAAAGCAAAAAGAAACAAGCTGTGAGATATCAGAAGGAATTCATCAGAAAACAGTCTGAATCAAATTAATTGTTAGTGAATGGCTGGATGAAAAACTTGCCACGATTGGATGCTGCAATTGAAATTGGTAAATTTAATCAGAAACGTATTTAGTGGTGGTATCAAATTATCACTAAATAATCGAATATTTATTGATGATTTCATATCATTGCAATAAACAGTTCTTTTTGTATGCTTAAGAGAGATGGTTGACCATGCTCGACTTACCTGCCTACTGAGCCAGCACCATATGGTGGTGGAGGGACTGCGCCGTATGGTGGTGGAGGGCCTGCGCCATATGGTGGTGGAGGTCCCACTGGTGCACTTGGTTTCATGCCGCCAGCTGGATCTAAGTGAGAGAGAGAAGAAAGGAATTTAAGAATCAATACACACCTCACTCTTATAAGGAGCTAGATAAAAGTAACGACTTTATTAAAAATTGAAGTAAATTAAAGAAAATATAAATGAGTCAAATGTAACCCAGAATTTGATTATAGTATGTCTTGTCAATAACTCGTCTACGTGCTGGCAGTCTTCTGTACGTACTCTCCAAATAAATAAATCTTTATTTGTCCTATCAAAATGTGAATACTTCTGTTCCGCCAGACATTCTCTCAACAGTCCGAAGAGGTTGAAATCCGAAGAACACATGTCAGGGCAAGAAGTTGGAAGTCCATGATCTCCAGTTCAGAGTAGTTGCCACTATCTTATTGGCAAAATCGGATCAACCTATATTAGCATGTTCCGGCCCAATGTAACTCTCACTTTCGGAAGCCGAAGTGGTTGTAAATGATGGACTGTACACTATCAACATTGATGGCCACTTCTTGACAGGTTTCATGCATAGAAATGCGGTTAACCAGAATATACTTCCCAACTTTCAAAAAAATGGTATTGTTCATCTCAACTTTGCTAATGCTCATGTGATTGTCTTCTATCTGTGATCGTGCAACATGGGAGAATTTGCTAATTATCTCAGGCAGAAGAACACCAATCATACACCGGTTTTCGATAGTACGTCATTTCCGATCTTCGTGCAACTCTTCAGTGAATATTGATCGTTCTAGAGCTTCATTAAAAATATTGATTGCACATTGCTGTTCCATCTTCTTACTAACATCTACGGATGCCTTCTTGTAGTATGGTTGGTTGGTTGTTGGCATTAACATTAGCATTAGTATGATGCAAGAAAGCAAGCTTATACAGCATAAGCCAAAAAAAAACAAAAAAAACTTCACATTTCACCCATCCATTCGCTCCAATAAAAAAAAAAAAAAAATTATTATATTAGGGTCCCCTGTAATTCATTACATCTACCCATATTTATTTTGTCTGTAAATTATGTGTGTTCTCTGGTCGATTTGGCTGTTTGCTGGACGAAAAAAACCTTGCTATCTACGCCTAACTCAGCCACAGAGTGAAAAAAGCCCACTAAAGTTCCTCGCGTCATCGACGGGACCCGACTCCGGGCCTTTTATACCTGGTGTGGGGAAGACGGTGGCGATACCACTGTGCTAACCGCGCAGACCCATTCGCTCCAATAGTTTGTCCCGTTCTTCCTTGAATTTATTTAAACTGTCAACTTCCACAACCACAAATGGAAGTTTGTTCCAACATTCAACTACCCGCTGGCTAAAGGCAAATTTCCCACATTAATTCTACAACTGTCGCCTCAATTTGAATTTATGCCACTCAGGTTCGTAATATGAGAAAGAGGAAGAATCCCATCAGCATTCAGCTTGCTCAACCCATTCAAGGCCTTATATACCTCAGTAAGATCACCTCACAGGTGCTTAGTCTCCAGACGCTGCAATTTGCACAACTTAAGAGGTTCTTGGTAAGGGAACCCCTTCGTTCCCCTAACTAATCTTGTTGTCCTTCTCTGTACTCGTTCTAGCAATTCTACATCCTTCCTAAATGAGACCTCCAGACCTGTATACAGTACTAAAAGCGTAGCCTGACTATTGCCTTATACAATCCATACTAGCAAAATTCCTGTATGTTATTGAAAAGACCCCATGACCTGCTCTGGCAGTCTGTTTGAACTGTTCAGAAAACTTTATATCTGCCTGCACAATTACCTCCAGGTCTCTTTCATTCTCCACTACTCTGAGCTTAACACCACCCAATTGATACTTTTCTCTGAGGTTATTTCTATCCATATGTAGCTCTTTGCATTTGTCAATGTTAACCTTCAGTTGTCACTTCTCAGCCCATCTGCCCAACTTTTCTAGATCCTGTTGCAGTAGCACACTGCCATTACTGTCATTAACAACCCTGCCAACCTTTGTATCATCTGCAAACTGAGACATTAGGTCTGATATACCTTCATCAATATTATTGATAAATAGAGAAAACAGCAATGAACCCACCGAACCGTGGGGTGGGGACTCCACTAATACCATTAGTCCACAAAGAGCAGTGTCCATTGATTACGAGCAAATTATTCGTAAACTATGTCTTTTCAGACAAATATCGGAAAAAAAGATTCTACAGGTGCTTGAATCGACATGACTGGATAATGGAGGACTGGAAACAGGTATTGTATTCCAATTAATTCGGATTGACGCTCTTTGGTACGAATAAGGATAGAGTGTACAGACAACCCTGAGATGACAAATCCACGAGGATGGGTGGCCTCTATTAGCAGCTATGAGAGGTAGAATAACTGTGGGGGCTGATGATAAACTTCTTAACCCCGCATCCTCATCTTGAAACTACCGCGAAGAACACAACCACTTTCAAGGTGAATGAACATGGTAAAATCAATCACCTTCTCTGTCTCCTTTCGATTCCCAGATCGAAACATCACTAAAAATTTGGGGGACGCATTACAAAGTGAAAGGTGGACATAGTATACTACTGTCCCACTTAAGCAATGGTTTAAAATTACATTGGATGCCTTTCTGCCACTAGCTGAATCCATATCATAACAAATCCAAGCTGTAATTCAAGGTACACGGAGGTCCTGCAAGATACCAATGTTCGGTTTTAATATTTTGCCGAGAAGTGTATATTTTTGTGATGCGTAGTACTTCACTTTTGATAAACATTTTTAATCACTCGTTAAAACGTTGTGATTAAAAGGGAATATATTCGTTGGTTTCAAGATGGATTCGATGTATGAAATCGTACATTCCCGTTGTTACGTGGGCGTTGTAGAAGAAAAAGTAATCTTGAAAATGGAGTACCAAAAGACATTTAAATAAAGACTTACCATTTCTGCTGTAAGGCGGAGGTGCTGGTGGCCACCCTGACTCACCCGGGCGGCTAAAACAAGCAAAAGAAAAATTATTATTAATTGAATACCGCAATAAATGCAACCCAAATAGTATTCATCTCTTATTACATCCTGACCTTGGCAAGCGCTATATAATTATCAATCGTCAACCGAAATTATTAGTGACTCAGTTGGCAGCGTGGATGCGCACGCAAAACCGTGCATTTCGCAAGAGTCTTTAACACATTGCACAATCAACAGAGGTATTTAAAGTAACTGTATTATCATCCCATCAACGAACAAAATTTATTGAATATGTAGGCTGTTGCAGCAATGGAATTTCTTGTGAGAGCTTTTAATAAAAGGAATATTTTTAATTTAGGAATTACAGAAATTGAGTATTGCAATAACCTTGACTTAAAAGCTAACTTGTGAAGTCATACACTGTGATTCGAACAGTATACGCGAATTTACAGTACTGTACCTCTTTGGCAATTGCTGAGCCCTGTTTTCGAAACAGCCCTAACAAACTGTTCCCAGATCTACGTTGTTGTAATGCGCGGTGTCTTTGGCCGAATGTATTTGATATTTATAAACAAACTAATTTAATAAAATATCTTGAAACATTTTGCCGTTTCATATGAAATCAATCCACTTATCAGTATTTGAAGCTCATGCAAACTTTCAAAGTCCACGATAACCCCCAACTCAGCTAATAAACGAGGAACTCGGCCAACAAGCAAAATACAGTTTGCTTCCTACGGAATTCACCGACACCCTAATAAATCAAATACGGTGGTCTTCTAGACAAAAAGAAAGAATTTAGTTCAGTCCATGAGCGGGCTCAACTCATTATGAGGGTTTCATCAACCTCCTACTAGATCACCAGTTCCAGTGATTTGGCAGTTGTAGTTTCTTAATACGAAATACGTTCAATAATCTCCTAGATCTTATCAAAGTAGGGATTCAAAAGCTAAAATATAAATGCAGTTGCAAATTCTAGTATTAGGTGTGAATTCTTTACAGAACCAACACCAACATGTACTTCTCCGTACGAAGTAGCGTGGAGTATGCTCCTTGGTACAGACTAGGTCCACTCGTACCGATAGAAGGTTGTGTTAAAATATCACCTTGCACTCGGATTACAATGGAGTCTTTCAAGGGAATACTGTAATTATCAACTATGCAAAATTGTGTCTAAATGGTTCGTGCAACATTCCCAAGATTTTTAACCTGAATCCAATTGAGAATGTCTGGAATGTGTTGGAAAGGAGAACTCCGTAGTTCTGTCTTCTTCTTTGTGCCATCGAACGAAGGTCGGCGAAGACCACGGCAAATGTCTCTCTGTCTCCGGTAGATCTGAATGGTCGCTCGGAGTTCAGTCCTGTTTCGATGTTCAGCCCTAGTTCTGTACCGACCACAATACGGCAGTTAACAAACATCTTGATGAAAGGATGGTCAAATTGGAGCTTGACTCCATCACTCATCTAATGGAATCCACGTGTACGGGCTGTAATTGGGGTAAAAGATGCCCCCTGCTAGATATTGAATGAAAGGTTCTGTTTTTTTTTTGACCAGTTACTGTAATATCATGTGGCTGTGTCATCATATCTGGATGATACATCCGATGAATGCAACGTGATTGATAAGTAACAGTTGTTTTATGTAAATCATAATTATTCTTGTAAATCTGATAGCTCTGTAGCCCGATGTTTCTGTGCTAAAGATTTATATAGGATAGAATATTTCTATAGGATATTGTGCTAAACATCCTATACAAAATTGTGTTTTGTTTCTTGTCTATTTAAGAAACACGCACTAAAGAATTTAATGGTAAATTGCATGAAATATATGATCCTTCGTTAATGTCTCGATACCCTTTGGGTGAGTTACGGATAGTACATCACCGAGTTTACCAATAAATATTTCTTCTCCTCTTTAGAAGACTCAGCCTAGCCAGGAGATGAGAAATTAAAGTTAACACTCAGGCCACGTGCACGTGGAAATAGGCCACTCTCAGTTTAATCTTAATATTATCGAGCGACTGTCCCTTTCATTTCAACTACATTACGAAGCACTTCAAGTACTCACCTGCCGTAGCTGTCGATTCCAGGAGACCGCGGTGCTTCGGGTGCGCTGGGAGCGTACGGATTACTAGCTGAAACGAGAAATCGTATTTGAAAGCGGATTATCTTCTTGAAACTTATATCAAGGATTATTGATGAAAATTCAGGTTGATCTAATTATGATAAAGTACTTACACAAAATCCATTTCCAGTCTGGGCTGTAATTCGTACCCGCCCAACCCCTTTCAAGAGGAGACGATGGAGCAGCTAACTTTATATTGTTTAACCAATAAACGATATGCAAAAGTGGCTGATTTCAGTAAATGGGAAAAATTCGGCATTAATCTCCATTTCTCACTTCACAGCCTTTCTGCCCATCTTCGCCTATTGATTACACGCTCGTTCTACTACTCAAAAGGCTGCTCATCCACCCGATTTCTTTGGGTTCTCTGGTGGTTTCTCTGCCTCAGAGAACACTAAGCCTCCCTTCATTCTTCTTTCCACCTGAAAATGATTGTGTTAAGTGCCTATGGAATTGTGCTCCTTTTTTATGTATAAGCGTGGTTTAAAGAGTAGTTACATTTATAAAACATATGGCATGGATAGACATAACTTCGGTGAGTCATAGGATAAAATATTATTGCAGGTGTTGAAAAGACATGCAAAGTGTTTGAAAATTTTGTCTCTAATAGCGACACATATATAGACCATAGCCTCATAGGCTTAACATAGAGGATTTTCCCTTGTGAAAATTCCCATAGACTTTACATTGTCCACTTGAGATAACATTACACAAAATGGAGACTTGTTATCTTATTGTCTTGGAAATTTGCTGGCTTTGGGGTAGCCCCCTTTAGGGAGAAGCCATTAAATGTACGTCATTATATACTGTGGTTATATCAGTCTTTTATTACTTTGATTTCATATTTACATTTCGGAAAAGTCCATAGGTTAGCATGGGGCTAGTTTTGGGCTACTTTTAAAAAATTTAAAGTCGCTATAACTCTCTTAATTTTGGAGTTGAGGATCCTACTTTGGAGGAAAAGAATCTCCATGTAATTACTCATTTTGTAAATAATTTTGTGGAGCTCCTTGTCCGTTAGGGGCTGAGACCCGTAAACCAATCTTGAGGAATTCTTTAACTCTTTTGCACATTTCATCCCGGGTGGGGTAAAGTGTGTATATAGAAATCTATTGTAAAACTGTAGAAATTAATTTGTCTAAATTACTTGTCTAATGAACATAATGTCAGAAGAAGACCGAGATATTAATTGGTCTCAGGGATTTGAAGCATATTTTTCTTCTGTTGATTTTTCAACAAAACAGATGTCTCCTAACAAAAAATCTTTTCAGACACCAGCAAGGCATAAAGGTAAAAGGAAATCAAAGACCCCTAAAACTTTTAAAAAAGTGGAAAAAGACAAAACTAAACTTGATAAAACAAAATTGGATAAAAATAAGACTTTGAATGATGAAGAAGATAAGAACCGCCAGTCGCTCGTTAAAGAAGTTCAAGCTAGCACAACCGAGGACGGTGAGGGTTATGGAGTTCTTGATTCCCCAAGTGGTATAGGGGATAAAATAGTTAATATTTGTAGTTGGGAGTACCAAGGGATTTCTTTTATAGATGGTTAGAACTTCGGAGCATCATTACATGCCTCGGAGATGTGTGTGACATTGGCTACGATAAGAAGGGCTTTATGAGAAATAATGTCTAAAGAGTCAAGTAAAATAACAAAACCAGCGTCTAATAGAATTTATGGTCTCTGGGCTGACGTGGAAGCGGTGACCACAGCTTTGGTTGTGGACAATGAGCCCCTCAAGGTACGAGCCAAGTATCTAGAGGAGGGTGCTTCTCAGATAAAACAAATATTAGATTGCCAGATTGAACTTCATAAGAAGTCTTATGCAGAGGTAGTGCGGCAGGATTTCAATTTGGTTGATCTTGTTGTCATCCAGAATAAACCAAGATCCAAACAGAGGACTGACAGTGCAAGTCGCGATAGATCCTCATCAGTTCCTAGAGGTGTGCCTGATCCTCAGAATCTGATTATTTTTAGGCCTACTGAGGACTCTTCCTTGAGTTTGAGTCAGGATATAAAACAGAAGGTGACTCAAGTCATTAAGCGTGACCAAGGAGATGAAAGTAAAAGGTATTCGTCTCCTTTGGAATAGGGGGATCCTTGTGGATATCACAAATTCGGCGAATGCTGATAGGATCTATTCTGCTTCTGCTTTGAAAGAGATAGTCTTACAATGGAGAATCTGCTCCAACAGTGTTAATACATGGTATCCCTCGTGGATATGCTAAGGAGGAAATACTTGATGATCGCCTCGTTAAAAACTAAAAAGGCTATGGTTTCTCGGAGGATGAAGTTAAAGACGAGATCACTTTCAGATTTAGTTCTGGATCGGGTGCAAAGGTGGTTAATTGGGTGGTCAGATTTAGTCCTCATATGAGTCCTCATCTATTTGGATTTACATCTCACAGGTTCCGTACGTTTACTATTGTAAGCAAGTGTTTCTGTTGTTTGGGGTATGGCCACTCGGCCCAATTTTGTTCACATAAGGCAGTTTCTTGTGGACACTGTGCAGAGGGTGGTCATGTCTATTGAGATTGTCCCCATAAAGAAGACTCTCCAAAATGTATCAACTGCAAGAGCCGTGGTAGAGATTACAATCATTCTGTAAGGGATGCCAAGTGTCCAGAATACTTAAAAGCGCGGTACAACTTACTGACAGCGGAACCAAACATGAGTGATAATGGTTCTAATTTAGCAACAGAGTTGGCTGATAAAAGTCCAATTTTAGGTAATATTAGGGAATAAAAGTTATTCAGATAAATGGTCAGCGCTGCAGAGTGGCAATAAGAACATTTGAAAATAACAGCATTTGAAAATAATTTTGATATTATTTGCATACAGGAACCCTTTCATTCTTTACAAGTAGGTGGTGGGGCCCACAAAGTTATGGGTTTTCCCACCTCGGCAAGAATTATTCATTCGCTTGACAAATCTCCAAAAAGTTCCATAGTTGTTTTAAATAATGATCTGTTGTTACCAACATTACAGGTCTGTGCACGGACACTGTGACCCGTTTAATGATTTCTACACCTTTCATAAGTTTTTACATTGCGTCTGTTTACTGTCCGCCAACTGAAGACATACAGTTGACTCTCCATCGTTTGGACAATATATGTACTAATTTCGCTTCTAAAAATCTTATAATAACAGCGGATCTAAATGCCAAATCCAACTTCTGTAACAGCGGCTTTACCGACCCTAGAGGATTAGCTCTCGAGGATTTAATTTTATCCTACGAATTAAGTGTGCAAAACTTGCCCGACTAGCCGTTCAGATTCTCTACTGTAAATGGCGAATCAAACATAGATGTCACTCTTACCACGATGGTTAAAATAGATGAAATTCTAACTGACTGGGATGTTATCCCAAGTCTTGTGAATAGCGACCACCGCGCTATTGTATTTGGTTTGAAGCCTCGACAGAAATATAATGATTCACAGCCTCACGATCTTAGACGTTTCTCAATGAATACCATTAAATGGAACAAATTCAAAGATTACTTTCTCACCATTTTCACTGCAGATGTTGTAGTCAGTTTAAACGTTATGACGGCAATGGAATTTACAAATTTCGTCCAGACCCACCGATATTTGGTAATGGAGTACTCAACCAAAGGAAAGCCGACCAGAAGAACTTCTGTTCCTTGGTGGTCTTCAGGCTTATGTAACCTGCGAAACCAAGTTCAACAGGCTAGAAAAGAATTTCCGGCGACATAGGCACCTTTCTGCCGAGGATGTTCGCACCTACAGGGAAGCTTACAGTACCCTAAGGAAAAACTATCAAAAGGCAAATTGCCAACTCAAAAGAAAGGTGTTGGAAAAATTTCGTAACGGATATCGGAAATAAAGAACCGTGGGGTTTGGTTTACCGGATATCAAGGAACAAAATGGCTTGCGGAGATATTTATAACACAGTTAAAGTAGATGGTCAAGAGACTCAAGAATGGATGTCTACGGTGGACTCCGTAATTAGCAACCTATTCCCCAAAGATTTATCGGATCTAGATTCACCTGAACAAATGCAAATACGACACGATGATGAAAAGTATGAATGACCATCAGACATTGAACCCTTTACACTACTGGATTTGGGCTCTGCGTGACAAAGCTCAATGGTAAGAAATGCCCAGGTATTGACCTGATTGAGAATGCAGTCACAGTTAAATTTTTTGAAATTTTTACACACATTCTTTTAAATTTGATGAATAAGTGTTTACTAGAAGGAATATTTCCTCGTCAATGGCAAATAGCTCTACTAAATATACTGCACAAGCCTGAGAAATTAATATCAGATCCACGGTCCTACAGACCTATTTCGCTTTTAGCAAATCTGGGAAAATTGTTTGAGCGAATATTAACCCCAAGAATCCAAAAAATGCTAGAAGAACATCAGTTATGTTCAAAAGCACAATACGGCTTCAATAAAGGATGGTCGACTGATGATGCTATAAATCTTCTGACCAACTATGTGTCTAACTCACCTACTAAATACGTACTCGCTGTGTTTGTGGACTTTCAGGGCGCATTTGACACTTTATGGTGGGAAAGTGCCCTCAGGAGCTTGAGATCCGCACTGTGTGATGCGTACATCTATAGTGTTAGGCGATCGTACTTTAGCGACAGACATATTAAGGTGATGGAAAAACATGTTACGTACTGGGCTCAGGTTTCAAGAGGATGCCCCCAAGGATCAGTGTTGGGACCTCTCCTCTGGAACGCTGTGTTGGATCAGTGGTTAACGAGGGAACACAATGGTATCAGTAAGATAGCCTATGCGGATGACTTGATGATCGTTGCTGATGGAAGCACAAGGAGAATAACTGAAGAGAAAATACAGCCTATCTTAAAACCAGTTGTATGAATTTTAAGAACCATTTTAGCCATAATAGACAGCCCAGAATCTGACTAAATAATACCCAAATTCCCTATGTATCCCAAACTTAGTATTTTGGTATCACCTTAGAATTAGATGATATACTCAGCTTTCTGCCTCATGTGTCAAAACTGAGGAACAAAATCCGTTTTTTCACATCCCCTCAGTTATCAGAGCTGGAGACTCTGATAACTGAGGGGATTATCAAAGAAAACTTTGAACTTTTAATAATAAAACCATATTTTTCCTATTATATCATAAGCAGCAAATTTGTTGGTACCAAAAAGTGAAACAGAAACTTATTTCCACACAAAGATCAGTTCTTCTGACGATCAATAATATTCCAAGGACTGTTTCAAACAACACACTCCAAATACTTGGCGGTATGATTCCTGTAGATTTATATATTGCTTTCCGGGGTTTGATTTACTATCTAAAAAAAAAGGACAGTCTAAGACATTGCTTGGAATTACGACTGACCCAGCAAGCGACTTTAATAGGGGGAAAAAGCTTTAGAAGGAATTTACTGTTGTCTAGCAAAAAAGATGGGAGGAGAGCGAATTTGGGCTTGTAACAAGAAAGTATATTGCTCAAGCGGAATTCTCAACAACCCCTGGAGTTATTTCGTGGTTTAGGCCTTCTATGACAACTTCTTATCTGCTAACAGGGCATGGGTTCCTCTAGACTAAGTTATTTGAGCGTGGTCTGGAACCTGATCCGTACTGCACATGTGGGGAATATGAAATGTGGATTCATGTACGTCTGAACTGTCCATTGTACTCTCAACCTAGAGCGGATTTAATGTCTGCGGTTCCAAACTTATTGGAGAACAATTTAAATATCTTAGTTGAAGACCGTAATAACTTTACTACTCTGCAAACCTTCTCAAGATCAGTTTTCATATTGAGGACTCAGCTAAGAACTTCAGCTTCTCCTGGGAACTGACAAATGACCAAAAGACAAAAGGTTTATGTATAAACAGAAGATTTATGTGAATTGCTATTGTGTTGATTTATGTTAATTAATATTGCGTTGATTATGTCAATTGTTATTGTAAAGATTGGTTTCTGTGAAACACAAGGTTTATGAGAATCATTTAGTAGCTATCTCATTTTGCTTGTCGACAGGTTTGAAAGTTCCAGGGGACAGAATAGACAGTGTTGTTAATTGTCCATTATATGTTATATATTGTTTTCTTGGTTCTCAGGAATTCAGAGACTCTGAGCATATTTAAAAAAAGTGTTGTATTTATCTGTTTAAAATAATAATTACTGTTTCTCGGTGGTAGTGTGGATAATTTGTGGAAGTTGTCCACTAGTAATTCACTTGTCAGCACCCACTGGTATTGCACTACATCCGGTGGGTGCGGGACTTGTGCAATCGGCACAAACAGATAACGTAAACCCGGGCCTAGAAAAGGGCAGCAGCTGTTTTACATTGGCTGTGGTAAAATACCTCGCACATGTTTTTAGGCTAGATTTGTCGAGGTTCTACGCCAAAACAGATGAATTAGGTGGAGATGGGCTTTTGCCTAGGAGCCACCCTTGACTCTGGGATACACGTTAAAATTATATTATATATCTTCTTGTAAGTATTGTATATATATGCAATAATTGTGTGTACAAATAAATGGAAAAAAGGAATGGAATGAGACTTTATCGCGAAAAGTCAGGGTGAGATGATCACAGAATTGCTACACGTTCAACCAAACATAAGTGGCTTACTGATAGAGAAGAAGACAGAAATGTGAATCCTAAAAGTCAATGAAACCCAGTAGCGTTTAATTTCAAGTTTATCGCCGTGTGCTAACAACGAAAGGGTTTTTATTATTAGTGAATAGAGAGAAGAGTTCCAAAGCGTCGCTATGCGCATGTATGGTTTACATGTTATATTTACGCCATGTCCGTGCGGATAAAAAGTGGTGTAATTGCTCTCCTCCCCACACTGGGTGGACAACTCCCAGGTTCGAATCCTGTCAATGACGCGAGGAACTTTTATGGGTTCTTTTCACTCCATGACTGAGTTAGTCTTAGGCGTAGATGGCAAGGATCCCATTATTCCCTCTCCCCGGACACTCCAGTTTTTTGTCCAACAAAACAGACAAATTGACCAGAGATCATGCCAATTGACATACTACATATGAGCAGATGAGTTGATTCTCAGGTGGCCCTAATTAAAGTGGCACGTCGCTTGCAGCTGTTCACTGCAGTAAAGAAGAGTTTTTGAACGAAAAATTCAATTCATATTCGCTGCAATAAACCTTCTCGAAGTTTAAGAATAGCTCTCTTAGGGGGTTCTTTAAGAATTGTATTAAGGCAGCGTGGCATTCTCGAGTTCATCTACTTTGGCGTTTCACAGAACGTGAATATGGAATTTAAAGAGACCTGTTCGGGACAGAGGGCGAATAGTCAGAAAGTGGCCATTAAAAATAAATGAAATAAAAAGAGCCGATGCAGAGCAACTCGAGATTCCTTCGAGAATACGAGAAAGAAAATAACAGCTGAAACATCGCTCTCTCCTCTATCAGCGTGACGAAGACGAAGATGGACTTATCTCCAGAGTTCGCTTAAACCGGTCGAATTCTTTTTTAACGCATCCCCTACGAGCATTTATTTCCGCTGTTTCAGCAATTCCCGCAGCGTCTTTACGAGGTCATTTGGATCGCTAATTAAGTGGAATGTTTCATTAGGAGCTCATTTTCTTTTATTTTGTCACCTTCTGGGATGACTTCGTATTCCCACATATTATTATCTTCTTTGTGCGTCACCACGACGACACACAGATGCAATTAAGCTCGAAATTCTTTAGAAGGAACAACTCTGAGCAGCTTTGACCTTCCACAATTAGAGGTAGTCACGTGTAGTTTAAACTCTGCATTGGCGTACAGACTTTCTTTCTTTCTTTCTATCTATCAGACTCGCACTTTGAACATCCCTTCAAGAAAGCTACATACAGAGGGTGATCGAAAAGCCCCATGAGTACCTGGAGCGCACAAAAGGAGTTGTCATTAATTGTAATTAATCGCCATTAACTTTTATTAATTATTAAATTATTACCAGAAGTTGGTTGTCACTAGTTAGTCATTGCATTAGCGCACTGCAGATGCAGAGGAACGTGTTAATCATTTTTTCTGCTGAACGAATAGAAATAAGTAAAGTACGCTTAATGGCCAAAAAATTAGAAACTTTTATTCAATATCTAGTAAGGTCACCTTTGGCCAGGATTACAGTCTAAACATGTAGTGGCATGGATTCCACTAGGTGTCTGAGGGATTCTAGCTCCAGATTTCACCATTCTACCATTCAGCATTCCGCCATTGTGTCGGTCAGTAACAGTAATAAGTGTTCGCCACGTAGTGCAAGGAAGCCGAGGCTTTTTCTGCACTGGCAAAAAAAAAAAAAAAGAAAAAAAAAGAAAGAGGTAGTTTAGAAACACAAATTACATGCTTCTCTCCTCACACAGGTGAGTATCCAGTAGACCCTTTAAATTTTTCTAACTGTCATCCTCAACTACCTGCGAGGGCAACTTGTTACAGCACTCAACGACTCGCTGGCTAAAAGAAAACTTCCTAATCTAAACCTCAACCACTTATTTGAATTTATGAGAATTCCACCTTGATTCATTTTACTAATCCCTTATAAACCTCAGTCAAGTCACTTCCGAATTTGGTCACCAAGTTCTGTAGCCCACATAATCCGAGTCTTTCCTCGTACGGTCGTACTTTTGCCGATCTCACCATTCCAGTTGCTCGTCTTTGGACCTTCTTAAGAAGCTCAGTGTCATTTTTCAGATGAGGTCTCCATACTTGAACACAGTATTCCAAATGTGGAATTACAATTGCCTTATACAGTGGGACTATGACCTCCATATCTCTTCAGAATAATGTTCAATAAATCATCTATAGGACACCTTGGACTTTCCTGGCTGCCTATTTACACTGTTCAGAAAACGTCATATCTGCCCGTTTCGTAACTCCCAGATCCCTTTCCTCCTTCACTGTTTTTAACTCAACCCCACCAAGTGTATAATTTATTTGGAGGTTGTTATTTCCCATCAGGCTTTGCATTCAGCAGCATTAAAATATAGCTGTTACTTCTCTCACCATATTTGAAGTCTGTTCAAGTTAACCTGAAGGAGTACTGTTTGGCACAAATCTTTACGTCTTCTGCAAACTCTGACATCACGCTTTCCTTGTTGCTGTATTGTGTTCAATAGAGAACTGCGAAGCCGAACTATCCTTTCGAAATATTCTTTATTGGATTCAGAGTTGGAAAATTACGCGATCAGTGCAGAATTTGATGATCTTGGGAATCTTCCGCGAGCCATTCAAACAAATTTTTTTCCACAGTGGATAATTGCAGTGTCGTCTTGGAGGAATCCATTGTCATTGCAATCAGAGTAAAAATAAAGCATTCTCGCAGTAAAATCGGTCTGATACGATACAAAGATATTCATGGGAGGTAACACAACCTTCTATTGGCACGAGTGGACCTAGTCCGAATCAATAGAAGATACTCCATGCCATGATACCACTCTGAACCACTTGAGTGGGGGACACGAGACAGTCTCGATATATGGATTCATCAGATTAACTTTACATTTTGACCTCGCCATTGGTGCAAAAAAGTGTGAATGAAGATTCATCAGACCATATGATCTTTTTCCACTGTATTGCAGTCCAGTCTTGACATTAGCATCACCACTCCAGTCGAATCTTTTGATTTCCTACTGAATGAATTGGATTTATTAGTGGAGTTCCTCAGGGTTCAGTGTTGGGTCCATTGTTGTTTTCTGTATTTATAAATGATATTGATGATGGTATATCAAGCTTAATGTCCAAGTTTGCAGACGATACAAAGGTTGGCAGGGTTGTCAAGGACACTACTGACGCTATGCTGCTGCAACAGGATCTGGAAAGGTTGAGCAGATGGGCTGAGAGGTGGCAAATGAAGTTTAACATTGACAAATGTAAAGTACTACATATGGGAAACAGTAACCCCAGATCAACGTATCAACTCTGTGGTACTACGCTGACAGTGGTAGAGAATGAAAAGGACCTGGGGGTAATTGTGCAGGCAGATATGAAGTTCTCTGAGCAGTGCAGACGAACTGCAAGAGTAGCTCATGGTGTCTTGTCAATGATATACAGGAATTTTTCTAGCAGGGATAGGGATGTGATTATTCCCTTGTATAAGGCATTGGTCAGGCCACACCTTGAGTACTGTATACAGGTCTGGAGACCTCATTTCAAGAAGGATGTAGAGCTGCTGGAACGAGTACACAGAAGGGCAACAAGATTAGTGAATGGAACAAAGGGTTGCTCTTACGAAGAAAGGCTTAAGTTTTGCAAATTACAGTGTCTGGAGACTAGGCACCAGCGAGGTGATCTGATAGAGGTGTATAAAGCCTTGAATAGTTTGAGCATGCTCAATGCTGATGGGATTCTTCCTCTTGCTCAGAGTAATCACCTGAGAGGGCATAAATTCAAATTGAGGAAAGACAGATGTAGGATAGATGTGCGGAAATTTGCCTTTAGTCAGCGGGCAGTTGGTTTGTGGAATAGACTTCCATCACTTGTTGTTGAAGTTGATAGCCTAAACAAATTTAAGGCTCAGCTGGACAGGTATTGCGAACGAACAGAGGGGTGAAATGGGAGTAGTGGTTGTGCTTTTTTTTTTTTTTTTTTTTTTTTTGGCTGATGCTGAATAAGCTTGCTTTCTTGCATCATATGCCTCTACTAATGCTAATGCTAATGCTAATTTCGACTGAAGGCACGTTACTACCAAATCCCAAAATGCTTTGATGCTAGGAAAGCCATGGGACAACTTATATTTGCATACCGTACGTTTAACTATCTGTTGGGATGCCAATTGCAAAAGGTTTCTACTTTTATGGCTAGTGAGTGTGTACATTGCTCTAGACCGAATAAGATGGACACGGGGCAGTGCAAGGGATAATCAATTATAACACACAAAAGGAAGTAAGATATTCTCAAAATAATTTTTAAATATCAAAATCTTAATTTTTTTTGACCATTCGATTAAAATGTTAAAACGAGACTGTGAAAAGCGGTACAAGAGCAAATAGACAGTTTTAAAATTGTTTTCAAGAGCATTCAGAGTAAACGCAGTCAGGAAAAACCACATCTAAAAAAAATTCATTTATGCAGAGGTGTTACTCTCAATCATGTTTTAAATTGGAGAGATTTGACATCTCTCGAGATAAATCGTGGATAATATTTTCTTTGAAATATGGGTCGATCATTCGTTTTCCAGAGTGTTGGAATAATCTTCTGTTGAATATTTTAAAAGCGATGTATACACGTATTTGAAATAACAATTCGTTGCCAAGATTTAAGCGTTGAAATCAAGTTGACGAAGTACAAGGGAGGAATATAAATATTTAAAAAGCGTAGGATGCTCAAAGAAATACGAAAATCTTCGAGAAAATCCATTCGTTTTATTTGCAGAGTTTATACTTTCAAAAATATATAGTGTAAATGATGCCTTCGAAGAAAATAAAACTCTTAGGTTGTTACAACAGGAAATTCTCTGAACTCTGCAATTTAATTTTCTGTAACACCTTTATAGAAAACACTCTTCTGTTTGGATGAGAAAGAGACGTTTACATTCAAAATTTGTATCCAATTAGAGAAAAGTGCAACAGAAACCCACGAGATGTTAAAAACAGATTTTGGAGGAGGTGCTACGTGTGGTGTGGCTCGTAGACGTTTCAGTGGTTCACAAAGTTTAAGTACCTTGTTTGTCGAAGATGATACTCGCTCTCGCCACCTTTCAGCTTTAAAACTGGCGATGATGATCTTTCGTGTTCTAACCAGGAATGATGGACATTTAACTATCCACGAAGTTTCTTGTGAAATTGGTATTTCTTATGAGACAGAATTTTAACGCAGCATTTCGGAATGCGATTCATTTCACCATTTGGAGTTGGCAACTAAGAATAAATTGTCCAGACAGTGAATTGGTGTAAGATCATGTGAGAGGTTGGATATAGAATATACTAAGTTAGAATTAAATAAGGAATAGAAAAGATTTCAAAAAGCGATATTGAAAATATGACAGGAGAGTTGGAGCTGTTCTGAGAATTCTGGGATTGAGCTGTTCTGTTCTGAGAAAGACGGGTCGGATCGCCTTTGCTTTTCTACATAGTCGGAGCAATATGGTCTTAGTCGCTGATGCTCCTAAAACCCGACTACAAAGCCCATCTTCCAATCCCACCAACGACGCAAGACTTTTTATTTATTTTTTATTTTTTTTCACAACTTTGCCGAGTTAGTCGTCTCAGGCGAGAGTTGCATGGTTTTTCTTCTGGAAACTCAGGTCTGCTGTCCAGCAAACAGGCAAATTAACATAGAACACATACAATTTACAGACACAATGTGCTGCTGCGAAATTGTTTTGGTACTTAACACGCACACAATTCTGACCATATAAAGTGTCGCATTTATCCTGATGAAAGAGCCCATTCACAGAAGGTACACTGTGCCTGGTGACAAAAAAATTTGTAACCAGGACGCAGTGCCTGCAAAAAATTTTTCAGATAACTCGTGGCATCCAATTTTTTAGATGCCACGGGTTATCTGAAAATTGTTATAGGGTTTTAGGCGAATCAACAACTTAAACCATATTGCGATGTATACAATGTATTTGTAAATCGCGTATGTTCTTTGTTCGATCTACTGTTTGCTGGACGAAAATCTCCAGATTCCAGCAGTAAAAAGCCATGCTACCCTATTCTGAGACCGACTAACTCGGACACGTTATGAAAAAGACCCATAAAATTCCTCGCGTCATTGATAGGATTCGAACACGAGTCTTTCTCACCCGGTGTAGAGAAAACAGTGATCATACGAACTGTGTTGCCTACTAGGATCTGTGGCATTCAAATATTTCTCCACTAGGATTGTGGGGCCTAATGTGCCCCACGAGACGCTCCACCACAAGCCTTTATTTTTGACGCCTGTCGAGATGGGTCCATGGAGTCATGTTGTTTTCGCTTTTTGTGGTCCTTCAATACAGGTAAAACAGCAGCAACCAGAATTCGTCGGCATAAACGACGTTTTTCCAGTCCTCCGTTATCCAGTGTTGGTGTTCCTGAGCTGACTTTAACCGTACCTGCATGTCTTTTGTTGACAGGGACGGAACTCCGTTCAGTTGTCGCCTACAACACCTCATTCGTGATAAGGTACGACGAGGTGTGCTTTCTGAAATGCCTCTCTGGTTACCAGTGTTCTACTGGCTTGTTATTTGACTGATTATATCTTTCCTGTATTTTACAAATCTGGTCAACTTCTTTTGGCACTGCGCATTAACGATCTGTTTCTGTGCAGAGGCTAATAACACTCCACTAACAGTTCCACCAATTGCTTATCATACTCTGCCAGAAACTATGAAATTGAAAGTATCAGCCCCAATTAAGACATCAATCGTGCTCAGGAAATATGGGTATCGATTTTGGTAACCTTTGTAATGAGCCGATCTTAAATCTACATACTGAAGATGACATGGACAGTGGAAACCTTATCTTTCCAAAAAAAAAAAAGATGAAACTGGATCGACATAAACAGGATGGACACTAAAAACAGACTAACCATACACAACTTCTAAATGTAAATAATATAGAACATTATATAGTAGAACTGCAGAGGTCTGGGAAGCAACATTCATGATATTTATGATCTAATCAAACATTACAATACAGTAAGCATCTTCTTGTAAGAAACTAACCTAAGCACACAGTGACTCCAGTGATTAAAAATATACTATACTACAACACGACAGAAACATCACTAATTTAACAAGAAGCGTAGCCATTCTTGCGGATAACAAGGTTCCTACCAAACACATCCCACTGCAGACAACAATAACGACTGCAGCACTACTTGCTGCTTTGAGTTTTATGTTAATCCTGGCCATTAATCCTGTTAATCCTGTATATATTATCCTGTAGGGATCTCCCCAGATGGATACACGAGGAAAACTTATTGAAAAAATTTTGACAAGCAGAATCTCATATTATTAAACACTGTTGCTGACACTTATATTCACTTTCATATAGGAATATCTGCTGCTATATCAATATGTTCCCCAAAATGGTTTCCAATCACTCAGTGGGTATTTTTACATAACCCACTGAACAGTGACCATTACACGATTATTTGAAAATTGTGAAGAAACAGAACCTGACACACACACAGACAGTCACATAAAATGGGATTTCTAAGGCCATATTGCTCAGTATATATTGTCTGTAAATTGCGTGTGTTCTATGGTCGATTTTCTGCTTGCTGGACGAAAAACCCGAGTTTCCGGGAGAAAAAAACCAAGCTACCCTCGCCTGAGACCGACTAACTCGCGCTACGTTCTGAAAAAGGCCATAAAAATTTCTGATTTCATTGACAGGACTCTAACTCAGACTTTTCCACCCGGTGTGTGGAGGACGGCGATTCTGCCAACTGTTCTATCCACGAGGGCTGCAGAATCATATAAGCTGAACTTCAGCACAACGTTGCTTCTTCCATACAAACGGACCTTTTCAATTTTTGAGTTAGACTTCCCCAAACAGATCAGCAAATAGTGCACCAGGACCCGATGGAATATATTACATTATTTTTCATCACCTTGAAAAGAAAACTCTGAATTCATTACTGCAATAATTTTGATGTATGGCAACCATCAGTGTTAAATATTTTAATCATACCTTCACGTAAACCTACTTTGATTTACACAGTGCTCATTCAAGGAGTACTTAAGTGTAGAAGTCTTATTCTTCGAAATTTTTAGAAGTTCAACAAAGTTTTTTTTTTCCTGGCCAGTTTCATCCCACAAAAAACAGACAAAATTGATCACACGCAATTGATATTTTTAACTTCAGAACTGCCCTCAATTTGGCCGTTTCAGCTGTGTATTTTCATAGATTGAAAAGAAGATCTAAGAATTCTGAGACAACGAATGGCAAGCTAAAGATTTATTGTGCTCCTTTGGTGCAATCGGTGCTTCTCCTCGTATTATGCTACTGCGTGTGGTTTCCTGTCCAACTAGTGGTGTCTCTGTACAGGTTTGGTACTTCCAGAAGTATCTTCTCAGATTGGTCTTTAAGAAGGAACTGTTCAGATGTATTGGAATTACTAAGTTGGTTTCTATGCTTTGGAGAATCTGTGACTTGTCACTTGATTTGCATTCGAGACCTGATTGTGACTCTTTTTTATAGCGGTAAATTTGTAAATCGTAAATATATATCTGTACAATACTCTCTTTTTATTATAAATAAACAGCGAGGTTGCAATGTTTGGCCGGGACTTACTTAAGTTAAGGAAAAAAGAAAAACGTAGCATGTAGTACAGGTGTGGGCATTTTTCACTCCATGGCCAGGTTAGTCGGTCTCCGGCGAGGATAACTAGGATTTTACCCACAGAGATTTGGGTTTTTTTTCCAGATAAATAGGCAATTTGGTCAGGTCAATTCTTTGATGGCCCTAATATGTTTTTTGCTTTTATTGTTTGTTTACTTTTATTACTTGCTTTGGTTTCCGATCTAATTAGATACATTCTTAAACATTTCGCTAAATCTGACACATAAAATAATTCTATACGCCATTTTTAATATTTATCTCTTCGATTTTCGCAATTCTTCTAACCTTTTCTCATCAGGACTCAATATGACCTTGAAAAGCGGCTTTTGTTGATTAAAAAAGATGAATGCAACTGACGCATTGACGTCTTCCCTATAACACTAAAGACTATTATTTTTGCAAGAAGTTATCTGACGTCAAATGATTTCACAAAGTACACCAGTAAAATAGTATTGCACAATGAACACGGTTGCAGTTGCGTGCCTGCCTGCTCAGGTTAGCCAACCGTGTCCTTCACGATCTTCGTTTCTGAATTCTGTAAAAATTCACACGCATTACTAGAGTCGCCCCTTCCTGCCTTCCTAAAGAAATTCTGTGGGCATGTGGAATTCAGAATCCTGTGCAACTGTGTACACATGAGAAGGATGTACTTTTTTAGATTACGTTTCTACTCGTCCAGGCGTGGAGTTATGCAGCGTACTCGGAGCATAAATCCCCTAAGTAATAATGTTCATAAAAATCATTTAATATCAATACAAGTTTGAGTACTGCTTGTTCTTAGTGGTTATTTTTGTTTGTTCACTGAATCCAGCGTTGGGTTTTACTTGCAGCCCTCGTGGGTAGCACAGTTCATAGGATCATCATCCTCTCCACACGTGGAAAAGACCTGAGTTCAAGTTCCATCGATGACACGAGGAATTTTTATGGGAAAATAAAAATTCCTCGTGTCATCGATGGAAAAATTTCCACGTTGTGAAAATTTTTCACAACGTGGCTCAGTTAGTGTCTCAGGTGAAGGTAGCATGATTTTTTTCTCCCGGAAACTCAGGTTTTTCGTCCAGCAAACAGAAAATCGACACACAACACACGCAATTTACAGACAATATACACAGAGCAATATGGCCCAATTAATTGGGATCAAACTGTTCACTTTGGGTTTTTATGCGTTTTTCTCTCATCAGCACAAATATAGCTCCTTTAACGCAAAGAAATTTGCTGACCTTAGAACATAGAAACTCATACTTGGACATTTGCATCTGTAGTGAATATAAGAAGAAAAATTTAGTAGCAAATTGAAGTCCAGTCGACCAACAAATCCTGATTTTTCATAATTTCATTGGAGCTTTCAATATACACCAATGAGCCAAAACATTATGACCACCTACCTAATATGATGTTGATCCTCCACATGCAGCCAAACAGCTCGTATCCAGCGAGGGAGGCATGGACGCTACAAGATTTCTAAATGTGTCTTGTGGTATCCGGTAACAACATGTAACCAGCAGATTCTTTAACTCCTATAAGGTCCGTGGTTGAGACGCCGCAGATCGGAGTTGCTGTTCCAACACAAACCACAGATGCTGGATGGGATTGATGTCTGAGGAATTTGGAGACCAGGGCAATACCTGGAAGTCTTCCTCATGTTCCACGAAACAGTTTTGAACAAACCGGGGGTGTGGCATGACACATTATTCTGCTGGAAGACAGCACCACTAGAGGGGAAGATGGTTGCAATGAAAGGGTGTACTTGGTCAGCAATGATGTTTAGGTATAGTGTATAGTGTGTTCGGGTCTAATGGCGCCAGGGGGTTTCCCCATCTTCACTCTGATAATGTTTAGGTAGATGCTTCAGAGTGTCCGGCACACGGATGACCGGACCCAGTGTATCCCAGCAGAACATCGCCCAAAGCATGACACAGCTGCCACCGGCTTGCTTTCATCCGACAGTGCATCCAGGCGCCATCACTTCCCCAGGTAAACGACGAAGACGTACCCGGCCGTCCAAATGGTGCAACAGGAAACGTGGACCAGACGATCTTCTTCCAATCACTCAAAGTCCAGTTTCGATGCTCGCGTGCCCATTGTCGTCCAGGAAGCTCTGGCGACCCTGGCGGAGACAAGCCAGAGAATAATGGGCAGACTGGCTACCTCCTAGTGGTGTGTGCGGGCAACGTGGAGTCCCACCAGGGGCCCTGCGGCCAAATGCCAGGACACACAACAGAACCTAACGCAATATGCCATAGACAACACACAACACTTTTCTGGCATTTACAGTAGTACTGTATTCCTTCCACAGCGAACATATGGCGCAGATGTGGGAAACCACAGGTGGCGCCTGACCCTAATACTATGCACACTATGCACACTATGTAGGTGCTGCCGCCAGTGAACCGTGGTTAGCATGGGCACTCGGAGCGGCCTGCGGCTACGCAGCCCCATTTTCAGCAGGGTTCGATGTACTGTGACACAGTACTCCCATGACGAGCATTCCAATTACCGACGATCTGCGCCTCAGTCGCCATTCTATTCCCACGTACCATCCGGGAGAGCCTTTTCCCACTCGAGCATCGATGAACAATGGTCGTCCAACACCTCGCCGGCAGTTCGTAGGTTTTTCCTCGTCGGACCACTTTCGGTAGGTACTAAACACGACTGACCGTGAGCATCCCACCAGCCGTGCCATTTCGGATATGCTCTGATCCAGTCGCCTGGCCATTACAATTTGGACTTTGTCAAATTCGCTTAAGTCCGCTGCCTTTCCCCTCTTAAGAACATGAGTAGCACTGATTAACGGAGCTCAGTATCAGGTGTTTTTTATGTCATGTCCCGACCCGCGCACGCGCCATAGTTCACCTGCAGTTTCTACCATTTACATAACGACTCGCTGGTCATAATGTTTTGGCTCATCGGTGAAAATGTGTCCACATGGATACAAGTATTTTAATTCTACTAAGCTTTTTTGATTGATGGAGTCAATTTTCTTATGAAACTGTCAGGAAAGCAATGAGATGGAAATCGGCAGCATAACCTACTATAATAAAAGCAATGCAACTCACCTGGCTGACTGGGCCGATTTCCGGTGTTGACTTTGTCCGCAGTGGGCCATCTGAAATTAAAAGCAAACATGAAACATTCATTGTATTCAGGGCAATGACACAGAATATGTGCAATGATCCGGTTAACCTATTAAGTAAGATTATCACTCGAATGGTTCTAAGCAAACGGATTAAATGGTTTGAATTAATTATAAATGTATCCCAATAATTCAATAATCTAGCACAACGTTTGATAATTCAAACCCAATTTGGGTCATTTTCAACTCTTAATGTAGGCTGTGATGTGCAACTGGCCTCTAGTTACTGGGAGATTGCGATCACCAGGTAAGCAACCTCCCAGCATCCATCCCAGGCACATGGAGCTGGGCCATGTACTGTCCCTATCTCTGTCGGATTGAACCCAGCTTGCTGGGGGGGGCTACAAATGAAGCAAGTAGAGGTGGATGAGAGAGGAAGGCAATTCACCGGGTGACGTAAGAGCGATAGATTTGGATATTGGGGGTCAGAAAGCTGTTGGAAAAGAAAGATAAGGGAGTTAGAGTTGTGGGTGAGAGTACAGAAGCAAGAAGAGTTGGTACATGAGAAGAATGGAAGTCTGAGGGTACCATGTAGGGGTGTGTGTGCAGGGGAGGAAATGTGAATAAATAATCCTAAAGAGAGTTAGTCATATATGGTGTTTGAGGGATACTAACGAAAGATAGGATGAAGGTTGTGAGAGGGAAGTATGAGTGGAGTAAAAATAAGTGGGTTTGGGGAATAAAAAAAAAAAAAAAAAATATATATATATATATATATACACAGTATTTATTAGTGTCACCCGGAAAGTTACTTCTTCTATCCACGTGTATTTTGTCTGTAAATTACGTGTTCGCTGATCGATTTGCTGGACGAAAAACCCCAGGTTCTGGGGCAGAAACCTTACTGTCTACTCCTGAGACCGACTAACTCATCCACAAAGAGAAAAATCCCCATAAAAGTTCCTCACGTCATCGACAGGTTTCAAACCCGGGCCTTTTCCACCCGGTGTGGGGAGGACAGTGACGATACCACTGTGCTATCCGCGCAGACAGAGTTTGGGCAATAGGAGGTCGCAAGTAGTCCGCACCGTCTATTGCAGTCCAAGACACACACAAAAAAAAAACCTATTTGGCGAACCCTGCCACCACAATATAAGGTCAGAGGAACGGATTGTCATCCGAGGGGGAAGGACAGTGATACTTCAGCAGAGTTTATACAGGATGGTCAGAAGAGCAGAATATCCTTTGAAGAGGGAGGACGGTGCGAGTTCAGCAGTTTATGTAGGATGAAGGCGGGAAACTAGAGGTGAATAAAAAAGAGTCTTCCACCAGGCGAAAGGGGATAAAATGAGATATTTGGGGATTCAGAAAACTTTGGGGTGGGGGGAAAGATGGGGTGGAGATTAGGGAAGGTGTGGATAAAAGAGGGTTCGAGAGTTGGTTGGTTTATCGTTATAGAGTTTTAAGCGCATCTGCAACTTAGGGCCATATTGCGCAGTATATAATATGTCTGCAAACTGCGTGTGTTCTGTAGTCAATTTGCTGTTTTCTGGACAAAAAACTCGAGTTTCTGAGAGAAAAACCATGCTACCCTCCCTGAGACCAACCACTGTTGGGAAAAAAAGCCCATAAAAATACCTCGCTTCATTGACGGGATTCGAGTTTTATCCACTCGGTGTGGGAGGACGTTGATTATACCAACTGTGTCACCCACGTGGGCATAGTGTCCATGACATCACATATAAGACTGGAAAAAGTGTTCAGTGTACTGTCCTCCCCCACTTCAGTGATTTGTGAAGTGCGGGAGGACAGTAGAACATCAACACTGCAGGTGAGATTTTCCACAGTTTGGTTCTTTGTGTTGGACAGAGTATCCTGTAAAGGCCAGAAATTATGAGTGATATATAATGTGGTTTATGTAGTGTAGTGGTAGAATGGAGTATTAGGGAAATCAGGAGTCATTAAAAAGGGAAAAAGTGAGGGTTTGGGGGAGATAAGGAAAGGAAAGAGTTGGGGAAAAAGGGGTTTCAGTATTAGTAGTGGTTGATCCATGCTACTATAAGGAAGACAGGAGCAGAGTCCTCTGAAGGGGGTTGAGGACAGTGCATCTTCAACGCTGCAGGAGAGGCTTGCTACAGGTTGAAATAAATATAAGAGCAATAGAATACAGGGGAATCTGTGGGGAAGGGGAAGTTCAACTGTACTAGAGGGGTATAATGGCCAAGCCATGATTTGCTGTTCTACTTCATCCCAATAATGATCGATGGGTGGGTGAGGTGTGGACTGTGCTCTAATCAAGCGTGTTTTTTCACTCTGTGGCTGAGCTTAAGCATTGTCTTGGTCTTAAGCATATATTGAATTTCCCTCCCAGAAATTCATTTTTTTGAAAAACAAAATAGGCAAATCGACAAGAGAACACACACGCAATTTATGGACATAACACACAAGGGCAAATAAGATAGCTCTCGGGTGGATGGATCTAATATGGCAGTATTTGCTACACAGTTTGAAAGTATGGTTCTACCCTGAAGGCCTTCGTGCATAGCAATAATCGTGGTCCTCCCGACACCGGGTGGAAAAGAGTAGAGTTCGAATCCCGTCAATGACGCGAAGAATTTTTGTGCACCTTTTTCACAACGTGGCCGAGTTAGTCGGTCTCAGGCGAGGTAGTATGGTTTTTCTCCCGGAAATTCGGAAGAAAAAATTCATGTTGCCCTCACAATGTGTAAATCGATCACGGACAATATTTTAAGGTTTACTTATATGACTGATTTTTAAATGGCGCATAGGCCATGATGCGCCAAGTCCGAGTCTACTTATACTCATGATATAAAATACTAAACTTTAATTAATCGCACATGCTTAGGATCAAAGACAAGATTTAAGACCACGGGGGGGGGGGGTCCACAAACTTCCTTAATGAAACTAAATGGTTATTGTGCGAATAGGGTACAAGCCATGTTCAGGTGATAGAGGATAACTTCAAGTTTTAATTAGAGATGTTCAACGTGAGCACCTTTAGTTACTCTGCAAATGATCCACCCATAATTGGCACAGCTTATCCCTGTCAATGCAGCCGATTCCTGTCCAAATGCGTTAAATTCTATAATGGTCTCTGGAATAGATGGAACATACGCCTGGTCTTTCAGAAATCTCCAGAGAGTAAAATCTGAAAGAGTCAGCTGAGGAGAATCGTTGAGGCTACAAAATCGGTTCTCCTGTTCCAATCCACATCTCAGGAAACACTTTTTACGTGGTATTTTTTTAGTGGTATGTAGCCACTAACCGCGGGATGATTTCAGAACTGCAAGTCTGGTACAGATAGCTTCTTTCCAAATGACGTTTGAAATTTACGCATAACAGCGGTGAGAGACTGCAGCTCGTTAAACAAAATGCACAATTGTCCTTCTTGGATTGATAAATTCTGTCATGATTGCAATTATGCTGCCATCTGCTGTGTCGCTGATATTTTCTGGTTGGTGAATAAAAACTTGAAGATATCTTTCATCACCTGGAAGTGATTTCAGGTTTGTCATGCACTTTATTCGCACAATAACGTTTTAGTTTTGTAAACGAGGTTTATGGACATTCTGTATTTGCAATTTAATGCATACAGTACATATTTTTACAAAATATACATTGTTATTCACTTTTAAAATCCAAGTATTTGTTCGTCTCTTTCTTTAGACGAAAATAGTTTCGGGTAGTATTTTTCTAACAGAAATTCTTTTATATTGAGGCGTTGTTTACAAAGAAACAAAAAGCGATTGTGAAGTATTTATGCATAAGAACACTGGTGGTTAAGATTATTCCAACTGGAAGCGCCTGTTCTTGGCAAGAAACTGGAAATTTTAAATTATCAGGGCCAAATTTATGTTCAGGCGAATTAGACAAATATCTAGAACTTACACCTCTAGGCCAACATTCTGTCCCATTAATTAAATTTTTGAAATTAGATGATGTTTTTGTAAGTAAGTTTGTTGTCTGTAAATTGCGTGTGTTCTGAGGTCGATTTTCTGTCTGCTGGACGAAAAACCCGACTTTCCGGAAGAAAAAATCATGCTGAACCTCCCTCGAGACCGTCTAACTCAGCCACGTTTTGAAAAAGACCCATAAAAAGTCCTGACGTCATCGAGCTCAGGTCTTTCCCACCCGATGTGGGGAGGACGACGACCCTACCAACTGTGCTATCCACGAGGGCGAAATTAGATGCATCTAAGTGATTGCTTGACACAGTATTAGGTGTAACAGTTGCTGAACCGTTCCTTAAATTATATAAATGCCGAAAATTAGTTCCTAGCAGCATCGAAAATATTATTTCAAAATGTTTTATGGATAGCGCAACTGTATACGACCTATAGGGAACAAATTAAGAAATATCTGGTTAGAAAAAGAAATTTTTTAATATCTTGTACAGCCACCATGGACTTTGGTGAGAACTATAATCCTCCCAGGGACACTTTCCACAAGCCTAGGAAGACTGGAATGTTGTTCACTCCTCCCTTAATTAAGGCTGCAGCTAGTTCTCTCCTTGAACTAGAACGTCTTATTCTGGCTGTCACTATCAGGTTCACCACATTAATCTTCTCCAACCACTCTTGGAGACATCGACGTCATATAAAAAACAATATGGGAATCCTATTGTTTCGAAACTTGATATTACAACGTCTTGGACAGACAACTTGTGTAATCGAGACCCGATAATAATTAGCGGGTCTCGATTACACAAGTTGTCTGTCTGACCACCACTGGACTGACCATATTTTCTTCATGGCATGCTGATACATCTTCTCCAAAGAATAGCCACAATTCATAATTGCATTTAATTCTTGGTTTTACTTCCACGATGAGTAATGTATATCCTTCCCTTTTAAAACCACACGGAGGTTTTTTTTATTTATTTATGTAAATGGGTGAACATCAGTCAGAATAGAGATAATTGATTAAATAAATTAATCGCTGAACGTTATATAATACATTAAAGTATTATAACCAGTCAGAATATTAAGAGTTCTCGATCAACTTTCTATTGTTAGTACAATTACTATTCCCTCCTTGTGATGATCCCTATATTTCGGTACTATTATTAGCTAGACAATTGGTAGTACGTGAATTTTTAATATTAAAATCATATTCAATCCAGATACAGAGTATCTGCAATTCTGTTTTTCTCTGACATCGTCATTTGGGCTCAACTACGGTTTCTCTCTATCTGTTTTTTTTAGGAACAGGATGTTATAAACCAACGAACTGTGGGTTGGCAGTATAACCGCAGGCTCGCGACAACCCAGCCGAATCTGAGGCCACACCCCTGCATATATTAATTAATTAATATAACTGCAATTATATTCTGTTATGTATAAAAGTAGGTTACTCACTTGGAAGAGGAAGAACTTCCACTTCCTCTTGAGCTGGAACTGGGACGACCTCTTGAACTTGAACTCGAACTTGAACTTCCACTGCTTCCCGAACTTGAACTTCCACTGCTTCCAGAACTTGAACTTCCTCTACTTCTTGAACTTGAGCTTCCACTGCTCCTTGAACTTGAGCTTCGACCTGAACTACTACTACTACCACCCCCTCTCCTCAGGTCAACTGGAGGTAGAAGAACCACCACAATCACCGAGATCAGCAGAAAGCTCCACAAACACCTCATCGTGATGGTTAATAGAAGTCCGGATCGGCACACAGTGCCCTTCTTCGAGGACTTATAAGAAACTCCTTGAGACCGGTTCCTGTCAACGGTTCTTTATATAACTCGCGTCCACTTCCGTCCAGAGAAAAGGGAAAAAATATTAATGCTGCTCCGCAAGGAGACAACGCAACGGCGATAAAAAAGGAGGGAACGGAAAGCCTCGTGCTGCTGGAAGTTAGCGTAGTTACGTTAACAGATAAACAGACGAGATGGCCTTGACTCCCTCTCCGGGCTTGCGGGGTACGCTAATGAAGACTCGAAATAAGAGGACGTCATACCCGTTGTAGCACGTGCTTCCTCAGTACCTTCTTTAACGTCAGTTAGCATCGGTTAACGTGAGTTAGCGCATGCAAATACCAAGAAATTTCGCCATTTATACAACCTGTTGGTTCTGGGAAAATCAAAAATAAACGCAGGATCCAAAGAAGAATACAACGAAATCGAATGCCAATTTCATTGGTTGGCATTTAATTTCGTAAAATGTAATCAATGAAGTTGTTAGCAATTGACTCAATGAAATTGGTTAGTTACAATCGACTCTGCAACAACGTAAATCAAAAGGGATAAGGGGGAGGTATTTGATAACACTCCTTTTTCAAATGCTTTATTGTAAAGCATCATTATTAGGAAGGTATTAGGTATGTTGAGGGTCTGACGGCTCCTGGGATTTCTCCATCTCCACGTATGTTCTATGTATCGGACAAACCAGGGATTTAAAAGTGTGTGGGGTATGTACCATGTAGTACGATGCTGTGTCCATTGTTCGACCGGCCTGTTAGCCGCTGGGCCCCTAGTGAGACCGACGTTACCAATACAGCCCAGATCTGTATGTTGTTGGACGGCAGAAATGGCGGATCCTCTTAAAATAGGTTGCACTATTATTGGACTCCGTTTCAGAGAGAAAATCAACTGTTTTGACTTCTCGGGATTGATTTGAAGTCCGAAACCGGAGAGGAAGGCCTCAAAGTTCCGGATTTTCTGAAGGATTAAGGTATTGATGTATTCAGCAGTGTCTCCAGGGCTGATGGGAGTAAACAGTTTTATATCATCGGCAAATGTGATGATATCAGTTCGGCCTGTCACGAATGGCACGAGAACAGCTGAAAACAAGATTCCGGACAGGACCCCGCCTTGTGGGACTCCAGCTGAATAGTCCTGGTGTAGCGCAGATTGCCATCGCGAACAATAATGGTCCTGTTCTCCAGCATTGTCTGAATAAACCAGAGCACGTCTCCACCAATGAGGTAATACTCACCTAGTAGCCTTGCCAACGCGTGAACGGATACGGAATCAAAAGCTGCCTGGACGTCGATATACGTAACGGTGATTTCCGAACGGTGCTCAAATGCCTCGAGGATCTTGGTATGTAGGTGGTTGACTGTTGTGGAGGCTTTATATGTTTTTTTGGGATCAGTTTCAGTCCCGCAGTCTTCCAGTTTCTTGGGAAGATGCCTTGATCCAAACAGTTATTCAACAGATTTATAAGAAATTCGGGGGTCAGTTCCGTTACTTTTTTTTGATAATTTCCGGCTCGAGGTAATCGAGGCCAGGGCACTTATTATTTCTTATGTGATTTGCAGCGAATTTGATGTCATCTAGCGTGAAGGGTGGTTTCACAGGAGTCAGTGGTGTACGTGTCATTTTCTTGGCATATTCAGTGCTGTTCAAGTGAAGTAGGCGCAGCAGTCTCTGGGAAAATAGCGCCCAGAATATTTGTGATTGAATGTTGCCATGTGGTGGTTTGGCTCCCCTCTGGTGTCAAAGTGATAGAATCATTTTGGGCTATCTATAGTACCAAATCTTCGCCTCCCCAAGCAAATACACACAACGGAATCATGTGACGCATCATGGAACTTCCACACGCCATCGCGTGAGATGCCAAGAGAGCTAAAGCCTTATTCGCCACATTATTCATAATGATCCATACACACACTCAGTGTTCACAGAATTATGACCACCCCCCATCAGTAATGGACTATGCTGCATAGCCCCCAGTATGAAAAGCCTAATAGCTTCGTACGCTAGATCAGTGGTAATTTGCATATGGTCGTGCAAGTCACAGTGATAAAGTAGCATTTCTGTGACGTAGAAAGGATATTACGGAGATTCAAAAGGTCCTGATTCTGGGAGCTTGTGCTTCGGGTGATGCCGTGTCCGATATCGGACAAGGCACGTTTTGTCGGTTGCCCACGGCCCACTGTGGTTAAGGTGTACAAAGAAAGGTGTCGAATGACACCTTTGTCAAGCTGATCCTGCAATGCTTCTTCAACCAGTGACTCCATTACTTTCCTACGAAACTAACAGGCTTGCAAATACTTGTGTCACCCTCTGATCCCATTTGTGAATAGGGGATACATTTGCACTTCTCCAGTCCTTGGATGACCGCCCCTGAATCCAAGGATGCTCTCATAATTATGGCCAAGGGTTTGATTACTTCCTTTGATGCCTCCCTTAATATAACTCGAAAGATTCTATCCGCCCAACTGCCTTCCTTATGTTTAACTTCAGCAATTTCTCCTCCACTTTGCTCTCAGTTATTACGAAATCATCATTAAGTTCCCTTTTAGAGTTTGGTAAGCTTCTGACCTACACTTTCCTACAGAATTCCTCAAGTGTGAATGTAGATGCAAAATATTCATTCAACTGATTCTTCCCCTTCCTTCTAGAGTTTACATAAGTAAAGAAGCCTTTACTGTTTTTCTTTGCATCCTTTGCCAAAGATTTCTTGTAATCTACCTTTGCTTGCCCAACCTCCTTTGTAATATGATTACAGACTAACTTATATCTACCATAGGCATCAATATCTCCTGATAATCAATTTATATGCGTCCCATGCATGTTTCTTCTCTGCCACGAGTCTCATTAGTTCATTTGACTTCCATTTAGGCCTATACCTTGAATAGTATTTCTTAGTTGGTATGAAAAGCCTATAGCTTCCAAGATTAATTCCTTGAACACTTCCCATTTTGAATTTGATGTTGGTAACATCATCAGTTGGTCCCACTGTATAGAATTTAAATACTATCTCAGACCATCGTAGTCGCCTTTACGAAATCAAAAACCCTTCCCTTTAACCCTGATGGTAGTTACCTCTTTGAGTAAATCTCACTTCAGCACACTGTGATCACTGCCACCTAGTGATTCCTTTATCTGCAGATTCTTAACGCATGAAGAATCGCTGCTGATAATCAGATGAAGAGTATTACTCCCTCTGGTTGTCTTTTAAACATGCTTCGGTAGCATCAAGTAAATTCACAAAAGTCTTACAAGTATGTGATTGACCAACCCACAAGTTCCAGTCAATATCTGAAAAGTTAAAATCCCCCATTATAAGACACTCTGATTTACTGGTCCACTCTAATTTTTTGTATAGTTGTTCATTATACTCATCAGAGTCATTAGGCCTATAACACACTCCAACCCCTAATTTTTGCTCTTTCAATGCTTATGTTATCACACTGACTCAACATTGCACTGTCCACCAATGTCAACTGGATACAGTTCCTTAGATTTTATGTAACAGTATGACTCCCTGCTCCCTTTCTGTCCCGTCCGTCCTTTCTGTGCACATTGTACTCCAAAAATTCCAATTCTGCATTCCTTATATCTGTGTGACACCACGTCTCTGATATCCCAACAATATCTGCCTTTAATGTCTTCACTAGCACTTTAAACTGATCAAATTTATTTACTATACTCCTGGCATTAGTGTACATGCAAGTATACATGCACTTGTTCATACTCTTAGTTACTCCAACACAGCCCATATATTTATTTGTTCCACTATGACTCCCAGCAGTCTCTGAAATACCCTGCATCTTGTTTTCCAGGCTGCTGCACATTCCAATAGAAGGGTGTAAGAATCACTTCCATCTCTGCTTGCAGTTACTGTTAATCTATTAGTTGCGAATCCACCCAAGCTAGCAGTTTTCCGACCCACCTAACACTGCCTCGATAGCATCAGCTAATATTCTTGCACTCTTTCTATTTAAGTGTATCCCATCCCTGTAGAAGCAGTCTCTCCTGTTAACAAGTACAGACCAGGCTGGGAAAGATTCTGCTCTTTGAGCCTTGCACAATCTCTACTTCCCGCTCCAAATCATCCCACAGGTGTTCAGTTCGATTGAGGTCAGGCTAATTTGGAGGCCGAACAAGATGAGTAATACCTTCACTGTGTTCCTCGAACCACTCATGCATAGTGCGAGCCCGATTCCACGGCGAATAGGAGTGAGGCCACTTTGAGCCGATTTTGTATCCCACGATGCTTTGAGCGGATGACGGCATAGGTAAACTCGTCATTGGTCACGTGATTCGCCATTCCTCGACTTCGGTGTGTTCTCGCCACCAAGGCGCTATCTGCTTCCCATGATCCTTTGCGCGATCTCTTCTGTCTTTTGAAAAACTAAAAATTCGGTTGTAAAAAAAGCTTGATACACCGAAGAAGATGTGGCAAAATAGCATCTCGAGACGAACGAAGGTAGCTGCTCTGCTTGCCACACCTCTTTGTACTGGAAAAAATGCAGAATTTCCACACATTCGCGCAACGTAGAGTTGACAGATTGAGTCAAAAGCATCTGAACAACAAAACAGTCATCGATCTGAGACGAGCTATTTTTTAGTTCAGATTATTTTTTTGGCTCCACCTGTGAACCCGGAGTCGCGCGACTGTAAGAAAATTGTTCATTTTTTCTCGTACAAAGAGGTGTGACAAGCACAGCAAAGACCTTCGTACGTTTCGAGATGCTTATTTTGTCACATCTTCTTGGGTCTATCAAGCATTTTTACAACCGAATTTTTAGTTTTTCAAAAGACTTTCGCTGCGTGGCTCTGATGTTGTTAAGGGAAATAAAATAAATTCCAAATTCATTTGAATGTGGATCTGAATCCCGGTTTCTCGCTTTTGGAGTGTACATACCATCCTAGGTTAACCGTGTCTGTGAAAATGTGAAAAAGTCGTTGAATAAATTCTTTTAAAAGTTTGACGCTTCCAGTTACAAAAATTTTATAAAAAAATTTCAACTGTTCACAGTATTTTGAAAATAACGGGAGCAATCACCACGTAAACGCGGTAATAGCATGTTTGACTGTTAGATGTGCCTTTTTTCTAGTAAAAACCATAAAAACAAGATAGTTTCAAATTGTTTAGTGGTTTTGGACACTAAAAGATTTGAAAGTTGCATTTCAATGTTCACATTTATATTACAGCATTTTCCGTACGCTGTAATATAAATGTGAACATTGAAATGTTCACATTTATATTACAATTTAAGAATTTTATGTTGATTTTATACTTCAATTTAAGAATTTTATGTTGATTTTATACTTCAATTTAAGAATTTTATGTTGATTTTTTCACGTTTGTTGTGAAACGGTGTCGAAATGTTGATGGATAAGTTGTATTTATTAAAAATCTCAGCTTTTTACTCTTTTGTGGTGTAAAATTTCTTATTACTTCGTTCACAATGATTTCTGATGATTTCCATCGTTTTGGAACTAAAAGGGTCCAATCACAGTTACAGAGATTGAATGTTACTTTTTCTCCCATTAACCAACAAGTGTTCATTTTAAACTACACGGGTGTGTGTGTATTTATGTAGGTTACTGGCGGTTTCCAGGGTTCCCCCTATGTCCGCCGTCTATTAAGCGGTAGTTATTGCCAGCAGAATTGTAATGATTCATCTAAAGAGAACGACTTGAATTTTGAATTTTGATACGACATCAGTGACTATTTTGAGTTTAATTTAGGTTTAGCCGCGTTTTGCTTTGGGATTACTATTTACACCCGCGCGTGCGAGGAGTTTAAGTTTAGCGTTAGTTTAGTATAGGGTGACATGAATGCACTAGGGAAGAATTAAGTTTATCTCTAGTTTTAGTTTTGGAAGTTTGGAAGGCACGAGATAGAGTAGTATGGCGTATTGGACTAATTTAGTTTAGGATTCTTAATGCTGATAGCACTTAGATCTTTGATGTTCATTTTAGTGTGTGTGGAGTGTTGTATATGTTGTTGTGGCTGGCATCTGGCATTTATCAGCAGGGGCTGAAGGCAAGAAGAGCCTCAACCCCCGCTCCCGTCCCTAGCCGCGAGGAGGCAGCCAGGTTCTACTATCTTGTTTAGAATCAGTTATCAATAACACAGTTTGTGTTAACTCAGCTTCAATCTATATAGTTGTGCACCCGGATCCGCAGGGCCCAATCCTGACCTAGATCACGGGACACACCCATAGTATTTTAAATTCAACATTGGCTCTACATGGTTTGGAGTGTGCCCAGTTCCCGCAGGGCCCAATCCTGTCCTGGAACGACCACACCCTTAAATTTTTGGGTTGGAATTACTGAAGTAACATGGTTTGGAGTGCGCCCAATTCCCGCAGGGCCCAATCCTGACCTGGAGTTGAAGCGCACTCAATCAATACGTTGATTTCGTTGATTTACATTGATTCCAATACAGTCTGTAGCAGTGTTTATACTTGTGTTCCTAGTTTCCTGTGGCTTGTATTCTCTTTCTACGGGAGAATACCTTTTCCGCGAAGGTGGCCAGCGCTGAGAAGGACTCGGGGCTGTCGAGTAGCATTGGCAGGTCATTGGGGTTGTAAACGTTTGTTACAATTTGGAGTTGTGCTCTAAGGTCCACATAGTAATTGCAGTCAAAGATGATATGGGACACCGTCTCAGGCTCCCCGCAAGCACAGTTGGGGGATTCAACCAGGTTGAAAGTGAAGAGCTTGGCATTTATGCTGCCATGTCCTGTTAGTAGAAACATTGTATAGAGTCCCGGGTTGATCCAGGGCTTGCTTGTTTTATTGATTTCTATAACTTCTGGCAAGTATGTAAATGTTATTCTGCCAAGGGGAGAATCGGTCCAGTCCCTTTGCCAGTCAGCTAAGTACAATTGTCTGAGCCGGTTGTTATCTTCTTTAGTTGGTAGGGCAGCATCTATGCTGTATTGTGCTATGCTCTTGGGAATGGGCTGTTTTCTTTGGTATTGCAGGAAGGTGTCAATCACATCGTAAATTACTGGACGTTTCCCACAGATGACACTTAGGGCAGCGGTGGAGATGGTCCGGCAAGCCCTGGAGGTGGCCAGGAGGAAGAAGCGTTGGGCTCGCAGAAGTATTTTGCGGACTTGTCCTCTGCTCAGGCTCGGTGCCCAAGCTCCTGCAGCGTAGCAAACAGTGGGGAGGAAGAGGGTATTATAATATAGTCTTAGCGTTGATGGCTTTATCTTCCATGATTTCCTGGTTATTTTCATTAGGTTCCCTGTTAAGATTTTGGTTTTCCTTAGCAAGTACTTAGCATGAGGAATGAAACTGAGCTTGCTATCCAGCATTACCCCCAAGTATTTGTATGAATCAACCAGTTTGATTGTTGTGTTCCTAAGTTTGATCTTTGGTGGCCTACGTGGGTCAATGTGGCCCTTTAAGAGCATCTGGCAAGTTTTCTCTGTTGAGATTGTTAGCTTATGGGTTATGCACCACTGGTCCAGATCTTCCAGGACATCCGTGGCTAGTGTTTCCAATTCCCGCCTGGAGTTTCCGTTTATAAGCAAGATTAGGTCGTCTGCAAAGGCCACCTTTGTGATTTGTGGTTGACCGGTGGCGAGCCACCCGTCAAGGACCAAGCTCCAGCAAAGGGGGCCAAGAACTGATCCCTGGGGGCAGCCTCGAGTGACCAGTCTGGTTACTGAGCAGGATCCGTTGTAGACCACGAGGCTACGGTCTGTGAAATAGTCGGACATTAATCGGTAGATTGGGGCGGAGACCCCGGCCCTCCGCAACCTCTCCAGGACACTTTGCCACCAAACGGTGTCAAAGGCCCCTTTGAAGTCCACGAAGAGACCGAGGACGTAGGTATATTCCGAGGATGAGATAGACTCCAGGACATGGTTTATAGCATCAACCGCTGATTTGCCTGCAGTGAAGCCAAACTGGGAATTGGAATTGAGGCTCTTTGAGTTGTATAATGTGCGTATTCTAGCTGCAAGTAGTTTTTCTAGCACCTTTCCCAGGACGGGGAGAAGGGCTATTGGGCGGTATGATGACGCTTGGTTGGATGGTTTGTCCAGTCCTTTCAGCATTAATTTCAAGTTTGCCTGCTTCCACGCCTTGGGGAAGGAACCGTGGTTTAGACAAGAATTGAACAACTGTATCAGGGTGTTTGGGGAGATGGACCAAATTCGTTTGACTACTGTGACCTCCAGGAGATCCAGTCCAGGGCATTTTCCTGATTTTAGCGTGCTGACTGCATGGTCTATATCTATGTGGGAGAAGGGGTCCTCATGGCTTGTGGCCGAGTAGGTTAGATGGTCCAGCCGAAGCGTTGTTTGGGTGGTACCCTCCGCGGTGGGACAGTCTTGCTGTATGATTCCATCGAGCAGGTTGTTGATTGAATCTTCCCATGTAAGTGACTCCTGATTGTTTTGATTCAGGGTGGATTGAGTGATCTCCCCTGGGTGGATCTTATCAAAGATGAGCCTGTAAACTAGGCCCCAAGGGTCTGTACTCATGGATTTTTCAACAAGTTTTCCCCACGCTTTGTGTTTTTCCTTGTAAATTCCATTAAAATAGAGCTTCCGTGCACTGCGGTAGTTTTCATTGAGTCTGTCTATTTCAGCTGGCGATCTCTGGTCCTTCTTGCACGGCTAAGTTGCTTCCGTGCCTTCCTCAGGGCTTTCCGAAGGTCCGTAAGTTCCATTGTCCACCAGGGCACGTAGTTTGGTTTGCGGGACTTCTTCCGAAAGGAGGAGTCGCAGATTGCGGTGCACTGCGTCATGAAGTCTGTCAAGAGTAGGTCAGGAGGTGGCAGGTTTGCCAGGTCTTTGTCATTGTTAAGGAATGCAGTTTTGGCCAGATTGTCAAATTTTTCCCAGTCTGAGTTCCTTATTTTGTATCTGGGAAGATCATAGGATTTCCTCCTGAGTGCGTGGTGTATGAGTGGGCAGAAGGAGAAGGCTATAACCGAGTGGTCACTCGACGTCCATGAGGGATGTAGCTTCCATTCTTTTATGCAGTCTGCTATGGATGAGGTTGACAGTGTTATGTCGATGTGAGAGGTTCCTGAGGCGGAGGAGAAAGTAGGTGGGTGGCCAGGTGTGTTACAGATGTTAAGATTTTTTGTGGCAATCAACTCCTCCAGGATTTCCCCTCTGGAGTCTGCCGTTGGGCTGTTCCACATTGGTGAAGATGCATTTGCATCCGTTAGAATAATTATGCTTTTCCCTACTAGTGTATTCATTGCGTTTTCGAGGTAGTTAACGAACGGCTAAATCTCCCGGGAGACTCTGGAGCATCTCATGTACAGGGAGATGACATACAGTTGCCCAAAACTACCCTCAACGCACGCAGCTGCTGCGTATTTTGTGCAGAGGCTATTGATTCGGCTGACTGTGAGGGAAGGGTTAGCCACGGCCAGTGCTGCCCAGACTCTTGAGGTTGCGTTCCTTCCAGTTCCGTCAACTGCAGGGTCAGATTGGATGATTCTGAAGGAGTAGGGGAGGCCTTTGACCTTGCCCTTGTAGGAGTACAGCTCCTGGAGGCCGAGGATGTCAAAGCTTTTGTCCTGGGAGAGCTTGGCTAGGTCTGACAGGACTGATGCGGATCGCTGACAGTTAAGTTGGCAGAAGCGGACAGTACTGTGGGCGTTAGCTCTAGGATTGAATGTAATTTGTTCTTAGTTTGGTTAATTCCTGTGCTCTGGTGAACTCAGGGCATGATGGGTCTCGATAGGAGTGTGCAGCGTCACGCTTCCTGCGCAGGCAGTTGGAGCAGGAGGCAGGGTTTGATGTTGATGGGCATGAGGATTGTTGGTGGCCCTCCAATCCACAATGTCCACACGTTGGTTTTGGTTGTCTGCAGTATTTTTGCGAATGGCCATATTGGAGACAGTTTGTGCAACGGGAGGCAATAAGGAAGTCCTTGACTGTATGAACTGACCAGCCGATGTAGATACGGTTACCCATATTCACTAAGTGTTTTCTTATTCTGGGAGTGAATTCCACAACCCAGTGTTTGCTATTTTTGTTTTTGGAAAACATTTTGAAGCGTATCTTCACTTCCTTTTTGAATTCCTCCATACGACCAACACTACTTCTAAAAGGTTACAACCACAAAATCAAACGAAACAGCTTGTTGTGATTTGCATAACTGTAGCCGTTCAGTAGAAAGCTAGTGCAAATGCAAAAATTTGAATCGTGATGAGAGGGCTCACATAAATCCATTGGTTTCATACAGTGCTACAGACAACGAAATGCCAGTAGACAACATCTGGATAACTTTACCCGGGATCGAATAATTGAGAAGCTCGCGGAGAGTAGAAATGAGAGGAGTGGGGTTGCAGAGTTCGGTATCGCCCATAGCATCGTCTCACGTGCGTGGTCGGCCTTCAGAACGACAGATACAGCTGTTCGAAAGAGCTGTGGTGGTCGTCCACAAAAAACAACGCCCAATGATGACCACTATATATACTCCTATAGGCCAAGAGGGACCGACACCAAAGAGCGGGATCCATTGCAAACCAGCTGTACAGGAGCACAGGATGCAGGATATCGCGGTTTACTGTGGCCAAGCGACTCCACAAAGGTGGACTGTTTGCCCGACGGCCAGTACGCTGTGTCCCTTCAACACCTGCCCATCGGAGACAACCTTTACAGTGGTGCATCGAACACAAGGACTGGACAGCAGCGCGATGGGGTGAGGTACTCTTTACTGATGAGAGTAGATTCAGTCTCAGCAGCGATTCTGGACGTCAGCTAATCTGGCGAGAGGTTGGCACACATTATCACCCCACAGACATCACTGAAAGGGATGGATATGGCGGTCGAGGTGTTCTCCTCTGGGGAGGCGTTATCTTGGATGGACGTACACAACTCCAGATACTGGAAGGCGATACTGTAACCGGTGCACGCTACTGTACTGAGGTAATCCTTCCCCATTTGCGTCTGTTCCGAGGTGCCATTGGCCCCGAGTTCGTGTTTATGGATGATACCGCCACACCCCATCGCATTGCAGCTGTTGATATGCTTTTGGAAGGTGAGGACATTGTTCGCATGGATTGGCCTTCCCGTTCCATCGATCTAAATCCCATCGAACACACATATGGGACGCTCTGGGGAGACGCCTAGCGGCACGTGCACACCCACCAAAAAATCTTCACTAGCTGAAGATGGCGCTAACAGAGTAATGGACGATGTTACCTCAAGAACTTATCAATAACATTGTTCTAAGTATGGGCAGGCGGTGCAAAGCCTACATCGATATTAGGTGTAGCCATATCTCCTACTGAGGACCACCTCTTCCCTTGTTCCATCTTTGACAGCCAGTGCTATGTTGCCATTTTTGAATAAAATCCCTCTGTAGCATTTTGTTTCCGTTGTTGTTGTTGTGTCGGTGTTGTTTCCTTCATCTTAATTTTGTACTTCACGAGGTTCCTTTGGTATGCTTTTCCGCTATACAGGCTACTCGTACGAGAAGTTACAGGTGAAAACCTGACTGCTCCTTAAGTTTTGCGCGCCAGTGTACTAGTCAGTGCAGCTTTATGATAATTATTTCTAAATATGTCTAGTTTCAATATCACCGTCGAGTCGATATGAACTATTTTACAATCGGTTTGCTCGATTTTTGAGGTGAAAAGCATAAAAACCATTGGGTCGGATTGAAATGTGGCTGAAATCGCGTTACGTTTACAAAAATATCCAAATTGAAGGCGGTAGGGACAACGGCAAGCCCTGTACCCATCTCGAAAGATAAACTTTGTTACAAAAAGTTCGATTTCGTACAAATTCTAACCATCGAAAATAATATAACGGGCAGATTTTCTAGTTGGACACGCAAATATCGTAATTTCTAAAAGTGAGAACCGTCGTTTTTTCAAACTTTCCCATTTTCAGTGAAGATTTTAATGAAGTTTTCGTAAGCCTTGTGAAATTTCAGGCTGTTATTCCCTAACGGTTAAAATACAGTTCACAATAATACAATTCACACCCACAAATAGGGTGTGAAAATAAGAAAATTTGTTAATTTTCGAGGTATATATCCGTATTTGATAATTTCTATTGCCATAACAGAACCGTCACGCATGAAGTTTTAAAATTAAATCTGAAAAATAGTTCTAAATCTATGCAGTTAACAGAACCAATAGAATGTGTATTAACAAAATTATATAAAAAGGAACACATTAACTAATAAGTTGTTTTAGCATTTATTTAGGAATTAAAATGTTAACACCAAAGAATAACATAAAAATTATATAAATATAAACATAGTTCTTTATTATTTTGTTAGACTTTTGATTCAAAAATACAGGATTAAGCACAATTACATGTTGTTTATGACGTTTCTGGTTTTTCGAGGAATTCCAGCAAGTTGTATCCCTCATTGTTCAGCCTGTTTACAAGACTTGATATTTGCTCTCGAAATCTAAAAACACTGATTCATGATTTTAGATTTCGTTCATTATGTTCAACACATTTAAGGAGGTTTATGGCGCTGCTGATTTTGGGTTTTTCCAGAAATTCTACTTATATTGAATTTTCTAGGAAGTGGATGAGGATTATGGACAAATTAACATGCAAATTACAGTGTTTCGCACAAATGCAGGGAAAAATTTTGAAAAAATGTTGTGGATATCACTTAATTTTTTGCTTGTGATTGGTTCAACTTGCACGTGATCACAGTTGTATTTCAATTGCCTTTAGCCAGGTGGTTGGTGTTATTATAATTTCTGTATCTTCAAATGGATTGCTCGTGTTGATTTTTGTGAAATTTTCAACCCTCCATTCAGATTATTGTGTTGTTGTTGTTGTTGTTATTAATGAGGAGAAGAAACTTCCAGAATTGATAAAATATTTGCAGCAAAAAGAAGACAACGAATCAGCAATCGTGAGCTCCTGGTAGCAAACAATTTTAAATACAATCCATTCTCGTTCAGCTGTGTGTGAATGTAAAATTTTACTCAGAGGAAAGACAAAATGTGAACGTTGTGTGTACTCTGCTTAAACTAGGTGAATAGCTTTGTATGTTATGATTGAAGTAAGATTTAAATGACGTCATCCGCGCAAAGGATCATGGGAGACTAAATCGGCTCAAAAGTGCCCTCACTCCTACTATGGTGCATTATCGTCTTGGAAGATCCCGTTTATGTCCAGGTGAAAATGGAACGTGCAAGATGTACGTGCCTTTCTATGAGCTGCCGGTAGATCTTAACACCTGCAAACAGAAAAAAGCAGAGATCTTAACATCATAATGTCTGCGCGGGTAGCACAGTGGTATCGTCACTGTCTTCCCTCACACGGAGTGGAAAAGGCCCCGGTTCGAATCCCGTCGATAACGTGAGGAATTTTAATGAGCTTTTTTCACAACGTGGCCCAGTTAGTCGGACAACGGTATCGTGGTTTTTACTCCTGAGACATCGGGTTTTTCGTCCAACAAATGGAAAAAATATCGACCTGAGTACATCGCAATTTACACGGAAGCAACATGGCCTTAGTCGCTGATGCTTCTGAAATTCTACTATAGCAACAACGTCATGGCAACTGGGCCAGGGGCTCTACATTTTGATTAAGAAATTATCAAAACTAATTGATATTTACGTAATTCTATACACCTTATTTTTATAATAATAATGATCACGTGATACTTCTTTTCTTTTTCCTGTCGCAGGAATACCTAGTTACGGCTCTGCCAAGGGCAATCATTTTCTTTGGTCTTCTCGAAATTTCCTTCCTGAACGTCAAAGGCTAATCTGTAAAAAAAAAAGAAGCTATCAGATGAAGTCTTCCCTTCCAATTAGTGCAATCGCGCTGCAAAAGCCAGAGACCAAACGGAACTGTTTCGTTATCTGAAATCGATGCCGGGAGCGATTTCCGTTTCCTGCTGAAAGCCCGCTCATCCACTGCGCGGGTGTTCGATTGCAAATAGGATGCGAAGGCCCTGAACAGAACGAGGCAATCAGTCAGTCTTCGAGGCAATGAAAGGGGCAGAGCTAATGTATCACACTTTTTTCCTCCATAATTTCCTGAAAATTCCTCAACGTGGGAATGATTTTCCCTCGGCAAATGTTCATGCCCCCTCAACCCTGCACTTTCGCAATGTGGGCAATGGAGGAGTTACATGCGGCGATGCAGCCCAACCAATTTTAGTGGGACGAGTAACTGAGTGCTGCGTTTCCTTTGCAGAAGTGCTTTAAGGAAAACAACCCCCCACCACCGATCGTAGCTGTCCTCTGTACACTCGCACAAATTTGTCTCTGTGAAAACAAGGAAAATTTCAAAATTCTTAGTCTCCTGTAAAAAAAACTTTGTCTCTTACGCTGATCGCTCACTTCTTCTCCTGGTCTCTTTGTATTGCCTGAGCGGCGTGTAAACGGGCTGTACGGCCCTTTTCTCTTCCAAATTCTTAATTAAATTTTACATTTTTATTTTTATTTCAAGATGAAAAACAGCAAATGAATATGCCTTAAAATGCAGATATACATAAGGATAATAACGTAATTCCGAAGCAAATCAATAGGAAAATGTTTGTACCTTATCGATGGCGAAACTGTTAGTAACCCCCGTGTGCAAGTTCTGAAATACAGCATCTACTATGTTCAGTATCATTAATAAATATTGAAAGCAACAATTGGCCCAGCACTGAACCCTGAGGGAATCCACTAATAACAGTTATTCAAGAAGAGCAGTGTCAATTAATGACCACTGTCTTCTTCCACTCAACCTTCCCTTTATCCAGATCAGTAACTTGTCCTTAATGCCACGCTACTCCAATATGTTTTTCTAACGATTGATATGAGGTCGACTGATGGTAAATTTCCGATTAATAATTGTATAATTATGATTGTGTTAATGATTGTGAAATTCTTTGGCACACCAGATAAAAGGATTTATTTTATTTGTGTCAACTGCATCCTAAGGATTAGAGCACCTCCTTGGCATCATTCGTTTGAATTCCTGCCATCATTCCTTCACATAACCAGTGAAGCTGGATGTAAATTTCAAAAGCTTGCTCCTACAAAAACAAAACAAAAAAAAAAAAACTGTTTGCGTGATTAAGCGATTTTCTCCTTTCCGTTCCAAGCGCTTAGTAGGAAATCGGCTCCTCTTCCCCTTATCCTTCCCCTGCTTCGTCAGTACGCAGTCATTTCACAACGAGGGCCATTGACCGTCTGTGTGCCAGTACTCGACGCCATTTGAGCTGCCATATACGTTTCTCTCTTCATTGAATTCTGCCGGTTTTTTCATTAACTTGAAAACAAACTCACTGAGCCATCCCGGACCCATTTTAACAAAGCAATAGTAGTCTCGCCGGACCACTTTTTTTTCAAACGTGCTTTTACATTTCTAATTCAAAAATCTTCATTTGATTTCTTAGAATATATACGAACTCGTGCAACGTGCTTTTCTTTACAATATTGTACTGCTGGGCAAAGATACCTCTTAATAAGGGGTAGTGCTGCAAGAAAGCAAATGTATGAGCTTATGCAGCATCAGCCAAAAAAAAAAAAAAAAAAATCACACCATTCCCTCCAAATGCCTGTCCAGTTCCTCCTTAAATTTATTCAACCTATCAACTTCCACAACGACAGATGGAAGTTTGTTCCAGCAATTAACCACCCGCTGGCTAAAGGCAAATTTCCGCACATCTATTCTACATCTGTCTTTTCTTAATTTGAATTTATGCCCCCTTAGGTTCGTAATCTGAACAAGTGGAAGGATCTCGTCAGAATTCAGCGTGCTCAACCCATTCAAGGCCTTATATACCTCAATCAGATCACCGCGCAGGTGCCTAGTCTCCAGCCACTGCAATTTGCAGAACTTAAGCCTCTCTTGGTAAGAGGATCCCTTCATTCCCCTCACCAATCTTGTTGCCCTTCTCTGTACACGCTCAAGCAAATCTACATCCTTCCTAAAATGAGGCCTCCAGACCTGTACGCAGTATTCAAGGCGTGGCCTAACCATTGCCTTGTACAGAGGGATAATCACCTCCTTTTCCCTGCTAGCAAAATTCCTATATATCATTGACAAAACCCCATGACCTGCCCTGGCAGCCTGTCTGCATTGCTCAGAAAACTTCATATCTGAGTGCACAATTACTCCCAGGTCTTTTTCATTTTCTACAACCTCAACCCCAGAGTAACCTGTGGGGTTACTTCTACCCATATGCACTACTTTGCATTTGTCAAGGTTAAACTTCAGTTTAACCTTGACCACCTCTTAGCCCATCTGCCCAAATTATGTAGATCCTGTTGCAGTAGCACACTGCCATTACTGTCATTAACAACCCTGCCTACCTTTGTATCATCTGCAAACTTCGACACTAAGCCTGATATACCTTCATCAATATCATTTATAAATATACAAAACAACAGTGGGACCACCATCGAATTCTGTGGACTCCACTAATAACATAAGTCCACGAAGAAGTCCATTAGTCCGTTAGTCTAACATTAGGTACCCCTGCCATTTGTGTGATATCAAACCCTTGTGGATGACACATTGGCTACAATTGTTGTTGTGCCGTTTGAAAAATCATTGGCCCCGGAAGGACTTTTATGGACTTTTTCACACCAATATTGGGTTACTCAATCTTGCGAAAAGGTCACGTGTTTCTTTGCGCAAATGCACGACACATCCACACCTGATAGCATTAATTTCCTCAGCATTTATTCCAAATGAACGATTATTTTTGTCTAAAAAAAATGGCGTTTCCAAGTATAGTTTGTAATTTTAATAGTGACCAGGAAATTTCTTCTGACATATTTTATTCGAAATGGCGCTTCTAAAAGCAAAAAAGCAGACACCTATGGTAATAATAATAAAAATAATAGTGGTTATATGCGTATGAAGAATACAAAGTCCATAGAAAAACTAGCAACACCAGAAGGGGCTTCGACAGCAAAGCATACATGACATCGACACGCGCAAACATCCAAGTTACGCAAGAGGTATGAACAGATGTTACCAAGCATGTTAGAACAGATAACTCCCTCTATAAACAGTGGAGTTTAGCACTCTAGTGCTCTAAACATGGCACGAGTGCTGAGTGCTTGATAGGAACAATGTGGACAGTATCAAAGAGCAACTTGTACCCTAGCTTTGTGAGGTTGTCCAAATCAAATGAATTTATGGTAGGTGTGCTTAGTGATTCAGTAAACACTGCGAAATATAGACATTGGCGTATTTTAACAGTAAACTATTTAAATTGGGATTGTCTCCTACTGCACTTTGTCTGCGTGGGTTTGAAGAGAACGTCGATCATATCTTACTTGATTGTCACTACTATTTGGACTATAGACAAGAACTTCAGCTTACTGCAGGACACTTCACTAGTGAAAACAACCTTTACTTATTCGATCTCAGGTTGTATTTAATGCTCTTAATACATTTGCTACACGTGTCTTCGAAAGGAGAGATGAACTTCGATCAGTTAACTCAAGATAGACTGTTGTTCTTGTGACTCTTTGTACCGCAGGGTTAGTGTACTGAAAATTACTTCTAACTATGACTTCTCACAGTTTTCTTTCCATCCTGAAAAGAAAAATGGCTATATTACAAAAGAAGAGGTGAATCCACACCACGCCGTTACTTTTGACTGATGCAATGGAGTTTCCGTGTAAGCTCGAGGGTTTTGCGTAGCCCAAATTCTGCAACTGTGTGTTTACATTTGCGTTATGGTTCTTTCAGCTCTCTTCAATTCGCTGAAAGAACCATAACGCAAATGCTCCCTCTTTGCAAAATCGGGACGCCTAAGTTCTTGAAGGTGTTGCATTTTGTACGGATATCTACGGAGGACTACTCTTAGTGCTCTCCACACACTCCCATATGGGACGCCAGTTCGACGTGAAACTTCACGAGAGCTTGCTTCTCCGCGTGATGGAGGATGCCATTAGAGTATCCATGTCTTCCGCGACTGCAGCCGCAGTTGTAGCATGTCGATGGTCTTCCACTTCTTGGACGATCTTGTAACGAACCAGTTGTCTCAAATTTCTTAATTGTCCTCTTTAGTCCTGTAACAGTCATTGGTCCTTTACCACGTCGCAGACCTTTCAGCTGACGGAAAGATCGCAAAGCTGCAGTTGCACATTCAGCGTTAAGGTTATAACATTTCACCAAAACAGTGCTTTATCGGGTAATGATAACGTGACCGCTTAGCTTTTCTTTTTCATTCCCAAACGATGCTTAGCTGTTGTCTTGCAGTGCCTTTAGAGCAGACACTTGGCCGACGTCTTTCGTGGCACAGCGCCACCTAGTGGATATATTTGGAACTAATTTTGATGTTCTTTCGGAAAAAATCCCACGTAATTCTACGCATTTTTGCGCTAATCTCGTTACCATACGTCAAAAATTCACTGAAATACCGATTCTTTAATTGTTTACTGACTTTTGGATCATCCTGCATATTAGAACTACTTTCGATTTCTCCTGCCTCTGAAGATTCTTCTATTTGATCATTGGGAAAACTACTCCAGTAGATTTTCCGTTTGGACTTGTATTGTTTGGTGAACTGTTGAAGCCAACTTGGACTTGCTATTGATTGTACATAGTGTATATACACTGGTGTGCAAAATTTAAGGACCAGTCAGGTTTTCACTTGTAGCTTCTCATAGGAGTGGCCTGGATATGGGAAAAGCATACCAATGGAACCTCGTGAGGTTCAGAAATGATGAAGGAAACAACAACAACGGAAACAAAACGGTACAGAGGGAATTTATTCAAAAATGACAACATAGTATTGGCTGCCATGATAGAGATGCATCACTGCCAAAGATGGAACAAAGGGAAGAGGTGGTCCTCAGTAGGAGATATGGTCACCCCTAATGTCGATGCAGGCTTTGCACCGCCTGTCCATACTTAGAACAATGTTGTTGATAAGTTCTTGCGGTAACATTGTCCATTCCTCTGTAAGCGCCATCTTCAGCTGGTGAACATTTTCTGATGGGTGTGGACGTGCCGCTTGGCGTCTCCCCAGAGCGCCCCTATATGTGTTCGATGGGATTTAGATCGGTTGAATATGCAGGCCAATCCATACCAACAATGTCCTCACTTTCCAAAAGCATATCCACAGCTGCAATGCGATGGGTTGTGGCGTTATCATCCATAAACACGAACTCGGGGCCAATGGCACCTCGGAACAGACGCACATGGTGAAGGATTACCTCAGTACAGTGCGCGCACCGGTTACAGTACCGCCTTCCAGTATCTGGACTTGTGTACGTCCATCCAAGATAAGGCGTCCCCAGAGGAGAACACCTCGACCGCCATATCGATCCCTTTCAGTGATGTTTGCGGGGTGATACCGTGTGCCAACCTCTCACCAGATACGTTGATGTTCAGAATCGCTGCTGAGACTGAATCTACTCTCATCAGTAAAGAGTACCTTATGTAAAGATTTTGTGGTTGTAAACTTTAGAAATAGTGTTAGTCCTTAAGTTTTGCACACCAGTGTATTTGTTAATACTGAATGTTTCCCTATTAATGGAGTGTGATGGGGTGAAATTTGGTCTATGATCTTTGGACTCTTTCCTCAAAGAAGAGAGGAACGTCCCCACGATCTTTCTTTCTTTGCGATCCTGATACCAGGATGGAATTTTTGGTAAGTTGCCAATGTTGCACAACATAACACCAGAAGAGAACACAAAATTTACGCACAAAACACTACACGCATATGACTGGGAATTGGCGCAAGCCTCACCACAAGAAATGTAAAAGCGGCTAATGGGGGGAAACCCTGAGGTCCGCAACAACTACACTTAAATACTTACTTACTTTTAAAATATTCGAAAATACACAAATAATAGCATCTATGTTCAGGGTGATCCAACGGGAAACTCATAACATTTCTTCTTCGCTTGTGACACATAAGACGCAGAACATTTCACTCTATGAACCACATCTTATGCAAAAGTATCTGCGAATACATATTTACCACTTTATCAGTCTGCGTGGGCAGTACAGGGGTATCGTTACCGTCCTCCCCACACCGGGAGGAAAAGGCCCGGGTTCGAATCCCGTCGATGACGCGAGGAATTTTAATGGGCTTTTTTCAATCCGTGGCTTAGTTAGTCGGTCTCAGGCATAGATAGCAAGGTTTTTACCCCAGAATCTGGGGTTTTTCGTCCAAGAAAAAAGACAAATCGACCATAGAACACAAGCAATTAATAGACATAAGACACAGCGCGGCAGATGAATTTAATTATTCGGGTGGCCTAAATATAATAGTTTTTTTTTTTTGTTTTTTTTTTACCACTTTATATCTGCGCGTGTGGCACAGCAGTTACAATCACCGTCCTCCCCACACCGGATGGAAAAGTCCCGGTTCGAATCCCATCAATGACGTTAGGAACTTTTGTGGGTTTTTTCTCTCCGCGGCTGAGTTAGTCGGTCTCAGGAAAGAGTAACGAGGTTCCCTCTCCGGAAACTGTTTTTTTCATCCAGCAACAGGCAAATCGACCAGAGGACACAATCAATTTACAAACATACTACACACTGGTAGATGAATTCATTCTCGGTTGGCCTTTTGACAGGTTACTAGTTTCTGAACCGGATCTCATGCAAAAGCTACTGCTACTATTGTACATGTACGTGGAGAAAACGTCAGCACAGAAATACTCCCACGAACTCTTCTATAACGAAAATAGAAGGTCCAGTGTGCAGCAAATGACTGAAAAACTCAATTTACGCAAAGAAAGATCCATTTTTACTCTATCTATGCTGTGGCAGCACTGCAAGAATGTTTTTTTCCCTATTAGAAAATCACCTCATTCTGTAAAAAGTCGAAAGATTCTATTGGAGCGGTGGTGCCATGAACACCATGACTGTACTAAGAAACAGTGAAAAAGATCACGTGGTCTGATGAATCTCAATTTATACCTTTTTTGCACCAATGGCATGTGAACCCCATGAAGCCATGCATCCAGATTGTGTTTTGTCTACGGTTCAAGCGGTTGGAGGTGGTATCACAGCATGCGGTATGATCCTTTGGCGCGGACTGTTTCCTCTCATACTGTTAGAAGGTCGTGTTACCTCTAATGAATATTTTTCTGTTGTATTGGAACCAACTTCACACTCCAGTGCTTCATTTTTACCTGGATTCTGACTCATTCCTTCAAGAAGAAAGGCAGCTAACGGCTGTGCAAAACTTATATTTCAGTGGTTCTAGAAACAGTCCTAAGATTTCCAGGGTCTACCCTGGCTGCCTAATTTTCCAGATACCACTACTAACATGTTGGAAAAGAAAGTTCGGCTTCGCAATTCTCTATGACCACAGTACAGCAACTAACGAATGTCCTGAATGAAGAATGGTGAAATCTGGAGCTAGACTCCCTCAGACACCTAACGGAATCCATGTTACAACATATATGGGCTGCAAATCGGCTAAATACTGGCCCTAGTGGGGCCAGTTATTTCCATTGTCGGAATTATAATGGAATGTTCACGATTTAAAAAAGACGATACACTCGTGCCTGATAGCCTAAGTTTCTTTGGATTATAAACAAAAATAGGAAGCCTTTGAGGGTTGCATTTTTTAAAATTTCTATTCACAACCTGTGAATAGAAAGAAATGTAATTAAAAAGAATTGCTCTTTTTAATACATTTCAGTCTTCTAGTTTTAATGGAAGTGGACTATATCTTTGTGGTAAAAAAATAAATGAAATTCAAGATGACGTTACTTTGCTTATGCCATTCACATGAAGAAGATTCACTAAATGTTCTCCACTTACTTGCTGTTGATGTACACGTTTGGATGAAGATATATTTTTATTCTTTAACTTGAAGAAAAGCGTATGAATATGAAGTGACGTGTTTCCCTGTTCCTTGTCCCCAAAAGATTTATTACGATATATTTCCCCCAAAACGTTTTGAATGCATCTTAGTACCGAAGGAAGAAAGGGACGGAGGCTACAGGGAAATGAAGGGGAAAGGCCCGAATAGCAGACAATAAAGAGGTCTAAGAATGAGAAGAAGAAATGCGGGACTAAGCTTTTAGGACGCTCTCGATATCTTAGAAATATTCAAACTGTGAAGATCTTCCATAACCGATCGATTCTAGTGAATGGCGTAGGCCAATGAAATTCTGTCGGCATTTCCTTCATCACAAATTCTTTCCTGCAGCCTCAACAATTCTCGCTGTTTGTAAAACGCTAAGAAAAAAGGAGGATATGTTTCTTCTCTTGACAAGAAGAGAAGGCGATCTAAGTGTTGTACAGTGATCAACAAAAAGTTTGTGTTTTTGAAGCGCCGTCCAGGCTTCAGTGAAAAATACCGCATTCATTTCATGCGAGTAACTTCTCGTGGTACAGTTACGCAGAACTATAAGACATCGCCATGGTGCTGCTTACACCATTAATATCAATGCCGTTTACGAGGTCAAATATAGACGTTGCATGAAAATTGGAACTTCGCCAAAAAAGGTTCTGTTTTTCTTCCTGTCCAACGCTAGATCTTTGGTGTTATTAACACGATAAATCCATCGAATGCCCTCGTGGCTGACTCGGTGGTCACTCTTCTTCCACATTTTGCGGAAAATATGCCAGGTTCAAATCTCATCTGGACAAAAGGAACTTTTATGAACTGATTTCACGAAGTGGTCGAGTTATATTATAATTTATTATTATGTTAACGGTTACTTATATCCGGGTAAGTGCAGTTCAGGGGAAAAATTGTATGTTGTGCGGGCTGAGACACCTCAAATAACTCATGGGGAAGCCTTCCCCTACCTTACTCCCTCTGCCTCAGATCGGCTAACTACAGATAGAAGAGAACTTTACAAATTTCTCTTTAGAATTTGTAAATTTGGAAATGGAGAGTGGACGAACTCACATCTCTCCAAATTAGTGACCCGCAGAAAAACCCCTATACTGTCACTGAGGACTAAGGCGGCCAAGTTAATAGAATTGCCGTTATTCCACACCGGGTGGAAAAGACCTGAGTTCGAGTCCCGCCAATGACCTGAAGAATTTTATGGGCCTTTTTCACAACATGGTTGAGTTATTCAGTCTCAAATGAGGGCAGCATGGTTTTTTCTCCCGGAAACTTCGATTTTCCGTCCATAAAACAGAAAATAGATCAAGAAACGCTCAACTTGCAGACAGTACACACAGAGCAATATGGCCTCAGCCGCTGATGCTTCTAAAACCCTATTACTGCAGCTGCATGTGGAACGGCAACCGCAAAATAAATTATACACTTGGTGAGGGGTCGAATTAAAAACAGTATAAGAAAGAGATATGGCATTTACAATACAGGCAGATGTGAAGTTTTGTGAGCAGTGTAAACAGGCGGCCAGAAAAGCCCATGGTATCGTGGTGATTTATCAACAATATTTTGAAGAGATAGGGAGGTCATAATCCCAGAGTACAAGGCAATTGTAAGACTGCATTTGGAACACTGTGTCCAGGTATGGAGACCTCATCTAAGAAAGAGACATTGAGCTTCTTGAAAGGGTCCAAAGACGAGCAACTCGATGATGAGATCGGCAAAAGGTGACCGTAGGAGGAAATAAGCCGATTATGTGAGTTATTGAGCCTGGCAACCCGGCATCTCAGAGGTGACCTCATTGAGGTATATAAAGCTCTGAGAGGGATTAGTAAAATGAATGAAGGCGGAATATTCACTGTTATAAAAAATTCCTGAACTAGGCGACATACATACATACAGGGGAAGAGTTTAGGCTAAATTGTAGGAAGTTTTCTTTTAGCCAGGAGTTGTTGATTACAACTGGAACAGTTTGCCACCACAGGTAGCCGTGGCTGTCGGTTTGAAGAAATTCAAGAGTCAACTGGATGGTAACCTACGTGAGGAGGAAGTGCATAATTTGTGTTTTCTTATGTACTTTTTTTCTTTTTTTTGTCCCGTGCGGCAAAAGCCTGTGGCTTCCTTGTACTATGTGGATAATACTATTACTAATACTGAATATCAGCAGAAAGACCTAAACGTGAACTGGTTTTATTATTTTTATGACCAGTTCATATAAACTAGCTTCTTGTTTTTTTTTTTTTTTTTTTTTAGCGATGCAATCAGCAGCCTTATTGTATTGGCCCAAGGATGAAGTCCAAAAGTGGACTCAGAAACGTAAGCTTCTCTATTTTAGTAAATTAATGGTGCCAAGTAATGTCTTCTCAAGTAATACTCCTTGCTGATTACGCTTAATCAAAAGCAAGTGGTAAAAATGCACTTCATTAATTTATCAGTGACAACTGTACATTAAATTTTTTGTTTAAGAGTTCTGTTATGATTTATTTATGGTTCAGAAATGTTTTATCGATGATAGGATTTGTGTGCACGTGAAAATTTAGAGTAAATTGTATTAGGGAAGTCAACAAAAACGTTGAACGCCATTGATGTTTATACTTGTGGCCAAGCGAATATTGCTTTCGTCCATTGTGTTCTAAAATGTCTACAAGACGTAGGTACGTTTGTCGTTCCACGTTCCAGCAGTCGTTCCAAGTATAATACGTTGTTTGACTGGTATCCATCAGAAATACTCTTGAAAAATTAGAGATAGGTATAAAATAACACCTGTTTGCGACCAGATGCAGAGTGGGAAATCAACAAGTAGAGGATTCAGATTTAAAATTAGCTCCTAATTTTATCCGAACATAATCGATTATCCAAACTGACTATTTTCCAGTTAGTTTGAATAGCCGAACTAATACTCGCTGTAGCACAGCGGGTGATTATAATCGCTGTCCTCCGAGACTGAGTGGAAAGGGTGAGGGTTCAAACCCATGAAATTATTGCGGACTTTTTTTAACAATGCCTCCAACTTAGTCATTTTTGTGCCAGGGTAGGATGGTTTATACGGCGAATATGGTCTAAGTCGCAGATGCACCTATTACAGTGGTGTGCAAAATTTAAGGACCAGTCAGGTCAGGTTTTCACTTGTAGCTTCTCATAGGAGTGGCCTGGATATTGGAAAAGCATACCAAAGGAACCTCGCGAGGTACAGAAATGATGAAGGAAACAACAACAACGGAAACAAAATGGTACCGAGGGAATTTATTCAAAAATGACAACATAGCATTGGCTGCCATGATACAGATGCATCACTGCCAAAGATGGAACAAAGGGAAGAGGTTGTCCTCAGTAGGAGATATGGCCACCCCTAATGTTGATGCAGGCTTTGCACCAGCTGTCCATACTTAGAACAATGTTGTTGATAAGTTCTTGCGGTAACATCGTCCATTCCCCTGCCATGATACAGATGCATCACTGCCAAAGATGGAACAAAGGGAAGAGGTTGTCCTCAGTAGGAGATATGGCCACCCCTAATGTTGATGCAGGCTTTGCACCAGCTGTCCATACTTAGAACAATGTTGTTGATAAGTTCTTGCGGTAACATCGTCCATTCCCCTGCCAGCGCCATTTTCAGCTGGTGAACATTTTCTGGTGGGCGTGGACGCGCCGCCAGAGCGTCCATGGGATCGTGGTGATTTATCAACAATATTTTGAAGAGATAGGGAGCGTCCCATATGTGTTCGGTGGGATTTAGATCGATGGAACGGGCAGGGCAATCTATACGAACAATGTCCTCACTTTCCAAAAGCATATCAACAGCTGCAGTGCGATGGGATGTGGCGTTATCATCCATAAACACGAACTCGGGGCCAATGGCACCTCGGAACAAACGCACATGGGGAAGGATTACCTCGGTACAGTAGTGTGCACCGGCTACAGTACCATCTTCCAGTATCTGGAGTTGTGTACGTCCATTCAAGATAACGCCTCCCCAGACGAGAACACCTCGACCGCCATATCGATCCCTTTCAGTGATGTTTGCGGGGCGATACCGTGTGCCAACCTCTCACCAGATAAGCTGATGTTCAGAATCGCTGCTGAGACTGAATCTACTCTCATCAGTAAAGAGTACTTTAAGTAAAGATTTTGTGGTTCTAACCTTTAGAAATAGTGTTGGTCCTTAAGTTTTGCACACCAGTATACCTTGCAACAACAACTGTATAAGAAAAGGTCTATTAATATTGAAAGTGTACAGTATTGTTTTTTTTTCCCTCCTCTTGGAAACTCCAGTTTTCGTTCAGCAAAGAGGCAACTCGACTACAGAATACACGCAGTTTGCAGACTTGATATATGGTCTGAGTCTTGATGCGCCTAAAACCCTACAACAACAGTGGGCGACAATTAACTTTCAAAGGGGGCTGAAGCAACGCTTGAGAACAGGTTTCGGTTGCAATACCCTCCCTACAGTCAGACGAAGACACAGTGGATCTCTAAACTTCTTACTTTCGACCTCAAAGTATATACCTGATGGAAACAACATCATTCTACATGACTTGTGCTTAGCTGGCCGAGGTACTAATTTCAGCTGCAGCTTTCGTGTTATAGTTTGCCTTACACTCTTACTCTTAAATGGAATTCCCACTTTGTTTGTTGTTTGGTTTGTTATTTTGGTAAAATCATGCTGCAAATTGAGTGTGTTGTCTTCCCTGTTGTTCTGGATGAAAATCTTAAGTTTCTGGAGGACAAACCTTTCAAGCTGTGATCTAAATAATTTAACTCAGCTATGATGTGAGACAAGCCGAAAACAATCTAAAATAGTTCTGTCTTGACAGAATTCGAACCCAAGCTTTTCCACCAGGTGTGGGAGACAGTCACCATAACAACTGCGCTACCCCTATGGAGTTAATTCCCAGTGGAGGAAAGAAAAATCATTTTTCTTCTCTTAGAGTGATAGATGCAGAAGTGGCATCACTGTCCGTTCATATTTCTGTTCGCGGTTCGCTGATTTTTATAGAGCGCTGTCTCCATTAGCAGTGCGAAGACGATCGAAGAGCCACAATGAATGGGTTGTTAATGCACGTGACTGCAATGTTAAGCAACATTAAACGTTTCGTCGCCGCGTACTTTATTCTTCTCAAAACCTCCACGAAATATTATTTTTGGATAATAAACTTTTATTAGAAAATAAATCGGAGATGCTTTTACAGGGTACGTGTAAAGCGTGGTTATTTTTGTAGCTGGAGGAGGTCAAATGAGACGTTGCGGGCTGCTGATAAAGTCGATAATCCCAGCCGTTGAATTACTTGTAAACACTTCCAGAGAGTCCTCCGGGATGCTGCAAAATTCGAGCGTTATCCGAATATCTATTACGCAGTGTGCACATGTGTATACGTGTACTCACACACACACGCACCCTGTAAACGTCGATTTTCTGAATCAACTGAATTTGAATCAATGAAGGATTTCATTTAATTAAGTTGAATGTCGCAAAGTGACTTAGGCTTATCAACGACCCTTCTCCCACAACCTGAATGTGCCCACAGAGATGCCTCAATTTTACTTGCACGTTTGTTGTTTTGGTCCCTTTATTCAAGCTAAACTTCAACCTACAACACGAAGGGATCTCTACCTTTATACTATTTGTGATCAAAAGACGAAGTTTTCTTAATCTTCAGTGGTTGCAGAACAGTGATTTGAATTGGCTGTAGTTCCTTGAAGTATTACAGGACAAAGGATTCATCTGACGTGGAACAGATATCGGTGCTCAAATTAATTTGAAACAATATACTGTTTCTAAGAAAGTGGGAAGACTTTTCATGCGCTGGCCATCATTCATCTGATAATGAATCTAATTTCTACTGAAGACCATACCTCAACTGTTATCAAACAAACAACTTCTTCTGTGGACACTCCTTCACTGAGTATTGGTCTACATTAAGGACTTGCATTTTATCGGCAGCTTCTTGAAGTTAGAAAAGATTTCTTACATCGAGGACAAATATCAAGCTGCTGAAGTTAATAATGTTATGAAAGATAAACTGCCCAATTTGCATATTAATCGAAATACAACGAGGACGGTTACGATCTCTGAAGTCTGGTCACCCTAATCTCATTACAATATTGTTAATTATATATCATTCCATAATAATTTAAATTTATCGAAATTAAACGTAATAAGATTTGATACTCCTCTTTAGATAAATTAACTTTGACGCTGCAGCCTTTTACAAAATGTTACAAGGAGGGAAAAGCCTAATGAGGGACCTTGATTGACTTTCTTAAATAAGAGACAGCCTGTATGTTTAGCAACAGAGAAACCTATTAGAATTATTATTTCATTATCATATGGTTATTATTACTTCATTGTGAAAAGAGAATTGTAATCTCCACTACCCGGGAGAGTACAGTACAAGTTTGTATGTTTTCCGTGTGAGGTGTACGCACGTTCAGTTGGCTTCCATGTTTTACGGATGGAAAACCTGTAATGAAATGAAACCTGTTCAAATAAATGATGTGGCTATTGTACAGTCACGTAAGCCTCAGTTACGCAAGCAGCCTTTCCTGTTCAATTCAACGCTTCTTTGACCTCCTTCCGAAAGAAGAAATTAGATGTTCTTCATTTCTGCAAAAGTGCTTGCAATGGCATCATCAACTGGCATTGAAATGATGCAAAGCCACTTGGAAGATAGGCAATATAATTATTTATTGCAAATGGTTTAACAGCTACGTCGATGACGTGAGGAATTTTAAGGGCCCTTTTCACAACGTGTCTGAGTTGGTCTCAGGCGAGGATATCATGGTTTTTCATCCCATAAACTCGGTTTTTTGCCGGAAATCAGCAAATCGACCACAGAATACACGCAATTTACAGACATATAATATATAGGGTGCAATATGGTCTACGTGAGTCCTCTGTAGCCGAGTGGTGAGGAGCTGGTGCAGTACTACTGGAGTGCCAACCAGCGTGGCAGATAATGGTCCATTTCCATGAATTATTTAAGAGGCTTCCATCCTGCAGTGGATTGATAATGGCTGCAGTTTACCTGTTTTTGTTTATTTTTATAGCCCATGTCACCGATGCACCCTCCCCCCCAAATAAAACTATCCACGGACTGAATGAAATGTAAGGTAAAAATAACAAAAATGTTAACAAAAAGTAAGTGAACTAGATCACGGTCTCGTAGTTGTTTTGCCTCAGGGCACCTTGCTTGTTCGAAGTTGCAAATCGGCACTAAACATGTACAGTCCATTATCAAATAAACGCTGTTGTAACCGTTACCATAACGATCAGATCGTACGATCCGCTTGCCTCTAGGTGGCTGACGTGGAGCATAAAGATACATTTTCTTTTCTTTTTTTTTTTTTGAACTAAACTAGCTCAGGTGTTACCTTAGCAAACACGTAATAATATCGATTTATTTCGGTTAAATTATTACATAAAGTGGTCCCCAAATTAAGCAATGCCTTCGAAATGCAGACTGTTTAAGGCTTTCGTACAAGAAAAAAGTACAGGGACATTCTGAAGTCTCCTGAAGAACACAGTCCCTGAAGGAAACGTCTAAAAAAGCTCTACCGATACTTTACTCAGGTTCTTTAAATGGTAAATAGTTCTGAAAGACGAAGTTTTTGTTTCAAGTACTTCAGATAATTGCATTTCTTTTATAAGCAACGTGGGTAAGAATTCATTGAATTTTGTCCACCCTAAAACTGCCCTTGTGTTATTCTCGCCAGCAGATGAAAACAGTTTCCCTTTCCCACATCACCGCGTGTCTCCTTTGAAAGTTTCTTAGCAACCACCTGCAGTTATCAGTGCACAGAGATTCAACAGATTAAAATCGTCGAAGAGATTGCGCATCAACCAATGGCTAATGGAGCGTAGAAAGGAAATTAAACCGCGATACTGCTGCCATGGAAATAATGCATCAATCGAGTAGGGTAGAAGGGGAGGAGAAGATTACTGATGTAAACCGAAAAAGAAAATGGAGCGTGCTTTCATTATACGCAGTGAGTATGCGAACTTTTAGGATTAACACGAAGTGCTAATTGCTAATTACATTTGAAAGCATTATCGATTCTGTTATTTGTTTGCAGGGACCATCGCGTGGGTGTTTTTATTCGTACAGGGATGTGTCTCCAATGACTCAACGGTGTACGAGTGCTTTGGCCCATTTGTTCGTGGATCTGGCATCCTTTTGCCAACTGGTGAAGGCGAATTCCAATCCTTTTGTAGGTAGGTGTGTTCCGCTTTATTGGTAGATGACGCAATTCAACAATTATGGCTTTTCATACAGATTTCGCAGCTAAATAATAAACAATTTTTTAGAGGATTAAATCATTTACCATTTGAACACAAATGGCTCAATTACAAACAGCCCCGTTGTGAAATTTCGTGGAACAAAAAAAAAATATAAAGCTGCCATATCCGAGTGGTCAGGCACGAGAGTGCATAAATACACGAGCTTTGAGTTACCGGGATTCAAGCCCGTGACGGCTAAATACGGTGCTGTTTCTTGTATTCTTTCTGTCTTGTGAACTCTTCTGACCATGTGTTCGTCCCGGAGTATAAACAGTAAATTTATTTTTTATTTATATATCATATAACATACATAATAAGGCATTTTCTCGTCAATAACCGAATTACAGCTCGTAACGTCATGACACGGATTCCACTAGATATCGGAGGATGTCTGTCTCCAAATCTGGCCATTTTTCAATCAGCATATTTGTCAATTGTTGTATTGTAGTCGGTAGAGAACTGCAAAGCCGAACTGGCATTTCCAACCTATCCCAGACATGGTCAATTGGATTCAGGTGTGGAGAACTAGCGACTAGGACAGATGTTGGAAATCTTAGGAATGTTCTTCGAACTATTCAGATACAATTTTTGCACGGTGGCTAGTTACATTGTCGTCCTGAAAGAATCTATCGCGATCTGGGTAAAAATGAATAATTGCAAGATAAAGTTGATCCGGTACGACAGAAAGAATTCATTGGAGGTAAAATGACCTAACGGTGTGAGCGGTCCAGTAAGTACCCATGATACGGCGCCTTGAGCAACAGCCTGGATGCATGGCTTCGATCGAGGTTCACGCCAGACATTCATTGGTTCAAAAAAATGTAAATTGGGACCCTTCAGACTACATGATCTTTTTTCATTGTTCCAAAATCCAGCTTCTTCAGAGACCCTTCAGACTACATGAAAAGTTGGAACTGACCCTATTTATCTGACACCAAAAGGATCTTGTAATCTCTAATGTGACAACTCACATTTTCGTACCGTACATTTAACTCCAATTACAAAATGTTCCTAATTTTTTGGCCAGTGAACGTATATATAAGCAAACAAAGAGCCAGTTTTTATTATAAAGTATGGAAGACCATATGCATATTTCTCACCCTTAAGGCACTTTGAAATAGTGAAGGTCCTACGAGGCTTCGTATATAAGAAACTGCTCTGTGCGCAATTAAATTTGAATTCTCATTAATGGAAATCAGCCGCTGCAGAAGCTCATTAAATTCTTTTACAAAAATGATAAGAACCCATTTAAACCTTTCTTTTCAATTTGATTGTATTTCGGCTAAGATGAAGGCTAAAAGACAATGGGCTATTTATAACAATGGCAGGTTAATATATTGTTATTTTTTCTTAATAATTGCTTCTGGATCTTTCTTACTGAAGAAAGTCCCTGAGACCAACGGCAGGTGTACCTTTTTTTTCCAGATATAAATTATCCAACAGATTAGGGATTTTGGAAATGGAGCCATTTCAAGTGGGTTTTTAATTAATGTTTTCAACTGGCTGAAAGAAAAATTTCTTCTTTCTTTAAGTCATTTTGATTAATTCTTTGTGGCATTCCCTTATTACGAAATGTTAATCGAGTTACAGGTTTCTTATTGAATATGTACATGGTGGGTGAAGAGCATCGTTATGCCAGTGAACAAAATGAAAAAAGATAGAAGATGGACAGATAAAGGTAGATAGAAACTAGATAAAAGAAAGGTACTATAGCTTTCATTAATATCCGGTCACCCCTCCGTTGACAGTTGACCACGTTCTATACAAACACCGCGTGTCAGACACAAGCATGAATATGCTCGTATGCTTTTGAGGAGACAATAGTACGATTGTGAAAGCAAAATCCCGCGATCGAAGGAGTTAAAGACTTCCGGCGTGGAATGATAATAGGGTGCCAATAAGTAATCTTCGATTTGTACGTGGCATTTCAACGGCACTGAAGATCCCTAGGTCGACGATTAGTAATGTGATCTGTAAATCGAAACGAACTGGAGCCGAAACCGTCACAAAACGACCCAGAAAACCTTCGAGTTGATAGAACATACCAGCAGAGGATCTGTGCAAAGAATTGTACGCCGGAACACACGGGCCCTCAGTAAGACGATTGGAAGGCATGTCAGCACTAGTACAGGGCACGGAATGCTGCATGATAAAGACTAATATAGTCGTGCAACCGTGCAAAAGCCACTAATCACTCTTAGTAATGCCAGACGCCATCTAGCTTGGTGTGTGGCCCGCCGTTCTTGGACCGCACACCAATGGAAAGCTGTGCTTTAGAGTGACGAGCCACGGAAAAAGCTATCTTCTGAACTACATCATTTTGACAGTGAAATTTGGTAGAGACAGCGTGCTTAATGATCTGGGTCTGTTTTTCATGGCTTGTCTTGGAACCAGTGTTTGTTTTGGACAAAACCATGAATACTGAGGTCTGTCTAGACGTCCTGAACAATAATGCATGCTTGCTTTGTAGCAGCATGTCACAAAGTCCATACCTGTATCAGCAGTACAACATCCTGTATCATATTTCGCGCATTGTGACGGACTGGTTTGAAGACATAAATTAAAAAAGTTGGATTGGCCAGCTCAGAGCTCTGACTTCAGTCCTATAGAGAACCTCTGGATTGAATTAGATCGTCGGTTGCATGTGAGGAGAGACTGCCTAAAAGCAGAGCTGAAGTGGACGTCGTTTTGATGCTCAATTGAAAAATATCGGAGGAAATTTACAAAAAGCTGGTGGCAAGAGTTCCACGATGTCTATAGGCTGTCATAAAGGTAAAAGTGTTAGTTGCCTGCTGATATTTATATATGTCAGCAGGCAACTAGACAACGAATGGGCACAGAGTCTTAACAGACACACGATTTGAGGGTTTCCATTTTTTGGTCTAGAGTGTTTGGTTCGTTTGCGACAGCTTGGGGGAATCGTCTGACAATCCTGTCAAGGAGTCTAAGCTGGTGGTTGCAGTCTGTTCTGTTCTCCTGATGTTATGTTTCTGGATGGAAAGGGAATTCGGGTGCCTAGGAAGGGTTTTCTGTAGACTTGTGCAATGAGGCGAAGGGATTTTGGATGGAACTTTCCTCCAGAGTTCACTGTAGGTGGTGTGATCAAAATATCCAGTATTTTTTTTTCTTGACGAGGTTTTTCGAAGGACGATCGTCCTTCCTGTGTTTTTAATCACCATCACTTTCACAATTAAAAACTGTTCTGCTGGAGGAATAGAGAATTGTGCCTTTTGAAAGGCGTCATACACTACGCCAAAGCAGTATATCATATTAAAATTTTAACTTTTAAACTGTTGTATTTTCTGCGATTGTCCCACTACTCTTCTTGTAACGCAGTATACCTTGGCGAGAGGTTTCTATATACTCGCTACCGATGGGATTCGTCTGAACAAATTCAAGGGACACGGCCTACTGCTTTAAGCATTAAGGATTTGATCCACGAAGACAACGCAATTTACCAATCTGTGGTTGTCCAGGAAATTGTTTATTTCTTCAAAGACTACTTTGTTTCAGTTGATTGGAAGTACTTCCTTTCAATATTGCGTGAATCTGTAGATCGACAACAATTTCTTTTATATTTGCCCACTGATTCGAAGACATTTCTTTTTTTCAATAGAGAAATCTGTTGCTGTCATTTTTCACGAATTTAATAACATATTTCATTAAATCTAGTGGAACAGGGACAAACAAAAGCATTGGAAGAGTGCAGAAGCATTCGACATGAGACATATTCTGTCTAGAATCGAGCTACGATTCTTCCATTCACAGACTAGTATTAGTATTAGTATTAGTAACGGCCGTATGGTGCAAGAAAGCCTATGGCTTATGCTGCACCAGCCAAAAAAAAAAAAAAATCCGAACAAAACAATGATAAAAACAAAAATTAAATAAATAAATAATAATAATTAATAAATAAATAAAAATAATAAAATGAAATTAAAAATTAAATAAAAAGGAAATTAATCCTATCATCCCATGCGCTTCCCTTACCCGAAAGTACTATCCAGATGACCTTTGAATTTCCCCAAACTGTCGGCCTCTACCACCCATGAAGGCAACTTATTCCAGTAATTTATAACTCGCTGGCTAAAATAAAACTTCCTGCAGTCCAATCTAAACATTTCCCCGCGTAACTTGAATTTATGTCCCCTAGTTCTAGCATCATTTATAATCTTGAAAATTTTGTTCTCATTCATTTTACTGATGCCTCTCAGAGCCTTAAACACCTCAATCAAATCTCCTCTAAGGTGTCTAGTTTCCAAACTCTGCAACCCACATATTCGAAGTCTTTCTTCATAAGGACGCCCTTTTGCCGATCTCACCAGGCGAGTTACTCGTCTTTGCACCCTTTCAAGAAGCTCGATGTCTTTCTTTAGGTGCGGTCTCCATACTTGAACACAGTATTCCAAGTGTGGTCTAACATAGGCCTTATATAATGGGATTATCACGTCCCTATCTCTACTTGCAAAAGTTCGATAGATCATCGATAGGACACCATGGGCCTTCCTTGCAACCTGTTTACAATGCTCAGAGAATTTCATATCTGACCGTATCGTAACACCCAAGTCCCTTTCCTCCAGTACTGGGTTTAGTTGAACTCCACCAAGTGAATAAGTTATTTTGGGATTACTGTTTCCCAGGTGTAATACCTTACACTTTGTTGGATTAAAGCACAGCTGCCATTTTTCTGACCATTCTTGAAGTCTATCTAGGTCTCTCTGAAGAAGCTCAGCTTGACAGTGATCATTAACTACTCTACCAATTTTAACATCATCTGCAAATTTAGACATCACGCCCTCTATCCCTTCATCAATGTCGTTTATGAAAATTAAAAACAACAGTGGTCCTAATACTGATCCTTGGGGAACCCCACTTCTTACATCAACCCAATCTGAGGAATAGCCATTTATCACAACCCTCTGCCTCCTGCCCTGAAGCCATCCTTCTATCCATCTAAGGATTTTCCCAGTGATTCCAACCTGTTCCAGCTTATAAAGCAACCGCTCATGTGGGACTGAGTCAAAAGCTTTGCTGAGATCTAAATAAACAGTGTCGAAATTATTCCCTAAATCCAGCTCGTGAGTGACCCTTTCGAAATAGCGAACCAGATTTGTTAAACATGATTTTCCCTTTACAAAACCATGCTGAGTATCCTTGAGAATTTCAATTCGATCCAAATGATCCTGAATTCCACCCTTGATCAATGCCTCCATGATTTTCCCTACTACTGAAGTCAGACTGACAGGTCGATAATTTCCCACTTCACTTTTAGAGCCACCCTTATGTATGGGAGATACATTTGCACTTTTCCAATCCAAGGGAATCTCCCCAGAGTCTAGTGATGCTCGCATAACCAGCCTCAGTGGTTCAATGCACTCGCTTGCCGCCTCTCTCAAGATTATAGGGTATATTCCATCAACTCCAGGAGCCTTACTAGTCTGTAGGCTTGAAAGTTTTTTCAATTAATAATCTTGCGAAATTTCAATATCATTAATTACATATTTTTCAACTTCGCTCCCATAATTTCCCATTGCCACAAAAGGCTTTTCATTTGTAAATATCGATGCAAAATAACTGTTGAGTTCATCTGCAACGGCAGCTGGTGTATTTATTACTGTCCCCTTTCCCTTACGTAAAGGTCCGATCTGGTTTGTCCTGCTCTTCTTGGCATTTATATATGTGAAGAATTCCTTAATCCCCCTCTTTGCTCTGTTTGCTAGTGATTTCTCATAAACTGCCTTTGCCTGTCGAACCTTTTCTGTGGCTCTATTACACATCACCTTGTAGCTGTTATAGGCTTCAGTACTTTTTATTGCTCTGTAACTTTTCCATGCCACCTTTTTCTGCTCAAGTAATGTGGCAACTTCACTATTCATCCAACTTGGAACCCTTCTCGTGGAGTATTTTTTTAATGGTATATACGCATTCAAGGCATCTGTGATTAATGTTTTAAAAGCGTACCACAGTTCAATTGTATTCATTCTCTGCGCGATATCTACCCAGTTAATAGAGGCCATGTAGTACCTTAAGGCATCGTAATTTCCTTTTCTGAAATTAAAACCCATTCCTTTGCCTTTTACTTCTGCTACCTCTCTCGTCATCATCCACCGTAGAACTCCGTGATCACTTCCTGCTACTGGTTCCTCTACTGTCAGCCCTGTTATGTCATCTGATTCATGTGTGATGAATCAGATGACTAAACAGCAGACACTTAATAAATATTTTCAGGTGACCGCAGAGATGCCAAGAGCTTTTTGTACCCACAGATTCCTTAGAATCCATCGCTGTGTCTTGGTGATATTAAAATCGTTGCACAACAAGGCATGCATGTTCTGTATATTCTGTGTTTAATGTGGTATTTTGTGTGATCTGTCACAAGGAGGTGAGCTATCTACAGTCAATCCTGAGCGTTAGATAGGGAATATCCCAAAGATTTTTAGAAGGGAGAGAAAAAAAAGAAGCAGTAGAGATATGCACTCACTGGCCAAAAAATTAGAAAGGTTTTACAATTGACATCAACAGATAATTTAATGCAAGGCATGTAAATTAAATTTTTCACATGATATGATCAGAAATTCCTTTTTGCCAGATTCCAGGGCTCTTAGCCTATCCGGTCAAGGAGAAAACAGGTGAGTGATCTTTTCGATTTCCAGATTGGTGTTGTTGTTGAAGCACGTTTATAGGTGCCACAATTGAGAAATCACTGGTGTGTCTAAAACAAAGGAAATCGCTGTGTATCGACACAGCGATTTCCTTCTATTCTGAAGCACAAGTTTAAGCAAATCATGCTTCAGAATAGAAGGTCCAGTACGCAGCAAAGGACTGATAAGTTCAATTAAGGCAAAGAAAGTTCCATTTCCAACAGAACTGTGTGGTAGGAGTTATATTTACATTTTACAATTGAACGAACCAGCAACCAAGACGCTCCTCGGGCTCTCGCGCATAAGCATCTAGTTCTCATCTATATATAATAATCATGGTATCTAGTTCTCATTTATATATATTATAATAACCATAACATCTAGTTATATCTAGTAACATCTAAACAGTTCCTTCTAGTCCGGAATGTGGAATGTTTGGTCTTGGCACTAGAAATCAACGGGGAGAAAGATTAATTGAATTTAGTCATCTGAACAGTCTTGTCATATGTAACACCTGCTTTTAGCAATCACCCGAGAAGGCGCTACACGTCGAAATCTCCTGACCATAAAACGATGAATCAAATTGATTACATCCTTATTCAACAAAGATGGCGTTCCAGTGTTCTCACAGCAAAAGACACTCTCCTTGTGCAGCTTGTGGCAGTGAACATTATGCTACTTCACATCAATCTCAAGCTGAAGCTGAAAAAGATCACGAATAAGGTATTTCCTAGACGATTGGATGTAGAAAATATTCCCAACGGTTGTATAATTGCAAAGCAATTGCTTTCAAGATCTAAATTGAACTGGATGAATAAATTCTGCCTGAGGAAATGTGGGAAAATACAAAATGCGTTATTAAGCGGTTGAGAAAATAGATTCATTAGAGAAATGAAAAAGATTAGGAAGCCATGGATTACAGAAGTCACTTTTAAACTTACTGAACAGACAATTGCAAAAGTCCAAAGTGTACAAGGAACAGAAGAGTATCAGAAATTGAGTAAAATCATCAAGTGCTGTTTAAGTCATCACAAACAGGATTATATCAATCGAAAGTGCAAATAAATTCAATTCCACAACAAACGAAACAACACTATGAAGATGTATGATGTTATTAAGTCCTTAAGACAAAAGTTCGCATCCAAAACTTAGTGTAATTAAGGATTCCAGGGGAGAAATTTTAACAGAGAACACAATTAAAGGAGGGTGGAAAGAATACTGCGAGCAGCGCTTCACAGCATCTGCTGACGCTAAGGATCTGCCATCCTTTTTCAGAGTGTGATCTTGAACCATGAAGGAAGAAGTCGAAAAATCCCTCAGAGAACTGACGTGTGACAAGTCACTTGAAATTGATGAAATCCCAGCAGAATTGGTTAACGCCAAAGGTATATAAAGGGTGCAGAGATTTTTCATAAAATTATTATAAATATTGGGAAAACCAGACAGTGACCATCAGATTGGAAGAAACAAATTTTCATTCCCTTACCAAAAAAACAACAACAAAAAAAAAAAGAGATCTGAAAGTTTGTTCAAAATTACAGGCCTATTAGCCTAATTTCTCATGCTAACAAAATTCTTCTAGAAACTTGAAGAAGAAATGCCAGAATAGCAAGCAGATTTCAAAAGGGGTAGAGGAACCAAAGATCGGATCTTAAGCCTACGACTAATTATTGAAAAAATGCAAAGAATTCAATGTTCCAGTCGTTTTGTGTTTTATAGATTATGCAAAAGCATTTGATTGTGTTCAACATGAGAAACTATGGGAAAACAATGATTAATATGGGATTCTCAATCCACATAATTCAGCTGATCAAGCTACTGTACCAGGAACAGGAAGGAACTGTAAGAACCAGCATGGGAAACACAGGCTTTTTTTCAAACTTGGTAAAGGTGTCAGGCAGGGCTTCATTTTGTCACCAACTGATTCTACCAACTGTGCTACTCACGAGGGCTAAAGAGCAGGAAGGAAAAAAACGGCAAAGAAGGTTCCTCCCCCTTATGTCGGCGGGTTAGGGAGAGCGTAAAAGAGCGTACATGAAAAAAAGTGGGGAGAGGGATCAAAAAAGATAAAATGCTAAAATGTCGCAGGTAGCATGGGTATTGCAGACAGCGAGTCAAGGGCCGCAAGAACCTTATCGCTAAACCTAACTGCAAGTTTCTCACCTCTAATTGTGTTATGCATCTTTCAGGGTTTAAAAGTGGATTTATAATCTGTTGATCAATGTTTATATTTGCAGTTTAATTGTTTACGTTTAATAATTGAATACAAAAAAGGAATACTATTATTATGTAGCATTAATAACATACATTCTTATTGCATGGTGGTAATTAACACTGGTTCATTATTGAGGAAGACAGGTAAATACATCGCAAGAAAGCAAGAGAGAGAAATCGAATATTACTAAAATGGATATTTTGAGAAGTCAGTGTCTTTTTTTTTTCCTTTTTAAATCAAAGTGTACATGTTATGGGAGAAGAAAGAGAAGGAAGGATTGGTTACTTTCACGTTAGGCTAGTGGGAGGTGTTGGTTTGTCAAAATGAAACCAGAATCCAATCCCACACGTTTTTAGATACAGCTGGATTAGTAAACGTCAGAAGATATTTTTCACAGTTCTGTATCCTAAAGAAGCGTATCAGTCATGATTTCGATGATGTTCGCCATGCCACCAAGGTCACGTTAAGTTCGTGCCCATGGAAAACCATAGAAATTGCAACAAAATTCTCACGTTAACTAGTTATTATCGGGCAGCGAGTCAGCAAAAGCTGACCTGGTGCTTTACAGATCGGGGTACACGGAGGCCACGAGCAAAGAACGCGAGTCACTCTAGCAGCCACCCAGAAAGGTGACCACCTTTCCACCAGGTGTCCTTTCCAACACGTGCAGGGCGGAAGAACACCGATCGTAATAACTGCCGTGGGTGTGGTTTTTTGTAGTGAGGAATGCAAGTGCTGTGGAATTTAGACAATTTCACAATTGGAATTGAGATTCTTTTCTTTATTTCCAGTTCTCTGAACGAATCGATGGCTTGTGCGGACACCATGGTGGAGCGCTGGCAACTCGGAGAGCATCTTCTTTACGACCTTTCCGTACAAGGGCTGCGTACAATGAAGACTGAGTTATGCTTTAACAATCGTTTTACAACAGGTAAGAGAACGTGTAAAAACTTATCTCTTCGAATTCACCACAAATTTAAAAGTCGCTTCTCAGTGTCGACGAAAGAAAAACTAACCATGTGTGTTCTGTGTTCAGAGAATTCGTTGAAGTCGTTGCTTCATGTCGTGCGATTTTAAGTTACCTTCTACCTTCTGAAGCTGCATCTATTCACACGTGGAAACAAATACAAAGAACGTGCTTATTCGTCAGTTTATACTTTTTTTGTAACCTTGCGTGTACTCTGTTGGGAGATTCTGATGTGCTTGAAGAGCACTGAAGTGTATTCTTTCCTCCGTTCAATTGGAGGAAGATATTCCCTATCGGACCTTCACAGACAGCCCCGAACTATTTCTAAACCTGTCACTTATGCTCTTCATAGAATGATATTTTTTCCGTTGTTTATTGTATTGCATATAAGGTTTGTTAATATTATAGTTCTCTATTGAATTAAGGTAGGACCCACTACTTCAGGTGTTGCTTGATGTTGACGACTTTAGATTGGCTAAGTGATGCCATAAAGTAGACTCTTTCTGCATCTGCCAAGAAAAAAAGAAAAAAAAATCCACAATCACTTATAGTTTCTCCCCCATCGCTAAAAACGTATTATATCTGGTTACCACTTTTAACTTACTTTACCAATGAAAAATATATTTTCGTCGTTCCTTTACTAATCTATTTTCTCTTTTCAGGGCCTTATATACCTCAGTAATGTTTTGTTGCTTAGTTTTCCAGTTAGCACCACTCCTAAGCCCTTCATATGAAACATCAGTTATCATCCTCATCAATTTGATTGCTCTGCTTTGAATTCTTTCTAGAAGCTCTATGTTTAGATCTGGAGGTCATACCTTTCTTCTGGTGTGGGCGACAGACCTGAACACACTATTCTAAATTCGATCTCACCTATCATCTAATGTGAAGAGACAATGACATCCTTTTCCCCTCTTATGAAGGACTCCTATGTGTAACAAGATATGGGCGTTTGTTTACACTGCATGGTACATTTCCTATCTGATTGAATCGTAACTCCTAACTCTTTCTCGTCCCGAACCATATTTATGACTTCTTCCCCTAGTTTATAATCATAGTTATAAGCAACTCCTGGATTTCTGTTCAACAACCATTAGAAGCATTAAATTTCACTTGCCATGTTTCGAAACAATATATGCAATCTGTCAAATCATTTTGAAGCACCATGACAGAATACTTAAAATTTTCCCTCTACTCCCTCATCAATGTCGTAAGGAAAATTATAAAGAGTGACCTGCTACTGATTCTTGAGGGACTCCATTGCTAACACTGATCCACTCTGAGAAATGGCCATTTATGGATAATCTCCGTTTCCTTTCTTTCAGTTAGCCCTTCATCCAGTGAAGGGCATTGCAATAATCCAAATTTGCTGCAGTTTATATAATATCCTTTCGTGGGAAACGATATCAAAATCCGAAGTCAAGGACTTTGTCCATTTCCTCTCATCCCACCCTTGCGTAGCCAATTATTGTGCTCCCTTCGGTTTACCATTGTGGTTAGACTCTGTGAAGTTATTTGCCAACTATGATTCTATATCCATATTTAGAATGAAGACTTGCCACTTAAAACGAGGCACAGCTCAGTTAAAAGATCTTCATTTTGCCTGTGTTACACAGCAGACACTGCTTCCTGAGACTTGTATGGATTCTATTACGAGTAGTTGGCTTGTGGGTAGAAATAATCCTGATGGCTGTTGGGATGGTATGATTGCCCTTAAAAACTTTTAATGAACTCCAACAGAGGTGGAAGTGCCACAGAAGATTGGAATTGGCTAAAAAAATTCAAGAGGTTTATTTCAGTGAATGCATGAACTGTAACATTTAGATTTTTACGAAATTCAGAGCAATGGAATCTTTGGAATTACATTTTATCGCAATTGGTAAAACGAAAGGGTGTTTCACTGAAACGAAAGGGTGTTTCATTGGAACACCCTTTCGTTTCAGCGAAAGGGTGTTCCAATGCTGTTTGAGAGCTAGTTAGAAAAGTAGAATTTTTCGAATTACCGAATCAGCAAAATTCCACTTATATACTGTTCTGACTCTCCTTTGGTCAGCGGTAGAAATGATTTGTTAGAAATTTAATCCGGGATGGGTTCAGGCAATATAAAATTGAATTATGGCTCTAATCATGATTATATATTGGGACAGTAAAGTGCATTGTATTGGATAATCTTTCCCAGCTCTCCTTTCTTGGAGTTGTTTTTGTCAATCTTGTAAGACAGTACACTTTACCATTACAAATAACGTTCCTAAATGTTAGGCACGTGATCTTTGGCCACGTGACGTCATTTTTTTAGTAAATTTTGTTGTATTACTTCACACTTTGGCATATTACACTGACCTGCCAAAGAAGAAGACATGTAGTCATTCAAAACTTTTAAATTATGCTGGATTGATTAATAATTCCCCGTTAATTCCCCGTGATTAATAGTTCCCCGTTTCCGGGGAAACGGGGAGCATGCTTTGTAAAAAGGATAGGTAGAAGACGACCAGGGTATGCATGCCAGGGGCAAAGGTTGATGACGTTGTAGAGCGGATATCATCTTTTAAGAGCACAAAGGGTGATATAGTTGTACACGTTGGCACTAATGATATTAAGAGTAGGAGACCGGCAGAATCAATTAACAAGTACAGGTCACTGTTGAAAAAAAGCCGTGAATTAGGGTTGAATTTGAAAGCGTCTGCAATTATGCCCAGACACGATAGGAGGGAGTATATGATGAGAGCCCTGTCGATCAATTCGGCCCTGGAAACATTGTGCAAGGCTCAAGGGGTAGAATTTTTTTCAGCCTGGACTGTACTTGTTAACAAGAGAGATTGTTTCTACAGGGATGGGATACACTTAAATAGAAAGGGTGCAAGAATATTTGCTGATGCTATCGAGGCAGTGTTAGGTGGGTCGGAAAACTGCTAGCTTGGGGGGAGACAAAGACTAATAGATTAACAGTAGCCACTGGCAGAGGTGAAAGTGATTCTTGCACTGCTTCTATTGGAATGAGCAGAAGCCTGAAAAACAAGATTCTGGATATTTCAGAGACTGCTGGGAGTCATTGCGGTACAAGTAAACACATGGGTTGTGTTAGGGTAGCTAAGAATAGAAACAGGTGCAGGTATACTTGCGTGTACACCAATGCTAGGAGTTTAGTAAATAAATTTGATGAATTTGAGGTATTGCTCAAAACATCAAAGGCAGATATGTTGGGATATCAGAGACGTGGTGTCACACAGATATAAGGGATGCGGAACTGCAATTTGGGGAGTACAACGTCTACAGAAAGGATAGACAGGATAGGAAGGGGGGGAGGGGTTATGCTATTAGTTAAGAAACACATAAAAACCAAGGAAGTGAAGCCAGTCGACATCGCTGGACAGTGCAGTGTTGAGTCAGTTTGGTGTGACATAAGCATTGGAGGAGTTATTCAGCGAGGGGAATGCCAGAGGTGTATTCAACTCTAGCAGTAAGCTACAGAATCTTGAAATAACTGGGAGTAAAGTGGAGGAGAAACTGTTGAAGATAAACACAAGAAAGGCACCCGGGGTGGATGGGATCTATCCAGTTATATTAAAGGAGGCAGCAAAGGAAGTAAGCAAACCCTTAGCCATAGTTATGAGAGCTTCCTTGGACTCAGGGGAGGTACCCATGGACTGGAAATGTGCAAATGTGACCCCAATTCACAAAGGAGGATCAAAGGCTGAAACAAGTAATTATAGACCAGTGAGCTTAACTTCTGTTCCAGGAAAATTAATGGAGGCACTGGTTAAAGAAGCACTGCAGGATCATTTAGACAAGACTTCAGATATAGCTCAGACACAGCATGGTTTTGTTAAGGGGAAGTCTTGCCTGACCAACTTAATTGGATACTATGATGCAGTCACAAAAGAGCTGGATGCAGGGAATAACTTTGATATTATATACTTGGATCTTAGAAAGGCTTTTGATACTGTTGCACATGGAAGACTGCTGCACAAATTGGAGCAGCGTGACATTGGAGGCAAATTGCTGCTATGGATAAAGGGGTAGTTGAGGGGGAGAAGACAGAGAGTGGTAATCAATGGACACTGCTCATCGTGGACTGATGTTATTAGTGGAGTCCCTCAGGGCTCAGTGTTGGGTCCATTGTTGTTTTCTGTATTTATAAATGATATTGATGATGGTATATCAAGCTTAATGTCCAAGTTTGCAGATGATACAAAGGTTGGCAGGGTTGTCAAGGACACTACTGACACTATGCTGCTGCAACAGGATCTGGAAAGGTTGAGCAGATGGGCTGAGAGGTGGCAAATGAAGTTTAACATTGACAAATGTAAAGTACTACACATGGGAAACAGCAACCCCAGAGCAACGTATCAACTCTGTGGTACTACACTGACAGCGGTAGAGAATGAAAGGGACTTGGGGGTGATTGTGCAGGCAGATATGAAGTTCTCTGAGCAGTGCAGACGGGCTGCAAGAGTAGCTCATGGAGTATTGTCAATGATATACAGGAATTTTTCCAGCAGGGATAAGGAGGTGATTATTCCATTGTATAAGGCAATGGTCAGGCCACACCTAGAGTACTGTATACAGGTCTGGAGGCCTCATTTCAAGAAGGATGTAGAGCTGCTGGAACGAGTACAGAGAAGGGCAACAAGATTAGTGAATGGAACAAAGGGGTGCTCTTACGAAGAAAGGCTTAAGTTTTGCAAATTACAGTGTCTGGAGACTAGGCACCAGCGAGGTGATCTGATAGAGGTGTATAAAGCCTTGAATGGTTTAAGCATGCTCAATGCTGATGGGAGTCTTCCTCTAGCTCAGAAAAATCACCTGAGAGGGCATAAATTCAAATTGAGGAAAGACAGATGTAGGATAGACGTGCGGAAATTTGCCTTTAGCCAGCGGGTGGTTGGTTGGTGGAACAGACTTCCATCCCTTGTGGTGGAGGTTGATAGCCTAAATAAGTTTAAGGCTCAGCTGGACAGGTATTTTGAACGAACAGAGGGGTGAAGTGGAAGTGGGTTTTTTTTTTTTTTTTGGCTGATGCTGCATAAGCTTGCTTTCTTGCATCAAATGCCTCTAATAATGCTAATGCTAATGCTATTTTTTGCTTAGCTTTTTTCTGAAAATGATCCTTTAAAAAACACAGTATATTAAGCATTTTTCCTGATAGACTTGATCTTATTTTGTGTTAAAGAGACCAGTGATCGAAAACACTCTCTCAGATTGGACACTTGTTGGTTTAATGGTCAGCAGTGCTCTATAAACTTTCTCCAGCTTTTCATTTCTTCTGCTAGTTGCCTCCAAAATTTTAAATTCTTTGCTGATTTTAAATTCACTCGGATATTTTGAAGGCTCTTCAGTTAATCTCTTTATTGCACTATCATACTCTCGCATGAGTGTATCTCCAACATCGGAACTAGACGAGTTTTTGTTTCTTCTAAAAAAACAGTTCGTTTATTTTCAGTTTCTTCATTCAACGCTAAGACTCCTTCGGAATGTTTTTCAAATAATATCTGATAAATCTCTTCAGCATGCTTTTTCAAAACTTGCTTACTTGGAAAATCAAAAGTTCTTGAACCTGAATCTTCTTTCCTAAACTTTTTGGGGTTGTGTAGATAGCTCAGCAAAGCCACAGTTTGGCAATTTCGTCTTGCATTGTAACGCTGCAAAAGGCTTTGGTGAAACTTCGAAGCAAATGGGTTTTCTGCTGTATCAAGCTTAGCAAGCAGAAATTCTATTGAAAACTATGCTTTAAATAAGTCTGTACCTTCTGAGGTTATAGTCTTCAGAATCATTTCAACTGGTCGCAAAGTTTCACGTAGCAATTCAAGTGTTTTCCAGGCATCGTCAGACAGCTTCAGTTGACAGTACTGCACATAGAGCATTTGGAATGCAATTTTTCAATTTCAATAATCTCTCAATCATATAGAATGTGCTATCCCATCTAGTCTTGCAATCTGATATAAGTTTATATTCTTTCCCATTAAATTTTGCTTTAACAAAATTTTGTAATATGTCATTTTTGGTAGGCGATTTTCGAAAAAGCTTGTAAATTTTTCTGACTTTGTTAATAGTTTGTGCAATATTGGCCATTGGATTGAAGAAATAAATGAGCTCATCGGTAAAGTCGGTTTGATAAAGCATGCCTTGCTGTCTTTCTTCAACTTCTTCATAATCACTACTTTCTTCATTATTTTCATTTTCTTCATTATCTTTGGGAGACTCAGAGACTGTGGCACCATAATTCATTGCTTTTTCATAAAGTACATATATATAACTGACAGATGTATACAATGGGCTATACATCGTTGATGATTAGGCGTAATTTGCTTGCCAAACTTAATCATCATTGCTGCTCCATCGGTGGTGCAGGCAACAATATCCTCATCCAAGTTCAAACCAAATTCCTTCAAGTGTCCATTCACAATTTGCTCAGTTCTTCTGCTATCAACTGAACCATTAATCTCAATAAGATCTAACGACCAATGATTGTCTTTTGAATGCACATTTATATTCATATACCTTTTATTTTGTATAGACGTATATTCGTCTAGAGTCAATGAATACCGTGCACCCAAAACCAATGAATTTTTGAAATGCTGAATGAGTTCTTCTTTCTTAGTTTTATAATAATTCAGAACCATATTTTTAATTCCATTCACAGGCTGGTGGTAATTTATCGTATTTATTTCTCTGAAGGTGAAGGCTTGATTGGATAAACTCAGTCTTGGCAATTGAATTAAAAGAAAATCCATCTAAAGCAGCTAATTTTGAAATCTCTTCTTCCATAGATTTTTTAACGATAAAGTTTTCTAATGTTCTTACCATTTTTACCGGAGGGTCACTGTTATCTTGTTTAATGTGAATCTGATGCATTTTCTCTAAATGCAATATCAAAGATGGTGTAGATCTTCCAGATGACTTCATTATCTTCAGACATTTCGAACATTGTGCTTCATCTTTGCTTTTTCCAGCAAAATAATTCCATACATTTGATTTCATCTTAGACATATTCAGAGTAATAAATATTAATTAGTAGGAATTTATATCACCGACAATTTTAAATAAAAATATTGAAGATACCAAAGGCACAATACTATGTGTCACTCCCGCAAGCACCGAATGAAGAGTCTAAACGAGGCAAGTTTCAAAATTTTCACGAAAGAAATTTTTTATTTATTTACTTGCAATTTTTTTCCCCAATTAAATCTATGGTATTTTAAAAATTACATAAAAGCTAAATTTGGTGAAGCTGCTTTTTGGAGAACATTTTTTCGCAAATTTAATAGGAATAAAGAAGCAAAAAACTTTCTACGATTGAAATTTGATGCAATATTCAGCGAATCTGTTTCTAGTGGGTAACCACGAATAAGGCGCGTTCCATAACTTGCCTGGCGAACAAGATAGATGGAACGGAGAAATGTTGAGCATTTCTTTTACACTATTGCTCCGACTCACTCAGTCGTAAATGAGTACACCTGCATCGTGCCATGATGCAGGTGGGAAGATAAAAGGTACCCCACCTAGATTTGGGCCACTTGCCCATGAGATTCGTACCTTAAAATAAAAAAAAAATATGTTTAAAACATAAAGCAGTTGAACAATCCAGACAAACGAACAAACAAAAGAAAATGTGCGTAACAATAAATTACATTCGAGGGCTAACTAAAAAAAATATTTGAATCCGGTTTTAGAAGCTCGGTTTCGGTTTTAACAACTCAATATGAAAACCGGATTTAACCGGTTTATAAAACCGGTTTGCAAGCCCTAAGTGGGACCAACTGATAATGTTACCAACAGCAAATTCAAAATGGGAAGCATTCAAAGAACTTATCTTGGAAGCTACTAGGCTTTACATACCAACTAAGAAATATTGTTCAAGGTTTAGGCCTAAGTGGATGTCAGATGGACTAATGAGGCATATGGCAGAGAAGAAAAATGCATGGGATACTTACAAATTAACACGTGACACAAAAGCCTATGATAGATACAAGTTGATCTCTAACCAAGTTACAAAGGAGGTTAGGCAGGCGAAGGCAGATTACGAGAGATCTTTGGCAACGGATGCAAAGAAAAACAGCACAGAATTCTTTACTTATGTAAACTCTAGAAGGAAGGGGATGAATCAGATTGGCCCACTTGATATCGATGAGTCAACTGCTGATGATCCTGCTCAGGTAGCTAACAAACTAAATGAATATTTTGAATCGACATTCACACATGAGGAGTTGTTCAGCGAGGGGAATGCCAGAGACGTATTCAACTCTGGCAGTAAGCTACAGAATCTTGTAATAACTGAGAGTAAAGTGGAGGAGAAATTGTTGAAGATAAACACAAGAAAGGCACCTGGGGTGGATGGAATCTATCCAGTTATATTAAAGGAGGCAGCAAAGGAAGTAAGCAAACCCTTAGCCATAATTATGAGAGCTTCCTTGGACTCAGGGGAGGTACCCATGGATTGGAGATGTGCAAATGTGACCCCAATTCACAAAGGAGGATCAAAGGCTGACGCAAGTAATTATAGACCTGTGAGTTTAACTTCTGTTCCAGGAAAATTAATGGAGGCACTGGTTAAAGAAGCACTGCAGGATCATCTAGACAAGACTTCAGTTGTAGCTCGGACACAGCATGGTTTTGTTAAGGGGCAGTCTTGCCTGACCAATTTGATTGGATACTATGATGCAGTCACAAAAGAACTGGATGCAGGGAATAACTTTGATATTATATATTTGGATCTTAGAAAGGCTTTTGATACTGCTGCACATGGAAGACTGCTGCACAAATTGGAGCAGTGTGACATTGGAGGCAAATTGCTGCTATGGATAAAGGGATGGCTGAGTGGCAGAAGACAGAGAGTGGTAATCAATGGACACTGCTCATGTGGACTAATGTTATTAGTGAAGTCCCGTAGGGTTCAGTGTTGGGTCCATTATTGTTTTCTGTATTTATAAATGACATTGATGATGGTATATCAAGCTTAATGTCCAGGTTTGTAGACGATACGAAGGTTGGCAGGGTTGTCAAGGACACTACTGACACTATGCTGCTGCAACAGGATCTGAAAAAGTTGAGCAGATGTAGGCTGAGAGGTGACAAATGAAGTTTAACCTTGACAAATGCATAGTACTGCATATGGGTAGAAGTAACCCCAGAGAAACGTACCAACTTTGTTGTACTACACCGACAGTGGTAGAGAATGAAAAGGACCTGGGGGTAATTGTGCAGGCAGATATGAAGTTCTCTGAGCAGTGCAGACAGGCTGCAAGAGTAGCTCATGGTGTCTTTTCAATGATATACAGGAAGTTTTCTAGCAGGGATAAGGAGGTGATTATTCCCTTGTATAAGGCAATGGTCAGGCCACACCCTGAGTACTGTTTACAGGTCTGGAGGCCTCATTTCAAGAAGGATGTAGAGCTGCTGGAACGAGTACAAAGAAGGGCAACAAGATTAGTGAATGGAACAAAGGGGTACTCTTACGAAGAAAGGCTTAAGTTTTGCAAATTACAATGTCTGGAGACTAGACACCGGCGAGGTGATCTGATTCAGGTGTTTAAAGCCTTGAATGGTTTGAGCATGCTCAATGCTGATGGGATACTGCCTCTTGCTCAGAATAATCACCTGAAAGGGCATAAATTCAAATTGAGGAAAGACAGATGGAGGATAGATGTGCGGAAATTTGTCTTTAGCCAGCAGGTAGTTGGTTGGTGGAACAGACTTCCATCCTTTGTCGTGGAAGTTGATTGCTTAAATAAATTTAAGGCTCAGATGGACAGGTATTTCGACCGAACGGAGGGGTGAAGTGGAAGTGGTTTTTTTTTTTTTTTTGGCTGATGCTGCATAAGCTTGCTTTCTTGCATCAAATGCCTCTACTAATGCTAATGATAATGCTAATGCTAATGATAATAAGAATTTCTAATACTTGTAATTCTCTTAAATATTAGGATTGTTTTTAATGGTGAAGTTTTCGACATTCAACTGAGATAGCCTCCTTTCAAAAATTCCAGTTTATAGAGCGCTCAGCTACGACGACTCCCACGCAAACAACTTGACCTTTTCACGATTGACTACTCCCAAATACCATAGTAATAAGCACTTTTGTAGATAACGAAAGATTTGTCCCTTTTGAATAAGAAGCAAAACCCATCTTTTAAGTGAGGAAGTTTTCCTCTTTCGTTTTCGTTACCCCTTTATAATGTCACGAACCTGTTTCTTCCCTTCCACTTGACAATACGGAGTTAACGACGTGAAAGAAAGGTGAAGAGCTTGATTGAGGTATTCACTGCGATGAGTGGATTCGGGAGTGCCGAATGTATCGATTGAAAGACATTCGACGTAATTGAAAACTTATCGGCCTCGGGTTCCTTTCGAAGCACTTTTTTCTTTTTTCTTTTTTCTTTTTTTAAGATTGATTCAAATAAGTTAAAAATTGCTTACTAATGAGTATGATTTTCTTTCAGAAGTGGCTTCGCTCTCCAAATGTCCACTCGGGCTCGAAAATTCCACTTGTATCGCCGCGCTGCACTCCAATCTGATGGAACTGCGAGGTCGACTCTTTGAGAGGACTTCTGTTTTGAATACTATTTGTTAGTAAGTAACTTCCCTGAATACAGTTCATTTGTTGTATTTTATCAGCAAATATAAAAAACAACAATAATCGGCTGACATGGTGACACTCCATTTGCTTTTGTATCTTTGTTTCATCGCTGCGATGTCTTGATGGAAGCGCTCGCCATATTCGTTGCTGATGGCACCACAGTTTGGTGAGAAGACATCCAGGTGTGAGTGCAAGAAATGCATCTTCAATGACATGTTGCACCCCAGTTTTTCGTGAGAAGTAACGAGATCCTCCACAAGCTGCCTGTAGTTTCCAGCATTAACATTTCCTATAAAACCAGTGAAAACATTTCGAAAGCCTTTTCACGCTGATTTCTCGCTATCATTAAGGGCACAGTCGAGCTGTTCGTCTTTGAAAAGTTGCCTTATTTGTGGACCAATGAAAACGCCCGCTTTAATCGTCTCTGTACTAATTGGGAACATAGCCTTGGGAATTGCTTTTGCAAGTATGTGAATGCAGGACCGTTCACTTCCAAAGCCTTCACGAAATTTTTCATGAGCCCCAGTTTGATGTGGAGTGGTGGAAGCAAAACTTTATTTGGATCTACCAGAGGTTGAAATGCTACATTCTGCAATCCAGGTGTTAATGATTTTTGTTGAGGCCAACTTCCCTTCTCCTAGTGTATATCCTTGGCACGACTGTCCCACTCTCAGAGAAAGCAACAGTACTAAGTGTAACCCTTTTGTAGTCGTAATAAAATGACAATAACCTTTAAATCACCACATATCTGCCACTCATACTTCTGATAGTTTACACCTAAGAGGATGTTCTCCATGTTCGCGCATGTTTCTTTTTTGTGGACGGCATGCACAAGAGGCAGCATATTTCCATTGTGTAATAACACAGCCTTAAGGCTAACCTTAGAAGCGTCTATAAATAGTCGCCATTCTTCCGGAACGTGCCTCATGTTCATTGCTGCCATTAGACGTGATCAACACCCTTACAAACAGTGAGGTTACCTTCTGTTTGATGGAATTTACGATAGTCTTTATTTCGAGTAAGAAATATTGTCACTTTTACAGAATGATCTGGATGGTTCTACTGTTTGCCTCGAGGGCAAAAGCTCTGCCTTATTCTTCAGCAGTTCGAGATCTCTGATGAGCCCACTTTCTGTGATCTTAAGGGGTTCGGAAGGATAAAGGTTTGGACAAAATGGTGGATCCCTTGATGTAGACGGCTGCTGTATTTTTTCGTGTACATCAAGTTGATGTTCATCAACGTCTCCATCTTCATCAGAGTGTACAGGAAAACGGTCGGGTAGTTCAAGAGTAGGAAGTACTTCACCGTGAGGCACGGAACGAATTGCACATGGTATATTTGGGTAGGTCACTATCCACTTTTTCTTCACTGCCATCCCTTTTCTAATAGGAGGCACCATACAGAAGTAACAGTCTGTGACGTGTTTGTTGGCTCTCTTTATATCATGGGCATTGCGAAATGCATAAAACGTCCCTTTCGATTCACCCACGCGTTGACTTCTGATGAACAGGTAGTGCAGCATATGCATGGAGCCCAGTTCTTGCCCTGGTCGTCTACGATACACCCAAAGTACAAGAAGTAGGCCTTTTTTATGGCTTGAGTTAAGGGACGCTTTCTTGAAGCTAATGTGATTTCTTCTAACGTGACAAGAGCCAATTCACAAATTTTAATGTTACTTTCCTGTTCAGCAGCACGAAATTAGTCAAGATTGGGTATTTTCGTTTTGTAACATTTCGTAACAAAGTGGGAAGGTTAATGCAATACATTCGCTTAGCGTTTGACTTCCCCTTCCCCTTCATCACATAGTCGCAAAACTACAATTTTCCTTGCTTTGGTCAGCTGTAGATCCAAAGTAAAACAAATATTTTCGGTTTTGCCGAAAAGTATTGGTTATTTTTCTCTGTGAATCATTTGGGAATATTTTCAATCTCTATTTTTCTTTTCTCGTTTTTCTGAAAGGAAAAAGTTTATTTTTCTCACCCATTAAAGTTAGATTCTTCCATTTTACGGAGTTATGTTGAGCAAATAGCGAAAATTTCTGCAACATTTCTTGTTGCTTTTGTTTCATCCACTTCCATTTCCCCTTCACTTCAGCAAGTTGTCAAATAGTATCGCTGTGACATTTCAAAATTGCTTATGTGACAAAGCTGGCAGTTTTCACTCTAAAGGTCGATATCAAAGAGTTTTCATTCAATTGCCTGCTAGAAAGAAGTGCGTTTAACTTGGAATAATTCATAATATTTTCTGAACTATGATTTTTGGAGTTATTAGTTTCTAAACTTGAAAAATATCTACACTGAGAGCCACTATATTAGTTAAAACCGCCCTTTCCATGAAATTTCATGACTTCTTCAGAAATACGCATCATGTATTCGTACTAAGCAATAAAAAAAAATAACAGGTTGGTAGATACGTACAGCTTCTATGTATATGTGTACAATTCAGTGAGAATGACTGAATTCAAGACGAAACTTTAAATGATTTTGAATACGGCATGATAGTCGTCCTCAAATCTCAGGAACTGCAACCTTGCTGGGATTTCCACGGACGACTGTATCTCCGGTGTATCCAATTGGTCCCATAACCAAAATAACGTTCAAGCAATGATGATCCTGTGGTCAGAAACACCTGGTTGATGCGAGAGGCAAATGGTGGCTGACAAGAACTGTACAGTGTAACCGAAACACTACAGTCAGTGAAATAACAATCCAGCGCAACAGTGGTAATCAAGAGCGAATTTTAGACAGCATGTCTTCGAGTTATGGAGTTATTGCAGCCGATGGCTAAAACAGATTTAATGTCTGTTAGCTAATAACAAGAAGGTACGATTCCAGTGGGCACGAACACCAATACTAGAAAGTGGAGGATTGGTCCTGTTTCTGCTGTTTCATGATAATGGGAGGACCAGGATGTGACGAAAATAGCATTGTTAACACCTGGAAGGATGGATTCATGGATCCATCCTATAAGTTGTAAAATATGCAGGCTGGTGGTCGATCTGTCATGGTATGGGATGTGATTTCGCGGTGCGCATTGAGTCCCTAGATATCAATAGCAGCATTTGGACGCCACAGTTTATCTGGGAATTGTTACCAACCAGGCGCATCCCTCCATGGCTGAAGAGTATCCATCTGCGAAAGGGTTCTGAAGAGTATCCATCTGCGAAAGGGTTCTTGCAATTGGATAATGCGATATGTCAGAAGGCCATAACTATACAGAACTGGTTCCAAGGTCTTGAGAGAGTGAACTCAGCCTACTGTGGTGACTTCCTTATTCACCAGATCTCAATCGAACTGAGTATTTGTCGGAATGAGGCAGATTGAGTTCTTCGGAATAAATAAATTTTCTGTTTATACTCCGAGATGACCACACGGTCAGAGAAGCTCACAAGACAGAGAGAATACAAGAAACAGCACCGTATTTAGCAGTCACGACTTGAACCCCGGTCACTCAAGTCACGTGTATTTATGCATCCTCGCGCCTGACCACTCGGAATAGACGTAACCATCCAATATGCAAAAACTGTTGGAAGCAATTGAGTCAACATAAACCAGGGTCCATCTAGCTCGCTTTGAACACTTTTTGAATCCATGCCACGATGAATCCTAAGGGGTAAAGAGGAACTTGGTGGCTATTATATAGGTGCACTTAATAAAATGATACTCAATGAAGTTCTGATTAACAATAATGATGAAACAGTAGCAGTTTGTTGCATAATTAATATTTTCCATATTATGTTCACCAGCTTCGAGTCTATGTTTGTTATTTTTTGTGTTGTCAAATTCGCAAAAGATAACTTGCGTATGATGCCTCTTCAAATGTCATCCATAAAGTGACCATCACCTTTGGCACAAAAGTGCAAAACTGCAGGTTGCAGTACATCTGATACAAAATTCAAATACTTCCTGGGTTTGCATTCGACTTTCCTCCGTTATCAACTGACCCAGCCCTTACCAACAAAACATTTCCCATACTACCATGATAACACCTCGAGATGCTTAACAAGACAAGAAGGGTTCATCACCTAGTGAGGTTCTCGCCACACCCTCTGCCTACTATCAAAATGTATCGTGTTGTGATTCGTCTGACCTTTCTTCTTTTGTTTCACTGTCCAATCATAACGTTCTCGCCAACACTGCAAGCGGAATTTTCTTTTTCTCTTAACCAGAAACAAAAGTAGATTTGTTTATCCATCCACACACGATTCCCAGATGGAATTCTAAGTTGTCATCATGCAGCATTAAATAATTCATTACAGTGCAATGATAATTTGAAGGAAATTTGTTTAATTATTAAATACCCAATATACATATTTATACAAGTTTTGATGCTCTAAGCTAAAACCATTTGCAAGTCAAGGTGTAAAAAGTTTTTCTTTCATATTAAATAGCAGAATTTTAGATATAAAATAGAACATTACATATAAATTAGAAGAATTTTAAAAAAGATTTTTAACTATTGACGCCCGTATTGGAATGTTTCGAACATATCTTTGAACAAACGAAAAGAGAAAGATAGAATAATTTGACTATTATTCTGGTTTATACTCTCCTTGTACAGAACACGTGATGGCAGCCCACTCGTGCAAATAAAACCTGAGAAGATCACAAAGGATGAGAAATGGACTCTTTAGCATGGCACAACGTGGAGATGCAAACTCGCATTTAACAATCAAGCAGGTATTGAGTTGGGGATGAAAAGCATAATTAATTCATCATCGTGTACAAATTGCGTTTCTAATTAATTTCTCCATAACTATTCTTAGCATTCATCTCTTGCTTCTGCTGCTACATTGTTCCCTGTACCAGATGTCACTGCTCCCTTGCGAACTGGAATTAACGTGTTGAAACCCATTCTGCGCCTTCAGACACTTGAAAACCAGTAATTTGTTTAATTAACTATTTCATGACTTAATTGAGCCAATTGTCCTACTTAAATTCATTTGCGGTATAGAGGATTACTATGCGAAGTAATTCACAGAAAAAAAACAAAAAAACACCAAGAGTTGCTCTAGTATTGCACTACATCCGAGATTCTTAAAAAATAGATTGCAGTTTCTTCCAGGTTAGGTGTTAGGTGAGGCTAGGTTATGTTAAATGTGTCTTAAGCGCCAAAGCAATTAAGGCTATAAGGCATCAGTATATTGTACTTGTAATGGCCTGTGTTCTCCGTCGGTCAATAGCATGGTCTCTCATTCATCTTAATTTTTTTTCTTTCCTTTTGGGCTTCCGTGAGCTCTGTGCTCTGGTGCACCTGTGCCAGAGTATGACACACCGCCGGTCTTAAATGAAGAGTTGGAACTAAGATTGCCTGATAGTCCTGTTTATCTGGATGAAAAATTCTGATTCGGAGGATTTTTTTCCCCTTATTTTCTTGTAGTGTTATTGGATTACGAACACAACCTCGAAATGACACGGAAATGGCGCTTTTGACCGATGAACCAACGTTTCTTATAAGAGCCGAGCAGCGACTTGATCCGCAACCCTTACAAATTCAAATTTACTCCACATATATTTAAATTCGCCTCCTGACCACACTCAGTTACCCTTCCAAATTTTCTCAACACAGGTGGTGGTCGAAAAGTAACTAACAAAGTTTTACCAAGTTCTTAGAGATTTATTTGATGATTTAAACATATTAAATATATTCCTAGGTATATCTGCTGGTGACATTAATTATTAATTATTTTAATTGAAATAAATGTAATTTAATTTATTATATTTTATTTTTAATTTATAATTTATTATATTTTATTTTTAATTTATAATTTATTATATTTTATTTTTAATTTATAATTGATTTATTTATTTTTAATTTATAATTTAATTATTAGTTGATTACTATAATGTACAAGTGAACCTAGCAGATGCAGAAAACAGGATTGGTTATTTTATTTATTTATTTTTTTGTACGTTTAATTACCTTTTCGAATTTTCGATTTATTTTATATCTTGAAAGTTATATTTGTCAAGAATTATAACATACAGTATTGTATTTGGTAAAGAAATACTATTCCAGTAAGAAGTTTCAATCGCTGTGCGGGCCCTGTGATGGTGGCGCCATCTTAGGAGTGCAAATGAAATGTTATTATATAATGACATGGCTTAATATTTTGATAGAAGGATAATAGTGGCAGTATCCTCAATATAGGACAATAATGATACTAATAAAAACGTGAATATATATATGAGAGGATTTTTTTATTCCTACCATCGATTTCATTAATAATAACTGCTGTTTCATAAATAAAAAGCATGAATTTACTTTTTATTTGTAAATTACGAAAAGGTCAATCTGTTAAACTCTCTGAATTTCATGAATAAATAAATAAAATAAAATTAAAATTAAAGTAGAGTTTCAGGGCGAATATTACTTTACGAGAATATTTTCCCTAAAAATTAATAAAAGTAGAATAATTTTAATGCTTCCTCTCTCTCGTGTCAATATTAATACTTGTTAATAGACTTTTATCTCGACTGGTGCATTCCCTTTCTTTCATACTATTTCTGAATACTTCCAAGTGGGGTATCATTCTATAGTGCAAGTATACCGTGTGTTAGGGGCGGGTCTAAAGAAAAAATTAAAAAAAAAAAAAAAAAAACCTAAATAAATTGCCTTTCACCACGCCTCAAGCTAGTAATGATATGCTACTAAATATTAGATAATTTTTTCAGCAGTCAGTATCACCGTCAGTAGTATCATCTTTTTATATTATTTTTATAATAATAAACGTTATTATTATAACTATTAATAAAACTCGAGTATTTATAATAAATATTATAAATAATTATTATATTTATCATAAATAATTATTATAATAATTATTATAATAATCATTATACATATATATATATATATAAATAAATAAATAATAAATATTTTTATTTAGAACCAAATCTTGCTGAAATGTTAAATTTCTCTGATTATCACAGACCAAACATTTCCATAATAACTGTAATATTTCTAATTTATAATTCTTCGGCCACGAGATGGCGCCACGACAAAGGCTTTAAATTTCAAAAATGTAGCCTTTCAAGTGAAGGCTTCAAATCGCATTTTAAAAAAACTCAAGAAATCTTTTCCATTGTACTATGTTTTCTAATGAACATCTCTGCTAATATTAATTGAAATGTATTAAGTAATTCCTCTTTTTACCCCCTCCCCCCTTTTTTTTTTAATAAATCTAGCGGTCTGAAAGCATTTCGTAAATGCCAGGATGAAGTCATAGGAGAAAAATGCAGTAAATCGCACGGAAAGATTTTTGAAGAAATTCTAAAGAACATGCAAGGTGCCCTTGTAGAGAAACACTGCCATCAGATATCACCTGACAGCGTTCCAGAGCACGCCCAGGAAGCCTTTCAACTGTGGCTCATTTTATTCGTTGCTTCTCAGTACAACAAGATGTAAAACACTTCAACAGATTTGCAATAAACGATTGCAGTTTATTATCCATTAATATTTCTTGTCTCACTAATTTTTGAAATGGGAAAGCCTTAAATGAATTATAATATTATCTTAATTAAGAAGAGAAAGAGCACCAGCTTAGTGAGAAAACAATCTTCAAAAACTGATTAAAATTCTTCATTATGTAATATCCGTTTTTCAGTAATAACCCGTTTCCACACTGATTATGAGATGAATGTTAGACGCAAACGTTTTATAGGCAGTCGATGTGCGAGAATGGACGAGCAACGGGTGAATTAAATTTTACTTTAAGAGGTTTGGGGAGGGTAACAGGGACACAACCAGAATACGCTTAAAAAAAAAAAAAAAAAAAAAAAAAGAGTATAATGCAAAGTTATGACCAATCCACCGTTAAAAAAATGCTCTCAACTCCGAAAAATAAAGAAAACTTTTAGTGAAGACAGACGATAGAAGGGGTGACTGGGTCATGCTTCTTATCAAAAGTAGCCTGAGCAAGATAATATGAATGATGGAAGAATGGACAAGCAGTGTAAATTGTCTTATTATGGGCGACTTCAATGTGCCCAAAATTAATGGAAATAAGTAGGAGAGAAAACTCACTATGAGGAACAAAATTTAAAAATAAACTAAATGACTATTATTTGTACCAGCATGTTAGAGATAATACTAAGGATAAGAATATTCTTGATCTCATTGATGGCATATACCCAGTAATTTTGATGGGGGCGGACAGAGAGTACGTTGAACCATTGAGTTTAGTTATGAGGACATCTTTGGACTCGGGAGAGATTCCTTTGGATTGGAGAAGTGTCAACGTATTACCAATGTATAAAAGCGGTTCTAAGAGTGAAGTCGGTAACTACAGACCGGTTAGACTAACTTCAGTGGTAGGGAAACTCTTAGGAAAATTAAGAACGCAATCCAGGGACATTTAGATAGAAGTGCAATTCTGAAGGACACAATATGTTTCATACTGGAAAATCATGTGTAACTAGCCTGGTAAGCTATGTTTTTTCAATTTTTCTGTGAGCTAGATGTAGGAAAAAATTTCGACACAGGCATTTGACCAGTCCCTCATGAAAGGTTACTGTATAAGCTGGAGCATGTTGAGATTATTAGAAAGATCCTAAGGTAGATTGCAGTGAGGCTGGAGGGTAGAAGGCAAAAAGTTGTCATTAATAGATATTCTTCAGATTTATGTAATGCCAGAAGTGGGGTCCCCCAAGGATCGGCTCTTGGACCACTGTTGTTTCTGGTTTTCATAAACGACATCGACGAAGGGATAAACGGCTTGATGTCAAAATTTCCAGAAAACTTAAAGATTGGGTCTTTAGTGATCAGTGCAAAGCAGTGCTCCTTCAGGATGACTTGAATTGGCTTCAAGAATATTCAGAAAAGTGGGCTATGTTTTAATGCAAGGTAAAGAAATTGCGTTCTTTCTGTGGTCTGTTTCGCTTTACGAAAAACCCTAATTTCTGGTGGAGGTACTGTACTACCACGCCTGAGATCGACTTACTACTCAGCCACAGAGTGGAAAAAGGCTATTAAAGTTCTTTGCGTCGTTGACGGGATTCGAACCAGCCATTTCCACCCGATGACAATAATTTTAATCATTGTACTACCCACTGCGAAAAATGACTGTAAAAAAGAGATGATTGACTTATAGTGCGAATATATGACTAATCAGAATTTTCAAGGCAAAATATGGAAGGCGGTTTATATTAGTTGAATATACAGGATGTTTCAAGAGTATGTGCAAAAAAATTCTGACACGTGCTGTATCGTCAAAAATATTCTCTAAATATGTCAATTTTGAATGGTTTAAACAAATTCGATAATGTATCCTAAGTTGTGTTAGGAGAACGTGTATGTGTGTGCCCGCGTTAAGTGCCAAAGCAACTAAGGTTATTAGGCATATATCAGTATGGTATGTATATAACTGAGTGTATTCTTCGGTTGATTTTCTGCTTGTTTTGACGAATAACCCGAGTTTCCGAAAGGAAAAAAAAAAAAAAAACATGAACCTCTTCCCTGAGAGACTGACTAACTCAGCCACGTTGTGAAAAAAAAAAAACGATAAAATTCTTCTCTTCATTGACGGAATTGGAACTCAGACCCAGTGGAGGACTAAGGAAAAAATCGGGCCCTAAGGCAAGATTCTCATATCGGGCCACACCTAGGGTTGCCATCTTTCAGAAACTATAATGGAGGACACAGTTGAATGAATGGGTTAAAAAGGTCTTCTGTTACTAAATATAAAAATACGGGTCTTGTATTATGTTGAAAGCTAAAAAGAGTCCTCTGCCTATAAAAATTTATACTTTAAATCAAAATCTAAAAATGGAAGACATTTTCGTTGCAATGGAGGATGGAGGACATCATTAGGCTAATCGAGGATTGTCATGCACAAAGGAAGCCGGCTGACAACCCTAGCAATAGAACATTCACTCAAAAATATTTAATTTTTATTACAATACCTATGCAATTAAATAAATTAAAACTTTTAATATTACTAATTAACGAATCACAAATTACATATACAGTAACACATTAATTTTAAAACTTTCTCCTCCGCTGAGATCGTTATTTACATCCACAGGTGTATTGCTAAAAGAAACAGTACCGGAACGCTCGTTCTCCAGAAGACTATATGATAACGCCACATCGACTGTACAATAACTGAATCAGGATTCAGACCCTTTCCCTTCGGTGTGGGACTACAATGATCTTGCCCTCTGGTAGAGCACAAATCTTTTAATTGGCTAATCTTTCTAAAGGACACAAATTTTCTATAAATCTGTCTACTGGGAGTCGGGTTGTTACATGCGGACTGACAGAAGAGGAATGGGCACACGAAGACAAACGTGCCTATAAAGTAATATCGAAATAATTCAAATAATAAAAAATAAATAAGCGAACATGTACCTAGTATGGATGAACAATTTACTAAGTATGTATATGCTTATTCTCATTGATTATTTTTATAACTTTTTACCATTGAAAACTCCCCAGACATCTTTTAAAATTCAAACAGCCATAGTTGCGTAAGAAACCACGTTTATTAGAAAAATTAATCTCATTCCTTAAATGTAGGTCATCTCGTAGTTAGAGGTACGCAGTTAAGCTACATAAGAGTTGAGGGATTTTGTTATTCGAAGACTTTCCGCGAACGGTAACTGTATGAGGCCAACATTTCCGCAGCATTCAGTTCATATCAAAGCGCAGAATTTATCAGAATGGTTTTCACAACACGTGCAGTAGCTGATAACACCCACGGTAATTAGTTTACACGCAGCGAATTCCGTTTACTGAATGGTCTACAAAAATCCAAACTTCCGGCTTCGAACTACAGCAGACTCTTCGTCTAGTTTCGATGGGAAAATGAAGTAACTGGGGATCGGGGCATGGAGGATTGCGAGGGGAAGTGAATATCTCTCTTCAACAGAGCGCGGATGCATCGAGTAACATTTTCACTTGGTGTTTAATTGAAATAATCTTCCGAATTTTGGGACTCTGGCTATGAAGTAATCAACAGGACTGAGAAGAGATGGGTTTTCCATCTTCGCACAGCTGGTCTCAGTCAAGGCTGCTGCAAAAAGTGAACCCCAGATGACACTTGCTGGGAACAGAGCAATCGAAGAATGTAAACAATAAAGTTTTCTTTTGTTTATTTGGAGTCTGTTGAGTTGTTTAGAAACAAATATGAACTCCTACCTAAATAAAATGAGTAAAGTACCACTACACAACATTTGATTAACTTTGAACGTGCCCTGGTGGTCGGCATCAGATGCTCGTGTATGGCTATCTCGAAAACTGTAACTACACTGGAGTTTTCATGTACGAATGTGGTTCCGGAGTCCATTAAATAATAATATCGACTCAACCGGGATTCTGTGGTCAGAAACAGCTGGTTTATACGAGAGAGAGAGAGAGAGAGAGAGACCAACGGTGGCTGACAAGACTCTACAAGGTACAGTGGGCCCAGGAACACCAAAATTGGACAGCGACAGTTTAAAAACGTTGACTGGTCAGACGAATCCTGTTTCCTGTTGTTTCATTCTGACGGTCCTCCGATCAGAGTGAAACAGCAGGAAACGAGATTCTGCTGATTTCGCCATATTCTGACGAATATGCAAAAGCAGTAGGACTCAATGGACTCATTAGCATTAGCAATAGATAGTGGCATATGATGTAAGCAAGCAAGCTTATACCGCATCACCCAAAAAAAAAAAAAACTTTTCCCATTTCACTTATCCATTCGTTCAAAACGTTTCTTCACTTCTTCCTTGAAACTATTTAAGCTATCAAATTCCACAACGACAGATAGAATTTTGTTCCAGAAATCAACTACTAGCTCGCTAAAGACAAATTTCGCACGTCTGTTCTACAATTGCCTTTCCTCAATTTGAATTTATGCTCCCTCAAAGGCGCAATCTCAACAAGAGGAAGAATCCCCTCAGCATTAAGCTTTCTCAATCCATTCAAGGCGCTATACACCTCAATCAGATCACCTCGCAAGTGCCTAGTCTACAGAAGTTGCAATTTGCAGAACTTATGCCTTTCTTGTTAAGAATACCCCTTTGTTCCCCTCACCAATCTCGTTGCCTTTCTCTTTTCTCGTTCCAGGAGCTCTACATCCTTCCTAAAATGATGTCTCCAGACCTGTATGCAGTACCAAGGTGTTGCCTGACCTTGCCTTATACAAAGGAATAATCACCTCCTTATCCTTGCTAGCAAAGTTCCTGTATATCATTGACAAAAATGCCATGAGTTGCTCTGGCAGCCTGTTCGCACTGCTCTGAAAACTTCACACGACTGCACAATTACCCCCAGGTTTCTTTCATTCTCCACTACCGTGAGTGTAGTACCGCACAATTGGTACGAGTATGTTACTCTGGGGTTACTGCTGCCCATATGCAGTACTTTACATTTGTCAATGTTAAACTTCAATTTCCACTTCTCAGCCCATCTGCCCAACTTTTCTAGATCCTGTTGCAGTAGGGTACTGTCATTACTGTCATTAACAACGCTGCCAACCTTTGTATCATCTGCAAAATTCGACATTTAGCCTGATATACCTTCATCAATGTCATTGATAAATATAGAAAATAACAATGGTCCCAATACCGAACCCTGGGGGACTTCACTAATGACACTATTTACAATACCACTCATCCCTCCAGCTGGTAACAAGGCAGACTGGTGATGGCATTGTAATGGTTGGGGCGCGTTTTCGTGGTACGCACTGGGTTTCTTGATACCCGTAGAGAAACATTAGCACGCTACAGGTTATTCGCAAATTGTGTCCAACCACGTGCATCCCTTTGTGGCTGCAGTGTATGCATCTGCGAAAGGGTTCTACTAACAGGATAATTCGTCATGCCACAACGCTACCATTGTATAGAACTAGTTCCAGAAATATGTAAATGATTCAGCCTATTGTGGTGGCTTCCCCAGTCACCATATCTCAATCCAATTGATCATCTGTGGGATGAGGTGGATAGGGAAACCAACCATCTATTTGCAACAACTGTGGGGAGCAGTTGACCAACGTGAATCGGTGTCCCTGCTGTACTCTTTGAATACTTCGCTTAGTCTATGCTAGGACGAATCCAGATTATTCCGACGGCTAAGAGGGATTTACTCACTATTAGGTAGGTAGATGCATATAATAAAACTGTGGCCACTCAGTGTATTTTATATTTATCTAGACTATAATCTAAACCCAAAATTCATTTGCGTATCCGTTGTTTCATAATGGAAAGTGTGCATGGGTGCGTGTGCAATGTCTGCCTTATTCTGGCTGCATTTGTTACCCCTTGTAGGATGCTATGCTATTGTGCTTTAATTACAGCCTGGTTGCTGATACCGAAAGCGCCTCACAAGAATAACGTAGCAAATTTCTACGTGGTAGTAAAGCGATAATTTAATTTGATGATATTAAATTATTTTGCTTCACTTTTCCCAGTAAGCATTCTGCTTGTTGGGTTCGAGAATAGATCATCTTTTCTTCTTCTTCTTGATCATCCTCTACTTAACTTTTGCTCACAAGTAAAAAATTAAATCCTTCCCTTCGTATGATGTGTGGAGAAAATGGTCATAACGAAAGAAGAAATGAAGGATGAAAAGAAACAATGTCACCTTTGGAGGAAATGAAATGTTTAAAGAATTATTACGAGCCCCTGTACACTATATAATCTATGCATTCCACATTACATAATCTTTATGTCTTTTTATTTGTTTGTTTCATGGAAATAGCAATTTCCGCCAGCTAGGAAGTCATAAAGACTATAGTTTCCTGTCTTGTTACCCGTTTGACACCCACTGCTGGTGTTCCGAATGTTTTGATTGGTTATTAGCTGCCATTAATGCTATAGATTTCAATACGCCGACAGATTTCAGCCTACGTCTGGGTCCAGCAGCTAGAGAGAAAATAATAAGGGCCCGCTGTACGTTTTCTGATATTTGGTGCATCGGACGCTTGGTCCACGATGGCCGTGTGGTGCAAACTCTTCCTCGCGCTACTGCTGACTCTCCTCCTCTCACGATACGGACATCCCCAGAAAGCGAAAGGGGCCGCCTATAAAGGAGGGAGCTACTCGTGAGTATAAATATAATATTAGCGCGAATGGTTTTAATGCAATGTTTTTGGTGTTTTTATCGGGACTGATTAAATGGGCCACGGTGTTTCATGAAATTAATGCACTGCGGTCAGTTTAAGTTTGTGATTATAATCATATAAATTTCAATATTATTTTAAAACATTAGTTTAAAAACCTTAAATTTTCTGGCAGTTGGCGTAAAAATCGGATAAAACCACAAAAATGTTTAATACATGTTAAGTATAGTTTGTATTAATATTTATTGTAGATACTGCGTATATAATGTGTCTGTCCCTCTGTAAGAATAAAGATTGATTTAATTCATTGGTTTTTTTTTTTCCAAAATCTGCATTTCTTTCCGCAGAAACTTTTAAAAACTATTTCAGTTTTGTTTATTGATTTACATATCGTGAAGAGATATAAATTGATATTCAGATAGAAGTATCTTAAACAACACCAGAGGTTTTAGGATTATTATTAGGCTGTATTTTAGACGGTTTCCTAACGTCCTCGCTTTTAACTTTTTCCATTTTAACTTTATATCCTTTAACTTTTCTGCCGTTAGAAAGCACCATCTGCGTTAGTAGATTATAATATCGAATACTTAATCGATCAATTCACCCATTATTTTGCTGAAAAGAGTTGGATTTGGCGAGTCTCCTTGTATTATTCCTTCAGATATTTCTATTCCTTCTGTATTTCCCTGATCTGTTTTGATTATTCGCCTATTGTTTTTGTACATATCGTATCTTATTACTTCTGTTAATTATTGAAGAACTTTCTGTAGCTTTAAGATTTCCATTACACCTTTTATTTTTAATCTATCAAAAGCTTTTCTTAAATCTTAAATGTACAGGTGGAGATGGACGTTAGTCTGGGTGCCAACTTAAACAAGTACATATATAATATAATTAAATAATTAATATAATAATATAAAATATTCTTTCTAACAGTCTGCGCGGTTAGCACAGTGGTATCATCACCGTCCTCCTATCACCAAGTGGAAAAGGCCCGGGTTCGAATCCCGTCGATGACGCGAGGAACTTTAATGGACTTTTTTTACTCTGTGGCTGAGTTAGTCGGTCTCAGGCGTAGATAGCAAGGTTTTCCCCTCAGAAACTGGAGTTTTTCATCCAGCAAAACAGACAAATCGACGATAGAACACACGCAATTAACAGACATAAGACACACAGCACGGCAGATGAATTTAATTATTCGGGTGACCTAAATATAATAGTTTAATGCTCTTTCTAACACCCTTTCCTCAACATCAGGTGTTATGCTTCTGGTTCTACCTACTCGTACTCCATGTGCGAAGCGCCCATGTTCTCTAAGGCGTTGATGTACCCTGATGAATGTGTGCCTGTTGGGCTGCCTTCGGCGGGGAAATGCTTCTTAGTACAAATGTGCAGCCTCGAGTGCACTGCCGTTGGCTTTACCATACATGAAGTGCATGTCCGCATACTCTTCATTGCTGCAACCTCTTTCCACGTTGACTATCCTTTGACAAGTACTAGTATGCCTGCTACGTCTCAGAGCATTGGGAGAGGGGAAAAGGGAGAGAATGAGCATAACCATAACCTAACCTAAACAAACAAGCCAGTGATGGATCCCAACTCTGTACAGTTCACCATGTCTATGGTGGAAATATCTCGAAAACGATTCACTTAAGGACCCATGTTTACTAGGCTTTTTTGCATATTGAAGTCTGTAAGTTCACCTTTAAATTATTGACCATCACTTCTGAAACACCGTGTATACTCTAATGGCTTTTTGATTATCTTCTCTCTCACATATCGCATCTCTTCATGATCTATTTTTTCTTAATTCTTGCTGCTCATCTCTTCCAAAATTTTATTTAATTTTTACGATATCATCTTTGAATGCACTTTCAAGGACAGTTTTCATAAATCAATGCTCCCATAATTTTAAGTCTTAATCTCCCACAAAGATAACATAACATTCACTGATGTAATTTTTCTAAATTTTTTAAAAATTCATTCTGTAGTGAAATACTGTGTTCTTATTCTCTGACACGCTTTCCACCAAGTACTGAAAGCAAAATGAAAATTTCCTTCCATTGGAATAATTTCATGAGTATTTTTAACGACCAACTATATGCGTTCTTGGGCATTCACAAAATTTTTCGGTTCATAGGAGGCAATGAGCCCTATAAGCTGTAAAAGGGAGCCTCCACATGCAATTTAATCCATTAATCTCTTAAATGAAGTTGTTGTGAATGGGACTCGAACCCAGGTCTTTTCCACCTGGTGTGTGAAGGACAGCGATTCTACCCACTGTGCTACTCACGAGGGCTCAATTGAAGTATACACATATATAAATTGTGTAAATGGTAAGTTAAAAGTCGACAGTCGAAGTTATAATAAGCATTTGGTGAATTATTGCTTCGATTATCGACTGTAATAAAATCTTATAATGCACATTTGGTTCTTTATGGCTTTTTATTACATTTACACAGAAGAACGTTGTACTGGGAGAAATTAGTACAAACAGAAAGTCGTAGTGGAAGTAACAATTGTACTTGTGGTATTATAAATTCGGTTGAAAAACAGAAATACAGTATCTCGGATAATGGATAAATTATGTGCCCAGTTGGTCAGCACATATGATCTGCAAGATTGACAAATTAAAATTCAGCCGCATGGGCTCACATCTGATGAGTATGGACTTGGCACATCCAGGGTCCTGAGCTGGATATCACCATTCTTCTCTTTCTTGGTGATTCCTCTCTCTCTCTCTCTCTCTCTCTCTTCTTTTTTCGGCTGGTGCAGTATAAGCCTCAGGCTTCCCTGCAACATATGGCTAATAATAATAATAATAATAAAAGCAAATTATCTTTAAGCACCACGGTCCCTACTTCTCGTCAGTCGACTCTGTGGCAACTTTAGTTAATGTGTGGTCAAGAACTCCACACGTTTAAATATCATCAATAAATTCTTCTTTAGAATTCTCTAACAACTAGCAGGAAATGAAATTTGGAATGATGAAAAAAAGAGTTGTTTCTTTATCAGATATAAAATTATGTTGCTTCACCGAATGATGAAACTCAGCACAGCCATGAATTTTGTTTGTTTATTATTTTATTTTGTAAATGGTTAAACCATGATTAACACCATCATCATATTGAACAGCAGCCTTCAACGTGCCACCAGGGCAATAAGCCCATAAGCACTTGCACAGCTATGAATAACAAATTTAGCATTAATAATTGTTGAATCACAGAAGGAAACCTCCATATGACTTCCGAACACCTAAATTACCCCGTCTTGAGCAGCTAAAATTTCTGAATAAATATGGCGAAAGAAACTCATCTAAAATAATATTATATTGACTTATTCCTCATTTCCAGTAGAACGTCCCTTAATTATGATAATGGGCTGTCCTTCCCCGACCCATTATTCTGTTGTTAGTGGGGAAGGGCAATTTTAACTCAATAATTTAACCCTTTATGTACCAAATGATAACTTGTTGATAAGTGGTTTATCTGCTTAATAATTTCTGTAATTCTGCAAACTTTTTCATTGAAAATAAAGACTGTATTATTATTATTAGTAGTAGTAGTAATAGTAGTATTTCACCTGACAAGGAGGTATATGCTCTAACGCAGAGGTAAATATAGTTTTGTTTTAACGTATGTTGAAGCGCGTGTTCGTAGTGTCGATTTGCATGTTTGCTGAATGCGAGTAAACTCGCAGAGAAAATTCTACTCTCTCACACAAAACTCACTAACCTTTAAGAAATTATTCTGTGATGGAATTGCAAAGCGAACCTTTTCAGATAAGTCATGGAGGGAAAAACAAAAATGTTTTGCAATTTGGAGTCTAACAACTTGTAATGAGAGCAGTAAGGTGGGCTCGGCCTATCCTACAAGATTCACTTCTTTCTGCTTGAACTGAGATATTGAGCTTCGAATTTCAGTTTGATTTGGAGGTAATCTGTAAAAGAAATGGGTTGATCGGTTTTGCATCTCTTTCAGCAGAACGTTAGCCACGTATCCAGCAGCAAAATATCATTTGCTTGTTCTCCGTTACACTTATTGACTATAATCAGATTTGTTCAAGTAGACGGTTGGAACATGCCCTTGCTTTCTACAGAGCAAGAAATGCACCAAAAGAACATTTTATTGAAATGGGATTTATTAACACTGCTTTTCAACCCTGAACGGCCCACAAACCAGAAAGGGTTGAAATTTCATACGGAAGGGGAAAATAAAATAAAAAAAGAATTTTTACTAATAATGCGCTATACCAGTGGATTGCCAGCAATTCCCGTATTCAGGGTGCCCAATCATGAGTACCAACAAAAAATAGTAATAAATAAATAAATAAAATAAAACCAAAAAACCCAAACTATGGGTGAGAAGAAAAAAAATTAAGAGTGAGACATTACTGAATAGCTCGCAGCAATCGTCTTCTTTTCCTAAAGACATTAAGGCAAAAATGTTGAAAATCACTATGATTTTTCTCTATCTGAGACAAAAAAGGTGTAATTCACTAACATTACTTATTAAAACTGTTTGAAACAACAGAGACCTTTCTTCAGTATACAGGTTACAATCTAATAATACGTTTCCAATCTTCTTCAATCCCACAAATACAAAAACTATCTGTCGCTATACCCAACTGAAACAGTTTTGCATTTAATGATCCATGACCTGTTAGTATGAAAGAAGCCGTTATAGCTGGGAAAAACCAAACTAATTTTTTGTTTAATGACAAATAGCGACTGTCTGTTAAAAATATTTTGTGACTAAACCAGGCGCGCACTATCGTTGCTATGCATTGCCTTACATTAAACAAATCGCTTAAAATTCTTTTTATCTTAATTTTCACATTAAGAGACGTATTAGAATTTATTCCCATAAATCTAACTTCCCTACCCTTCTTAAATTATACACGATCCCTCTATATATCACATACCAATCCTCAACTATCACCTGAAGGGCATTTGTCGAAACCGTCCTATATACTTACTAATTGCTAATAACATCGCCCTCTGTATGGAATTTAATTTATTTTTTATTCTAATAATATTTGCTCTCCTGTACCAAATACCAGCAACATATGAAACAATTGGCAGGAAAACAGCTTCATCATACAATCTAAGAGTGCTTTTTTAAAATTTATTTAACCCTCTTTCGGTTGTTGTTATCCTAATTATAACACCGCTAAAAGTTCTTAGTTTATTAGCTAAATTCTCTACATGTTCCACAAAACTTATCATAGAAGAAGAAGAACTCTTTATTGTATACAAAAGGCACACGCCGTGCACAATACCCTTCACGGCTACAAGACACAGGGGTTTACAGTAAAGGCTAATACAGTGAATAAACAAGGATGAGAGAGGAGAAGAAAAAAAAAACAATATTATTACTAATTATACAAGTGTAGGGTTAAACATCCAATGCGAACTTGTAGAGGTCGCCGTCCAAGGAGTGTATGTACTGCAGCATTTGCACTGGTAAGAACCGATCGGATAACTTTAACCGGTTTGTGGTGGAATGAAGGACTGGATTGACTCGAAATCTTGGCACCGGGATCCTCCAACCGCAGTTAGCCCAGAAGTCTGGATCCGAAATGATGCCAACCATCACTTTCACATCAAAGACGAGTCTTCTCTCATGGATAATGGCAGGAAGTCGTCTAATGTTCAGAACTTCCGCCATCTGGGTAGTCCTTGGTGCAGGGGAAAGCCGAAATTTCCCTTCAGTAGCCAAAATTCGCCCGCGAAAATCCGTCTCAGATGCGCTGTGGCAGTTGAGGTCCAGACTTCTGCACCATAAAGTATGACCGGATAGACACATGTCTTAATGTATCTGCACCCAACAGCCTGGACATGGACATGCATAAGTTATTGTTTAAGCATCCACCGGAGTCGACAGAACTTTATTTGCAGGTGGTCTATGTGTGGTAGAAAGGAGAGTTTCTGGTCAAAAATAACGCCCAGATGGGTGTGTTGCTGAACAATCTCGGATCCTCTTAGATTGTGTTGCACAATTGTTAGGTTCCGTTTGAGCGAGAAAGTCAACTGTTTCGACGTCTCCGGATTGATTTGAACACCGAAAACGGAGAGAAAGGCCTCGAGGTTCTGTATTTTCTGTGGGATAAAAGCATTTGTGTAGTCAGCAGTGTCTCCAGGATTGAGAGTTAATAGCAGTGAACAGCTTTATATCATCAGCGAAGGTGATGATATCAGTTCGGCTCGTCACGAAAGGCAGAAGAACAGCTGAGAACAAGATACCAGAGAGAACCCCGCCTTGTGGGACTCCAGCTGTAATAGTTCTGGTAGAGCGCCGGTTGGCATTGCCAACAATAATAGTCCTGTTCTCAAGCATTGTCTGAATAAACCAAAGCACGTCATCTATAGTTATTCTTAAATATTTATTAGTTTTAACATACGCTATTTGTTTATTATAAATATATAACAGTAGGTGGACGATCATAATTTAAAGACCCTTTAAAAACCACTAGCTTAGTTTTTGATACAGAGATTAACTTATATAATGTAACCCATTGAGTCAGATTCTCCAATATTTTCCTTGTCTCCAAGACCTATCTTGAAGGCCCAGGAACACAAATTACCAAATCATCGGCGTATCTATAGAATGACAATGTTCAAGACTACTCCGAGAGAGCCACTGGTGTAACAAAGTATTCCAACACATAGGCCCCAGGACGGAGCCATAGGGACATGGCTCCGTCCCTAATCAGATCACCGTCACCATAGGGACGGTGATCTGATTGAGGTCTATAAGGCCTTGAATGGGTTGAGCACGCTGAATTCTGAAGGGATCCTTCCACTTGTTCAGATTACCAACCTACGGGGACATAAGTTCAAATTAAGAAAGGACAGATGTAGAATAGATGTGCGGAAATTTGCCTTTAGCCAGCGGGTGGTTAATTGCTGGAACAAACTTCCATCTGTCGTTGTGGAAGTTGATAGGTTGAATAAATTTAAGGAGGAACTGGACAGGCATTTGGAGGGAATGGTGTGATTTTTTTTTTTTTTTTTTGGCTGATGCTGCATAAGCTCCTACACTTGCTTTCTTGCATCATGTGCCACTACTACTACTACTACTACTACATCTGCGGTATACCAAAATGTGTCTGAACTAAATGACTTGCCCTTACTGATATTTTCCTATTAGTAAAATAATTTCTTATTACTTTATATGATTGGTATGAACAATTCACATTTACTAACGCATTTAATACACTCTCCCACCACAGTGAGTCAAACGTCCCCTCAAGGTCTATGAACACTGCCATAACATATTTATAAGTAGTGGTATCACAATAATGAACTAAGTCATAAATAGCGTCCTCAGCAGATTTTCCTTGTTTAAATCCGTTTTTATTAGTTTCAACTGTACAATTAACGTTTAATAACTCATTTAATCTAATGGCTAAAAGTCTCATATATCTTCCTTAGGTTGGCCAATAAAGACACTAGCCAGTATGCCCTTGACTCCGAAGGATTCGTGCCCGGTTTAAGGTCATCTTTAAAATTGAGAACTTCCATATTTCTGGAAAAACTGATTCTAAAAGGCATTTGTTAAACTTATTTAACAATATTTCAGTATACATTTTAAACATCTTAACTTTATTTAACTTAACTTAAGTTTATTACTGCATTTTATGCTAAATCCCAACCAGGACATTTATTTAACCTGACCTCTTTCATATTTGATTGTAACTCAGTCATATTAACTAGCTCGATTTCAATACATGAACTGTTTCCCATTCTTATTCTAAACTGATCAGCAATGTCCTGTCCGATATCACCACACTTATAAAGGCTGTTCACTCTTCCAGAGAATGAAGAAACCAATGTAATATAGGTTCATGTGACATATCTTGTACACTGTAAAACATATCTCCCAAGGGAACTTTATTACGAGACATTTTGTACAACAGACCCCCACGGCTCTGTATTTTACAAACGTCTTCGATCATTGGGAGCTTACAGAAAGTAAGAGATTCATAATTTAGAAGAGTGCGCGTTAGATCTGTTCCAGAATTTTGCAGTGTTTCGTGTCTTTTAGTATCAATTCTAGCCAAGGTGAGAGGAAGCTTACTTTGCACCAGCCAATAAAATAATAATAATTTCTCCAAGATATCAGCCTCAACCCCTCACGAAGGTAACTTATTCCAGTAATTTTCAACTGGCTGGCAAAAAGTAAAATTTCCCATAATCCAATTTATTGTGAGATTCATAATCTCATTCACAACCTCATAACGGGGTAAAAGTTTGGAAGGTCATACCTTCCTAACTTTTACCCCATAATTAGAATTTATTGTCCATTGTTTTTGGAAAAGATCATTTCTAACAGTGAAAATTTCGCCTTCATTCGTTTTACTGTCCCCTCTCGTAGCTGTTGCTGAAGTAAGGTTTTAGGAGCATCAGCGACTAAGGCCATTTTTCTCCGTGTATTGTCTGTAAATTGCATGTGTTCTGTGGTTGGTTTCCTGTTTGCTGACGAAAAACCCGAGTTTCCGGGAGAAAAATAATTCTACCCTCTCCTGAGACCGACGAACTCAGCCAGTTGTGAAAATGGCTCATAAAAATTCCGTCATCGACGGGACCCGAACTCAGGCCTTTTCCACCCGTGTGGAGAGGGCGGCGATTCTACCAAATGTGCTACCTACGAGGGCTCCTCTCACAACCTGATATACCTCAATCATGTCGCCCTCTAAAGTACCTCATTTCGAAGTTCTATAGCCCACATATTCGAAGCCTTTCCTCACACGAGCAAGATTTTGGAGACCTCAATAAGGGGATTTTCCTCTTTATATCTCTTTAAGAAGCTTGATGTCTTTTTTTTTTAGGCGTGGTATCGTCCATACTCGTATACTCTGTTCCAATTGCAGTCTTATAATTGCCTTATACAGCGAGATTGACTTCCTATCTCTGCAAGCAAATGTTCGTTATCTCATTAGTGGGACAACACGAGCCTTCCTTGCTTCCAGTCTGCACTTCTCTGAGAACTTTATCCTCGCCCGAATAGTGACTCCCAAATCCCTTTCTTCCTTTACTGCTCTTATTGTGACCTCACCAAGTGCATAATTTATTTTGGTTTTGTCGGCTAGTTCAGAATACAGAAAGCGTCAAATATTAAGATCAATTAAAGAAATATCTTCTCAACCACAAGAGTTGAGAAGATATTTTGTATGTCGCGGCTTTACCGCAATCTTAATGTGATAATTTATGGCATAAAAACCATTTTTGAACTGCGGCGATTCTACCCCAGAACGTCCTTCCTCTGTGAATTCGCCCAATTCCAACAAGAACGTCTGCATTTCAAAGATCCGGTAATTAAGAAACTGAGAAGACGTTAAGCAATCATCAAAAACTTTGATAATTATTCACAAAGGTCGGAAGTTTAGCATCCCCTTCATTTCCACAACTGGGTCCGCGTAACCACTTCGGGGGCTTCAATTAATTAACTAATTAATTTGTACCCGATTTATTACGGCAGAAAATTAATTTAATTGAAAGATTACCAAACAGGAAATGGGTTTACATTGTTTACACAGGACGTTAATGAACCAGTTCAACTGAATTAAGTAATTAAGACCTTGCATGCGACTTCGTCTAATAGTTTCGCGTGTGGCAGTTCTAACCAGAATTAGCGAACCTCTACACTACAAATCAGTTTAAAAACTTATGACAATGGTGCGAGATTTCAAAATAATGCTTTTTCTATTTGAAGATTTCGTCGTTCTAACGTTCGTCTTCTTTCTTGAAATTGGCTCGGTTCTGAAATTACTCGTCGAACATTGTACGTCCTGGAGTGATTTTTTTTTTTTTTTTTTTTTTTTATAGGAGCATTAGCAACTAAGGCCATATTGCTCCTGGAAATGCGGTGGCCATTCCCTGACCTTTCCGCATCTTCCGTATTTGGTGGTGACGGGCTCGAACACCGGTCTAATCAAGAAGCGTGTGCTACGCACTGCTGCTCCTTCCCACCTGGCTACGGAGGCGCCCGTCCTGGAGTAACGTATCCAGGATCGCATCCCCATGAATAAAGCGATACACATAAAAGAGTTGCCTTTCAGAAGACTCAAAGGCAGGAACGGCTAATATATAAGATTGTAGTTCTCACACGTGGCGATCAGTTTTTGGGTATCGCGAAGAAGAATGGGTTGGCGTCAAGATCATTCCAACTTCGAACGCGGAATGATTGTGGGGGCAGTATTCGACAATAGTTAACAGGGTTAAGTGCTCCCATTCTGCGGTGTCACGCGTCTAACGTGACTGGATCAACAGCGAACCAACAACCAACGATTGGTCACAAGTGAGACAGCTACATGAGTTCGACACTTGTGGTGGGCGTTGCGTGTCTTGTCTTTTAACATTGCAGCGACACAGTACAGTGACCCAGCTAACCATCCAGTACAACATAGGAACAACAAGACCAATATCCACATTGACTATGAGCTGTCACCCATGCTCACTGCAATCAGCACCAACACTGGACCACCGACATGTGGAAATATTGGGATATGGTGTATCCAGTTTCCAATTCTATCATGATAATGAGCGTATCCGCATTTATAGAAATCAACATGAGGCCATGGCACTTAGATGCAGTCTTTATGTTCCTCAGGCTTGATGTGGTGGTGATGTTTTGGTTTGGAAACGGTTTTCATGGCATGCCGTTGGTCCTCTGATCACTGCTAATCAGCGACTCGATAGGAATTTTTCTTTCTTTGCCGATCAAGTACATTCCTTCATGATCACAGTGCATCCAGAAAACTCCGGCATCCATCAACAAGACAACGCACCATACCACGAGGCCCGGCAGGTTGCTATCTGGTAGGTTGCTATCGGCAGGTTGCTGACAGAACATGACAATCAATTTTCTGTCGTCCCATGGCTTCCCAGCTCATCTGATCTCGACCCAACTGAGCATGTTTGGGATGTACTGGTAAAGGACATCCGATGCTACGACCATCCACCTGACAACGTGCAGGAATTACTGGACACAGTGTGCAACGCACGGGTAGCATTATCACAGGACACCCTACAGTACCTTATGAAGCCCATACCAAGATGCGTAGGTGTTGCCAGTGCAAAATCAGCTTATGACATTTACCCCGTTTAATGCCATATCACCTAACACGATCACTTGCAGTTGTATTATTCTTCACAAGAAGAGAGCATCTACTAAAAAATCCAGGAAATCTCCTTACACTCGCTTACACATGAAACCAGCCAATTCAGTCCGAATAAATTCTAATTTGCATTATGGATGGAACCTTTTTTTTTCCAGCTGAAATCCATTCATCGTTCATTAAAAGAATACACAAGGAATCCTCATGTGTCTCGTCAATTAAGTTATATGGTGATAGAGACATGCTGTGTCAGGTTATTTCTACGATAGCTTTAGACGCAGAAGGTATAAGGACCCATAGCACTTTATTACCGTGTTTTTTTTTTGTTGCTGTTGGTGATGGATTTTGAGCACATAAGCGACTTTAACCGTAGCAGATGTGATCAAAAAGAAAAACCAATAATTCAATCTCTCGTGTTCGTGATCTGAACAGGAGTGATCAATGTTCAACTATCCGCGAAGTTTCTAATGAAATTAGTATTTCTGAAGGGATATATCAATCAATCTTGACACAGCATTTGGAAATACCACGAATTTCAGCGAATTTTATGCTTCGCATCCTTACTGATCATAGAGAGGGGCGAGTTATGACATGTCAGGATCTTTTCAACATTCTGCAACTGTTAACTCACATTTTATTCCTTCCATCATTACAGGTATCGGAATAAAGTGCAGTCCTCTGATGGAAGGCTCTGTTTCTTCCGATTAAGTTGTAAAGAAGTAAATACAATCTCGATCAAATATCATGCTTATCATCATACAGCATGGTGAAACCGGGTTATCAGGAATACCACAAAACAATGATACAGCGATTTCGCTGCATCATGACAACGCCCCTGCACACTCGAATTCCATTCAAGAATTTCTTTCGAAGCACTATATCAGTATGGTCCTCCATCTGCCTTACTCACCGCATTTATCCCCCTATGTTTTTTTGTTTCTCTAACTTAAGGTTCCCTTGAAAGGTTACCCACTTGGAACAATTGAGAAAATTTTCAGGACGCAACACAGGCGCTATTAGCAACTGCAAAGGAAGCCTATCGGGCATGTTCCCGGAAGTTGTAAAAGCTCCTGAATCGGCCTTTATGGTGTCAAAGAGGCTACTTCGAAGCAGGCCCATCCGAATAGCCAATACCGTCATCATTTTCCAATTCCCAATTATTAGCTTAATCCCTGAACGTTTTTATCAGACCTCCTACTGCAACATTATGTGTTTACGGGATGAAAAACTTAAAATAACTAATGAGGAAAAACTCCTTAACCCTGATATCAGCTAACAACAACCCGATTGAAGAGGCCTTTAGAAATCCCTCCAGTCTTTGAAGAGATTCGCACCCAGACGAGTTACAAGTGGCCGTGCATGGGTTGAAGGTTAAGAAGCTTAATTAGCATTAGCATTAGTAGAGGCATTTGATGCAAGAAAGCAAGCTTATGCAGCATCAGCCAAAAAAAAAAAAAAAAAACCCACTTCCACTTCACCCCTCTGTTCGTTCAAAATACCTGTCCAGCTGAGCCTTAAACTTATTTAGGCTATCAACCTCCACCACAATGATCTCTTATATTAAAGAATATGAGGAGATGGATTTTTATGATATTGTTATTTTAACAGTGTAACGTCTAGTTAAGTTTTATTTCAAATTTTGGAATTTGGGAATTGTAGACCAACCGAACCAAATTCAATCATATACAACCAAAAAAAAAGTTTGTTGTATATGATTGAATATTTATACATATTACATAGAAAATCACAATATATAAACGCTAAAAAAACTTTAAAAAATACAAAATTATTTAAATCCATATAATACTATCTGAAAAAGTTTAATTTTGATGATTGCCCCTTTCATATAACCACTCAATTGTTCACATAAAACTTTATGACAACATCAAACAACTTTAATTATTTTAATTATTCTTTGTGATCTACTTCGGCACTTTATAAATGTCAGTTTGGAAATTTTTAAGAACTTCCAGAAAGTGAAATGAAGATCGATGCATTTTGTAGAAGTTGGTATTAAATTTTGAAGTGAATGTAAAGTTTCACACGCATCTGTTTCTCCATCGAAGCATTTGCTTCTGGCGTATACTATGAAGAAAAGTTGGCATTTTCGCTATATAACTTTCAACTAAATAATCGAACAGTTGCGTTATGGATGAATTCCTCAGAAATCAAAGACGGAACAGTTCCCAACTTCACGTAGATAAAAAAAAAAAAAACATAAACTAAACAAGCGATGCATCCATTTTTCTATCTCGGCTGTTTTTTTTTTTTTTTTTTTTATTTCTATGCTGAGCTGCCAGTCGTAGTTTTTGTATTTTCGTAACCCATGCTGGTCCCAGATATATTGGTATGGGTGTTTAAGGTCACAAGGGCAGCTGAGGCCAAGCCAGTGGGTCCAGATGAAATCTGCACCTAATCATTGAAGAATTTGGCTATTTGGTTAATTAATAAAATGCATGCCGATTGTTCTTACTGGCTAAATGGTATCCCATTGACTTTCTGGAAGAAAACCTTCTCAATAATTCAGTTAATGGCCTTTGCACTTAATTAAGCTTATCTTTAAATCAGGATAGTTTCCCTTTATGACAGCAAGTTGGCCTATGAACAAACCGAATATACTTGTGACGTTAAGCCTTAAAAACTAGGATTAACGTTACGAATCAAGATTTTTCTCCAGTTCGCTCAACTGTCACCAACCTGTGAAATGGAGTTAAATTGAACACTCTAATAACAGTAGCCAACAAAAAGTATTTTTTTCATACCTCCGCAATGAAAATATGTGATTCTGGAGGAAATAAACGCGCTGATTCCGAAAATCATCATAAAAAGTCAATCACGACTACATCAAAAGATGTACCAACGTTTAATATTAAAATAAAGAGATATATACGTATAACTCAAGTTTGTAATACAAGTGTAAAAAATATTATACGTTCTGTATAAGTCATTTAAGTTCGGAACAAATATCATAAATCATTGCGAAATAGTTATATTTAAATAATATATAACCAGCATACCTGTAATTGTCCTTAAAAATGTTTGCTAGTAAGGGATTTTCTCTTGTATTCCTGCTTTCTCTCCCTCACAAGGAACCAGAAGCAATCTCCCAATCATTATAGGATCCCAGCGACCTTGGTACCGCTTTACCATCGTGGAAATATCTTGATGAAACAGCTCCCCTTGTTCATCACTCACATCTCTCAGATTTTATGGGCAAATTACTAGTTGGGAATGAAGAAAATGAATTTTAAACGACATTCTACAGCCCCTGTTTTTGTAGCACTCGAGTAAATTAGACACCAACGTTTCATAGTTTTCTTCTTTCCTATTACCCAAGAAAAAAAAAACCTGAATGAAACACAGGAAGTGGAAATTCGTTGCCATTAAGAAGCAAAACTGCTTTTAAACTTAATTTTGAGGCATCTATGAATAAACGCCATTCATCTGACTTATGCACGACACCTAGTTCTTTCAGAAGTCCAATGATGTCTTTGAAAAAACACATATTGTCTTCCGTAGCAAAATATTTCGAAACTCTGAAATCTTTGTTCCTGCTGCGATTATATTCTACAGATATAACCTAGAACCTACTCGGAAAAACCTTGGCACAGCCTCCAAAAAAAGCTGTTCTCTCTTCAAAATGTAAATTGTTGAATCGGAATTTGAACCTAAGAACCACAGGTAGAAGTCTGATTATGATTATCACAAGAAAACCGAGGCCAGAATAGATTGCTAAAATTAAGAGAATTAGCTTATATCTGTTAAAAGAAACCAACGTCATACATTACTGGTTAGATTATGCAAATATATTGGTAAAACGTAGCTCCCTCTATATTTAATAACGGTGACATGATATGAAACTATGATGGTGATTTTAGACATCTACGCATAAAAATCGGTTAAAAACAGCATTTAAGTTCTTTGAGGTAAAAATCGTGCGGGCTAGTGTAATAAGGCAGAAAAGAATCGAAATATTTATTTATTTATTATTGCCTTTTCCACTAAAAACAAATTTTTATCGTGATTCTTAAAAGCCGCATTTGGACAAAATAAATCAAGGTCAAGTTCATTGAAGTGACGTCACGTCTGTTTATGTGCTGGTGCTGTTTTGGTACTATCACAATTCTAATGGCACTAGTCAGTATAATTACCAGATTCATAATTTAATCCTTTTCTGTAAAACAGGTATTTAATAAAGCTTTTTTTTTCTTTTCTTCTTTATAAAGAAAACATTGAGGAAAATATCATCTAAATACGCATCCTTTTGGCTAGAAAACTTTTTATTGAGATAAGTGCAGCTCCAAAGATTCCACATAGTTCTAGTAATATCAAGGAATAACGCAGCTGATATTAAATCAAAAGCCTTTTGTCTGCAGTACCTTTAGATGGAATCAATTTGCTAACTTTTATCAATCGCTCTCCTTAATTATCTACAAATAGATTTTACAATACTAACCTACCTAAACCAAATTTTAATCCTAAACTGCTACCATTAATTATAAGCCTTATTTCTTTATTTTGGTTTAAGATAGCAAACTACCCGCTGCCACAGCCCCATAGTTACTTGTCTCGTGATAACCTTTCGCTTGAAAATCAACGGACACCTGCTGAATGGTGGGAAGAGTTTAGAGAGTGGGATAATTACAGATGCCAATTCAGATGCCCACGGAAGTAATACATGTATATATATATTTCTAAAGAAACATTCATAGAAAACGCAGCTGACATTCAACCTCTATTAGACAGATTAGGGTCACCCGGTAAGTTATTACATATACCCATGTGTATTATGTCTGTAAATTGCGTGTGTTCTCTGGTCGATTTGCCTGTTTTGCTGGACGAAAAAACCCCAGTTTCTGGGGGGGAAAACCTTGCTATCTAACTCAGCCACGGAGTGAAAAAAGCCCATAAAAGTTTCTCACTTCATTGACGGGATTCGAACCCGGGTCTTTTCCACCCGGTGTGGCGAGGATTAGTGCCCGCGCTAGCGTTTGTGGCGCCTGAGGAAAAACCTTGTAACGGCGCCTAATACAGGAAAAGCGTCTGCACTCTGCACAACCGTTAAAAGAAAGCACTTAACAAAATAGTTTATTAATAATTCCTAAATTTAGACTTATTTTCAAAATTTTGAGTTGTAAAACGTTGACAAGATGGGTGAGTAAAAACACACTATTTATAGGAGAAGATAATTATGATATATGGAAGACGTTATAATACATAGATATATAAATTTATTAAATTAATAAAGACAGTATTATTAATTATTACAAAAGATGTAAATTTAAAAGTAATAAACGATAAACACAAAGATAATTAACAAATATATTTTCAAAACAGAAAAATATAATGGGTTACAAATAAACAAATTTTAAATAAACTCAATCTTTCTGGCTTTTACATCCGCAAATTCATTTAAAAGTTCAGAATTAGCACATTACCATTAGCATTAGTAGGCATATGATGGAAGAAACCAAGCTTATAGAGCATTAGCAAAAAAAAAAAAAAAAAAACCCTTCCCATTTCACCCATCCATTCGCTTCAAAATTTTGTCTAGTTCACTAGATGAGAGTTTGTTCCAGCAATCAACCACTCGCTGGCTAAAGGCAAATTTCGGCATATCTATTCTACAATTGTCTTTCCTCAATTTGAATTTATGTCCCCTCAGGCGATTAATCTGGGCAAGATGAAGAATCCCATCAGCATTGAGCTTGCTCAATACTGATGGGATTTGACCTTGCTCAAACCATTCAAGGCTTTATACATCTCAATCAAATCACCGCGTAGGTGCCTAGTCTCCAGACTGCAATTTGCAGAACTTAAGCCTTTCTTGATAACAGCAACCCTTTGTTCCCCTTCCCTGTACTCGATCGACTGAATGATGAATGCTTTCCAATATCTCTTTTTTTATAGAAATTACTGCTAGCGCTACTAAACGATCTTCTGTCATTGTCGTTCTCATGTAGTTTTTAATTATCTTTAATTTTGAGAAACTGCATTCTCCCGAAGCCACAGATACAGGTGAAGTTAATAAAATTTTTAATGCAATTATTACATTTGGAAACAAAGACAGCAATTTATTATTATGCAAATATTTCAGAACGTCTAAAGGGTAATGAATATCAGTGGGAAGAGATAGATCTAGTAATTCTTCGAAAAACTCTGTCCCGTTAATATCTTCATGCTCACCATCTGTAAGAGTTAGTTGTAAATCTTTGCAGCGTTTGCTTAAATCATCTTTTGACATTTCTCCCAACGCTTTAAAATTATACAAAAAGTGAAACTTGCTACAATGATTTTCCAATAGCTCGAATCGTTCTTCGATAGAAGCTATTGCTTTATCTAGAACAGTGAAGTAAAATTCAATCTTAAATTTGAGTGTAGGTTCCTGATTACATTCATCGCGTGATTCATAATCGATATATTTTTTTTTTTTTTTTTTTTTTTGATCTCTTAGAGGTACAGTATCTTTAAAAGTAACTTCTACCTCCAAAGCATTTGCAAGTTTGGTTGAAATTTGTATCAGTTCTTCAAACCCTGCTAAAAAAACCTTTAGCATCTTTAAGGAATCTTAAACATTCTATAAGATTTAAAAATGAGTTCTGAACATGTATCACTGTGCTACCCACGCAGACAGAGTGGAGATTCATACGAGACGAGTTATTAATTAACCTGAATTCCCTGTTTTGAAGAGAGCCAAGGAGCTTGATAGAAGTTTAGGGGGTACCGCCCCAGATGTAGGAACAATATTGCATGGTAGGGCAGATTGCAGTGTCACTAGTTGTTTAGAAGAAAAGTAACGCCGAGAGCAGAAAATGAAAATACAGGGTCTATTATTTGTTTAAATAATAATTTAAATTATTACTTATTTTCTCCATAATTACTAGGGAATAATTATCCACATTGTTCCATGGCACTGAACAGAATAGACCCAAAACTGACATCAGAGTTCGTAGCCATAGGATCAGTCTCTAGTCTGGATTATTATAGAACAAAACTCTAATGGATGTAATGGACAGTCCATTACGTAAAAACCTCTCAACGCTGCACCCTAATTTTCTTATTCTTTCTATCATTTCAGGAAAACCAAGACCAGGACAAGTCAGCGACATGGATCCTCCTCATCATCATCAACCTCGTGGTCTCATGGAGATGGTAAGTGTCAGCGAATCAGTGAGTTTTTAATCAAAATATCGAACAAAACTGTCGTGCTTTGTTGGGTATTTGTTAATCCACCCTACCGCGAGAATAAGCAATCCCCCACAACTTGCCTTGGAACAGCCAGAAAGCAACTGATAGATTTCGGAGGGTTTTATTAAAACGAAAAGTCCATTATATGAAGTAAACGGATTCACTTTTACCAAAAACAACTGGGCCAAGTGAACAGCAGATTCATTATTTCATTGACACTTTTTTAACGTTAAGAGTAACTTTGAATTTATTTAAATTCTTTTCAATTTATTAATAATCAAAGGTTACAAACTATTAGAAATGAATGAGTGAGGAAAATTGTTTTTTTTAAATAAATAGGAATTCAAAAAAGTACCAGTAACTCAAAAGCATCACGTTAATGTTAATATACTATTGTAGATTCTCAGTCTTCGAGAGGGATGTACCCCGAACAGAACCCACAACAGTACGCCCACGGCAGGGAGGAAGTGGACGAACGCGTGCAGTCTCAAACCGGCTTCGAAAGCTATCAAAGCAGATTTGACAAGATAGGTAAGTTACGCGTATTAGTCTCTCGCTGCTAGACTCTGTTGATACACTTTTATTACTCTTTATTCTGGAATATAAATCAACCTTTTTAAGCGACAAAAATCGCCGAAAAGGGTAAGGTCGACTTATTCGTCTAGTATAAACTCCTAAAATGTAGACTAAAGACCTGTGCTTGGAGTACAAAAATTCTAGTTAATAGCAGTAAGTATTACATCAATGTTTTTCACTGAATATACATTGTTGATCAGCTTTTAAAACCCAAAAATTTGTTTACCTTCATCAGAAAAAAACAGTTTATGGAATTCTTGGCGAGTTCCAGGACGGTTACTTTTCGAGTTCTCGGAAAATATACTATAGAAATACAATTTCAATTTCGGTCAGTTTCTTACAGCTCTTTTGCTTATTGAGATACTGTTTATGGAGAAATCAGTTTGCGTCACAGTAAGTACCCAACAGGCAAGAATAGCTCGATTACGTAATCAAAGCCCCTCCTGTACGCATATAGATGGTGGGCAGGGGTGAAGCCATGGATGGAATATCAACTGCTGGTCAATAGTGAGGTATGATATCCCCGACAGCAATGCAGGTCACAGTGATGCTAAACCTACTCCATGTCTACCTATCTCAAAGCCTTCTGGCACCAGTCTTGACTCTAGGAATTTTCTCAAAAATAACCCCAAAGTTTGATTAGGTTAGTCTTCTGGCTGCGTGCATTTAGGAATGACCAGCCTCGAGCTTTCGAGTGACTTCCCTTTGAAGTCAATCTTACCTCAATGGAAATTCTGACGTGACTAGTTAGTATTAGTATCAATAATGACAAATGATGCAAGAAAGAAAGCTTATGAAGCATCAGCCAAAAATTAAATAAAATAATCCCACATTTACCTGTCCATCTCCTACAATAATTAGCCTATTTCTTCCTTGAATTTATTCAAATTATCCACTTCCATAACAACAAACGGAAGTTTGTTCCAACAACCAACCATCTGCTTACAAGAAATTTAGTGGTCCAGTGACTCTTTACTCTTTACTGTAAAATATGCGCTCTTTCTTAAAAAGCCTAATTGTTTCCTTAATAATAATAAAACCCTATAGTATAGTCCTAAAGACTTCCTCATATGTCAATATAGATGCAAACCACCTATTCAGTTGGGCAGCAACCAGAGCAGGATCATCAACAGTTAAACCATCGACATCAAATGGATCAATATGATTTTGCCCCTTCCTTCTACTGTTATTTAAAGTAAAGAAGTCTTTGGTCCCACTGTATAGAATTTAAAATCTGCCTGAAACCTCTAGCCACCCTTACGAAAGCCTTCCCCTTTACCCTTGACAGTAGTTATGACTTTTATTAAGTCAACTTATATACCTTAAAGATGATTCTAATTCACAATGGATTCAGGTCAGTTCAATGTGCATATGATGTTTGAAATCAGAACCATCTTTTAGGTATATAAGTTGACTTAAACATGTATTGGTGGCGCCCGTTCCCTATCAGTTTTTAATACTATTAGAGCACAGTATTTTAAACTAACTCTTTATATTTATACTCACATATTTGTATATTTTTATTTTTAGAATTCATTCAGTTTGGACTTCTTTGATATTTTATACAAAAAAATTGCAACAAAACACATTTTTGGAAAAAAAAAATGTGTGGATCCAATAATAATGGAATCTGCTCTTTCTTTCTCTCAAAAACTCCTCCTCTGTACATCTATTTTTTTTTCTTCTGTACCTCCTTAAAGTTCATCGAATCTCTTCTTTCTTCATCTAAATTTTTGCCAGTGCGATATTAAATTAACTTCTCCATTCCAGCTACTGGATGTGGGGTGCCTTCCTGGCCTTCTCGAGGATCCTATTCTTGCAAAACAAGTGGATACACAAAGTAAGTGTCACAGTACTAAGTAAGCATATATATAACGGTTAAATGTACACTATGTTATATCGCTTAGTTTCTTAACAAACTGTTTCGTAAGTTGCACAGGATTTAAGTGTGCTGACCACAAGGCAACTTAGGCCAGAAGACAGAAGATACGTGTTGACAATTGGATTTCAATATATTGTAATTTTTCGAGAAATACCTTAGGTTGTTCTAAAAGGAAAATACAAGAGGTAAAAGAGAGAGAGAGAGAGGGAGATAAACTTAATTGGGTCAGTTTGAAGTTAAACTCAGAACGAATTCCAAATAAATAATTTTTCTGTTAGAAATGGTTTCGAAGAAAGAGTTGGAATTACAGATATTACGGAAGAGCGACCGTGGAAATATTACGTAAATGAAAGCAGCAGCAGAAACTCAACGTCTGTGTAACAGGGAACGGACTGAATTTGTAAGTGGGGCATCATGAATTAATCTGCATACTTCTGGAAACATTCTGCATTGAGGTTTGAGAGAGTGCTTTTGGAGGTCACCACCCCGTATGTGAGAACAATATTTGATGGAATGGACGGATTTGTTACTGGTTTGAGATGAGAAACTGGTAAGAAGAAAAGTAAAGTTGAGAGCAAAAGAGAAAACCAACTTTATTTTCGACGAAGAACAAGCAATATTTGTGTTGTTGAAGAAGTGCATGGGACTTATCTTACTTCTTTGCGAAAAATAAGATAGGAATATGTTTATAATTATTGAAGTTAAATAGTTTTCGTTTCACTAAAGAATGACCTGGGAATGAGCATTTAACGATACGGTGTGGTGTCAAACAGATTACTTCGAAGCAGCTCCATCCGAAAGTCGATATCATCACCATTTCCCAATTCTCATTTATTAGCTTAGTCCCCGAACTTTTGATCAGACGTCGTGTGCGCCATTGTGTGTTATGTCTGTAGTGCGTTTACGGGATGAAAAACTTAAAATAACTCACGAGGAAAAACTCTCTTCACCTGATATCAGCTAACAACATCCCGATTGAAGAAACCTTTAGAAATCCCTCCGGTCGTCAACGAGATTCGTACCCAGGCCTCTCCAACGAGTTACAAGTGGCTGTGCATGGGTTGAAGGTTAAGAAGGCAGAAGATACTTTCTGACATTAGGTTGAATTTTGGTTGTTTGTAATTATGTAATGTATATTTGAGAAGTTCAAAAGTATTCATTCAACTGGTGGATTGTAGAGTGCCGTCATGATAAAAATTAGGGACAAAATTTCCAATCAATGGAAGAGGTCATTAGACCCTCTAGCTGTTCTACATATCTATAATGGTAATAATATACAAGAGAAAATGAATGGGTGAAAGAAATGACGTTGGCGAACTCTAGTATTAGTTGAGGTTAGAAGACAGAGTACCATCATACATAATGAGTAATCAGAGAAAAAAAACTGGCTATTATTTTGCAAAAGGTTCTTTTGCACTAGTTAGCTTTTAGGAAGTGTGAAGTAACTGTTCTTGAGGTTCGTTAAGTTATTTTCATAAGTTGTTTTTTTGATTCGTTTCTTAACTGAGAGAATTTTATTCAATGGCTGCTATATTCCTAGTGATTTTATATTTACTACGGTACTTTTATTCATCTCTTCCACAAGAAGTAATTACTTCCTTGAATTAAATATATTTACTTTGTTTACTTTCCTAGAACTTGTACCGGAAGATGCCGGTCAGGATATCAATTTCCGGATGGCAGGGCTGAAAAAGTACACGAATGCAACTTGCAAACGGGAGAGTGGCTTCCGGAGAAGGAATTCGGGGATTGCACAAGTAAGTTATCTTAAGTACACTAGTACTGTATTTATCAATCGAAATAGGAAACGTCTTAAGAGATCGAACCGTTGTACACATTTATGGTTATGATCAAGAATTAACATTAAAAACAGAAATTCTTGTCATCAAATTTGATGTTATCAAATTCTGGAACCTCGTTGCTTATAAAAACGTTACGTTGCTGATGTAATCAGCAACGTAACTAAGCAGTTATTTAAGTAGACCCAACAAATGGAAACTTTAAGGGGAAGGGTCAGGTCTGTAGGGAAGATGACAAGTTTCATCCTAATTAATAACGGTGTCTTGGGTTGCACGAGCTGTATGCGGCCTTGAATTGTCATGCAGCAACAGTACTCCACTCGAAAATAAATATGTTCTCCTTTTACATAAATGCTAAAATAAGTTTTTATTCAATTATTTAAATTAAGAAGAACCTATAAAAATTGGAACAGACGTATTAACTGTAACAGGATCATTTTTCCCTCCTCTCTCTTCTATGGAGTTGAGACGGATCCTCTGTTTTTCTTTTGAGAGGTCCAAAATTTTAAAGTTCAAATGAACATCAGATTTTTCATCTTTATTGATTAATATATGCAGTATATTGCCAAAAGTATTCGGGCACCCCTGCGATTTGAGAAAAATGAACCATACCCTCCATATAGTGTCAGTAGTTGACATAAAAGCAACTGAGTTCATGCTCTTAGACGTAATCAGAACAATACGGTAGACGTACAGAGATTTTGAGCATAGCGACTTCCAGTGGGGTCATCAGAGGACGTCGTACTACCAGTCAGTCTGTTCATGCCATTGCGGACATCAAGAATATCACAGCACGCAATATTGTGATGTTTGGTTTGTGCACAACCCATCGCAGATGATCTCTGAAAAAGTTGTAAAGCTGTATTATAGAAAGACAAATCAAGTGAATGGATCTATTGGTTGCGATTCGGTTTTTTGTTTTGAGCTGTCACCGTCTGAGGTTGTTTTTCGAGGTTTGGACTTGGTCGTTGTATTCCTGAAAAATGAATACGATGTAGTCCACTAACATTCCGCACAGTTTCTACGCTGTGGCAGCAATATGAGGAGAGCTGTTTGCTGTTTCAGTATGACAATGCAACATGTCATTCTGCAAGGCATGTAGCAAATTCAGTTACAGATATGAACATGCCACACTTTGACTGGCCTACCCAGACTACCGACCTTAGCCTGCTGAATACCTTTGGAACAAACTGGATCGTCGAATTGGCGCTAAGAGTACATATCCGCAGTCAATAGGTGAATAGATCTATGGATTTAAAGTCCAAAATACACAAATGTAACTTGCATACGAGAATATGGTTTCCAGCGAAGGAGATCGATGGTTATACCAGTATTCTCAAAAATCGTTCACTGCGCTTTTAATTAGCTTTAATTCATTAATTATTGTAAATCTTAAAGATCACTTTCTCCCGTTTACTGACTTATTTGCTATCCCTATTTGGGGGGGGGGGACCACTGGTACCCCTGGTACAGATACACACTATATCTAATATCCTTATTATCGATCGACCACCTTACAAAACCGCATGTTATGCAAATTATTCATGCCTATAAAAACACGGGTTGCGACCACATCACTTCATTCGTGTCTTTTGGCTTGCTCAGTGGGACAGCCACATCTACCGTACTCAGGATGACAAGTCACCTACATTTAGATAATTTTTTGAGATGGTGAGCCGTTGGACTTGTAGCCGGGCAGTCACAGGAGGAGGTAGTATGTTGCCTCAATGCGTCACGCAATGTCGTCTCGGCACTATGGAAGCAGTTTCAGGAGATAGGAACCATTACAAGGAGAGATGACCAATGTCGCTCGAAGACTACATCAACCAGAACAGACCACTATCTGGCTCTAACAGCAAGACGGAACCCTACTATGTCCTGTCATCAACTGTCTCTTGAGGTTTCTGCAGCCACAGGTGAAAACATTTCCAACCGGACAGTGTTAAGGCTCAAAACAAGTGTACTCTACGCAAGGAAGCAAGTGGTTGTATCGCAATTACCCTAAACCTCCACAGAGTTCTTCGAAACTGGTGTCATGATTATGTGACTTGTAGCCCTGACAAATAGGGTACAGTTCTATTCTCTGATGAGTCCCGTTTTAGCCTATAAACAGAGTCTAGACATTATATCAGTGGGCTGCTCTCTATTAAAAGTGTTTGAGAAAACTATCTTATCAGCACTGATAGACCAATGCTTCTCTCATAGACCCAAAAATCTGCATACTGTGATCCCCAAAATATCTACATATACAAACCTACTGGATACCCTATTTAAAATTCAAACTGCTCTCAACAGTAAATCTCAGCTGGACGTCATCTTCCTTGATATTTCATCTACTTATGATAAGCCTCAATTCCCGCTCTCATCTACATTCTAGAAAAGTACTTTGGCCTTACTGGTAGCCTGCTAAAAACCATCAACCGCATCCTTACACCAAGACAACTCATCATCAGCTATAAATCCTTCCAACAGGAGTGCATTATAACGAGAGGAGTACCGCAAGGAGATGCCCTGTCCGGTCTATTGTTCGCCGCTGCCCTTGAATCCTTCCTCGCAAGGTACACTGATTTCTCATCGTATGCAGATGACCTCAAATTATACATAACATCTAAAGAAGCTGAACAAACTCACCTGACTAATCAGCGAGTCTTCGTCCTGATCGACAGCCTTGTAACCTATCTACTGCGGATAGGTCTGGAGCTAAACATATCTAAATCAGCCCAAATCACATTTACAAAAAAAAGAGAATCAAAATGACATCAGACCCTATCACAACGAATTATAGACAAGGAAAGTGAAGTCTCACACCGACCTCGTCATGACTTGGGACGAGGACCTCACTTTTCAGACCCACTTCTCGACCATGAAATCGAAGACTTTCTCGGCGATGTGGGCAATTCGACAAAAGCTGACGGGGTTACTCCACGTCGATGTAGTTGGAGGATACGTCCAGCGGTGCCTACAACCTATCGCATTGTATGCATCACCAATCTGGTCTTCTGCCGCGACGTCGTACATAAACAGATTCCTGGCAGTCGAGTACTGGGTAATGCGATGGATGAACAGAATCATGAGCAGCGCATTCACCAACTCCAGGGCTGTTTTATATACAAACTTAAATATCACTCCCTGGAGAGTTCACATTGCATCCAGAAATATCCTTCTTCTGTCTCAGATGCTTACCGGTGTGACTGACGCCCCCAGTCTTCTAGGTCTCATCTCTACTCCACGTGCTGGACGCAGTAATGACAACCCCTACCTATCGTTGCATGCTATACTGTGCAACCTGTGCTGTCTGAAGAATTTCTTCCCAAACAACTCAGTCAACCTTTTCAATTCATTGGCAATAGACCACCCTGTGAAATACTCCGAAAGCAAGCAGTACAGAGTGAAGAGCTTCTCAGAAGCGCACAGCTTACTTCAACTATAATCTTGACAATGAGTGAATTCTGTAAACAATATTGTAAATATACGCACTTGTTATCGTGTATTTTTGTATATCCTTCTTATATTTTAACAGATTTAGTAAATAATTGTAATTCTTGCTTTTTTGTACACCCTTGTAGCCGGTCGGCTGTGTATAAGGGGTGAAAGCAATCACTTGCTACTTTAATAAACAGATTTAATAATAATATCATCTGGAGACAAAGAGGAGTGCAGTACCATCCCTCCAACATCAGAGAAAGGGACACTTACGGTGGAGGCGGTTTCTCGTGTGGAGCAGAATAATGATCAATGGCCGCAAACCTTCTTCATGTTTTAGATTGGGGTATCGTAACCACGCACATGTACCGAGAACAGATCCTCCAAACCTATTTGCGACTTTTCAGGAATGCAGTTGGCCTAGATTTTCTTTTCGTGCACGACAACGCCGCAGCACATAGAGCTCAAGTGGTGGAGGAATATCTTGAAACTGAAGATATCCAACGACTGCCATGGCCAGCACGATCACAGACTTAAATCCGATTGAACACGTATGGGACGCACTTGGGCGTCACATTGAACGCCGACAGCCAACTCCTCATTCTCTTGCTAAGCTAAGGTCCGCGCTGGTGGAAGAATGAGATTTATTGCCACAGAACCCTATATGCACCCTTATATAGAGCGTTCTGTCCACTGCCGTCAGTCTATTTAGCCGTTAAAGGGGATCATACGTCGTACTGATATCATGTCACCATGTTTTGTTAATTTTGTCCAGCGGCGTAGTTATTGCAGGAAGTTCTTTTACGAACCCGAAGAACCCCATTTGAATTCAAAGTATTTTTGGTGTATTCATGTAATTTAACCATGAAGGAAAATTAATAAAAGAGGCAGCCACTTGAGTATTAACAATAGCAATTTACAATTGACTTTCGTATATCATTAATTTTGTTTACTCCAATTTACTCTTAATTTAAAATTGGTTACCAGATATTATGAATTGATATTTTTCTGGGTAGACAATTAATAATTTCTTGGTTTCCTTAAGGAGGTGGAGGCCAGCAGGTTATTTCCCAAAGGGGTGAGTATAATTCCTTCCATATTGCTAGCAGATATTCTAATTTCTGGCTACTGTAACGTAGAAACACGAAATACTGAAATTGCTGTTAAGCCTTTATCAATAATTTGTCGTTCTTATTATTATTTACTGTAAATAACAAACTTAAAGCATTGATAGAGATATAGCTATTGATATGACAATTCTCTTAGATGGCATTAAGAAGCACGTGGACCAATGTCAAGACTTCGTCATTTTATTTGTTTTAAAATTCTCTTTCAGGAGGTGAGTGTAAGAGACCACGATCACCCATGGCCGGATCTTACTCGTGTCAAGAAGGAAGCAACAGCCTGTGAGTAGTCCTTCTTTATCTGCAACGTTCAAAATGTGTGTTGTTCAGTAGCGTAATGGAATTACCCTAATGTTTTATGATTCTAGAATCTATTAAGTAGCTGATCTGAGTTGAAAATATTCATAATATTTCCAACTCAAAATCAACTAATTAACAACCTTCTGAAGTTGGACTCTCATTTCGCAGATCATCTGTGTTCGTATGGTAAGCGCAAGCAACGTGTTGGGAATGACAATCATTTCATTTGAGAAATTATCGAAAGAGAGGGTTCTAAGGTCAAGTAATCAAGTTTTAGTTTGCAATACCTTCCTTAGTAGATCTTCCTGCACGTGATATTACACGAAGATACGTAGGTCATGTTTAACTAGTAGATTGCCTAGAGTCAGCAAGTAAGTGCTTATTGACTGATGCTATATCAAAGAGAAGAAGGGCCTCCAGCACGGATTATTTTTCACAGCTTAACATTGGTGGGGGGAGTTGTGGTTTAAATATTTGATCTCACGAGTAGTCTGCCCATTCAATCCGAACATTACCTGCGACGCAAAAGAGCAATGTAGACTGGATTAAAACAAGATGAAACGATAGGGCGATGTACAGTGGGTCGTCCACCGTCAATTGTTCGAACATGAGCTATAAGGAACTTGCAGTAGAAGAAGAATCTTTATCGCAAGAATCTTTAGTGCCACCCACATGCACAATGTATATATTGGCTCATTTTAGGTTATTCTTAAAATATTCTAACCTAGTGATCAGAAGAATTGTTTTCATTTAGCGATATCAAGAGAAGAAATGTATATTCATGTCGGTGGGGCCCCTCGGCTTCAGCCCATCTCCACCTGTGTTCTCTGTAATCACCGTCCTCCCCCGCACCGGGTGGAAAAGGCCCGGGTTCGAATCCCGTCGGTGACGCGAGGAACTTTGATGGGTTTTTTTTCACTCCGTGGCTGAGTTAGTCGGTCTCAGGCGTAGATAGCAAGGTTTTCTCCCCAGAAACTGGGGTTTTTACGTCCAGCAAAACAGGCAAATCGACTAGAGAACCAACGCAATTTACAGACACAAATACGGGTTAATGTATTCAATTACGGGCAACCCTAAAATAATAATTTAATTTTTGTTTGTGTGCTCTGTAATTGATGTAAAACTTCTACAAGGAGCCTGAAAAGTGTGAAAGGCAAGTGTATCGAGGATGTCCCCAGGGGTATATCTTGGGGCCCCTCATCTGGAACACTGTCCTTCAAGAGTGGATTTCCATATCGTTTGACAACACTAAAATAATTGCCTATAATGATGAAACCATTTTGGTCAGTGGTCACTCTCGTGCAGCTATTGAAGTCTCTGCTAACGCTGTTCTTGCAAATCTTTATGGTTGGACTCTAGACAACAAACTATCCTTCAGTGCTTCGAAGAATAAAATGATAACTTTTGGCTCCATCTCCACCTATTAAATATTCAACGCCCACCACAATTCAAAGTTAGCAATGTTCGATTCCCAATTGTCACGGAAAACAAATATTTGGCTGTGATTGTGGACGGTAGATTAAATTTTTTTTCACACCTTAATCATTTAACTGCCAAAATTAGAAATTTACTGGTGCCATCGTGAAAAAAAAATTATGATATTAGGGTCCCGTGTAAATGATTCATCATCAGCCATTTTCAATCCACTGCAGGATGAAGACCTCTCCAGCAACTTTCCAGTTCCTTCTGTTTTGTGCAATGGCCATCCATTTACTACCCACAACCTCATGAATTTCATCTGTCCATCTCCGCCAGTGTCTTCCAGGTTTTCTTCTAGCTCCTCTTGGGTACCATTCTGTTATTTTCTTAGTCCATCTGTCATCATGTCTTCGAGCTATGTGTCCTGCCCAAGACCATTTTAGTTCTTTATTTTTTATAAGAATGTCCTTTACTTGAGTTTGCTGCTTAATCCATGTGTTTCTTTTCTTTTCTAACAGTCTGATTCCCAATATAATTCGTTCCATTCTTCGCTGTGTAGTTCTCAGCTTCTCTTCCATTCTTTTTGTGAGTGCCCAAGTTTCACTTCCATAAGTCATGGTGGGGAGTATACATTGATTCATTATTTTACAGTTTCTGACAAATTAGGATATTGCTTCTCAGTATGTGACTATATTTCCTGAATGCTATCCGTCCAAAATTTATTCTTCTCTTGACTTCCAGCCATTTATCATTATTACAGCTAATAACTTGTCCCAGATAAGTATACGACTACACCTTTTCAATTACTTCTCCTTCAATCATTATTTCCCTTTCAGTGGCATACTTGTTCATCATTACTTTTGTTTTAGCCATATTCATCTTTAGTCCAAAATCCTTACTAACTGTGCATAACTGATTAAGATTTCCCTCTAATTCTTTGGGATCGTGGCTTATAATCACAATGTCATCTGCAAATCGTAAATGGTTTAGGTACTCTCCGTTCACATTGACTCCTTTCTGCGACCAGTCTAATCTTCTGAAAGCTTCCTCAAGGGCAGCAGTAAACAGCTTCGGAGATATTGTGTCTCCTTGTCGAACTCCTTTCTCGATTTTAAATTTGCTACTGTCTTTGTCTAGTCTAATAAAGGATGTAGCACTCTTATATATTTTCTTCAAAATCATAATATATGGAGTATCTATGCCTTGTCTTTCCAGTGCCCGAAACATTGCCTTATGCTGTATGGAGTCAAATGCCTTTTCATAATCCACAAATGCCAGGCATAATGGGTTTTTATATTCATTTGCTTTCTCTCTTTTTAGCTGTGATATTACGTGAAGGTGATCCATAGTTGAGAATCCTGTCCTAAAGCCAGCTTGCTCTTTCGGTTGATTCTCATCAAGTATTCTTTCTAATCTGTTAGTAATGACCCTTGTGAACAACTTCTAGATATGGGATAACAAGCTAATTGGTCTATAATTTCCGATTTATGATTTATCTCCTTTCGTATGCAGCAAAACTATGATTGCATTATTCCACTGTTTAGGCATCACACCTTTTCTAATGCACTTTGTGAAGAGCCTTGCCAGTTTTTGTGTTATGTCTCTTCCTCCCAATTTTAACAACTCTACAGTAACTTCATCTTCCCCCGGGGCTTTCCGATTCTTCATTTTCTTCAATGCATGTTCTACCTCATCAGGAAGAATATCGGGTATGTCGTATGTGTTGCTACTTTGCAATCCATCTTCCCCACTGCTGGTATCATTCCCTCGCTCCTTGTATAATTCTCTATAGTAGTGTTCTGCTATTTGAATTATGCCTTCTCTGCTGTTTATAAGTACACCATCGCTATTCTTCAGTTTCAGTATCATTTGTCTTTCTGTATTACTGCTCATGGCTGCTGATTTAAATCCTTTGTTTTCCCTTAATGCTTGTTCTACTTTTCTTGTGTTAAATCTTCTTATGTCCTCTCTGAGTCTCTTTCTAATGGCTTTGCATAACTCAGTATACTCAATTTTCTCCCTGTCAATGTTTATCTTGCTCTTCATTTGTCGCCTTCGGTTCATCATAACAAGTGTTTCTTGACTAATTTTTTCTTCTTTGGATTTCTTTTTCTCTATAGGTTTCTTGGGCTTTATCACTTTCAGAAAATTGTAATATTGCTAGTCGATATCTTTGTCCTGAGCAGTCTGCAAAAGCTCAAACTTGTTCTTAAGTTCCAGTGCATACTGCTTTTTCTCCTCTTCTGTTATTTCAAAGACCTTTGTATTATTTACTCGAGTCAGTTTTTTCCTTTCCTACATCTATATCAAGTGTACATCTTACCATTCTGTGATCACTTCCAACATTTACCTTATTCAGGACGGTAACATCATTCACGATATATCTTCTGTTAGTGAGGATTAAGTTGATTTCATTAGTTGTTAATCCATTTGGACCCTTCCATGTTCACTTTCTGTTCACCCTTTTCTTGAAAAAAGTGTTCATTACTGACAATCCTTGAGATTCTGCAAATTCCACAAGTCTTTAACCTCTTTCATTTCTTTCACCAATTCCAAAGGGGAATTATAGGAAAAAAATTTCCTATAATTCCCCTTTCTGCGCTGTTTTGTCTTTTTCCAACCTTAGCATTGAAGTTCCCCATAATAATAGTGTAGTGGGTTTTCTGCTCATCTAGAAGACTCTCAATTTCGCTGTACATTTCTTCAACCTCTTCATCATCATGGCTCGATGTTGGTGGATAAATCATTATAACCTTTAGCTTGTACCTCTTAGAAATCATGAGTATTATTCTTGACACCCTTGGCGATGTACTTTTGTATTCCAAAATGTTGTTTTTTAAATCTTTATGGACCAGAAACCCAACTCCACCTCTCCCTACTTTCACTGTTTCCATTGGTGTACAGCAGATTTCCACTTGATAAACTTATAAGTGATTCATTTCTTCTTCTTGTTTCAGCCAAATCGATGATATTCCAATTCACATTTTCTAATTCCTTTCCCAGCTCTAACATCCTGTCTTCACCGATGAGTGATCTTACGTTGTAACAGGCCAAGTTCAGTTTCCGTGCATGGCAGCCTGGTCCTACCCAGAGATTCTTAGCGCCCTCTGTTTCCACTCTGATCCTCTAGCTGCCCTATGAGGGGGAGTGAAAGCCGCTGGGGAATGAGAGCCATTTGTTTCGACGTGCTGCCATATGCTGGAAGGTTTGTCTTTTCCTCTTCACGCTGACCAGGTGTCTTGAAGAGAACTACTCTACACGTCCGTTGCCACCTCAGTGACGTAACAGGGCTTACCATCGAGGTGTGCATGAGTGGATTTTAGGAAGGCAGGCCAACCGTACTTCTCTTAAATCTTCTGTAATAGAAAGATATTGGATCCATCAGTGTTTTAAACTGAGTGTCTGATAACACACAGAATACCTGTTCCCCTCTAAGCCCCATTTACATCTATCCATAAATATATGGGTAGATGTAAATGATTACATCTACTCATATATTTATTTTGTCTGTAAATTGCGTGTGTTCTCTGGTCGATTTGCCTGTTTGCTGGAAGAAAAAATCCCAGTTTCTGGGGAAAAACCTTGCCATCTCCGCCTGAGACCGACTAACTCAGCCACGGAGTGAAAAAAGCCCACTAAAGTTCCTCGCGTCAATAACGGGATTCGAACCGAGGCTTTTCCACCCGGTGTGGGGAGGGCTGCCATCGTGAAGGTCTGCAGAACTGATTTGGGTCTCTCACGTCGGGCAATGCAAGTTTACTACAACGCCGTATTCCTCCCTTCGAACAGTGTTTTCAGTTCTTTGTTATTATCATCTTGGTCCCTTTCATTATATTATTATTATTATCCTCTAATGGATTTTTTAAAGAGATTATTATTATATATTGTAAACAAATTTTTTTATCAATAAATTGTATTATATTGTAGTGTATTATATTGTATTATTATTATTATTATTATTATTATTATTGCTCTTATATTATTTCTCCCTGATTGGAGGGTTCGACCCCGTGACGGGTTTTGCACCAAGTACAGGGTGGTTGTTGTGATGTCTGGTGTTACTGTTGGTCGAGGAACTCTCTGACTATCATACAGGTGTTCAGGACTTTCTGGAGTTCCTTGTAGGCGTTCGCTGGGAGACCTATTTCTGATAGGCTGTTATGTAGGATCTTTGGCACCATACAGGTGGTTGACAAGATGATCGGGATGAGCGTTACTTGTTACATATGCCACATATCTCTGTTTCCTGTCTTAGGTTCGTGTTCGTGTACTTCCTGATTTTTTCCTCATGCATTTTCTGGAGGTTGCTAATGTTGGATACCGTTATGTCAATCAGTTAGGTGGCTTTTCCTTCCTGTCCAAAAGGGTTATGTCCGGTCTGTTGTGCTGGATTGTCTTGTCCATTATTATGGCGCATTGCCAGTACAGTTTGTGAGTTGGGCTCTCTAGTATGATGTATTATACAGGCTACCTGGTAGTGTCTACGAGTGTACTCAGTCTGGGTGACCACCTTGTATCCCGCGGTGATGTGTTGGATCGTTTCTGAGGCCAGGTGGCATCGTCGACATGTGTCGTCTGACATTTCGGGCTCCTTGGCGATGTATTTTCTATAGTTTCTGGTGTTGATTACCTGGTCTTGGATGGCGAGCATGAATCCTTCAGTCTTGGAGAAGAGCGTCCCGCTTGTGAGCATTGGAAGCATTTTTATCTATATGATTCTGATGGAGGTCATTGTAATGTCTGTCATGGAGTGTCTTCTTTGCCCATCTTTCTAGCTTTATTTGTGCCGTCTGGGTGGGAAGGGACTCCTCACTTAGACTGAGTGTGGGTATGCCGCTTGTCTACCTTCCTTATGACCTCGTAGAGTTCTCCTGTGTGTTTCTGGATTTAATCCTTCAGGTTAGCAATCTGTTTCCTGTTGTTCGATGAGGTCTATCAGGCCCTTTCCTCTTTCTTTCCGGGTTATTGTCACTCTCTTCATAGCTGACTTCGAGTGGTGTTAGCTGTCCTTGGTCATAATTGTCCTTGTCTTTCTCAGGATATCCTCCAGCTCAGTGTTAGTCCAATCTATGACCCGAAAGGGGCATGTTAGTACTGGAGCTGCATAGGTGTTTATGGCTTTAACTATGTTCCCTCCGTTCAATTTTGCTTTCAGCAGACTTCTGAGTCCCTGCTGGTATTTTTGGTCAGGCAGGCCTTAATTTCCTTGTGCTCTAACTGTGGAGTCTGCATCATCCCCAGGTATTTGTAGGTTTCTCCTTCTGTCATGGCTTCGATCTCTTTACCAGTTTTCAGCTGGTAGTTTCGGCAGACTAATTTTCCCTGGTGCAGTGTGTGGGTCTTGCATTTGTCTAGACCAAATTCCATCCTGATACCATTGCTGTTTTCTTCGGTGATCCAGAGTAGTTGCTGGAGTTGCTTCTCGATTGCCGTGTAGAGCTTGATGTCGTCTGTGTTCATCAGGTGGGTAAGGGTGTACAGGTTCTTCCTTCCTTATTTGAGTTTATATACGTACTTGCTGCTGTTGAGCATGGTTGATAGCTGGTTAAATGCTAGATAGAACCACAGTGGGCTCAGGGCATCTCCCTGAAAGATTCCTCTCCTGATAGGATTGGTCTGGTTGTGATGTTCTCAACCTTAATGGTGGTACCCTATTTCGCCATCGTTTCTCCTAGGAAGTTTGTCACTATCGGATTGACTTTGTAGATGTTCAGCGCCTCTGTTAGCCAGCTATGAGGCACGGAGTCGAAGGCCTTGCGGTAATCGATGTAGGCTGTGTACATGTTACGGCGCTATTTGTAGGCTTGCTCCATAACCGCGGTATCTATGGTTAATTGTTTCTTGCATCATTTGCTCAGCCGCTTGCATCCTTTCTGCTGTTCGGACATTATGTTCTGGCTCTCCAAGTGGTCTCATATCTTCGTGGTTATGCAGCTGGTCAGAATCCAGTACATTGTTGAGAGGCAGGTGATTGGCCTATATTTCTCCGGGTTTCTTGTATCTTCGTCTTTAGGCTTCAGATATGTGATTCCTTGTGTGAAAAAACTTCGGGATTGTCTCTGGGTGCCTTATCATTAAAAAAATTAAATTATTATATTAGGGTCACCCGTAATTAATTTCATTAACTCGTGTTCATGTCTGTAAATTGCATGTGTTCTCTGGTCGATTTGCCCGTTTTTCTGGACGAAAAAAAACCCCATCGACGGGATTCGAACCCGGGCCTTATTATTATATTACTGGAGTTCTCCAGTTGTGAGAGTTCCTGATGGTCTGTTTTTCCTCTTCCTCCCGAATCTCCCACTCTCTCATCTCTTTACGTCCTTGGTTTTCCTGCGTTCTAGTTCTATCCAGGGGACTCTGCTGATATGTCTTACTTCTCTGCTCCATATGTTGCCCCAGAACTCAATCGTCTTCTGCTCGGGTGGTTTGTTCCCTTCTTTCCAGTCTTCTCTGAGACTCATGTGAAGGCTCTTTGGTCCTCATCGAAGATTCGGTTATTTATTTTCCTCTGGAAGCTCTCTTTGTATCGGTGTAGGCTCTTGCTGAGTGCGAGAAAGTTCTGCTTCAGTGTGTCCAAGTACTCTCCTATTCTCTGTGTTTTTGTCTCGCATTTGCTGTGGACAGTCTCTCTTGAGAATGCTTTTCACTTTTCCAATCAATTTCTTACTCCTATTACCTGTTGGTACTGGGTCATTTGATCTAACTTGACTCTTAATTCTTCTCTCTTCTACTGAAGTCTTCTTTCCCAAGATGGCGGTTCCTTTTGTTTTCGGTTATTCTGCTGCTGGTCTCTCGTTTCTCTTCCACTAATCCTAGTAGCAGCACAAAATATGGCTGTGTGGATGGCCTCCAGTGTTGCACCATTGTTGTTGAGGTCATGTGGTATTATTTGAAGATTGAAGTGGTCTGTGACTCTCCACAAGGTTCTATTCGGCTTCTGCTTCGGTATCACGGGGATCTTTGTGGGGTCCATTCCTTTGAATTCTGTTAGGGCCTTCTTCCACTCGTCCTCTATTCTGGATATCATGACCTCGTCTCTGTCCTCGTTATTATTATTTATTCAAAATTGATTTCTTTTGTTTCTCCTGTCGGTCTATTAATTAATTTCTTTGTGGTGTGGAAGTGATTGTTGACCTTACGATTTCTGTTTTCGTGAAACTCGTTGATTTTCTCTCACAGAAACTAAGCATAGAAGAATCCATACACTGTTGCGAATAAGAATAAATACATGCCTGTTCTCATTTCGTTCTTTTAAAATTCTGATAGTTTTAGCGTGGTCTTTCTCGACTCTAATCCATATGGCGCTACAGTTACCCAGTGAGATTTGCAATCAGCCACGGAGCAGGGTAATCACTAATTCTGGACATAAAAAAATGAGAAATCTGTTTCAAAATCCGAACTCGATTATTCAAGTTGGAATAAATTCCTATTTAGTTCGGTTATTCGTCCTCCATCTGTACACTGATCGAAAGAGCACAAAACATAATCCACTTTTCAAAGTTCAATTATGAAAAAAGCGATGGACGACACGAGTTTTCTTACGTTTAATGTGTTATTTGCAGGAGATGTACGGGACAGTGCTCAATGGGATATCAGTTTCCAGATGGCAGTTCCGAGATGATTCTGGAATGCAACCGTATCACTGGTGATTGGAATCCAACGGGAGAGTTTCCCGATTGCACTAGTAAGTGAAATTTTGCAATATCTTTCTTTAAATTTTTTTTCCTGTAAAGCCAAATAAGGCGAACTATAAATCCGATTAAAATAAACAGGTTTTTATCTACGTGAAGACTAAAGCGATCTTCTTTCTTTTCTTTTTTTAAATAGGAGGAGATCAACAGATGTCTCATACAACACGTGAGTAATAATTCTGTTTCGTACTAGGGAACTGCTAATTATCGCAACCTTTATAAATATTTTTGGAATTCAAAAGTATGCTAATGATAGGTTTTTGTTTTGATAAGAGTATTTCTGCATCCACGTGTTATTAAACGCTACTTTTTAAGCTAAAATTAGGTCTGATAAAATCCAGCTTTAATAATTCATTAAGCAAATAGTATCATTCCCCATCAGGTCCACATTACTAAATTCTGGCGTCGAAGCATTGAGTTTAATATTCCACAGAAAAATTCTTTTTGCTGACCTGGGAATGATTAATACGCAAACGCCTTGATTTCCTCATTTGACAAGAAGTGCTTCTGTTAATGTCTGGAAGATATGAAAATTACAGAGAGTACGTGCGTGGACCTAGAAGGTACACATTAGTTTTCAGCTTATTAATTTAACAACACTGTAGCTTTTTCCTCATATCTGTGTTTTGTAATTTCTTAGTAGCAACGCGCATATTTCCTCACCTGCGATTCGAATGTTTTGCAGGATGAAAAACCTGCAGTTACTCACGGGGAATTCTGTTCTCTTAAACCTAAGATAACCTAACTGCAGTCGCGATTGATGTGGACTAGAACTTCCTTATTTACAATGATAAAAACAAAATTTGTCATATTATGACAACCTGAGAACGAACTCAAACTACCCGTGTCATATGTAATATGTCCACATATTGTTTGTGTTCCCTGTTCGATTTGGCAGTTTTGGTGCACGAAAAACTTGAACTTCTGGGGGAAAACCCTTGCTATTCAAGCCCAAGACCAACTAACTCAGCCACAGAGTGTAAAAAACGCATAAAAATCTCTCTCATCATTGACAGGATTCGAGCCCTGGGTCTTTTTTACTCCATGAGTGATTATAACCATTGTGCTTCACGCGCACGCCATTTATAATGCACTCTTAAAACTCCAAATGACACTAATGAGAACTGAAAATCAATAAATTTAATTATAAAGTATTAGAACACATTCACCATACAGTCCAGACCTGTCGCCGAATGATTTCTATGTGTTTAGAGAATCTAAAGGACGTTTAGGTTGATAAAAGCAATCTTTTACTCAAGTAAATATTAAATAGCTTCTCCATACACTTCCAGCCCTTTTAGGTATTGCGAGGTACATGTGTCATGTATGAAACTGAGGTCATAATCGGAGGTCACAATCCAACTGTACAAGGCAATTGCAAGACCGTATTTGGAATATTGTATCCAAGTATGGCGACCTCATCTGAAAAAAAAAAGCCGTCGAGCATGTTGAAAGAGTTCGATCGGCAAAAGGAAGAGCGTACCAGGAAAGACTTCGATTATGTGGGCTGAAGAGATTGGCAAGCAGACATCTTAGAGGGGGGCCTGATTAAGGTTTATAAGGGCTCTGAGAGGGATTAGTAAAATGAATGAAAGTTTAATTTTCATTGTTATAAAGAATTCTAGAAGTAGGTACCATAAATTCAAATTACAGGAGAAGAGGTTTAAACTAAATTGTAAAAAGTTTTATCCAACAATTCGTTGATTACTGGAACAAGTTGCGTCCGCAGATAGTTGAGGCTGACAGTTTGAAGAAATTCAAAGGTCAGCTCGATATCTACTTGAGGAGGGAGGTGAATATGTATTTTCTTATCTACAAATTTCAGCGTTCTTTTAAAGAAATTTATGTTCCATCTTGAGTACTGGAATCATAGCGTTTTCATATAGGGGCTGAAATTCGTTTTTGGTTGCAACACCAGCAAGACAATCCTCAATTTACTAATTTAGAATACAGCGAACAAGGAAATTTTTGCAACCTATATATTTTAAACCTAAAAGAAGTCTTTTTAATCCTGCTTTGATTAAACCTTTGAATGTTTCTTTCAGGAGGTGACTGCGGAAAACCCCGACCACCCATGGGTGGGTCTTACTCATGCAGTGGAGGAAGCAGTAGCATGTAAGTTATCATTCCGTTCTGCTTAGTTTGATGAATGTTTTATAAATGAAATAGCCAATCAAATATCAGGTCGTCTCCAATCATTTGAAAAGTGGTGATCAAACGAATTGTTTATAAATGGTATTTTCTTACATACTGTGCAATGTTTGCAGGACGTGTACCGGAAAGTGCATGACGGGATACCAGTTTCCAGACGGCAGTTCTGAAATTGTCCTAGAATGTAACAGGATCACTGGGGAATGGAATCCAGGGAAGAACTTCCCTAACTGCATGAGTAAGTGCACCTTTGTAATGGTTATCGTGTTTAGTTTTAAATCAGAGTAGATTATCAATTCAGATGAAACAGGTTTTTATTTTTGGAAGGATAAAACAGCCTTTGTTTTCTTTTATAGGAGCGGGTCAACAGACATCACAAACAAGTGAGTACGTTTTTATCTCGGCATATAGCGCTATTCCAGATTCTGTACTGCGTGGGTTTATGTCCATGCAGCAAGAATATCTCGTGAAATCATTTTCTATCTCCTCTAGAACCACCTGTACAAACACGATTAACTCAACTCAATGGAGTGTGGCTAAAAAGAAAAAACGAGAAATATTTTTTAAATAATTTATTATTTTATGTTCAACAGTTTCAATATTTATCCTCCTCAAATATCCTCTTCGGATAAACGAAGTTGTTTCTTAAGAGCATAAGCCCAGGTTGTGTCACTGTCACTAGAGGGAGAAAAGTGTCCCCAGACGGTCAAGACAAAGAACATAATGTAAACACTTCGTTATTTTCTCAAAAGTGTCTTATTCAAATGGTTCCAGAGGAGATGGTTAGAGTCGCTGCACATAGTGTTTTGGTATACCATTAATAGGTATGTGAGGATGGAAATATATCCCGCATTTAAAATTTGTGATTGAAAAGTCGCATAAATACTAGATATAATCTTTATTCTATAACAGTTATATAATACAAGAAGTCCTTATATTTGACCTAACATCAGGAGTTTTGAACCTAGGTAAAAAATATAGCTCTCTGATAGCGCATATTTTTAGTTTCCTATGTAATGTATAGCAATGAGTACCTTATCTCGCATAATCCATACTCTAACCTAACCTCAATAAATTCATTAATTATTTAACTAATTAATCGATATTAATGAGAATGTTTCTACTCATATCACAAACAAGTGACCTTCAACCCATACCCTTCTCTTAGGAGTAGCGGATTTCTGCTTTACGATATGTAAAAACAAAAAAAAAAAATTGTTTTTACATATCGTTTTATTTTCATGTATTTTCCAATCCAACAACAGGAGTAAACTGTCTTCTTTCTTTCAGGAGGAGACTGTGGAAGGCCAAAACCACCCATGGGCGGGTCGTACTCCTGCACCGGGACAAGTAATAGCATGTAAGTTTCTATTTTGTAGCTCATATCTCTGTGTACTTTCAGAACTTCAAACCAACAATAGGGAATCCAGCGTTTTACTTTCAATAAACTCAAATTCTAAATCTGAACCACATGGGGTGTCGGAATTGAAACCAATTGGAAACCTAAAGGTCTGGTAAAATATTGGGCAGATTGGATATCATTTCTAATCGTAGAAACCTTGAAATATAACTTTCACATTTGAGCTTAATGGAAGTAAAATTGGTGGATGGAACTTTGAGTAGCGTGTTTCCTTAGGTGAGTTTTCTTAAGTCCGATTTGATGTTTACAGGACGTGTACTGGGAAGTGCATGATGGGATACCAGTTTCCGGACGGCAGTGCAGAGCTTATCTTGGAGTGCAACAGGATCACTGGCGAGTGGAATTCAGGGAACGAGTTCCCCGAATGCATTAGTAAGTACACTTCGAGAATGCGCAGTTTTAAATGGTCATAAACTATTGATTATTCCATAAAACAACAGCAAAATCACGTGGCTTACTAATGAATAAGGTCATTTTTCATTTTCTCAATTCAGGGGCAGACCAGCCGATGGCGCCACATGCGACCAGTAAGTATAATGTATCCCTCTGTCATCATTGTTTTAGGTAGCTTTTTATAATGGGAAAAGCAAACCTGCTATTGATTTTGTGTTGATATTAATTAGACAATCTTGAAATGCTCATTCCAAGAACATTTCTGAACTGTAACTAAAGTATAGCAGTGTAAAGAATGCATTTTTCAGACTTCTACAATCAAACCTCCCCAAATTGGGGAGGTTTGATTGAAGCAAACTGGTTAAAGAAGCACTGCAGGATCATCTAGACAAGACTTCAGTTATAGCTCGGAAACAGCATGGTTTTGTTAAGGGGAAGTCTTGCCTGACCAATTTGATTGGATACTATGATGTGGTCACAAAAGAACTGGATGCAGGGAATAACTTTGATATTATATACTTGTATCTTAGAAAGGCTTTTGACACTGTTGCACATGGAAGACTGCTGCACAAATTGGAGCAGCGTGGCATTGGAGGCAAATTGCTGCTATGGATAAAGGGATGGTTGAGGGGGAGAAGACAGAGAGTGGTAATCAATGGACACTGCTCATCGTGGATTAATGTTATTAGTGGAGTGCCTCAGGGTTCAGTTTTGGGTCCATTATTGCTTTCTGTATTCATAAATAATATTGATGATGGTATATCAAGCTTAATGTCCAAGTTTGCAGACGATACAAAGGTTGGCAGGGTTGTTAAGGACACTACTGACGCTTTGCTGCTGCAACAGGATCTGGAAAGGTTCAGCAGATGGGCTGAGAGGTGACAAATGAAGTTTAACATTGACAAATGTAAAGTACTACATATGGGAAATAGCAACCCCAGAGCAACGTATCAACTCTGTGGTACTACACTGCCATTGATAGAGAATGAAAAGGACCTGGGGGTAATTGTACAGGCAGATATGAGACGGGCTGCAAGGGTAGCTCATGGTGTCTTGTCAATGATATACAGGAATTTTTCTAGCAGGGATAAGGAGGTGATCATTCCCTTGTATAAGGCAATGGTCAGGCCACACCTAGAGTACTGTATACAGGTCTGGAGGCCTCATTTCAAGAAGGATGTAGAGCTGCTGGAACGAGTACAGAGAAGGGCAGCAAGATTAGTGAATGGAACAAAGGGTTGCTCTTATGAAGAAAGGCTTAAGTTTTGCAAATTACAGTGTCTGGAGACTAGGCACCGGCGAGGTGATCTGATTGAGGTGTATAAAGCCTTGAATGGTTTGAGTATGCTCAATCCTGATGGGATTCTTCCTCTCGCTCAGAATAATCACCTGAGAGGGCATAACTTCAGATTGAGAAAAGACAGATGTAGGATAGATGTGTGGAAATTTTCCTTTAGCCAGCGGGTAGTTGGTTGGTGGAACAGACTTCTATCGCTTGTTGTGGAAGTTGATAGCCTAAATAAATTTAAGGCTCAGCTGGACAGGTATTTCGAACGAACGGAGGGGTGAAATGGAAGTTTTGTTTTTTTTTTTTTGGCTGATGCTGTATAAGCTTGCTTTCTAGCATCATATGCCTCTACTAATGCTAATGCTAAATTATCCTGTTCCAACAAAAATATCCTGCCATTGATTATTTACACCACATTGGTGTCGAAGATTGGTGCATTACATTCTTGAAAGGAGAAATTTAGCCAACGCACCACTTGAGTCATAAAACACGGAACAACATCGGTGTATTCTTGAAAGAGCGTTTATATTCATGGGTACATCATACAATTTAATTGGCACACTAACCACCAAGTGCCTTAAAACTGCTATCAGGACAAAACAGCATGAAACTTGAGGAAAATGAAAACATTGCAAACCGATGGGACAAAGTTTCGGAAGTGCTTTATTCAGATATACTGAAGCTCCTTAGGTATATCCTTAAAGATATGAGTACATAAGAAAATTGCCTGATAAGACTAAGACTAAAACCGGTTGGAGAGAAAATTATGCCAATAAATACGGTAATCCTTAAATATACATAAAATTATACTTCAGTTCGCTCAAACTGCTTATCAACGTAGAGTTCAGAATTTTGAATGCCGACCGGTCTAGCCAGGTGGGTAAAGTGCCTGCCTAGCAACCCAAAGGTCGCTGGTTCGAATCCCACCTCGGGCATGGATTAGAGTACTGCAAAAACCTTGGGAGGTGCATTATAGCCACAGAAGCCGATGCGCCAATAACTAACAAAAAAAATAAATAAATAAAAATATAATTTTGAATTTGATTAGTAGATCAATAGGTGCATAGAGTGTGTTTAGTGGCACCAGGGGTTCCCCCCATCACCGCGTGCTATACATTGTGGGTGTCAAACAGAACACTGTTGAGGCCAGAGGTTTAAAAGTGTATGGATTTTGTAAATGTGTAGTGTCGTGTACCGTTGTTCCTCTGGTCATTTAGCCGCTGGGCCCCTAATGGGACCCAACGTTGTCCACACTCTGCCTCGTGGAGGCAGACCAGGTACACCACTATTATAGTTATTTACTCTGACAGGTCCTGCTACCTAATTTCCTGAGATTTCAGTGGCTAAGACCTTAAAAAAAAATAATAAAAATAAATAAATAAAATAGTAATAAATAAAAAAAATAATAATAAAAAAAAACCGGAAAAGACAGAAATAAGTGATTCATAGAAAAGATTACCACCCAAATCGGTGGAGCAGGCACATGCCCCACCAGAGGAAAGAGAGGGGCGGCGAGGGGGGGAGCCTAGAAGTCACCTCCCCCTCCCGCCCGGGGAGTGGAGGCAAAGGGCCACGCAAGGGAGCGTGGCTAAGGAAAAAAAAAAAAAAACACGGCAGAGAACTGAGAAGAAAAAAAAAGAAGTCTCCTCCCACCTGCCAGGGGTTTGGTAATTAAAAGTGAATAGGGTTAGAGCACCCTATTCAGATCGCCCAATAGCATTTGGCAACAGAGGTGCAATCTCTCCGGTTGTCCCAGTCTGTTCCCAGCAGGGATCAGACCAATTATAAGGTCATTCGCGGGATAAATCCCATCCGTGTAGTCCGGTGTTTGGAGTCCATCTGTGGTTTGTCAGGTCCTTGGTATTAATCTTGAGTGGGTTCCTTCGCTTTCTTGGGTCGGGTTCTGCGAGTCCTTTATTATGCTAGTTGAGTCCCAAAGGAAAGTCTTGTATCTGGGTGAGAGCCAGTTTTGTTGGGTCCAAGGATGGTTAGTTTTGTCGTGGTGCCTGTTCTTGATCCCTGAGAGTGTTTGTGTAATGAGATCAGAAAGGGCCTTCACTAGCATCGATCCGTCCACTGTTAGATTTTCATGGCTGCGTCTATCAAAGGAGTATTTTTTCAGCAGATCAGTGCGGATCTTACATAACGCTAGAATGGTGATCCCAAAAAATAAAATATCAAAAAAATTATTTGGCTTGTTTGTTCACCAAATAGAGCTCTTTTTGTTACCGTTTGGAACATGCATTGATTTGATCTTGTTTTTCAGGAGCCGATTGTGGAAAGCCACGACCACCAATGGCTGGATCCTATTCGTGCACCGGAAGTACCAGTAGCTTGTAAGTTTCCACTCATTAAAATTACAAAACAAAAAATACTGATCTTTTTTCATAGCGAGTACGTTTTCTTTTTAACATCCTACAAAAATTTTGTTCCTCATTTTCATTAAATTTAATATTTTGCAGAATAATTACAGATCATTAGTACTGTGTGTTAATTTATCTCAATACCGTATTTACTCGTTCACTATTCACCTTGCTTCCTTAAACATGACGTAAGAAATATATTCCACAATTAAGAACATCAACAGGAAACAAGATGAACAGTGAATAAATAAATACGTTCACATGTGAGAATTTAAAGCGGCCACCCTTTCTCCTGAATGCTCATGCCAACTCATGAAGCATCAGAGGACCCACTATAGTAGTTTCGATACTGTTGAAATCGCCAGACTAGAAAAGATTTAAAAGAAATAATTATTTGTTTACTGCTTCAACAATTTCAAAATGGGATTATTTGCTTTCATTATTTATTATTCCTTTCATAATTTTGATTTCGTTGAACTGGAGAGAAAATATCAATTGACCTGTGATACAGATGTCAATGGGTTGGTGGATGTAGGGATGTTCTTCCATTTCACTGGTATTGCACGAATACGAGTGAAAGGAAAGATCTAAAAAATTGGACGAACATTCGACTTGCGATGAATATTAAAGCAATTGAATGAATATAAAACCGACTGTATTCTACTTACAACTATAGTCATTTCTGAAAATCGCCTTTCTTATATCTGCCATGATGTTTTCAGAACATGTACAGGGAAATGCATGATGGGATATCAGTTTCCAGATGGCAGTCAAGAGGTTGTCCTCGAATGCAACAGGATCACAGGAGAATGGAATCCAGGCAGAGAGTTTCCAGACTGCATCAGTAAGTACACTTTGGGGGAACCTTTAATTAATTCATTATGAGATATTTCGCAATCAGGTTTAAGTCTCTAACGCACAATATAGTGATATTATTTTTTTTTCTTTATTGGTGAGAGATTAAAGCATTCTCCCTTTCTTTCATTAGGTGCTGACCAAAAAACGCCACATACATCAGGTGAGTGTAGACTTCTGTCATTAGAGATTTTACGATACAACAAACCTATTTCAAGTTCATAAGATACCATTTATAATTATCTTCATAATCTTTGAATCTTACTCAAATAATCCCTGAGTTAGACGTGTGATAAATATGACACGGCAGACACTAAAGCACGAACATTTCCTGAATTTTGTACACAAAAAAGTAACTAAATTTAGAGCATGCATCCAGTGTTAAACTTCCTATTGATACTTTCCAATATTTTCTGAACTTTATCCTTTAAATTTCATCCGCCAACTAATGACACGTCAATAGCTTTGAAACAGCTGTCCTGGCAATGTTTCAGATCTTTACATGTATAGCGGATTCATCTGTTCTGGAGTAATGCTTTAAAATTCTAAATTTTCCACTTTCCATCAGATCAGTTTTTACTTTCCATCTGATCAGTGATCGCCAATATGGATTCCATCAGTTGGATATACTGCTGATATATTTATTGGCTTTAGTTACTCACCTTTCGACAAATTCGATCGAGAAGTTTGGTGAAACTGAAGCAGTTGCTTTTGAAATTTCAAAGGCTTTTGATCATGTTTTGCATAAAGTCTCCTAAATAACCGTCCGTCTTATGGATTGCTGGCCGTTTTTTGTTTTCTTTGTTTTTTTTTAAATTGGATATCCAGTTTTCTCTCTGACCGTCCGCTGAATGTGATGGTAAGATGCCTATCTTTTTACTTCTCCACTAATGCTGGTGTTCGCCAAGGTTCAGATCTTTCTCACACTCTTTTCCTCCTGTATATTAATGACCTTCTCCCACTGACTATAAACCGTGTCGATAGTTTTGCTGATGTTAGTATGTTGCATTCCACCTTATAGTTTAAGGAACTACAAGGCGGAATGCTGATTTCCGAGTAATTCTCCAGTGGGGCAAAGATAACGCAGTTGATTTCGATCCTTATAAAACTCAGTCAGTCCTGTCTTATATCTCGCAAAAAAGGATTGTTCTTCTCCATTACTTATCATCAACAACACCAAGATATCTGGACAAGATCACACATCCCTATTAGGGATTATGACTTCTAATCTCTCTTGACATAAGCACATTACAAATATTCCTTTCTTTTGCTCTCGGCGTTACTTTTCTTCTAAATTGATACAAACTCTGTGTAAATCTCAAATTCGTCCTATCATGGAATATTGTTTCCGCATTTAGTGCTGGGCCCCCCTCATGATTTCTCAAGCTACGTGACTCCAATCAAAGGAGGGCAGTTAGGTTTAGTTAATTATTGACTCATATCTTACAAAGTCTCTCCACTCTCTGTTACCTAGACGTCCTGTTTCTGCTGGTGCCTTTTCTGTAGATGCTTCCTTGGGCACTGTTCGTCTGAAATGGCTTCGATAATTTCCCCTCTGTCTTCTAAAACACTCCGAACTTGTGCTACAACCAGTCAGCACCATTCACTGTCCAACTCCGAACTCAGAGAACCAACTTTTCTTCTTCCTCATTAATCCTTCAATTTCTCTTTTCTAAAACATCCTCCCTTCACATATAGTCCTCGTCAGTACAACAGTTGGTATACCCACTGTCCTCCGCACATCGGATCGAAAAAACCTAAGTTCGAGTCCCGTCAATCACGCGAGGAAGTTTTATAGGTCTTTTCGCAACATGTCTGAATTAGTTGGTCTCAGGCGAGAGTAGCATGGTATTTTGTTCTCTCGGAGAATCGAGTTATTCGTCTAGCAAACAGCAACTCGACCACAGATCACACGCAATTTGCGCATACGACGCTGGTTGTTGTAGAGTTTTGTAGGTGCATCAGTAACTTAGGCCATCTTGCGTTGTATATAATATGTCTTAAAATTGCATATGTTCTGTTATTCATTTTGCTGTTTTCTGTATGAAAAACCAGAATTTTCGGGAGAAAAATTATGCTTTCGTCTTCGGAGACCGACTTACTCAACCACCTTGTTAAAACGACCTATAAAAATTGCTAGCATCATTCATTGATGCAATTTGAACTCAGGTCTTTCCGCCCCCGCCCCCCCCCCCGGTTTGGGGAGGACAGTGATTATACCAACTGTGCAATCCACCAGCGCAACATAGATTGCAATATGGCCTAAGCTGTTGATGCGCCTAAAACACTACAATGAAAAACACAAGAATGAAAGTTAATTTGCAAGATTACTTTCACGTATTTATCAAGGATCGTTCCATCTGCACAGATTTAAGCCTCCATCTTTCTCGATTTAAGCAAAGCCTTCGACAAGGTAGTCCATCAGAGACTAATCAATAAACTGCATCGCTATGGTCTCAGAGGACAGGCACTAAACTATATTCAAACTACTTGGAAAGTAGAGAAATGTCCGTGACATTTAAAGGTAAAATCTCATATCCTTTCCAACCTGAAATTGGCGTCTCACAGGGTTCATCCTTAGGCCCGCTATTATTTCTTGTCTACATCAACGACCTGCCAAGCATCCTTGGAGACTACCAAATCAAAATCAAAATATTTGCAGACGACATAAAAACTATAAAGCAATTCGCAGTACCAATGACTGCATCATCCTAAACGAAGCTCTTCAACGAGTTATTCATTGGCTGAAGGGGAACAAAATGGCAGTCAATGAAAATAAGTGTGAGCTGATGAGCTTTGCTAATGCACACAAGAAAAACAAACTTAATTTTTCTTATCGTATCAACAACAAGACAATCAAAAAAGCTAGTACAGCCAAAAATTTTGGTATCTTTATTAAAGAATCATTTTCCTTTGATGTTCATTTCTCAAACATTGTGAAGGCAGCAAGCAAAAAACTAAGTTTCCTGAAAATAATTAACCGAGACTTCCATCAATTGAAACTTCATCTTTCTCAACAAAATCTATGCTAGGAAGGCCCTAGAATTTGCTTCACAGGTCTGGTCCCCACATGCAACTTACCAAAAATTAGAAATTGAAAAATATTCAAAAGAGAGCAGCAATCCAGTACGTTTGCTTTAAAAGTGGCCTTGAATACAATGAGAAATGTTACCAAGAGTGGTGTGTATTCTTTGAACTTGAAACGCTGGAAGAAAGAAGAGATAAAGATGACTTACTCCTTCTTAACCAGCTGTTAAATGATACCCTGAATTGCCCTCATCTCGTCTCACAAATAAATATCAACGCACAGACAAGAGATTTAAGAAACCATCCACTGCTGAAACCATCCTATGCGAGAAGAAATTATGGATACTACAACTTATATAACAGGACTGCAAGATCAATAAACGAAGCAAATCTGGAGATATTTGACACCCCTGGACACTTCAAGAGGCAACTGAAATTGCTAACCTTATCCGCTAACCTCATCATTAGTACATTTACTTTTCGCTTTACTTTGGAAATGTATATTCCAAGATTCTGCTTTGAAGCTGTGCAATAATGCTTTGTAGCTGCACCATCAGGCACGTTTGATTGCTGTTTTGTAGCTGTTAATAATAATAATAATAATAATAATAATAATAATAATAATAATAATAATAACAATAACTTTCACACACATATCCAGAAAATTACAATCAGTGGGAATTCAAGTGTAATATCAACAAGTACCTTCTGTCTTCTAAAAGTACAACCGTCAAGGTACACGGTACTAATACCAACAAGTATTTTTAAATTTGTTTACTTTTTAAATTCTTATCACTTCATTTCAATTAATTAGTTATAAATTATTTAAATTTTTATTGAAACTTTGCGCAATAATTTAAAATAAACTTGCAGTTCCCTCTCCGTTTATCAATCAACAAATAGCAGAGAACATTTGATGCCCATTAATAACTGTTGTATTGTCTGTACATCATTTGAATATTTGTTTCAGGAGGTGACTGCGGGAAGCCACAACCACCCATGGCTGGATCCTATTCGTGCACCGGAAGGACCAGTAGCCTGTAAGTTTCCACTCGTTTAAAATACAAAACAAAAAATACTTATCTTTTTTCATAGCGAGTACTTGTCTTTTCAACATCCTGCAAAAATATTGTTCCTCATTCTCTTTAAATTTAATATTTTGAAGAATAATTACAGGGCATTAGTATTGTGTGTTAATTTATCTCAATACCGTATTTACTCCTTCACTGTTCACCTTGCTTCCTTAAACATGACGTAAGAAATATATTCCACGATTAAGGACATCAACAGGAAGCAAGATAAACAGCGAATAAATAAATACGTTCACATGTGAGAATTTAGAGCGGCCACCCTTTCTCCTGAATGCTCATGAAGCATCAGAGGACCCACTATAGTAGTTTCGATACTGTTGAAATCGCGAGACTAGAAAAGATTTAAAAGAAATAATTATTTGTTTACTGCTTCAACAATTTCAAAATGCGATTATTTACTTTCGTTATTTATTATTCCTTTCATAATTTTGATTTCGTTGAACTGGAGAGAAAATATAAATAGACCTGTGATACAGATGTCAATGGGTTGGTGGATGTAGGGATGTTCTTCCATTTCACTGGTATTGCACGAATACGAGTGAAAGGAAAGAAGATCTTAAAAAATGGACGAACATTGGACTTGCGATGAATATTAAAGCTATTGAATGAATATAAAACCGACTGTATTCTACTTACAACTATAGTCATTTCTGAAAATCGCCTTTCTTATATCTGCCATGATGTTTTCAGAACATGTACAGGGAAATGCATGATGGGATATCAGTTTCCAGATGGCAGTCAAGAGGTTGTTCTCGAATGCAACAGGATTACAGGAGAATGGAATCCAGGCAGAGAGTTTCCAGACTGCATCAGTAAGTACACTTTTGGGGAACCTTTAATTAATTCATTATGAGATATTTCACAATCAGGTTTAAGTCTCTAACGCACAATATAGTGATATTATTTTTTTTTTCTTTATTGGTGAGAGATTAAAGCATTCTCCCTTTCTTTCATTAGGTGCTGACCAAAAAACGCCACATACATCAGGTGAGTGTAGACTTCTGTCATTAGAGATTTTACGATACAACAAACCTATTTCAAGTTCATAAGATACCATCTACAATTATCTTCATAATCTTTGAATCTATGTTACTCAGATAATCCCAGAGTTAGACGTGTGATAAATATGACACGGAAAACACTAAAGCACGAACACTTCCTTAATTTTGTACACAAAAAAGTAACTAAATTTAGAGCATGCATCCAGTGTTAAACTTCCTATTGATACTTTCCAATATTTCCAAAATTTTTATATATTTTTTGAACTTTATCCTTTAAATTTCATCCACCAGCTAATGACACGTCAATAGCTTTGAAACAGCTGTCCTTGCAATGCTTCAGACCTTTACATGTATAGCTGATTTATCTGTTCTGGAGTGATGGTATAAAATTCTAACCTTTCCACTTTCCGTTTACTTTCCATCTGATCAGTGATCGCCAATATGGATTCCATCAGTTCGATATACTGCTGATATATTGGCTTTTGTTACTCACCTTTCGACAAATTCGATAGAAAAGTTTGGCAAAACTGAAGCAGGTGCTCTTGAAATTTCAAAGGCTTTTGATCATGTTTTGCATAAATTCTTCTAAATAACCTTCCGTCTTATGGATTGCTGACCGTTTTTTGTTTTCTTTTTTTTTTAAATTGAATATCCAGTTTTCTTTCTGACCGCTTGTTGAAGGTGATGGTAAGATGCCTATCTTTTTACTTCTCCACTAATGCTGGTGTTCGCCAAGTCTCAGGTCTTTCTTTCACTCTTTTCCTCTTGTATATTAATAAGACCTTCTCCCACTCTTTTCCTCTTTTATATTAATGAGGCCTTCTCCCACTGACTATAAACCCTGTCCATAGTTTTGCTGATGTTAGTATGTTGCATTCCACCTTGTAATTTGAGAAAATACAGGGTGGAATGCTGATTTCCGAGTAATTCTCCATTGGCGCAAAGATAACGCAGTTGATTTCAATCCTTCTAAAACTCAGTCCTGTCTTATATCTTTCAAAAAGGATTCTTCTGCTCCATTACTTATCTTCAACAACATCCAGATATCTAATCAAGGTCACACATCCGCATTAGGGATAATTTCTCCTGATATATGCCCATCACAAATATGCCTTTCTTTCACTCTCGGCGATACTTTTCTTCTAAACAGCTACAAACTCTGTGTAAATCTAAATTTGCCCTATCATGGAATATTGTTTCCACATCTAGTAATGTACCTCCTCATGACCTCCCTCAGGCTTCTTAACTCCAATCAAAGGAGGGCAGTTAGGTTTAGGTTAATTATTGACGAATCTCTTACAAAGTCTCTCCACTCTCTGTTACCTAGACGTCTTGTTTCTGCTCGTGCCTTTTCTGTATTTGCTTCCATGAGCACTGTTCGTCTGAAATGGCTTATATAATTCCCCTCTGTTTTCTAAACCAGTCCGAACTTGTGCCGCAACCAGTCAGCACCATTAATTGTCCCGCTGCGAACTCAGAGAACCAACTTTTCTTCTTCCTCATTAATCCTTCAATTTCTGTTTTCTGAAACAACCTCCCTTCACGTGTAGTCCTCTTGAGTACAACAGTTGGTATAACCACTGTCTTCCGCACATCGGATCGAAAAAACCTAAGTTCGAGTCCCAGCAAACAGTAAATCGACCACAAATCACACGCAATTTGCGCACATATTATATACGGTGCTGGTTGTTGTAGAGTTTTGTAGGAACATCAGCAACTTAGGCCATCTTGCGCTGTATATGATTTGTCTGAAAATTGCATATGTTCTGCGATTCATTTTGCTGTTTCTGAATTCTGGATGAAAAACCAGAAATTTCGGGAGAACAATCATGCTTCCGTCTTCGGAGACCGACTTACTCAACCATCTTGTTAAAACGACCTATACCTATTAAAATTGCTTGCATCATTCATTGATGGAATTTGAATTCAGGTCTTTTCCACTGGTGTGGTCAGAACAATGATTATACCAACTGTGAAATCCACCAGGACATCATAGATTGCAATATGGGATAAGCTGTTAGTGCGCCTAAAACACTACAACAATAACACTTTCACATGCATTTCCAGAAAATTACAATCAGTGGGAATTCAAGTCTAATATCAACAAGTACCTTCTGTCTTCTCAAAGTACAACCGTTAAAGTACGGTACTAATATCAACAAGTATTTTTAAATTTGTTTACTTTTTAAATTCTTATCACTTCATTTCAATTAATTAGTTATAAATTAATTAAATTTTTATTAAAACTTCACTGAAACTTTGCACAATAATTTAAAATAAACTTCCAGTTCCCTCTCTGTTTATCAATCAACAAATAGCCGAGAACATTTGATGTCCATTAATAACTGTTGTATTGTCTGTACATCATTTGAATATTTGTTTCAGGAGGTGACTGCGGGAAGCCACGACCCCCCATGGCTGGCTCATATTCGTGCACAGGTGGAAGTAGCAGCTTGTAAGTCTTCATTCCTTATTAAATCCAACGAATTATAATAACTTCATTTTCTGCTCTTCCTATTGCAAGGTGGAAATATTTGTCTTCAAATTGGTGTAAATCTGTCTCTTTGAAATTTAATCTAAATTGGAACCAATACAAAATTAATTAAGCACTGAAATGAAGGTAGCAATGGCAGGGACCCTTCCTTTCTAACTCTTTCTCCCTTCCCACCTCTGTTTTTGTATCTTGGAAAATTTCTTAATTCTAATATTGTACTTGCAGGACGTGTACAGGAAAGTGTATGGTGGGATATGCGTTTCCAGACGGTACCGAACAGACTATTCTGGTGTGTAACCGGTACACAGGAGAATGGAATCCTGGGAAGGAGTTTCCTGACTGTATTGGTAAGTTTGCGCATGTTTCTTAGTACGAAGGTCACTTAAAAAAGTAATGCTCTACAACTTTTATAGCTTTATAAAACAACATCAATTTGTTCAATAAACTTTAATTAATTAACCTTATTTAAACCTAATAAAAGTAAATAAAGGTTTATTCATTTAATATAACCGAATGACTGTAGCTATCAGAATGCACACAAGTACAATATATAATTCACTAATAAATTAAGAATTATCTTATTATTCTATGTATGTTGTAGCCAGCAGGAATTCAACTAGAATGAAATGCTCAAAAGAAACAAGACAGTCACCAGTCTATTACTTTCTTCCACAAGAAGCTTCAGACAGCATGTCATTAGACTTAAACAGTCATATATAAAGTTGATTTTTGCGATCTCTTCTTGTATTTTGTTGTTTATAATATATACTGCCCTACCATTAATATCCGGACACCCCTCCATGGATGAGGAAACACGTCCTAGGCATGCACCACATCACAGAACCTGCTATAAATATGCACACTGGGCTTTGAACAGACAATTGCAAAAGTGTGCATGCAAGATGACACGTTCAACGGAATTACCTCAACAGTTCAACAGGATTGATCACCTCAACAAATGCTATACGTCGATTTAACACAGTGTAAGAAGTACGAATCCTGGACTGTAGAGCAGTGGTAAACAGTCCTATCGACAGACGAGTCCAGCTTCGCGCTGTACCAGTCTGATGGCCGTTTCCAGATGTGGTGAATGCCAGGGGGAACAGTTTCTTCCTGACTGTATCCTCCTAACAATGAAGTTTGGTGGAGGCAGTGTCATGGTATTTGGGCTCCTTTCATGGTTTGGCTTGGGCCCAATAGTCGTTATCGACAAATCCTTGAATGCTGTGCAATACCAGGACAATTATACACTTCCAACATTATGTCAATACTTCGGGGAAGGTACATACCTGTATTAGCAAGACAATGCGCCATGCCATACTGATCGGGTCGCAACAGAGTGGTTTGAGGACGTGGGTGTGGAAAAGTTGGATTGGCCAGCCCAGAGTGTTGATTTAAACCATATCGAGCATCTTTGGGATATAATGGATCGTCGGTGACGTGTACGTCGAGATCGCACAAAGGACAAGGCCAAACTGGTGGATGCGTTGAAGGCCGAGTGGAGGAACATATCACCTGACATTTATAAAAGCTGTTTGAGAGTATGACGCGAAGATTGAAGGCCGTCATAAAAGCAAAAGGTTTCAGCACAAAATATTATATGACACAATAAAAGCTCTTTTTTTGTCTAAAGGCAGGTGTCCGGATATTAATGGTAGGGCAGTGTACATGAAGGGTACGCGATTATCCTGTGTAAAGAAATAGATGAATACACAAGATCAATTGCACGAGGGGTGTTTGAAAAGTTCGTGGCTTGAGTATGAAAGGGTAGTGATATAGTGTTAAAATTTCTGTACTTAATGCATAACACTTTAAACAGTAACCCACCAAGTTTGTTACGTCTTTTCAATACTTTTTTTAATTGTAGGTCCTAAATTCAACAAAGTGGATGAGGGAAAATGGATAAAATCAGATACCGCGTAGTGATCCAGTATTTGGGTTGTTTGTTTGTTTGTTTTAGGATTTTAGACGCATCAGAGACTTAAGCCATATTGCGACTTAAGCCATGATGCAAGAAAGCAAGCTTATACAGCATCAGCCAAAAAAGAAAACTTTCCCATTTCACCCATCCAGCCTCTCCAAATATTTGTCTAGTTCAACCTTAAATTTATTTAAGCTATCAACTTCCACAACGGCAGATGGAAGTCTGTTCCGGCAATCAACTACCCGCTGGCTAAAGTCAAATTTCCGCACGTCTATTCTACAACTGTCTTTTCTCGATTTGAATCTATGCCCCCTCAGGTCGGTAATCTGAGCAAGCGGAAGAATCCCAACAGCATTGAGCCTGCTCAAACCATTCAGGGCCTTATACACTTTAATTAGAGCATCTCGGAGGTCTCCAGAAGCTGCAATTTGCAGAACTTAAGCCTTTCTCGGTAACAGAAACCGTTTGTTCCACTCACCAATCTTCTTGCCCTTCTTTGTACTCGTTTCTAGCAACTGTGCATCCTTCCTAAAATTAGATCGCCAGCCCTGTACGCAGTACTCAAGGCACGATAGGTCTCAAGGTTGTTGACAGCAGATCAAATGCAAAGAAAGTCAAGTTGAAATTTTCTGCTGGCAAAATCATGGCATCAATTTTTGGGATGCTAATGGAGTTTGCTAGTGAATTACCTTCAGAAAGGTCACACAGTCACAGGGGCGTACTGAGCAGACCTTGTGAGGTGTTTCCGTGAAAACATCAAAGATCAAAGAAAGAATCACAGAAAAACTCTCAGCAAAGGAGCCTTGTTCTACCAGAAAATTGTAGCTGCTCACAAGTGTGTTATTGCTATGGCTGCGCTGCATGAGGACGGCTTCGAAATCTTGGACTATCTACGATATGCACCAGATCTAGCACCATCGAACTTCCACCTATTTTATAATTTGAAAGAATACCTGGCTGGCATCCATTTTCCAACCGATAATGATGTCATTGGTGCAGTGGATGCATTCCTGAAAGCCCAAAAGAAAATCTCCTTCACAGCTGGAATCAACACATTCGGTCGCAAAAGTGCATTGACTCCAAAGGGGATTATATTGAGTAGAAAAGTTACTAGACTCCTCAAATAAACTCTTCATACTCAGGCCACAAACATTTAAAACGTCCCTCATACAAAAGGATATATTGAAACCTCAGATGAAAATAAATGGCACCTTTCATCCAAACCCCTACTTTTGAATACGCATGCGTAAGCCTTTTACTCTTACTAAATAACATTATTTCTTTTGCAGTTATTGGCAGCTGCGCAAGGCCACAAACCCCTAAGGATGGATCTCTTACATGTACAGGAGACAGACTGAAATTGTAAGTTCTCTTTAATCTTATAAATATTAATTGTAAATGTTGATTTATTTACAGACCTACTTTTGGAAAGGAGGTCACTGCTACCAGATAAGGACTCGTAATTTTTCCTATTTTTTTTGAGAAAATTGCCTGCACATAAAAATATTTTTTTTTTCTCAAAAGTAATTGACAGAAAAATAGAAGAACATTTGTAAAGCAATCTTTTTCTTCTCTTCAGTCGCTTTTTACTTTCTTTGCTAGGTCGTGTACAGCGAAATGCATGAGGGGATACCAATTTCCTGACAGGAGAGCCCAAAAAGTACTGGAATGCGACAAGAACACAGGAGAGTGGACGCCTGAAAATGAATTTCCGGATTGCGTCAGTAAGTATTTCCTGCTTTTGCTGTTCCCCATTCCCCTACGTTTTATTTTTAAAAATTTAAAGAAGGCCACGCAATGCAGATACAACAGAAATAAACAAAGTACAGTACAACAGCATGCAACTGAATGACCAAGTTAAGTTGAATTAATGACTCTACATGTGGACTTAGTGCTCGTGACGCAAGCGCGGATTTCCTTAAGAAAGAATCAGGCAAAGCCTGAACAATTTTGTTTGACCATTTTCACAGACACCGATCTTGCCCATTGGTGACTGAACCTCCGAAATCGCTATTGTCAAGTTTGCACTCTACTCTCTAATTGGAAAGAATACTGTACCTGGCTGGCATCCATTTTTCCACCGACAGTGATGTTATTGCTGCCGTGAACGCATTCCTGGAAGCTCAAGAGAAAACCATCACAGCTGGAATCAAGCTTGACTTGAACATTAAGCCTGATATGCCTTTATCAATGATATTGATGAAGGCATATCAGGCTTAATGTTAGCAGATGATACAAAGGTTAGCAGAGTGGTTAATGACAGGAATGACGTTAACTTCAACAAGATCTAGAAAAGCTGGCAGATGGACTGAGAAATGACAATTGAAGTTTATCATTGAGAAATGTAAAGTACTGCATATGGTTAGCAGTAACCCCAGAGTAAAGTACCAACCGTGTGGTAGTACACTCACGGTAGTGGAAAATGAAAAAATCTATCTGAGTAATTGTGCAGTCGGATATGAAGTTCTCTGAGAAACGCAGAGAGACTGCTGGGACAGCAGTCTCTCTGCGTTTCTCAGAGAACTCTCTTCATTTTGTCAATGAAGAGTTTTTCCTCAGAGTTTCTGTCTTCATTTTGTCAATGATATTCAGCAATTTTGCTAGCAGGGATAATGAGGTGATTATCCCGTTGTACAAGGCAATGGACAGGCACGTATTAAGTACTGCATACAGGTCTGGAAGCTTCATTTTAGGAAGCTACTGGAACGAGTACAGAGAAGGGCAATGAGATTGATGGGGGAACAAAGGGGTGCTCTTACCAAGGATGGCTTGAGTGCTGCAAATTTCAGCGTCTGGAGACTCAGCACCTGCAAGGTGATCTGATTGAAGTGTATAAGGCCTTGAATGGTTTGAGCAAGCCCAATTCTCATGGAATTCTTCCTCTTGTTCAAAGTACCCACATGAGGGGGAAAAATTCAACTTGTGGAAGGGCGGTTGTAGAATAGATGTGTGGAAATTTGCCTTTAGCCAACGGGTGGTTGATTGCTGGGACAAATTTCCATCGGTTGTTGTTGTGTGGAAGCTAGCTGAAATGAATTCAGAGAAGAACTAAATAAACTGTTGGAGGGAATGAATAGGTAAAATAGGAATTTTTTTTTCTTTTATTTTGGCTGATGCTTTATAAGCTTGCTTGCTTTCTTACATGATTTGCCACTACTAATGCTATAGTCTTCCAGCATTCTGAGATGGCATTATTATTGAAAATGTTGTCAGAGTCTCCTGTTATCTATTATAAATAAAAAGACAGTAATACGCACTTTTTTGGAAGGGAAATGCTGTTTATTGGCAGCGCAGTGGCGAGACAGCCTTTGACAATGACGTTGCAAATGAAGATCATCGTCATTATGAAAATATATTTTTACTTGCAAAAATATGAGGTTTGCCTTTTGGCTAGTATCAAAGATGGAAGTGACTCTGTTTATCAATCACGCCGCCTATAAGATCACTTTCCATAATTTATCTTTCAGAAAATTTCATTTCAATCACTTTCTCAATTCATTAGTCAGCTTTCAAAATTTTTACACATTTTTTTCTGTTTTTTCACAGGTGAGAAGCAGATCCCTCCCTACGCATCAGGTGAGTTTCATTACAAAGTAATCATAGAAAACGCACTTAGAGCATTATTAAAGCAAAAAGAATTATATTTATATTAACGCTTAAGGAAATATGATAAAATAATATACATTGCTCTTACAAGACCAACTTTTCTGTTTTTGGTCATCCGTTGTGGTGTAACAGAACTTTAAATGAGCTCAAAACAATAATCAAATTCATCTCATTCACTGCAGAATGCAAAGGCTTTTTTAAACTGCCTTTAATTATTAATTTCACAAAATACAAAACTATGTACTGTACACTACTTTTGGTCTCTTTTTCACATAACTAATCTTTATCTTTCTCTTTCACTCAGGCGGCACATGTGAAACCCCTGAAGCCCCCCTGGGTGGAACCTATTCTTGCACTTCAGACAGCTACACCATGTAAGTAGCAGCCCATTGCATAACTCTTTAGCACGACTTCTAATGAAATGTTTGTTCGTCATGGCACAAATTGTAATATTTTCTGATTTTCACTAAAACTTAATCCACAGAGAACTACGTTGATTC